>NC_137218.1:14924249-15624249 GCF_949987685.1 Ammodytes marinus
GTGGTTCAAAACTATAGAGACAGAGATTGCTTGAAATAGAAAGAGACTTAATTTCCCCTGGGGGATTTGTGTGTGTCTGTATGGCACATTCTACTACATGACATTTAGCCATGTGGGTGAGATAAGCCAGTCCTTGTGTTCATGTGTTTTATTTTTGTTATGTGTCTGACATGTTTAAAGGCCACACTGTCATCACTGTGACAGTGATCCGCTGTGGTGACCATTGTGTAATATTAAAATGTGTCTATTTATATTCATGGCAGCTTTTCCCACAATGAAATTCAATCAAAGAATGGCGAGATACTGTATGTAATAACATGATGATGAGATTATAATGACCACCATCCACCCTCCTCCGACAAAGGCTATTAATAGCATCCGAATTCACTATTGTTACATGTTTTCTTGAGCTCTTTGACTGCAGGTGCCAATTTTTTTTTTTATTAAAATTAAATTTTTGTTATGTTTGCACCTAACCTTTTTCCTTTGTAATGCTGCTGCTCCGTGTGCCTTCAATTGCCCCCTGGGGACAAATAAAGTTTTTTTGAATTTGAATTTGAATTACTTGTCCCCCCCCCCACCCCCCCTCTCCCGTCAGACATCAGGCCAGACTGAACTGGAGAACTGGATCACGGCGATCCACTCTGCGTGTGCGGCCGCTCTAGCTCGGCAGCATCACAGGGAGGACACAGTGCGCCTGCTGAGGACCGAGGTACGCAAGCTGGAGCAGAAGATCGACATGGACGAGAAGATGAAGAAGATGGGAGACATGCAGCTGTCCACCGTCACTGATGCCAAGAAGAGGAAGACCATACTGGAGCAGGTATGCAGCTGTTGATGGAAGGAGGTCCAAAGGGAGCTGATAAAAAGGTCAAAAAACAAGGGGTATTTGTTGCTTCTTAATCGAGACCGTATAGACTCGAGACAAAGTTTCAAAAAGGATTTTGACCATAACTGTACTCAAATGTATACTTGTTCGTTAAAAGAGATATGCTGATATATGAACCAGGTGTGTTATCTCATCCGTTGATCATCCTGCTGAGGTTAAAGGTGCAGTATGCAGTTTCAGGGGGAGGGGGATTTGTTTGCATTTGAAGAGCCTGCATTAAGTTTTCAAAACATATTTTATCTACATGTTTTTTCTATAGTTTTGAATTATTCGACATTCATAAATCAAAACAAAATTATTTTTAGGCACCTGGAACCAAACCTCTAAGACTAGCATATGCTTGGCCCTTGGAAAACATTTGCTTTTCAGGTAGCTTTCTAACTTCAAACAGTGTCCCAGGTTTCACAATGTTCCTGTTAAGAAAGTTTGTTTATTCAGTTATGAGAATATACCTTAGAAAATGTTCACTCCTCTGACACACCGAAAGTTACATATTGCAACTTTAAATCCCCGCTCTAAATAAGTTTCTTACGGCATGGAGTCATTGAGACAAGATGTGCATAAGGATTACATGTGTTCAAATATTACAAGCGGTGCTCATTTGTAAACACATCGGAGCACAGTAGAATGCAGAATATTCATTACACATATTAAAACACATGCGATGCTCACATCGGCAGGCAGGTGAGCCGGAAATCTCTCACTAATCCCTTGCATATTCAATAGCGGTTTCGAAAACGAGTCGCAGCTGGAATCTCCAAAGCTCTTCTTGGATCTGGTTTGTTCACTTTCAGTGGAGCATAGTGTACAGCTTTTTTTATGTTCAAGAAGCATTGCATATAAACAATGCGAGAGATCTTGAGAATGTGTCCACAAACAATAGGCCCCTCTGTGGGAGCAAGCCTCTGCGTCTTTGTGTGTGTGTGGCATTGGGTTGAAAGTCAATAAAAGAAAAAAATGACATACAACAGGAGGTTTCCGAGAAAACACTGGGCATTTGATTTATTTCTATAAAAGCACTTTTGAACAAAGGAATCAAAGGAGCGAGAAATCCTTATTAATCTGAGTGGTCTATTATATCAGTTGTCTGACTTCTTTCAAGATCAGTATCTCTCACCACAATAATCTACTAAATGTAAGCATAAATAGACAGGCCTGGGAGCTGTATTGAACTTAATAAGACTCGAAGAAACAGCAGTCGTATTCATTTTGTATGAAGCCCTAGAACAAATATGGGGAAGGCAGGAATCAGTGCAAATGAACTCTAGATTGTGTTTTGTTTCTAGTGTGTGTGTGTGTGTGTGTGTGTCCCTGTTCCACCTCCCACAGTCCACCTTGTGATACATTGCGCTTATATCACAGCAGGTCAGCGACTGGTGTGGGTTGTGTTGGTGTTGGTGAGTAATATCTCTCCATGAGGGCTTCAGTACTCCCACATCTCACCTCTCCTGAAATGACCAGATAAAACATCTAACGAAGAGCGACCTGTTATGCATATTTATTTTGTTGGTTGTCTTTATCGCTGTTTGTGTTTTTTTTTATCAGCGGCCAAATCTGGGATGAGTCATTCCCATAAATAAATTTGGATCTGATCTGCGAAGTTTGATCATGTTTGCATAATCATCACAACTCTGTTCCTATCTTTTCCCACCCATCTCTGTCCCTATGTTAGATCTTCTTGTGGGAGCAGAACTTGGAGCGTTTTCACATGGACCTGTTCCGCTGCCGGTGCTACCTGGCCAGCCTACAGGGCGGTGAACCCCCAAACCCCAAACGCCTGCTGGGCTTCGCTTCACGTCCCACCAAGCTAGCCATGGGACGACTGGGCATCTTCTCTGTTTCTTCCTTCCATGCGCTGGTATGATATAAACAAACAATAAACAAGCCCACTCACATGTACTGTATGCACACACAGTCTTTAGGTAACGTGTTGGACTATTCATTCCAACAGTCTCCGTACCTTTCCGTTGGTTTGCTTTACTCCAATGTAATGCAAATGATCTGTCCCACGTGTCTCTACATGTTCCAACTAGACATTGCGTGAGAGGTTCCCTAATTCCTGACCTTAAGTTTGAGCACAGCTTGTAACGCGTTTATCTGGTTGTTAAGAGTGAGCGTCCTGTCACATGTCGTACGCTCACTAGAAAACAAGAGCTTCTACTGGCCTGACAAATTGGAAAACTCAATAGTCAGTGCATGTAGCCTGGGGTTAAAACAGACAACAACAACTTAACAATGATTACTTAGGAACAAGCAAGAAAAGGAAGGCTGCATGATAAACATCCCAGTATTAGCTTTGCATGCTAGCTGATATATCTCATACAGCTGCCTGCAGCTTGGCTGGAAAGTCTCATTTCATACAGCACACTAGCTGTGTGTATATGGATTTGAATTGGAGTCCTTTTGAGTGGATCGGAAATCTTAGCCTACATCGACCCTCCAAAAACAACCCAAATTTTGCAGCTCAAAATGGGCGTGAACACAAGTGTGGTGACTCGTATCTGGGCAGAAGCAGGATGTAGGTTGCAGAAATATTTCTAAATTAAAATCCCAGAGGACCTTTTGTTCGTTTCGCCATTGGTTGCTATTTTGGGTTATTCCTGAAGACATTTTGAGGAACAGTTTTTCATGACTAACAAACCACAGTGAAACTCACTGCAGCTGTGACATAATTGCTGTTTACTGAGTGTGTTGTACATGTCTTCTAATTTACTCAGAGGAAATAATTTTCACTTAGAATAAAGCTATTTCCAGCTGTGACTCTCGACATATGTAATAAAGTTAAAAATCAATTATATGGATTCAATGATATGGCCTTTTTAACAGTGAAGTCTCATTTCAACCAAATTCAATAGTTCTCACTTTGAAGAATTGCACTATTTTTTTAATCCTTTCATTGATATTTCTCTCTGTGGAAGAATACCTACATTCATTATGACAGATACACACCTGTCATGCGCACACTGTCCTCATGAGGCACATTCTGATCATGCTCTTCTCAAAACTTTCTCGGTGTTGACTGCTGTGGCATGTGGGTAAACGTTGTGTCATGCTCTGTGCCTTGCGTTCGCTGTCACCTTAAGCGCTCGGAGAATGTACAGAATGAAACGCCACTAAAATAGACGGAATGATCTGTATGCTGCTGTGTATCATGCGACTGTACGCTCTGCAAAATATCATCCTGGAAACAAAGCACAGAGAGAAAGACACACACACGCACACACACACACACGCACAAACACACACGCACACACACACCGTACCGAACACACACATCAGAGGTTGATAGTGGTGCTTTTTTGTGATTGGTGGATCGATATGAACTATCTTAGTAAGCTGCCATCCCCGAGGCACTTTCCCATAAACAGGCTTAACACTCTCTGCTCTGTTGACCCCCTCCTTCTGTTAACTGTCTCCCTAAACCCTCCGTTCCTTTGTATTGCTCCGTGAATGCTACACTCTCTTCCTTAGTCACACCTTTTCATTATCTGCCTTTTTTCATCCCTGTACTATCTTCCTCCACCTTTCCCTCCTATCTGTCTCACAACATCTCTGTTTTTCCCATTTACTTTCATTCTAAGAGGATTATCAGATCCCTTTTTCTCCCAGATTTAGAATTTATATATTGCATTTCATTTTCTGATGACAGTCATAGATTCACTATAGGCTACATAAAATGAATATATAAATATAATTTATGTAAAATAAAAAAATGTAAGGAATACAGAACAGAACTTCTAAAACTCTTGATTACAGTTGACCTATGATGATTGAAGTGTGTGTGTTTCATGAGCAGTAACCGGTGAGAAGAACAATGAGCACACGCCCACACAAGTACACTATGTGCACATACATACAGTAATGTGTGCATCAAAGTATGTATGTAGAGCTGCTCATAGCCCTGCAGCTCAATGTGAATTAACCCAGAAGTGCCAACAGTGGTTTCTCTTGAATGTGTCATTGAAAGAGATGAGAGGTTTGAAAACAGCCAGCCACTGCAGTTCTTTTATTTTTTCTTAGTGAATTCATTTGAACTGCTGCTCAACAATTGAATAAAAACAAAGCATATGAAGGAGATCAGAATCAAATATCAAGGGTTAGAGAAAGGTCCTATTGGGAGCACTTGAGTGAAATTCTTGTTCGTTTGAATTATTTTATGTATTTTATGTATGTATTTTTGCATGGGAAATGACATGCTATATATATATATACATTTACTCAACAGATTGATTGAGTCAATTTGATTTTGAAATAATTGAAGCTGAGAAACCGATATGGGTTACAAGCATTGAAAGTGGATGCGGAATTGTTATAACAATTGGATAGACTGTCATGCAACTCTGTTATCAGGGTTCAAATAGTCATTGTATTCATTTTGTCTATAAAATGTCACCGTCACAGGTGTCAGCCCGCACAGAAAGCAGTGTCAGGAGGCGGAACCAGGCCATGCCTCGTACCTTCAGTAAACGCCGCAGCCGCTTCTCCTCCCTCTGGGGACTGGACACCACTTCAAAGAGGAAGACAGTGGGACATCCTTCTATTAACCAGGTTTGCGTTGTTAAAACATTCATGGTAACAATTTAGAGACATAGCCAGAAAATAAATAATTAGTTGATCTTTTAAAGCAAAGCAGGTTTGCAGGTTGGATGAGTTGTGTGTCATCCAAATATAGTATCACATGTTATTGATACGTGCTGTTCTCTGTCTGACTGGTTGCAGGTGTTTGTCGACGGGATGGAGCCGGTAAAAAAGCCATTGGAGCGCATGTTCGAAGACTCCGCCAGTGAGAAATCGGTAAGAGCTCCGCCGTTGTGAACTCAATAGATTTGCGTCCTCCTTGACATTTATAAGATGTGTGTTATTTTCCATCTGCCCTTCTTTTGATGAGGAGTAACCAGAAAACCTTAAGTTAGATGTAAGAGTTGACTGCAAGAAGGCCCCAAACCTGTCTCCATTTCCATTGTGTTCCTTCCCACCCCAACCTGCCCCCAATGCAAGATGACACAGGCCACAACATGATACAGTGAATGTTTATGTATATACAGTAATAATCTTTTCCTAAAGGCTAATAGCCAAGTTCTTTCTCCCCTTGTCTTAGTTTGGCATTCACTACAGAGAACCAGAGCTCATAGAAGCTCTAGGCTAATTCCTTGTCATTGTTTGCCTTTCCCATAAGCCAACATGAAAATCACTGGAGCATCTGATGAACCTTTGTACTTGCATAATGGGTTATGGGCTTCTTAAGACCCCGGGGCGAAACAACATCACCGCTTTTTTTCCACCTCCTTTCACTCAACTGAGATCCTTTTTGTGATGTGGTTCATCATGTGGGGGGGGGGGGAGCACAGATCTCCGCACCCTTCTGCATCAATGAGCATTTTTTCAAAGGTCTTTCCAAGCTCCTGCTTTAATCTTTTTCAGACATCCACTGATCCACTAGCTAAAGAAGGAGACATTTTGCAGACTATGAAACTTGAAAAGCTGCAAAATCTCAGCTTTACTAAGGATTTTAGAGTTTATTTCCGGTAGACTTCACTGTACCTTACAGAGGACAATCTTGGGTCTGTTACTGCTTTCTGTTTATTCTCACTTCTCAACACTCCGCGTCAGCCGGCAGAACTATAGCCATTATTCTCATTCTCTTCCATCTTAGCTTGTCAAACACCTTTTTCGGATCAGCGTCGACAGATTCCCATTTCTTCTTCTTATTCAGCTCCAGGCAATTCCAACTCCATCAGCATCGCAGGCGATCGACTAAAGGGATAACTCTGTCTGATAATCCCGTTGAGACAAATTAGACTTGATATGTTCAGATCATTAGCTTTGTGATGTTTCAACAAATTATGCAGACATTTGCTACCAAAGGACCTGGAAATTTTACACCATCTGTGCTCTGGTGTATCCATCGCAATGGACCACAAAATACAGACAGTTGCAAGTAACAACTAATGTCTTTCTGAGAATAGAATCCGTATATCATCCACCATAGGACCGTACGTTTCCAGTTGAACCTCACAGCCTGGTAAATGATGAATTTATATGAACTGTAAGGAAAAATGTCCAATTACCCATGGGTTGCACAAGGACAAGCGCTCCAGCTCCATATTTTATGAGAACTGGTAAAAGGCAGCAGATATGAAGGAGGGGGAGGGAAGACAGGCCTCTCTCTCTCTCAACTCTTTAGATAGAAGAAAACTCCGCAGCACTAATCTGCTCTGACTGGAGGAGGCCCCCAGTGGCTCCATGGGAGATTGATTTCCTTCCACCCACGCCCAGCTTCAAGCTGGCAGGCTATGGGATGACAGTAAAGAAAAGCACTAAAAACTAACACTCTACAGTCGGTTTGTAAGATGTAGCTTGAAATGCTGCATCAGAAGCATCTTCGGCAAGGTTTGCTCCATATGTTCAGATCTGATGGAGGACTCGTCCCAGCTTTTATCTCTCTGTTGGTTCTGGGGAATCCCACTGATAACAAAAAAAAAAAAAAAACGAATGAAAGAGAGTTTAGTTTGTCTTCCAAGGACCCCCCACCCCCCAGCAGAGGCATCCTAGATGGGCCAGGAGGGGAGCCAGATGGTGCCGAGCATGGCTTGGGTGTTCAGGGAGTTGGGGGGGAGGTACTAGTTATGGTTCTGTAGTCTGTCTGCAAAAATGTGTTTATATGCGCTTTTCTTTAAAACTGTTTGTTTATTTGTTTGGGCTTCTGCATATATAGTTTGCACCTGCTGTCTCCTTCTCTGTCTCTTCTTCCCCCACTAACCAACAGTCAGAGTGACAGATCATCCTCAGTTCATGTAAACAGGGACCACCAGGGCCGGACTGCCAGCAGTCAGCAGATTGTATGGCATGAATGGGAAGATGGGGAGGAGGGGAGATGATGGAGAGATGTACTGATAGGATGAAAGGGGCACCAGAAGGAGAGGGCAATGATTAGTAGGGGGGGATGAAAGAATAAACGAGTTTGTGGATGCTGTTACCTGAAAGGGGATAGATAAGGTATCAGTGACAGACAGTGTGAGGTCGAGTAGATGAGACAGAATCAGAGAGAAGAGGGGCTGACATGGCTGGCAGATTGTCGGAGGTCAGACTGATGGGTTTAAAGGTTACATACTACTGGGGCTTACAGACTACTAGGGTTTAGACAGAATGCACACACACACAGCACGGGAAGATGCAAATGCACACGGATATGAAACACACACCCACGCAGGGAGACAATTGTATCAAGGTCCTCTCATCAACGCAAATGAATTACATTTTAGCAATCAGATCTCCTGCTGCTTTCAGACCACCGCCAGTTTCCATCATATTAGTCTAATCAATCAAAGCAAATCTGGTCTCTTTTGTGCGCGTGAAGGGATTATGATGATTTAAGAAGATCATTACATGATTTTAGCTATTTTCAATCATGGATAATAGAATATAGTTGTTGTTGTTTTTCTCAGTCTCATGCAAAAAACTCAAGTGGAACTGAAAAGGCTTTCATGATAACGTTGAATTTATTATGGGGTGCCCTCTGTTTATGCAGAGTGCAAAGGCTACTAACAGATGCATAACCCCCCCTCCCCCCCGTGTGTGTGTGTGTGTGTGTGTGTGTGTGTGTGTGTGTGTGTGTGTGTGCGTGTGTGTGTGTTTGTGTGTGTGTGTGTGTTGCATTTCCAGAAAGAGAAAGAGGGCTCGGTGAAAAGCGTTCCCCAGCCAAACATAGACAGCGACATTTGGGTACCCGATTACCTGGCTCCCTCATGGGTGTGTCTGCCAAACAACCAGCCCGTCCTGGCCATCATACAGCCGGGTGAGACAGCGCTGGAAGTCCTGAGCACCGTTTGCAAGGTGGGTGTGTCATCACATCAGTTACAGTAGGTTGAAATGCATGCTGTGCTTAGGTTGCATATGAGGCAGATCAGTATGGAACAAAACAGTATGTACTCTTTCAACAATTTGGAGTGACAGGTGGTGATGTGCAACTTCTTTTTACTTTCTGAGCTTCTAGACCATCGCTTTATCGCACACAGTCAAAAGAGATAATAAGCGTGCTATTCATTTATTTTAAAAGAGTTTGTCACATGCAATCAAGAGGAACCAAACTCATGAAATTTGCACGCAGCACGGTCGAGGGGAGTATAGAGAATATACCATAAGTGGCTACATAAGTGGGTAATCAAATCTCACCATTTTACAGTCTGGTGATTGCTGAAGATAAGCAAGCATGTAGAAAAGTCAACGTTTTAAAATTCAGTTTCAGGGTAACTAGAAAAGCAACATGGATAATGTAGACAGGAGATTGTAGGAATCTGTCTACTTGAATGTCAATCCGAATGTGAGTCTGAGAACTACTGGGATGTGAAATGTCTCTTGATACTTCTAGGAAGGCGGAAAAGTGAAAACTGTAAGTGGGTGCCTGCGCTCTTTAGACTGACAGCGTATCAGATCTTTTCTTAGTAATTTTTCTTACCCTGAAAACAAACACTTCATAATAGTGTCTCCCACAGTCTCCTCAAATATCTTCCCCTAATTGGTCTCAGCAAGAATAATGATGCCTAATGACACATATGCGTCCTACATCAGCGTCTGTTGAAACAAGTGTGTAGATCTTCACAACGTTTGTGTGTGTGTGTGTGTGTGTGTGTGTGTGTGTGTGTGTGTGTGTGTGTGTGTGTGTGTGTGTGTGTGTGTGTGTGGCCGTTTGTGCGTGTGCATGCCATACAAATGTCACAAGGAACTGGAGCGTCTAATCCACGCTCTCCCCTTGTGTGTTACATGCATGCAGATATACAGTACATGGCTTCCATACATGCATGGATAAATATATGTATGTGTCCTTTTGTCAGTGCGATGTCATGAGCTATATAGTGTGGTAACGGTGATAGGTTGAGTTTAGAATATTTCCCATGTGTAACGTTAGAAGACAGCTTGGCTTTAACTCAAAGTAAAGGACAAACCACAAGCAATTAGCTTCAAAGAATAATGACTACATTGGTTACCATTGCCTAGTATTTTGGGAGTTTCCTCCCCCTTAAACATGTCTCTTTTTCTTCATTAACTTTTTCTTTCCTTTTGGCTCCAGACCCATAAGATAGACGCCTCCAGCCACTACCTGCGTTTGAAGGTGTGGATTGACAACCAAATGCTCTTTTATGTTCCCAAACTTGAGGAGGACATCTCTGATCTGGTGAGGACACACACACACACACACACACACACACACACACACACACACACACACACACACACACACACACACACACACACACACACACACACACACACACACACACACACACACACACACACACACACACACTGAAGCACTGTAGACATGACCTGTCATTTTTATTTCAGTTAAATCTAGTTATTTTACTGTATTTTAAGGTTTTCCTCTTGTTTTGTATTTTTTGTCAAATCACAGTCGAAGCTGAGACACAATGTCTCATTTGGATTGTTGAGGTCTTCACCTTTTTATGAACTCATTTTCGTATCAATTCAGTCAAAATGGATGCAAGCTCGTTCATGTTTTATGATGCGGAGTTGAATTAGAGTGCATACAACTTTTCCAGGATGCAAAACAAGCTTCATCGCATATGCTACTGTACATATAATTATGCAAAGCAGAATTCCTGATGTATTATGTGCACTATGAACTTTACCCATGTGTGCGATTTGAAAAAGACCCCCCTTTCCACATTAATCAGCCCATGTAAACCCCAAAGAGGAATTCTCTCTGCGACGGCGGTTTGTAGGTGAAACACTGAACTCTGTCTCAAAGCAAAGTCATTGTATAACTCGCTTCCCTTTTCCTCAAGGGGCCTTTTTATCATCTCGTCTTTGATCAGGGACTCATTTCACCCTCTTTCATCCTCTAGTCTATGATTTTACTCTATTATTATTTCTCCAAAGTGAAGCACACTACACAGTACACACTGCCGACTTCTGTTCCCGTCTGTTGCTTCATACACACAGCTGTGTCTATGCTCGCCCCGCTGTGAGGTCAAATCTTTGTCTGAGCACCCACTAACTTCTCAGACTTCTAGACCTGGATTTTTGACCCTCACATGTGATTGCGCTATTAAGGAGGCTGAATAATACATGAACCTGTCCATCCTTTATTAAGAGAGATAACACAACCTTGACCTTGTCCATCCGACAGCACAGCTACCCTTTTTATTCTTTTATTTTTTTTCTCACCAATTAAAGATAATTTTTCTTGTGTTTGCAGCTCTACAAAGAGATTGAGATTTGCCCCAGAGCAACCAAGGTGATTCGGTTTGACAAAGCCGAGTCCTGCAGCATCGGATATGGTATGCTCCTCTCTGATCGTACCCCTTTTTTAAAAATAGAATTGATTTCATGGTAGGCTTCATTGACTCATACTCTGTTAATGACTAAATGGGGGTTGCCCCTGTTTGAGTGCATCTTGCCTTAAGTGGATCTAATCACTCGGTAGTTATTACTATATCACTGCTGCAGTATTATATATACTGCAGCATTGAACACTGTCAAGTGGAGATATTTCAAAAGAGGACTAAAAGCATTACTTACTGAATCCCTCTCCGTGTGTAATTCATTGTGTCTATAGGTTTTTCTGTGGCGGTATTGGACGAAGATGGGGTGCAGCAGCTCCATATTACTGAAGTGAAAGCAGATGGACTGGCCTCAGCTAAAGGTACATTTTTAGTTTTTTCTTTCTTGACACAAACAAATCGAAATTGTGTTGTGTACTGTACATGTCTTGAGAGTTGACATTCAGACATAGAATAATACAAATAAATATTGAAAAAACTGTAAAATATGTATATTTTTAAATCCAGGTACATTTTAGTACAGTAACAAATGGTTTACGTAAAGTGTATGTGTAAACTGGGTACATATTTTTGTCTTGAGTTGACATTGCACACTCAACACCCATACGCTTGACCTGAGAAACACCTCATCCAACATGACATCTTATCAGTGCAGCTTTGCGTGACTGCATTACATCATCTGCTGAGCCCACATTGCTAAATATCTTTTGTGTGAGAGAGAAGCGTGATTTAGGATTGAGTACAGAGTAGAGAAGAAATGAAGAAAATGAAAATGTACATCTTATCTAGAAAGGTGTTGGCTAGCAAGCAGCTGCACACCGATTGCTCGGCAGCAGCCCTTAATTTTAAATGCTATTGATAGTGCCTTGCCTTTTTTAGGATTTACAAAGCAGTCAACTGCCATAGAGAGCTCTTTCACAGCCAAGAAGTGTCTCAAACATTGGTATGTCCACATGATATGAAACAGCAACTACAAAAAAATTGAAAAACTGTGAAAAAAAAAACATTTGGGTGCACTGCTCTAATGAAAGCGTCTAAAAAGACTTGAACCACCTGCCCAATACAATGTTTATCCTTCTGATGATTACCGGTTTTTATCCTAAAAAGGAATGATGTGCCAAAACCACAACCCATGAAATGAAAAAACAGAAAGGATTGCATGGGAGCTATGAATTTGTGGTTTTCTTCTTCCTGAGAAAAAAAAACAAAAAAAAACAGCATTCCTTTGTCTAAATCTGCCCGGCTGTTTGAGTTCTTTAAAGGGACCTAATGGGATGGAGAAACACACGGCTATTCTGTAGATACCACACTAATGCATTGAAAATAACATGCCCCACTATCGTGGCCCCAGGGTCGGACCAAGGTTACTCGAGTGTGAGATTGTGTCCTCCAGTGCATTAGAAATCTAAAAAAGCTGCTAGCTTAGCAGGACTGGCAGCAGCCTGAGGGACATCTACGGTAGAACAGGGTGCTTGTGGCATCCAGACAACACAATGCTTTTTGAAATGTTACACTTATATTTTTGACGGATTGGCAGAGTTAATTATTTCGGGCCCGACACTAGTAGGTCCAAGTGTAAAATACTACGCTATGATGAGCCTGTTAGTGCATACATGTGTTTCACTATGGGAGAGAGGATGAATGGAGAGTGAAAGAGATCGCGCTTCAATCTCTTCAGGGTATATACGCAGAAACCAGGTCAGCACTGGACAAGGAGACCCCAAAGGCTGTTTTATTTATCTCCTTTTTTTTCCTCTCTCTATCTCTCTCACTCTTCTTCCTGCTCCCCATCCCCCTCAACAGCAAGCACACGCTCACACTCACACACACGCACGCACGCACGCACGCACGCACGCACGCACGCACGCACACACACACACACACACACACACACACACACACACACACAGAGAGCCAGGCAAGCACCGTCATCCACACACAGCAGTATATGGCCAGAGGGGTTATCTCTCTGTCCAACAAAGACTCCACTACTACAGCTGACATTTCACATCCCAGACAACTAGGTCATAACTTGGGGCTAAATGTGTGCCTTGTGCTTCTATATATGTAACTGTGTGTGTAGCGCCAGCGTGTGTCTGTAGCATTATGAAAGCCATATTACCAAACGACTGCGGTTTCTAATACAGTAAATAAATGATCTAAAATGAAACTCGGCAGTCGGAAGACACAGACAAGCAAACATGAGCTCATGTGTGTCAACAGGAGCATACACTCTTTGTCTTAGTTAATTCGGTGGCGAGGGGCAGGTTGGACTGCTGTCAGAGCTCCTAAACAGCTGTCACAGCCAATCATGTTTATTCGGGGAGGCCATCTGCTAATTGGTCGACTGATTGAGCGCTAATTCTCAATTAGCGCAGGTGGTCGAGGGGAGGGGCGAGAGTAAAATGCCTCAAACCGAAGTCTCGTTCCAGTGACGTCCATGCTTTCTTTATGTACATATAGTAGCCTATATAGCACCACGTGGACTGTATATACATGATGACAGGACAGGAATAGACAGGCCATGCATCCTCCTCCTTAAACCCATCCAGTCTTGTTAGATCAGTATTTGCCCTTAAGCAAACAAGCAGGGAAGGATGCATTTTTAATATATTGCACACATTAGTCAGTCCTCGACATGTCTGATTAGCCCGAGAGCTGTTGCTGTTGGAGACTATGGCACTAAAGTTATGTTTGTGTACAGCATTTGTACACAAACATACTCCTGAGTTGACGGCCCCACATACAAAAAAAAAGTGCTTTGATGTGACCTGACAAATGATCCTTACACTGTGTCAGGTTTGAAAGTTGGGGACGAGATTCTGTTGCTGAACGGTAAAGCTGCAGCCGACCTCCAAATGGATGACATGAGGGCTGCGTTCGTCACCCATGCGTTGACCTTGAACGTCAGCACCCTGCCGCAGCTGGACTCTCAGGTGCTGTGCCCCTTTCCACCGAGACGCTCCGAAGGGGAACCGGACCCAGCCACGGACATCTTCTCCCAGAGCCAAGGTACGAAACCTCCTCCTGTTCAGCATGAAACAAAGTGGTGGAAACATCATGTAGTTGTTATTATTTGTGTTTTTTTTTGTTGAACAATGGCAAGTTTCATGATATGATGTCTATACAAACCTCTAGTGTCCTCTAGTGAGAGTTTGGAGTTATTACTTAAGTTTGCTGAAGGGCTATCTAAGGTAAAATAGTGAGATGGGCCAGAATGGAGAGTAAACTTGTTTTTCAGTCCGATCACACTCCCCATGGTGCTTCATGTTGTTATCTAACTGAGGTTTCTGTTGGAGTTAAAGTCAGATCAGGGTTACCCTTACTACTAGATCTGTTGCTGGGAAGCATGTTAGAGAGTTTGATCTGTGGAATTTTAGAATAACAAACACCTTTAAAAATGAAAAAAAATCCCTTAGATCATGGTACTGCACTGCTCCTATTGTTTTTTGGTTTCCATTCTTCTCCCATCACACATCCTCTAAGCCCCCAAGATGCAGATGCCGATCTTTTTTTGAGCAGATAGTGAATAGAGTGATCTGGTTATAATGCATGGATCCTGTCTGCTTACCAACCTGCGCCAGCCTTCCCTGTGACCTGCTCTTTTTTCTCCGTGCAAGGGCACCATTTGTATTCCTTATAAATCGGTACTTACAGTGTGCAGGCTGACAAGCTGCCATTGTTTATACAGGTACTCAGAGCAGTATGAATATTAATGCGACTCCTGCAGCAGTGCGGAGCTGTCACCGTGTTGAATCTACCGTACGCAAAGGGGTCAGCAGCCAGATGGAGGTTATCCATGGCGTCATGCTTGAAGAGGATGTACACAGGAGGCCTTTCAACACAGAGGAGACATCAAATTGGACATTTCTCATGGATACGAATGGAATAATAACCAATTTGACTATACAGTCATATCATAATAAGAAACACAAAGGCTATAGGGGTTTAATTTAGAACAAAAACATGGTGGATACTGTGAAATGATTTATTATGGTGGATGGGGGGGGGGGGGCCTGTATTAGGGAGAATACCTTATATGTGGGTACAGACGGCGTATACTTGCTCCCTAGTAATCTCTGTCCTCTGTCTGTGTCCATAGAGGACATCCTGGATGAGGTGTCAGGGTTGACCGTGAATAGCCCAGATGAGAGTTTGGAGGAAGGATTTCAGCTGACCCTGAACAGCCCTGGAGGTCATCAGGAAGACAAAGCCTGCATGGGGACTGGACAGAAGGTGGGTTTTTACAGCATGCAAAGACACAGCTTTTGATATGTATACACACATACACAGACGCATGCATACACCAGAGCAGTTTACAGTCTAGCTCTGGGGGTATCTGGGGTATCATTCTCACCCCGTCAGATGTATTGTTGCAGACAAAGACCTGGTCTCTCTCTATGTGTGTGTGAAGGGGAGCGACCTGTGGATCAGCAATTTCGGCTGCGTTACTTTGTGACACTTACTGCTCACTTGTTTTCCTCTAAATTCCAGGCTCAGTGTTACCTCATTTCTATCGGATTCTAAACTCGGAGCTGTCCGACAGAAAATGTAAACACTGATATCACTAATCGCCAATTCAACACATTCTGGATGTGTCGTCCATGTGTTTGTGATTAATTTGAATTCCTCTGGCAGATCTAATCCTAAATATTCCTTTGTTCGTCTCTGTTTTGTGTGTGTGTGTGTGTGTGTGTGTGTGTGTGTGTGTGTGTGTGTGTGTGTGTGTGTGTGTGTGTGTGTGTGTGTGTGTGTGTGTGTGTGTGTGTGTGTGTGTGTGTGTGTGTGCGTGTGTGTGTGTGTGTGTGTGTGTGCCAGAGAGGGAAATGTGATGGTCTGAAAAGCTGGGAGGTGTTCAGAGTATTTTTTCTATTGTGACACTTGTGACCTTTTACACAAAGGACAGAAGGATCTAAGGAAAGAAACATCAAGTCATCCTCCAACACACAGCCATTGCACCATATTTCATAGACACCCTCTTACACACACACACACACACACACACACACACACACACACACACACACACACACACACACACACACACACACACACACACACACACACACACACACACACACACACACACAGTTCAACAAGTCCAACTTAACATTTAATTCACGCAATGAAGTCTATAAATACATTTTTGCTGAAACCCATAACGTACTGATATATGTTCATCTTACTGTACATAAGTAACAGATTAATGTGTATATAGTGAGTCAGTCTTTGCACATGAACAGATGTGTGTGTGTGTGTGCTCCGGGGGAGGGAGGACGGAGATGGTGAAAGACAGGTGAGTGAATGAGTGAGAGAAGCGCATCACTTTCTAATTAAGATTATGTCTGGTCTGATCAGGGTCGGCTCAGTGACTGGTGGGACTCACTGTGTGCCAGCATAGTCTCCCTTTGGACACGGTTGTCACTTCCATTACCATGGCAATGTCTGATAAACCAGAAACCCATCACATTTTTTTTTCTTCTTTTTTTTGTACCTCACTGTCGATAGCCCAGATATGAACAAAAGATAAAGGAAAGGGAATAGAAAGGGACAACGCAGTGTTCTCTCTTTGGATTTGTGTCAGTGAGCTTTATGGAGAACTAATGGCTGAGGTCAGAGCTGGCGGGCTGGCTCCGGTCTAGACTCTAGAGCCCGGTTGGACAGTGGTGGTTCTGTGACTCCAATGTGCCATTATTAGTTGGAAGCAAAAGGGAGTAGATGAGAGAAATAGGGTCACCGAGAATGGCTGGTTAGGAGCGAGAGGCCTGCTTATGTCTCATTCGGTGCATTTTGATGTGTGGGAAAACTTTCACCGTTTTCAAAGCTTGTTAAACTTTTACATTACGGTTTGAACCTCCAGAGCTGTTCTTAATCACCATTGAAAGGACTTTGGTATTATTTTATTAAAAACACGCCACAACGCGATATCGAGTGAAACAGTGGAAAACACTAATTGCAGCATGCAATCTTTATAGAACAGTATCTGAACAGTGTGCGGTTTAAATCGTTTGAAAGTTTAAAAGTGTATGCAACCCCAGTCCCAGAGCGGCTCTATGTCTTTTATACAGTAAAGGAAATGTATTGTAGCGCCTTGTTACAAATACATGTCAGCAACTTTTATAGGCAATTGAAGTAAAAGCATGCTTCAGGTCTTGCTCAAAATGAAAATCGTATATACTTTTGTTTACAGGTTGATTTCAATGAAACCTCTAGATGCTCTGTGTGAAACAACTGGGTGCCTCACACTACTATATCGCTTACACTTGTCTGTTATGTTGTCCCTTGGTGTTAAATGCTTAGCCATGTGCTATTTGATCTATTATCATAAGCCGTTCCACAAAAACATATAGAAGGGAAAAACAAAGCCGTGCAGTGCGAGCAAGGCGTCATAACATCAAAACAGCAGTATTAGCAAAGCCCCAAGAAATCTATCATGTCACCTTTTCAGTCTCTCACCTCCCTCTCTAGTGTAACATGTGCCGTCTGATCATTTCTTCCCTAATTTGCTTCTTTTTCTGTTTAGCCTCCCGCTTTTCATCCTCCTTTCTCTCCTACCCTTCTTTTCCTCCACTGTAGTGATTCATTAACATATGTTTTATCCCTGTAATTGGGAGCAACAATGTGTCCATGTCCCCACATCCATACACAACAGATTTATACTCTTGTTTGTCCTTTTCGAACATCTCGGCTCCTTCCTTGCTTGTCCCTTGTTTTGAAAGCACTTTAGTTTCTCGTCTAGTTCAAGTCTGTCCTTCCTTCTGACTTCCTGTCTTTCTTTACTCCCCCTCTCTCTCTCTTCCTCCTCCTTGCTTAACCCCCTGCTGTTCATTTCCATAAAGAACATGAGGCCGCTGTTGGCTCTCAAACTTGCTTAGCCCCCTGAGCTTCCCAGACCGGCTGTGCACCCTGACCTATAAGGGCCCTGAAGCACTTGGACGCTTCCTATGTCAACAAAGACAATCCCAACTTTTCCACAGAATCCCTGGGAACTTCCTAAACCCAGTCAATTCTCTTCTTTGTTTTTAGAGAGAGAGAGAGCGAGAGAGCGAGAGAGCGAGAGAGAGAGAGAGAGAGAGAGAGAGAGAGAGAGACTTACTTCATTTCACCCTGTGCCTGCGGTAACATGGTGGCAACACTGAGGAAAAAAAACAGGCAAAGTGGGACGATTTTAATTATCCCCACATTCTAATTACTTCGTTCTCCAAAGTGTTTCACATCATTTAGTTGAGATAAATGAGTGTCTGTCTGGCTAGCCGGAGGAGACTGGGGGAGGTGACGAGGTTCATTATTTTTTAGACAAAGCACAGAGCCACCTCCCCGAATATGATAAAGCAACCAGAGAATAAAATGGGGGATTTGCTTGCGATAATAGAGATGACAATGATTGCCGCTGTTCTCCCAAGGTGTTGTCAGCCAGCCTCACTGACTGAGTGCTGGTTATAATTTAAAAAACCTCAATCAGTTTGTCTTAAGGGCATTTGAAATGGAAAATGCATAATTCATTTTGTGAGGCTCGGAGCGGCAGTTTTCATCATGGCTTGTTTTGATTGACTAATAGTGGAATAATTCCGCCTAAAATAGATTCTTGAATGCAGGACATTTGTTTAATGTAGTTACTGACTACTAAACCTACAACTACTACTGCCTCACCTTGTCAGACTTCACCTTCACCCATTTCAGAGAAAGACTTTCTCTATCTATTGTTGCTTATACATGCAGCACCTATCGATACAAGTTTCGGCTAAAGGAATGGAATGTTTTGACCGCTAAAGAAACCATAATTTAAGGGCCATATCTAGCTTTTAAACATTCTATATTTAAATTGTCCTTTAACTTGCTGAATAATGAGCTGCACAGCTTTGTCCCAGTTGCTGCTGTCATTTCACAGTCTTCCGCTGGAGGGAGCACTTTGCTGATTCATAGCACCTGGCTGCAAGACAACAATATTGTTTCCAACACTGCAGCATGCGACAAGCAACCAATCTGGTTCAAAACGAATCAATAATGAATATTGATTGAAATATGTGATTGTTATTACAAATATGTGATGATATAACCTGCATTTTAAATCCATCTAAAGCTACAAAATGGAATTTTCTTGTCTACACTGCAGTTTTATGGAATGGAAAGAAAACGCCTTGCTAATAGCACACTAACTTCAGCCTTTATACTGTACCTCCCTCGTTGCAATCTGCAAATGAACTGCTTCAAAGTCCAAATGTTCACTGCGCAGATTTGTGCAGCCTAACGTCATAACATAATCATCCCTTCACTTCAGATTAAATGATTACTTTCTCTCTTTCTCTCTCTCTCTCTCTCTCTCTCTCTCTCTCTCTGTCATGCCGTGTATCCCATTCCTCCTCATAGGGATTTATGGATTTGCATGTTTCCCTGATTTCAGATGAAACTGAACTTAAACACTCCCCCGTCATTCCCTCCCCCCTTCACTGACAAGTACATGCATGTTCTCTCTGAGTAACAATGTCCAAGGAGGAGCAGGAGAATGACAACGTAACATCAGAATTGCTTTTCTTCTATTTTACTTATGCATATGTGTATTTCTGTATGCCAGAAAGCAATACATACAAACTGCGTTGGTGTATATACAGTATGTATGTGTATTCTGGGATTATCTTTGTGTGGCATGTGGATATGAGTAATCAATGTTTATGCTGTGCTCTCGGTGTGCGTGGCTCTACAGCTGAGGGGTGTGGGAGCAGGTTTGTGCTTGCCTCCACGTCCCTCCCTTATGAGTCTCTCTGTTCTGAAGGGCGGGTCTGGGATGTTGTACATTTTGTAAAGGGGTAAAGGTTTGTCTCTGTCTGTGTTATGCCTGTATCGGACTGACAAGAGAAAAAGGTATTGCTGCCGGGCGCTCTCTTTACTTACTTGCTGCCTACCTCCTAATTGATTGTTTATATATTATATATTTGTCTCTTTTTTTCCTGTGTGCGAGGTAAAAAGGGCTGTCAAATGCATATGTCTATAGGTCTCTGTGTATGCACATACAGTATGTGCTGTTTTTTGTTCAACAAAGCAGAAGGGGCTTTAAACATTTTTTTTTTAACTGATGCACACCGTCAAACCCCAATCGGCAGGTTTAGAGAAAGGAACTGTTATCCTTGCTTGGGGAAAGGCAACATCCTGGACATCCCCTGTTTATTTAACAGCTGTCTTCAATGGTTTCTTATCTCCGCTCTCCTGTCCGCAAATCAGTCTTAGAATTAGGGCATGGTGTTATTGCGGAAAGTCATTTACGGAACTCTTATTACTCAGCAGGTGTGGTATTTTCATCCATCAGTGGTTTGATTTGTCACACTGGAGAGTGGGACTTTCAGGTTTTCGATGAAAGCAATTAAGGTTTGTGAACTTGAAACTCCTGTCAGACCGGCATCAAATGTCATTTGTAGATTGTTCTTCAAGCTGCTTCGACTACCAGAAGGAGATGTTCAGGGCACTTCTTCTTTTTTTTGGGTATGGTTGATTTCAAATCGATGTCACAGATCTGTTCCGTTTTTGATAACAAAAGCTTTCTCAGGCTGATTGTATTGCACTCTTGACAAACACGGCTGCATTTTGGGCATTTTCCAGAAACTAATTTTAAAAACATGTGTGCAGATGCTATATATTTACCATTTGTTTGATATGGCTGCTGTCCTTAAGTGTGACATAAGTCTCTCTGAGGATGCGATGAAAGAGAGAGAGCGAGAGAGAGAGAGAGATGTCCTCTCCTGTTGGAGTGTTTTGCTGTCACCACCCACTGCTTCCTCATCTCCCGTTCTCTCCTCCCTCCTTTCTCAGCCCCTCTTTTCTTCCATCTCTCACAAGGATGTGATGTTTGATCTTGCTGTTTAATTTTGTATTCTAAGTTGTTGTTGCTGCTGCTCTCGAAGAACTGGACAGAAGGCAAGAAGGACGGATAGAGAGAGAGAGAGGGAGAGAGAGAAGATGCAGGGGAGATGACAGGAGCATAGAGAAGCAATCAGGGGAATGAGAAATACAAACTGATAGATGCTGTAGGTCGGATAAGGTGACATGAGTGCACTGTGGTTTATTCCATTCTGTTACGCTCAATCTCTGTATTGACCTGTGTGTTCAGCTGCGGGCGGTAATGATTTTAGTGTTTGGCAGTGCATTGTGATTGTTGTGACCAGCAGGCAGCATTATACATTTACACTCGTTGTGTTGTTCAAGATGCATACATGCTGCACAGAGTAGTCAGTCATACAGTTTGGAGAAAGATAGGAGCAACTCTTTCTGTCATTTGAGTTTCACGGAGGAATGGAAGCTACGTGTGCTGGAAAAGTTGGACAGGAAACGGACACCTGACTCATGGTATCGTTGAACTCTGTTTGACTTGCTATTATGTCAGCCTTTGGGAAGAGCAAGAGCTCCAAACACGCGACAGAATCCATCTATGATATGTTGGAGCTGGTAAGCCGTGTAGTAGTGTTTGTGTGTGTGTGTGGGTGGGTGTGTGTGTGTATGTGTGTGCATTTATTTATTCTAACCACTATTGTCAGATGTGTGTGTAATCACACATGATTACAAGAAATGCAGTGTTTTAGATTTTAATATATCATCCTATTTATATTTTAATTTAACAAAACAAAAAAGTCATTCACAGTGTCTGTAAATATTTAGCAAATCTAATATTTGGCTTTTATTATCAGTTGGGGCTCAGCTGTTAAAAAATGTCCGATGCAATTAATGGTATTTTGAACATCGCTAATGTTAAATGTAAGTCTAATTACGTAATGTATCAAGAACTGTATTATTTTAATGCTACCCGTTTATCAATAAGCCGTCAATTGGAAAGATTTGCAGTCACGCTTGCCTTCAGCTTCTTAATTAGTGGTGTTGATAAAGCGTTAGATGACTGTCCCCTTCTGTCTCCATCTCTTGCTGTCATCTGTCTCTGTCACTGCTCCATCTGTCACTCAGCCAGCACTAAATCCTCTGGCTGTCCAGGGCAAGGACTCGCTTACAAGTGGCAAGACCGTCACTGTCCTTGTTCTTTTGTGTGTGTGTGTGTGTGTGTGTGTGTGTGTGTGTGTGTGTGTGTGTGTGTGTGTGTGTGTGTGTGTGTGTGTGTGTGTGTGTGTGTGTGTGTGTGTGTGTGTGTGTGTGTGTAATTCAATATGCTGTCTATATCCATTGTACCATAATTGTTTAAGTTTATTCAACATATTTAAATACAAACATAAAGTAATTATGCAAAGGGACCAGTTTTGGAGAGTTTTAAATTGTCAGCATCTTTGAATGTTGTAACATAACTCTGACATTACCCCAATGCTCACTACATAGTTTAATTGACTTAATCATGCATTATTTTACTTGCACTACATATTTTAGGTGTGTGGTAGTTGCTGTGGTTTCCTTCTAGTCGCTGAAGGAGCAAAATGAGTGTGTACACGTGTGTGACACAATGTTTGCAAAACTGGTTTGAATACCACCATGGAAAATGATGTTTGTCATTGCTGCATCGCAAGAGGAGACAAGCCATGGAATCGGGAAAGACATGCCATGTTCCCAGCTGCCCAGCTGTCCATAAATGAGCCGCTAGAAACCCACAAGCAGACGCAGTGTGCTATCGTAGATTATAATTGATGTACACTTTCACTGACCCCCAAACAGATGAGGGCTGTTTGTGTGGCGTACATTTGTAAAAGTACTTATTTGAATAACACTGGTGAATGCAGGGTTTAATTATAAATATTTAAAAAAATATGGCCGTGTACCTATGGGTTTGTGTTTTTCCCTCCTCCTGGTTTGCAACTGATTTTTTTTTTTTTCATTTAACTTTTATTTATCCTCGAGAGACCAATTGAGGGGTGACCCTCATTTTCAATGACGTCGAGTTAAATTTGAGTGATTGAGTTGATTGAGTGTGCAGGTGTGCTGAGTCACTCAATCACAGTCAGGTGTGCTCACTCAAGGAACTACGGAAGAGGATTAGGGCCACACATGAAAAAAAAAAAAAAGTTCTGACTTTATTCTCAGAATTCTGACATTAATCTCAGAATTCTGACTTTAATCTCAGAATTCTGAGAAAAAAGTCAGAATTCTGACTTTAATCTCAGAATTCTGACTTTTTTTTTTTTTTTTTTTTCATGTATATAAAAAAAGTAAAAAAAAAAAAGTCAGAATTCTGAGAAAAAAGTCAGAATTCTGACTTTAATCTCAGAATTCTGACATTAATCTCAGAATTCTGACTTTAATCTCAGAATTCTGAGAAAAAAGTCAGAATTCTGACTTTAATCTCAGAATTCTGAGAAAAAAGTCAGAATTCTGACATTAATCTCAGAATTCTGACATTAATCTCAGAATTCTGAGAAAAAAGTCAGAATTCTGACTTTAATCTCAGAATTCTGAGAAAAAAGTCAGAATTCTGACTTTAATCTCAGAATTCTGACTTTTTTTTTTTTTTTTTTTTTCATGTATATAAAAAAAGTTAAAAAAAAAAAGTCAGAATTCTGAGAAAAAAGTCAGAATTCTGACTTTATTCTCAGAATTCTGACTTTAATCTCAGAATTCTGACTTTAATCTCAGAATTCTGAGAAAAAAGTCAGAATTCTGAGATTAAAGTCAGAATTCTGACTTTTTTCTCAGAATTCTGAGATTAAAGTCAGAATTCTGAGATTAATGTCAGAATTCTGACTTTAATCTCAGAATTCTGAGAAAAAAGTCAGAATTCTGACTTTAATCTCAGAATTCTGAGAAAAAAGTCAGAATTCTGACTTTAATCTCAGAATTCTGAGAAAAAAGTCAGAATTCTGAGATTAATGTCAGAATTCTGAGAATAAAGTCAGAACTTTTTTTTTTTTTTCATGTGTGGCCCTAATCCTCTTCCGTAAGGAACAGTATAAAAGCAGGAGAAAAATCTGAGCTCTGGTCCCTGCTCTGCTCACTGCCATGTTGCCTGCTGTCTGGTATCTGGTAATAAATGCATATAATTTGACCACCTGACTCCTGCCGTTTTTTAATCTGGTTTTATGTTGCGCCATTATCCCTTAGCCCAATGTAGGGACGTAACAGCAGACAATTTAATTGATCCTGCCTTGTGTTCCCTGGAAAATGCAGGTTACAGTTTGTCACCTGACCAGTTGCAAAGTTCTACTGCAATGAGTCACTACATCCAGTTGTGCTACTTTACAGTTGTTTCATTGTGGTTGTTTGTTTTAGTCTAAACTATCTCACAAGGAAACAAAGTATCCATTTGTTGTCCTACTTTTTTTTAAATATCAAAGCTTTTCATTTCTTGTAAAGTTTTATTTCATGAAAGACGATTTTGATTACGTGATTAAGGTTTGAGTTTCGTGAAGGCTAGAAGTAGCTATAGGTAAGTGTCGGTCTTAACATTAAGAATGAATCCCTTGCAATTAGTCTTCTGTGGGAGGGCTGAGCTCATTCATTCCTCCACTTTTCAAGGAGATTCTCTTATTCTAATTGTCAAATCTTCAAGCTCTGGCTGAGAAAAAAACTGAAAATATATAAATGTCTAAACGTCTCTCTTCCCCTCTTTCCACCATTCACATACGTCACAGTCCTAGAAACAGCCTGCCTTGGCTTGATTCTAAAAACCACTGTTGGATAAGTGTTTGACATGAATCCAGATATATTATAATTTTCTTTTTGGTATTGCAATAAGTATGTTGCATGATACATTTCAGATTTTCCCCACACACAAACTTGCTTTTGGTGACACTCCTCTTGTCAGTTACTCTCTGTATGTCTATCTCTGCTCACTACAAACTAGTGCGTACACCTCCACAGCCTTGGGACTATGAAATAAACTGTTAGATGTGGACAGAACTCGTTGAGCCCAACTATTTATGTTCCTGCGTGGGTTCTCCGGAATGTTATTCTTGAACTGAACTGCTGTTACACATCGGTACATAAAATAATCTGTCCAAGATTTCACCAGAGGTTGTTGGCTCTCACTTTAAAAAGCCTAGTTAAAGAATGTATGACTTGTTAGTTTTAAAACTAGCTGCAATATTAATTAACCTCGGTTCGCATAGCCAGACAGAGTGTTTAAACATAAGGCCAACTGCCAGTCTGGCCTGGCAGGTCTGCTCACGCTTGGTATTTTTGATACCAAGGATGTAGGTGGCTGTTGTTTTGGCAGGTTTGGTAAGAATGTACTGTATGTATTGTTTATGCTGCACATTTTCCATTTTATTTCATGTATCTGTCTGAACATAATGAATATGGGTGGTTGTGATATCCTCTTTGTGTATGTTTAACTCCTCTACAAGCCTAAATTATATTTTGTACTTTCTTCTCTCTTTCTGTGCAGAGCAAGGAGCAGGTCACTGCTTTTTGCCGCAGTCTCCATGACATGAATCCCCTGGAGTGCCCAATGTCATCCTCCTCATCGTCATCCTCCTCCTCCCTCTCCCCCAGCCCTGTGTCGGCTTTCCCGCCCACACCAGGCACTGCCACTCAGCGACAGCTCTCCCACGCAGACAAACTCCGCAAGGTCATCAGCGAACTGGTGGAGACGGAGAAGACCTATGTCAAAGTAAGTACAAGCAGTTGTTTCAGAAAGTCTTTACCACACAAATCAATACTGAATGAGTCAGCCACCGCTATCCGTATGTTTAAAGACAATGTATGCACAATCCTATGTTCACTGTGAAAACTCAATTCGTGTTTTAGCTTTGGCGTATTAAAATAATTATTATTGACTTGCAAAACTGTTATTTGAGAGTATCAGTAATGACTCCACATTAAACAGCCTTCACATCAACGCCCACACATGCCTCTCCCCTTTCCTCCCTGAACATTCACTCACAGGCTGATCTTGTTCATGTTCCTTGTCTTTTTTCAGGACTTGAGCTACCTCATAGAGTGCTACTTGACACCTTTGCAGAAAGAAAGCTTCCTCACACAGGATGAGGTACGTTCTACCTAATCTAAATAATCAAAGTTTAAGGAAACTCTTAACTCATAACCTTAACATTGACAGTGTCCGTTGAGATAGTAGCAGTGTCTGAATGATGCTCTGTGTGTGTGTGTGTGTGTGTGCGTGTGTGTTGCAGCTGGACATTTTGTTTGGTAACCTCGGGGAGATGGTGGAGTTCCAGCTGGAGTTTCTCCGAACGCTGGAAGATGGCATCAGACTGGTGCCAGATCTGGAAAGGCTGGAAAGGGTGGAGCAATTTAAGGTGCGAGTAGGTTGAATCACTGGAACACTATTTATCTCACTTAAGGCTTACTGCCTCCAGGTGCTGCTGTTTAGAACTTGTCTGTTACTTGGAGAATTTGTGATATGTATTCGTAGCTCATGTTATTGTACAGTGTGTTTTGCCTTTACTCCTTCAGGTCAGGATCAGAAGTACCAACAATGCATTTCTCTGTATTAAAATGACTCTTACTTCACACAGACATTTGCTTATATGCTGTCACTCAAACAAGTAATTCCCATTCCCTACAGCATAGCCTTGATTAAAGGCAAAACACACCCTAATGTGATTGCAGCATTACATTGTCGTTTGTTTCCACAGAAAGTGCTGTTCTCCTTGGGTGGCTCATTCCTGTATTATGCTGATCGCTTCAAGATCTACAGCGCCTTCTGCGCCAGCCACACCAAGGTCCCAAAGGTCCTGACGAAAGGTACAAACAAGCACACACTGGCATCAACCCCACACCCTCTGTTATACATTAGTTTATTACCCTGTGTCATCAGTGAAATGTTAGGGGCTGGTGCGGTATAGGAAGCATGTTGTTTTAGTTACATGCCCTGCAGTACTTATAGGGCGAGCTGCAACTAGTATCAGTAGACCCTGAGGCTCAAACTTACAGCGTGCGTGATCAGTGATAGAGCTGAGAGTCATTCGAAAGTAGTTGATTTCTACATTAACTACTACGGTCACTACACCAAATGAGAGACTGTAGTGGCAATCAGTTGAGTTATATAGTTTGTCATCTTAAGACATTATTTGCAGGTACAGTGGCGTATCGTCTGCATACAGTTTTATCCGTTTCTGTGTTTCCATGCTCCCCCCCCTGTACAAAATTAGTTTAAATTCATGTTTCTGCTCTTCCAGCAAAGACCGACCCAGATTTCAAGGCTTTCCTGGCTGAAAGAAACCCCAGGCAGCAACATTCATCCACCCTGGAGTCTTACCTGATCAAACCCATCCAGAGGGTACTGAAGTACCCGCTGCTGCTGAGGGAGCTCCACTCTCTCACTGACCCCGAAAGTGAGGAGCATTACCACCTAGATGGTAAGCCAGTGCCTTTATTTTTTTTATAATTGCATGCACTTTATTTATAACATAATGCTCCAGACACATTGAACTGTTTATAATGAGGATTCAAGAATTTATGGTAATTGTGATATGATGATTGTTTGTCCCAGTTGCAATGAAAGCCATGAACAAAGTTGCGAGTCACATCAATGAGATGCAAAAGCTTCACGAGGAGTATGGGGCCGTTTTCGACCAGCTCATCAATGAACAGACTGCGGATAAAAAAGAGGTAAACATGATGATGCTGATTTGTATTTTAAGATTACCCATCCATTATCCATTTGATTATCCAATAACTTTGAATTTTTATTTTACAATCTGTTCAATTTGCCTCTATTTTTCTCAGGTGGCTGACCTCTCGATGGGGGATCTTCTCCTGCATACTACTGTGGTGTGGATCAACCCTCCAGCCTATTTGGTCAAGAGCAAAAAGGACCCTGATTTGGCTGCTTTTGGTAAGCTTCCATGTGGAGTCTTTGGATAACATTGTGGAACTGATTCTGACTTACTCTTGTCTTAATTTATACATGCTTTTCATAGTCGAGTGTAACAAATCTTTTCCATATGCAGTTTCACTTCTCTCAGCAACAAAATAACAATTAGACTGAGTGAGTGTATTCTTGAGAAACACTGCATATTGTATACACGAGTATCTTAACACTTACAGGCACGCACAGGGCACTTTACGGTATCTCACATAATACTGTCATGCATAGTGTGATGCTCTGTGTTATTTTGGATGGATAAGAAATGGACTTTGTAAAAGGAAAATCCAGTTAGGCATATTACATGAGGGGTCTTTGAGTTCTTTTTTACGTTTCATGTGAAGTGCAGCATGTAAGCCATTGAAGGTTTCACATGAAATTCTCACACTCCCAGAACACACTCAAATGCCACTCTGCTCCGACACTTTCGGCAATAAATATTACATATACATGGTATAAAAGGCTTTCCTTGGCAGGGCGATAGCAAGTGGAGGTGGTTGCTTAGTACATGCATTGTCGTGACTTTGGTCCATGTTCATCTTTTGTGCAGCTAAAATTAGGAGTTGGAGTTTTTTTCCCCCTCAACAACTGACTAAAAGCCTATATTCACGTGTGGCATCAAGCTGTCACTTTAGTATTTTAGGTGAAGACATGACTTTTGATATATGCAATGAAGAAATGCAGGCCCTCCTAATTTTCCTCTCCATCTCTCCCTTGCCCTCATTCAGTATTCAAAACAGGAGTTGTATTTGTGTACAAAGACTGCTCCAAACACAGGAAAAAAATAGTAAGTACTATTTTTTTCTCATATACTGTTAATTGATCTGGTCAAATAACAAACTATCTTGGAAGAAGTTCCGTGAGAGTTGGCGCTCTGGGCTTCTTCTGAAGTGCTGTTCTAAATGGGCATTTTGAAGCACTGGGTGGCACATTGAGACTAAAAAAATAACGTTAATTTCCTTCATCATGGGACAATAGACTGAAGGTAGTTATTGGCAAATGAAAAGACAAAAGAGACTTTGCTGTCCCCCTTGTGCAGTACAGTGGATGGTTATGTCTGTTGTTAGACCTCCCTTCTGTCTTGCACTCTTGTGCCCCCAGCTGTCTAGTTGTTGTACTGCGGTGGTTACGTATCAGATATCCAACTAGTCTTCTCTTTTCCAGGGTGGATCTCACCGTGTGTCTGTGATCGATGACAAAGATCCTTTCCGCTTCCGTCACATGATCGCAACAGACTCCCTGCAACTCCGTCCCCTTGCAAGTAAGGTCTATTTAAAAATGGTTTACGAAACAATCATTTTGCATAAACATTCCTCTTGGCGGCATCATCAACACTTTGAGGTCTGGGTGGATCTCTCAGAAACTGGGACTGCTGTTGGTTCTAGATTAGTGATCTCACAGTAAACTCACACCTGACTTGAGTGATTACCTCTTTTTTTTGTCCCCAACCTAGCTGACTAGTATAGAAAACGGCTATTACTGCATTGATTTAGGTAGGTATCAACATGTAGAAAAAACAACAGTCAGTAATTTGCAACTGATAATTTCATTATTATAATGAAAAAATGCAGTCACTTTAAAGCTGCATTAATTTAATTATCTGTTCGTTAGTTTAAAATTGGCATTGAACAATCATTTAATGTTTACACAAAGCTCCCTGTCATCCAGATCTCTGCAAAATGAACTAATGTTTGTTTAGTGGGGAGATTTTTTGATTTGCAAGAGTTCTACATTATTCAGTAAGAAAATGCGAGATGGAGGTGCACCAACATCTGTGTTATAAGTCAAAATATAATATTCCTCACATCCTACCTATGTCCTAGACCTTAGTGTTTATCATTTGTCTGCTTCATGGCCTGTTAAAGGGAAATAACTTAACAGAAAGTAAGAATGCTTCTATAATTTTCGATCACATCTCTTCTCTCCCTCTTCTAAGACTCTGAGGGAACAGCAGTGTGCGAGATAGTTCACACAAGATCCGAATCCGAAGGGAGACCGGAGCGAACCTTCCAGTTGTGCTGCCGGTAGGAATAATTTCAAAAACTGTACGACGTCAAAGGAAGTACCCTGCTCCAGTATTTTACGTTTTTGTATTTTTGTCTCATTTGCAGTTCTCCAGATAGCAAGAAGGACTTCCTGAAAGCAGTCCATTCAATTCTTAGGGAAAAGCAGCGCCGGCAGCTTCTTAAGACAGAGTCTCTGCCACCTAACCAGCAGTACGTCCCATTTGGGGGCAAACGTCTATGTGCCCTCAAAGGGCACACCATGAACAGAGCAGGTGACAAACCCTAAGCTGCCTATAGTTATACTTCCACTTCACAGGAACCTTATATGGTTCCTTCACAGGAACCTGATATGCTGTAAGGACCTAGAACAAAGTACCTTCATGTTGTGCCAATACCCTTTGCCTTCATACTTTTTGTTGTATGGGAAGGAATATATAAGCATTTTGCTTTTGCCTGCTCTTTCTCAAACTTATCTTTTTTTGTGCTTTGATATAATTGGATACTTTATGTTTTATGTTTGTGTTTTTATAATTTTCCTTTTTTTCTTTTAAATATTGCTGATTGTTCGAGATGAATACAAATCAAATAACAATGTTTGTACATTTCCATTTCACAGGAACCCTTTCCATTTCACAGGAAGCTTAATATGCTGTTAGGACCTAAGCAAAAAGTACATACATGTTGTGCTAATACCTTTGCAGTCATACATTGTTGATAACAATGTTTTTACATGACATTACCAAGAGGAAATGGGGTGTCCCTCTTCATTTCTTTTTGTTCTGTCTATTTAGCATCAGCTCCATCACGAACGCTGCCCCGCAGGAAGCTGGTGAGGAACCGCATCACCATTGATACCGACCTGGTCTTCCATGGCAACAACAACAACATTGGCAATGACTCTGAGCCTTCCAGCCACTCTACCTACACTCCCTCCTGCTCGCTGCTATCCCAGCATACACTGCAGTCCCACAAAGCTCAGGGAGAGGACACAGACCGCTGGGTGGAAGAGCAGTTTGACCTGGGTCGCTACGACGACCAGGGTGACGTCGTGGACATTGGGCAGTTGAAGGAAACGGACATTTTGAGCGACGGCGACGAGTATTGTGCGTCTGTCCGAGCCGCGTCTGCACAACAGGCCGAACTGAAAGGGAAGATGGAGCAACTGAGCCTGAACGGACGAGTAGACACTGGAAGTGGGACGCAGGAGGGGGAAGTTGATAGAATAAAGCACGGCGATGACACGTTAGACTCCTTCACCTCACGTGGTGTCTCTCTGTCCCGCTGTGCAACCCCGACTATCAAGCTTGCCCCCTTAAAGCAGTGTGCCGTGGAGGGAGCCACAAACATGGACCATGACATCTGGGTGCGGCGGGACGACTGCAACAGTGATGTTTTCTGAAGAAAGCAGACCACATTGAGGTTAATTCTGCTTTGAACATAAAGTGTGTGGGGGGGGGGGGGGGGGGGGGGGGGGTGAAAATAGGGGACGATATTGGATACAAGCTTTAAATATGTCGCATTTGGTGGAGACAAATGTGTATAGAAGGTATTAAACCTCAGCCAGTCCTCTCTGTATCACTTCACACAACCCTCTTCTTCCCACTTCACCTGCATCTCCCTCGTTCTGACAATCCTAGAATACCATGTACTCTGCGTCATCTGTCGAGAGATTCCCCTCCTGCCCAAGAGTGAACCAGAGGGAATACAGGGTCCTCACTGTTTGGGACACCCAGACATCACACTTTTATTGTATTTTGAAAAGTATGAACTTGAAAGCACCGCATGTACACGCACGTAAACAAGCGAGTGTGTATGCTGCGTATAGCACACAGAAGCATGGATGCAGAGACAGGCCGCTACTGTACCATGCACACATCGAAGTGAAGCGACTTCATCACTAAACTGTGACCTTGTGGCCAAAAATGTCTATTTTTCAACACAGTATTGTGGGTGTTCTATTATTTTTGACTCCGAAACTCTGTTAGTATTTCAACACTCAAGGGCTGTGTGTTACCGAACTTCAGGGGCTTTTGGCTTAACGACTGCTGTGTAAAAAGATGGCGAGATCTAACTAGCTTTATTGTGCTTTTTTCATTGTTTTAACTTAATACGAGGCGCACACCGGTGTATAGTCAGGAGTACAATACAGTGCCATTAACCTCCTCCTGTGAAAATGTTTTAAAGCTCACCTTTACGAGGGGACGTATAGACAATAATTCTATTTTACCTGACACAAAAACGTCTCCCACTTACACCGTTTTACCTCACACATTTACAATTTGTACCTCTTGCATTCATTTTTTGTAAGTATTTTTATTTTTAAAGGTACGAAAGTGTGTGTGAGAGCGGAAGCCTCATTCTATGGCTTAAATTTAAGAAGATGTTGTGAACATTTTGGGTTAGTGCTTATGAACTGTGATTTATCATTTAGAATATATTCTTTGTGTAGCACAGTAGCACTTGGGCTATTTCATATTAATTAACTTCTTCCCATCATGGTGAAATGGTAACACTTTACAATAAGGTACACAAAATTGTAGTAGCTACTACATACCTACTACATAGATATGTGTTACCTACTACATAGGTTTTTTCTATGCTACCTAACACATAGGTTTTTTTTTGTGTTACGTACTACATAGGGTTTTTTTTGTGCTACCTAACACATAGGGTTTTTTTTGTGCTACCTAACACGTAGGGGTTTTTTTTGTGTTACCTACTACATAATATACTATGACTATTAGAATTCAATAATTTAACCAAGTCTGATAGGGAAACATAATTTATTAACGGATGTTGCAATTGGATATACAATATTAGGTGAAAAATAATAACACAGGTTTTTTTTTTGTTACCTACTACATAGGGTTTTTTTTTGTGCTACCTAACACATAGGGTTTTTTTGTGTGCTACCTAACACATAGGGTTTTTTTTTGTGCTACCTAACACAGGGTTTTTTTTGTGTTACCTACTACATAGGTTTTTTTTGTGCTACCTAACACATAGGTTTTTTTTGTGTTACCTACTACGTCACTAGTGTTCTCACGAAATTCCAACTTTATTAAAGGCATGAAGCAACCTAGCACAGGGTTGTTTACCTATAAAGGATGAAAACATTTCTTTAAATTTAAGATACAAGTAAAATGATGAAATAAACAAATGGATAAAATTTAAATTATTTTTTCACATTTGAGTTTTTGATACCTGGAAAAATGAACAGTGTTTAAAGCCAACGGCTAAGAGCTAACACAATCTAAAAGCAAAGTTCACTTCATATGTTGAATAAACATTGTAAAACATTCAAATTAACCATGCAGTCTATGGCATAAGTGTTAGCGACAATTCATAAAAACAATGTGTACCTTCCTTATGGTTTAGTAGCCTAAGCGGCCTGACACACAACGCAAACTGTTATTATTATTCTTGTTTGATTACCGTTTCCGCCACGCCAGAAGCACATGTCAGAAGTACAAAATGTGCATGTAAGAGGTTAAAAACAGTATGTTGGAGGTAAAAAAATAAAAAGTATGTGAGCTTAAGTAAAGTATGTAAGAGGAAGAATTGTGAATGTGTAAAGTAAAACAGTTTATGTGAGCGATACAAATTGTAAATGTGAAAGGTAAACTCGTAAATGTGTGAGGTGAAATAGTGTATGAGACGTTTTTGTGTATGTACAAGGTAAAACATGACTTATGGCCTATACAGCCCCTCATATACCTTTGTCTCCTCGAATATCCTTTTGGAAATATTTGCCTTTTTCCTGTCATTTGTGACGTTTACACCACATCCAGCTGCCCAATGTTACCAACCACCTTTTGTGTGCTTGATGCTAAAACCAGACTTGAGAGACAACACTTGTGCCCTTCCCACATGAATGTTCAGTCTTTTCATTTTTCAAATAAAATGTTTTTATTTAAATGTTTCATCAAGGTCATTAAAACACCTGCCCATGCTCTTCTTCATACTCCATGTCCTTGATAAATAGCCAATAGTTATTCCAACAACAATCCTGTTTTACTTGAATTGTCTTTGTTGTTTTGAACGGAGGTACTCAAGAGAGCTGTTCTAGTGACTGTACTATAACTCCAGCCAGAAGAGCAATCATGCAGTTGACCCGCCATTCTTTTCAGACTATACTTCTGCTCTCTCCAGTACCTTTGGACTTTTTTGCCATGTGAGAGCAGCATACAACCAGCTGGCTTCACATCCATGCCAATTGACATCAATACCCACTTATATTTCCACTTGAACCCCTCCTGCATTTTGTTCCCTGGCCACCAGGCTGTGCTGTTTCACTATATGTCATCACAACCACACGCTGATTGCTGAGATCTACACAGTAATCATGCGCACCTTAATGGATGTATTGAACATGCACTTAATACCGAACTGTAAGGAGGGGAATATGTTGAGAGCGTCTCTGATTCAGAGTGTGAGGAGACTGACCGGAAATGATACACTTTGGATGTTAAACTTATTATTGTCTTTTTATTATCATGCTGGTTTCTTAGATTTTAGCTTACTGGGTGATGATGCCCCAGTACGGACATTCAGACTGTGAGGTACAATCACCAGGCCCTTGGAGGCACATCCTGTGAGAACCCCTTTTTGACTCCTCCCTTTGTACTTTTAAAAAACTGTGTCCGTACATACATACTGTGGAGTATTATCATTTTTATGTGAAAATAAATTTTCTAAATTTAGTTTTGTGTGAAAGTGCTGTTTCTTTTTTCATCTCTCACATGAATTTAATCGTCTCTTTCCAACTATTCTGCAACACTGAAACAAAGCTTAGAAAGCCATTGTTTTAGTCTCTCCCTAAAAGAGAGAGCTATAGCGTTTTCATTAACATCATAAACCTTCCCACAGAGGTTATGGGAAGATCACATCCGGGTTGATCGAATTAAGATGATTGATGCCAGATGATTTGGCAGATGGAACTGCAATACTACAGTAAGATGTATTGTCTATCGTACGATGTATTATTGAATTTGAGGCTTTGCAAAAGGTGAAACAAAGGATAACTGTTTGACTATTCTGAAGGTAGTGGCAGTTGAAACTATAACAAAGAAATAGAGGCTTCAGTTTTTGGCATGGTTAAATAGTAAAATACTGTATGTAATACACAAGTATTTATACCAATTATACACAAGTATACAGTAAAGTAAGGCAAAAAGGCTTTGAAATTCAGTTTGCCTGACCAGAATGGACAAATAAAGAAAATCTTTTTCCAGAGTCTATACTGTATAACCCTTCATTTTAAAATATATTCTTTAATTTAATATGACATAGTCTAATTATCTCTGCAACAAAGTAGACATTCACATGTATGGTAAGTAACAGATGTTCCATAGAGAGATAATTCTGCTCAGTATGCATATCGAGCAGGGTTTAGTGAGTTGCCTGGAGAGTCTGGATGGTCATGGTCTTAGTTAATTAAGTTTGTCTACAGGCAGTTTGTCAGGAGTCCAGGTTGAGTTGCCAGGTTGGCTAGGTTTCTCTTCCAGATCACTCGACTCTAAGCTTTTGAGAGAGTTCACAAACATTTTGATAACACACCAAATTTAGATTTTGCTTGACGAGAGCAAAACTGTGAAATGTCTGGTGTCAGGAATGTTTTTTTTTGCATTTTTAAAATGCTAAGATATAAAACCACAGCCCAAAGAGTTAACGATCTAAGGAAAGTTTTAAATGTATGAGGTTTTCTAGTCTCAAATGTGCATGTTTTAGGCCACTCAAATAACAAAACCTAGAAAAGTTGTTTTAATACGGTATTCAGTCAGGCCCTCCATAAGATTTTCCCATTAAGTTGGATGTAAGAGCCATGAGGTGTCTCTATTCCCACTATTACAAATACATTTCCATGTCCTGTATTCATTATGTTAACACTATTTTAAGAGTCCATGGGAGTGGATGGGAAGGCATCCAATGACCCAGTCAGATAAAGACCTTGCTTGTCTGCAGTGAGAGATAATCTGTCATCTGGACTGGCCCGTAACCTGAAGATTATTTTTCCTCTCATCAGGACCGGTGGAGAGCAAGACCGCTGCCAATCCATCTGCTCCTTAATCCAAAGCGAATGGAGCTAGAGCCAGAGATATAGCCAGAATTAGACTAGGGCCACCTCCAGTGTAAAAGCTGCTCCAAGTGTGGTACCCATTTATTTGGAGAAATTAAATACAGAAATAATAGATGACCACCAGTCCTGCTACAAACGACATACAATTATATTACAAGTTGAGTAGTGGAAAATAATTTAGAATTATGCAAGATGGATAGCTGCAGCCTAAACTAGTGCATGCCATTTGAGTGTATACCAGTCACACACATCACACAGCACATCTTTGTTATGCAGTAGTGAACAAAAAAGCGTCCTTTAATGCCATTAAGTCCACTCCACCTGTAACTGTTTTGTTAAGGCTATGTTCTGCTTCATTCATTTGATCTGCATGTACGGTATTAATAGCTTTTGTCTATTTGTAAGCTTGTTGTGTATTTGTATTGTATATTGTGTATGTGTGATTACTCGACGTCATTGAAAAAGAGGGTCACGCCTCAATTGATCTTTCGAGGTTTAATGACGGGAAATGAAAATGAAGTGTATATTTTCACAATACAATAAGGCACAGGTGTAGGTTATGACTGAAATATTTTTATTTTGAAAATGCTTACCGGAAATCAACACATTTATGCTTGCCTGACACTGATCCGCGCACTGTCTCACCCCCTCCTCCAGCTGCTTGCCGCCTTGGATGCGCACAGGCTGGTGAGTGAAAGGGGACGTGTTTACGCGGGCTGACTGTTTTTGTTGCTGCCGGTTTTTCTTTAGAAGATGGGACTTGGATTGATTTTGTTAAGGAAGGTTGGACCCATGTGATTGGTGGTCGTCATTGTTTGTTTTGTTTCTTTGATGCGAGGGAAGTGATGCAGAGTGGAAAGGAACGACTTGGGAATACAACTTGGATTGCGCGCTGCCATGGCACGTCAGGTGTTTCAGCGCTCGGATAGAGGCTGCTGCTCTCTGTCATGGTGTCAATATCCGCGGTGAGTTCGCCTGGAGCACTATGGAGGAAAGGAAAATACTTTTCTTCTACCTTCTCATCGCGGCGCAGCTCTGCCTGAGCTCGACACAAGTCCTCCGAATAGGTAAGCGCAACAACTGTTTACGCACGGTGTCGGCGTGTCTGATGTGGCTGCCAGAAAGTCAGAACCAGCAGTGCTTGTATATGAGTTGTCCCATTTTCTGTTAGAGATAGGGGAGCATCTCAGTGTAACATGAGTAAAAACCAAACATTCTTTTTTTCAAATGGAAACGTCAACGTCGTGTTCCAAGTCTGTTACAATTGTGTGACCTTAACTTTTTTATACTATATAATTTTTAACCCCCTCATCCCATTGGGTTCGATTCAGTGTTGTTTTTATCCATTGTGTCCCATGAAAGTGACTATGGGATTACTTGTTCTTTATTATTATCTGGGGTACAATGTAGTGAGGTTGTGTCAGAACAGTGAAAAGAGATAACCAGCATCAAATGACAAAATACACATTGACAACTTCACCCCCGTTGCTGGTTCATATAGTTTAGGAGAATACTGTGGTCTGTGTTGTAGTTTTTTCATTACTGTGCAGAAGACCAAAGGTCATTCAGATAGTCGGAAACTCATTTTCGAAAACACATAGAAATAAAATGTGTGGAGGATCCAAACTGATTGTTCCCTGTGAGCTGATTATTAGAACCATGTCCTTCATTAAATCATCATTATATCCAAACATGCTATGGATGAGGGGAAAGTAATTTTTTTTATATACTAATTCTGACTCAACATTTTTGTTAGAACTTTCAGCCTATTTTAGGTGAAACTCAGTCTTCAGACAATCAAATTAGAAAAAAACACACACACATTCACCCAGACACACACACTTTTCTAAGTAATAGATTATTGACTATTCACCTTTGTATTCCTGCGAACACTGGTGACTTCTGTTGAGGGGGTCATTTTCATTCAAACAATGACCCCCCCCCCCCCCCGCCCTCCCCCAAGCAGATGATCTTCATATACGCTGAAGTCCATCCATCACTGAGATGGATGAAGCCAGTGAGGGCGATGTAATCATCGTCGGCCGTGCTGTCACAGGCCTGGCAGCGGAGTTAAGAGCAGTGACAGGATCTCACCTAGATTTGATTAGACAGGAGGGGGTCGAGTTCATCATCTGAGCTTCTCACTTTCTGCCTTTGAATCAGACCAAAGTCGAACTGCAATATGTGGATTGTATTGAGTGAATGAAATGAAAATTGGTGTCACTGCCACCTGTTCAAAATACATCTTCTTCTTTTGGCAGTAGTAAGGATGGTTTTGCATTTTTTTAGGTTATTGTTTTTTATTGTTTTCATGAAATAAAATAATGTATCTGAGAATGAAGGTCCAAGCCCCTACTGTATATCAACACACACACCACTTGTACTACAAAGAAGCATAAAAGGTTGATTTTACAGAAGTGTTATTATATTTCATATTATATTATGATCGTATAAAGAATACGGGGTTCCAAGTGATGAACCTATATATTCAGGTGCAGCATGTCTTGACGGCTTGTCCCTTTAGCTTGGAGGTACAGGAGTACTAACAGTATTTGGGATTTCTGATCAATTAGAAATGCTCTGTTTTGAACAATAATCTGTGTCTGATGTGTTTTAAAATAATAATAACTAAATCACCTTTAGGGTTCTTCTTTCTCACATACATTTGGCTCCCAGGTGTCTCTTTCTGTTGGATCAGGTTGCTTCAGTTAAGTTGGAGCAGTAACCTACATTTATAAAAAGGGGACCTGCTTAATTGTATCCATTAGTTCCTTTCTCTCCAACAGCTGGCCATTAGGACAATAAATGACCCTTCCACAGCCTAATTGCCATCATTTTGGAAAGTTGGCCTCAATTGTGTCGAAGAGATATACACAGATAAACTGCGGAATGGGCCGCCTTAGTATTGAGTGATTGCTAATTTTTGCTGGCAGAAGCCCAGAATATTTGTGTTGAGAGAATGGAGAGGGCGCGGTGCAGTTTGTCCAGGAGTGGCACGGATAACGTTGGTCTTTATGTGTTGGTATTGATCGTGTGGTCTCATGGGGCTGTTCTCTGGTTGTGCAGATTGAGTTCAGGATGGTGAGCTCAACAGAGACACTAGTTTGTTTTCTTTTCTTCGTCTGATTTAGAGGCACCTGTGTCAGACAGAAACTCAACCTTAAAAAAAAAACTGTTACACAAGCTGCAAATACTTATTTTTATTTTTGTGGTATTGCAAAGAGGGGCACATTTCTTAAATAGTGAGCTGGTATAATTATGTCAACATGCTAAAGACTTGAGACTAACTTTATTATCAATTTGGCTGAATAAGCATCATATAGTGCAGATGTTGTATATTATTCTTGAACATCATTCTCACTTGAGGTGCACACTGACAGGCTCTTGATGTTGGACATGACCTTCAGATGCCAGCCTATTCCTCGTCTTTTTGGTGCCCTTGCCATAGCCGTCATTGTCAATTATTTTTCTGTCTGTCCCTGTCTCTGTTTTTTCCTCTGTCTCCGCTGTCATCCCTGATTGCATTTTCCCTTATATTTCTATTTGTATGTTTTCCTTGTTTTTTTCCCCCCCTTTGTTTTTCTCAACCAGGGTTCAGCGAAAAATGTCTATCATATCGTTTCACACCTGAGATCCCATTTCCCCCCTCCCCCCTCCCATATGCATTTCCTCCTGCCTGCAGCTACATCACCTCTCTAAAGTGCGCTGCAGTCCCTGATTTCAGAGAGACTGTTTCCGGCACTGCTAGAAAACAATGCAAACTCTCTCAATTGTCCAGCTCAGTGATCTCTACAGAGCTGTTCCAAACACATACAGTTCATTCCCTTTAACACTGGTACTGAGTGGCACTTTGCAGTTTAACTGCCCTGCACTGAAATGTTGCTAAAGAAAAGAGGACTCAACTAAAAGTATGCTATTTTTTTGTGGTCACCATCTGTAGGTCACACAGAGTTCCATATGATGAAGAAAGGATTTTGTTGCTTATTTTTGCTTATCTCTTGTTGAAAGTGTGAAAACCAGCTAAACATACTGGTACACTAACTAGGGATAAAAAACCCTTCACACTGATTTATCTTAATTGCACTTTATCAGTCCACTTTGAATCGGTAATTTGGGAATACCATTTTCTAGAACCGCAGCAGCCAGATAGCTTCAATTATGTAAAGAAAATAAGTGAGACAACATCCGATTCCTCAACAAAAAATTTCAAAGTCCCCTGAATTTTGTGCATTTGCAAGTCTTCTGCACAGATTGTGCCAGGGTATTAACAGTGTCTCAGTAATCTCTATGCAAATGGAGGTTTAGCTCATGTTGCAGGGAGAAATACAGATTATTTTGTTGGTTCACTTCACCAAAACACGTAACTGTGATATATACCGCTGAATTTTTCCTTTGGATTTTGAACTTTCCCACAAGTTATTTCTTCCCTTATGTACCATAGCTTCGCCTTACCTCTTGAACTTTTGAATGAAGAGGACCATAAAGGGTTGTAAAAGTAGCACAAATCTAACGGAATCACCACTGAGGCAAATGGAACAGAAATAATTAAATTGAATGTTCATACTCATCCTCGGTTTGGCCATAATGAGCCGCTCTGTGTTTTAAGAAGCGCCGGTGCATCTTGAGTGTGCTTATATTTTATGCAGATAAAATGTATCTATGAACTCTAGATGCACGTTAAAATGCAATTTATGGAGTCCCGTGGGTCCTCTGAAACTTTTAACAGTCATTTAATGCTGTCTCGTAGGCCAGATGGATGCATGTTCCTGGGGCAAATTATTCCTCATTATTTCGGAGCTGAATGGATGCTTTTAGTGCTCTGAGGTACATTAATTCATTTGCAATGGGGGAAAAACACCTTTGTTAAAAAAAAATCCATTTTATTACTGCAGTAATCACAACCTACAGCAGAGTTCAAGCTGCTCCGTGAGATGGGATGATGCATGACTAAAGTAAAACATAATTATTTGTAATTAGAGATGGATAGCTCGGGGCGTGATTTTCCATGCAGAAAATGCGTAAACTCACAAACAGACTTCTTTGTGTCCCCCGTGGGCTGTTGAAGAGATTGATCAGGTCTGTATTTAAGGGCCGACTCGAAGCTCAGGGTCGTTCTTGAGCCTTTTTGTTTTTTTGTCTTCCTCCCATTGCAGCAGGCAAGTCCATCCGACCGTTGTACTCTACTCTAACACATATCCATATTTTTATGGCACAGTTTTCCCAAATACAGCTATGTACTTGGTAATCAAGGTAATTTCAGAATAAAGCACCGTTTTAAATGTTCTTGATTGTGATGGCTAAATGGCAATACATTTACAAGGATTTATTTGTGACCGTGACATCATCTGATTGCTGTATCTGTCTTTGAATGAGGGCAATGTATCTACGTGTGTTTGGTGGTGTGAATGCATATTTTAAACATATTAATATTCCACCTTAATTCATAGAAAAGCGATCAAAATGTTGGAAAGAAATCATTTTGTTTAATATCAGGGAGTGATATGTGTCAGCCATTAATAATGAGTGCTAACTAACACAGCCAGACATCAGAGTCCTGGTGATCTCGAAGCTGTTTGGGTGAAACCATATCTGTAATCTCATTTTTTTTTCTCTTTGGTCGTATAGTTTCTGTTTTGAATCTTGGTCAAATTGATTTAGTGTTCTTGTGTGGCAGCTTGTGTTTCGACAATGCTTTAATAATTGCTTTCTGTTGAGAGTTTGAGATTACTATCACTCTAATATCTTAATTTTGAAAGCTACAGCCAGCAAAATATTACTTTAATTTAGCCATAAGGACTGGAAGCAGGGGGGAAACAGAGAGCCTGGCTGTAAGTCTGGAACTATTTATTTGCCGAACCAGTGACTTCGTGGAGCGAGCCTGGCAAAAAAAATAATATATTTACAGTATGAAATTCCCAGTATAACCTAACTAATATAATGCCAGTTTAAATTCAGGTTTTTGCACAAATAAACAAAGAATGTATAATGTGCTAATTTGGGCTGGCAGTTTTTTCTTTCTTATCTTATGTAAACAAATAGAACAACAAACAGGACTGAATTGTTATAATCTGATTCAGTCTAAGGAAACATCTGCAGGGAGCAAACAACTGGCTGTTACTTGCGGAGGAAATTACAACACTGACAATTACTCGCTCATTGATTTTTTCTGTGTCCCCTTCCACTCTAATGTCACTCTTCCTTCAAAAGCTTGTTTCGAAAGCTCCACGAGAAGCTATTAACAACTCTAAAAGCTTTTAAATTCCTGCCCTTTTCACACTGCAGGCGCAATTACTTTAACATTTCAGAAGTTAGTCTGAACAGCATTGTTTCTTCAAAGCCCACTGACAACAGCAGCTTTTTTTTTTAGGTATTTTAACCTTTATTTGACAGTTTATTTGACATGCAGTAAACGGCCAAAGGTCAGATTCGAACCCGGATCCGCTGCGACAAGGACTGAGCATATGTGGAACACGCTCTACACACTACGCCACAGAGCGCCTCAGCAGCTATACCTTTTAATCTTTAAGAGAAACAAAGTGCTTGAAATGTACTACTTTATGCCTCGAAGAATAGAAAAACAGATTGTCTTTCTTTGAGCACTTAATATTCATCCTCATTTGCATGCCTGAGTAGGAATTGCAAATGAATTCTCCGCTCGTATAACATTGGAGCTGGAGGCATTCAAACTTCAAATATGATCTTTTATTGTGGACATAATGTGGCTATGGCTTTGTTTATGACTCTGAGATTTGGTTAACATAAAAAAAATGACTTTCTGAAATGACCCTCATGAAGCCAGGCTCCAGATGTCTGGTGTCATTTCTAAAATGACATTGAGAAAACTGTTATGTTGCTTTGTACAATAAATACACCGTAATGTTGTTGACCAGATCTGGGCTGCTGAAGGATGGGTTTGAGCAGGCTTTTCTGTTAAGGGGATGAAGAATACATTTGTCTACTGTGATGTGATGTACCTGATAACTCATATCATATTGGAACACTTTCTAATACATTGGGATCATTTCTGCGTTGCAAGTTGGTCAAAAATCCCTTTGACTGTACGTAGACTGTATGATCACTGTCTTCTGGCAGTGGCATCATTTGTGGCATCAATGTAACTGTTTTACGGACCCACTCATATATCTAACATCATAAATGTTCTATAATCATTATTATCAAGTATACCGCTGCCTGTACTAAATGAGTACATTCATTATACTACAAGATGTTATATATGCCCCATATGGCATGTAATAAGCGCCAGCTGAAGTTACAATGTTTGTGCACATTGGTAGTGACGTGTCATTGTCTCTGTCTTCCACTTCCTTTTTGCAGGTGGTATTTTTGAGACCCGGGAGAGTGAGTTAGTGAGCTCGGATGAGCTGGCGTTTAAGTTTGCCGTAAATAACATAAACCGCAACAAGACCCTGATGCCCAACACCACTCTGACCTACGACATTCAGAGGATAAACCCGTTTGATGGCTTTGAGGCTTCCAGGAGAGGTAAGACATTGTTATAAGACAGATCTTTGCTAAGCTTCAGACCCTATCTGTTATTACTGTCAGAGATAAACATATTCATGTGTGCTTTGTGGATAATAAGTGCTCTGAAATAATAAGCATCTTCTGAGAAAAAGGGAAAAAAAACTAAAACATAACAAAGGCTTTAGTTTTGAATGGATACTTTGGTTTGAGGATTATTTTCCTATTTGTCTTTTCTTTTTCCAGAGTGGGATAAAATAATTCCTCCCATCTTGATGTCTCTACAAGCAGTCTTTACTTATTTATGATTTATGTGAAATACAGTAATTTCTTGCATTTTCTATAAATACAGGATATAACCTAGGGGATGAATAGTAGGTATAGCTTCTTAAAAGTTGCGGGAAGGTAGCCTTTAAGGTTTCCATACATAATTTTTATGCATTTCTTACGTTTCCCATTTCATAAACAAATGATAAAACCCTCACTATTAGAAAAAGCTTGTATTTCGTATCACTCACTACCAGCGTCGGCTGATGACTTAAGTTGAGTGAGGCTTGAAAATGTCGCCAGTACGCATGCAGGCGGCTAACAGTGACCATACAAAATATATTTTTTTCTCACTTAAATACTAATACTTGAATAAAGTTGTTCACTTGTTTCCTAGGAAAGTAAATCCAGATTTCAATGGATTTTGGTTGTGAAACGCTACAGTGAATCCTTTAATCACATGAACCTTTTTTCGTTCCTTCCCACTAGTGTGTGACCAGTTGGCTCTCGGGGTGGTTGCGGTGTTCGGCCCGTCTCACAGCTCCTCGGTCAGCGCTGTTCAGTCCATCTGTAACGCCCTGGAGGTGCCTCACATACAGACGCGCTGGAAACACCCCACGGTTGACAACAAAGACACCTTCTACATCAACTTGTATCCAGAATACACCGCCATAGCCAGGGCCATCCTGGACGTGGTCACTTTCTTCAAATGGAAGAAGCTAACAGTGGTCTACGAGGACAGCACAGGTATGGCCCATTGTTCTTTTTTTTCTCATATTACACAGATTATCACATTATTATTATCACAGATCCCCTTCAAGATATCATTAGATTCTGCCATGCATACAATTGCACATAGGATAATGGAAGGTAACCCCATCTGAATCAGTCAGCCCTTATTCGTGCAGATAAATGCAAATTTGCAGCACAAGGTATTATCAAACTGAGTCATCGCTTGAATTTTTCTGGAATTAAAAACAGCACTAATGTGAATATAATGATCAGACCGGTCATTTCACTTTCAACAGTTCACTTTAGGAATATCCTACAGTATCTAATATAGTTTTCAAGACCAGGAAAAAAACCAATATGATGTTTATCAGCGTATTAACATAATTACTTTTTAAAAAACACTCTCACAATGACAATGAAATTGTCAATGATTTTATTTCTAACTGCATTATTGGATACCAACAATAACATTGCATTACATTAAAGTGTCTAACTGAGATGGAGGAGGATCAAAAGTGCCCGGCTTGTGTTTGCTTTTTTGGACCTTTACAACGTAATCATATGTCATGGTTCCACTGTCTATCCGCGGTCACCTTCATTGTGCTGGCCGCCAGTCAGTGAACCCAATCTGTGGCAGGGCATGAGTGAGCCTCATATCAAAAAGCTGCCAGTATTCCTGCCCTCTGCCTTTGAGCCAAAACAACATCACAGAGTCCAGCGGTGTCCCCATACCGAATCCCTGCCCACGACCCACAGAATATGAGATGCCGCTGTTGAAATGTCAAAGTTTATAGATTTTTCTTTTACCCTTTTTTTTCTCATCAGAAAATATTTCTTCTTGAAATGTCACTCAGACACACAGCTGCACAATTACACACTATTTTTTCTCCACACGTGTACAGGCCTTTGATGCCTTTAGAACAAAAATAAGTTGGGCAGTAAATAGGGGTCCCACAGCAATAACGTGACTCCTGAACATCAGGAAAATGTTCCGTATCTGAGAATGACCTTCCTGGAATAGAGGAGGCATAAAACGAATGCTTAAAGGTCGTACGAGTAACTTTGAAATATTTTCTAAAACAGTCAAATTTTTCCTCTGGTGATCATAAATGACATGTAACAGCAAACGAGACCATCAGTGCAAAGAATTATATTTTTATATAGTTTATCTTAATGCCTTTGTCATGGGTATATACGCTAACCCAGGAACAACAGCTGGCGTAGTAAAAACACTACCGCTTTTGTCCTAAGGGGGTGCTAGAATGAACAAAAACTGAAAGTTCCTTTTAGCCACCTAAACTAATGAAGTTATTTCTTAGGTTTGATGCGTATGCAGGAGTTGATCAAGGCTCCGGCAAAGTTCAACCTGAAGGTGAGGATCCGCCAGCTGACCCCTGGCAGCATGGATGCCCGGCCGCTGCTCAAGGAGCTGAAGAGAGACAAAGAGTTCTTCATTCTCTTTGACTGCTCTTATCGCATGGCTTCAGAGCTCCTCAAGCAGGTTTGTACAGGGGTGGACTTTTTCTCTTTATGAGTTTGTGATACAGATTTTACATCATAGTAATGTTTCCTTTGAGGCCAACACTTTTGAATGATTTTAGTTTTTTTTCATTTTATGTTATGTAGAAAATCTCATGAAACCTATTACCCTGTTTACTAGGCCCTACTTTCTGACCTGAATCCATTACGGGTATGATAATGCCTCTTCGGGATTTTAAATGGTCTGCACCTTATTTCCCACCACATAGATTTGTTTCTTTTTGAGCAATTTAACACAGCTGGTGGTAGCAGGTGATTTCTGAAATGAACAGGCATGCCGACAAACGTATTTGTGACTCTCCTTGTGTGCATCCATTCCGTCATGCCTGATGGACTGAACAGGGAAAAGTCCCGTATCCACTCTGTGGTCCTTCAATTCTTTTTTAAATTTGTCTCATTTATATCATATTGTCTACACCATTAACAATAACAAGGGACAAACATTTTTTCAACCTTTTTTTTAAGCCACACAGTTGTGGCATCTGGGAACCAAGTGAAATTCATGATTCATTGTTGTAGTTATTTGTGTATAGTGGCACCCTCCGTTTTAAATTAAATAAACACACATTTATAAATGTATCAAATATGTGTTGCATCAAATATTAAATAATTAAAATAGTTACCGGTAATATGGCCTCTTCCTATTTCAATACCTCTTCTTATCATTTTCCAGCTTTCATCAATGGGAATGATGACCGAGTACTACCATTTCTTCTTCACGACTTTGGTGAGTTTGTGTGACTAAAGGTGTTGTCACGGGATACCTGACCAGACCAAGCAAAACCAAAGCCATCATATCCATCTACTCTCTCTGTGTGCTCCTGCAGGATCTGTTTGCTCTTGACTTGGAGCCGTACCGCTACAGCGGGGTCAACATGACTGGCTTCAGGCTGCTGAATGTTGATGACCCGGCGGTAGCCTCCACCATAGACAGGTGGGCCATGGAAAGGCTGCAGGGTCCCAAACAAGAGAGTGGTCTCATGGATGGAATCATGACTGTAAGCCCCCTTGATGTTATTTCACATCACATTACAGAGCAGCACTGGCAATACAATTACCTGCTTTTCTGATCAAAAGCCGATGATTCACATTTGTATGCTGCATGTGCGCTTGCATGCAATTGTAGAATACCAACATCTGCTAGCCCATAAAACTTTTTAAGAGCTATATTTCTTTATGATAAAAAATGTTGTGTGGTGTAAGCCTCGGTTATATTTGTTCCATTATTATATCTACGCTTCAGTATATACCCTGTTTACTTGTCTAATGTCACACTTTTGCCTGGAGGAACTGTCACGGTTTCATCTTCAAGACTTTCTAGGTTATTCTTACTGCAATTCAGCTTGTTACTGATGTTCGTTTGTGAATTGCACATGGAGCTTTTTGGGCACAGTGTGTGAGGGAGAAAGCAAACATCTTCCTCCCACCGTCTCCTCCGTCTGCAGACAGACGCTGCCTTGATGTACGATGCAGTCTTCATGGTTGCCGTGGCGTCCCAGCGGGCCACTCAGATGACCGTCAGCTCTCTGCAGTGTCACCGCCACAAACCCTGGCGCTTTGGACCACGCTTCATGAACCTCTTCAAAGAGGTCAGTCTCACATAAGGGCTCCAGTCACAGACAACTGCTGTGTTTCATCACCAGCTTGACTTTAAAGAAAATGTGCCGGTTGCCGTTGGCTTGACCACCATGCACTTATGATGGTATATTTTCAGCGTGTGTTGAAAGTGCTTCATAAAGCACACGCTCTTTCATGTAACCCGAGCTGTTGCAACTCCCTAAAACTGGATGTGGGATCATTTCGTGTGATATATTGCTTTGCAGGTCCCCCCTGACAGGCTTGCGCTTTGCTTACGAAAAAGCACACAACATGAAAATATATGGTATTTATGTACTTATAAGTTGAAAGCATGTGCCGGGGCCCGACTGTCAGAGTGGATGCCTACAGACAGAAACGAGGCCTTTGATGCATGAGTGTTTTGATCTCTTAAGTCTTAAATCCAGCAGAGAACTGGTGCCTGCCATGGAGAGGAAACATTATCACTCAATCCCCTTATTCATACTTTCCTCTTTATGCCCCCCCATCTTCCTTAACCATTTTGTCTCTCTCTCTCTTTCCTTTTCTTTGCATTTCAGTTTCTCTCCCCTCCTCAGCTTTTGGTTTTGTTTGCCACTGCCCATCCTTTGAAGCATATGTCCTCTTGTGCTCTTCATCACTAGATAAGAGAGCTTTTTCCATCACAAGAACCATTAATATGTCTCACAGCATTCAGCTAAAAACCAATTCTGACAAGAGAGTGCAACAGATGAGGACACCGCTTTCATATTAACGTCTGGAAATTGAATCCCGGGCACTATAACCTCTCTGTCCTCTTTGTCACTCTCTTCTATCTATTGTAGACCACCATATTCAGTGTATTTCTCTGGACAAAATGAACTGGATTGTATTTCGATTGTGTGGATACATTTTTGTTATTCAGTGCACATCATTTTGTGAAAGAAAACACACACAGAAGAATAATATCCTGATTTTCGAAATGCTGACATTTTGTAAAAATGTTCATTTCTACAACTGCAGAAAAGTGCTTCGCAGAATCAATTCTGTTTTTTTTGCTGACTCGAGGGTGGGAAATCCATTAATATCTCAATTTCCACATGAGAAATTAAACTCGATTTTGGTTTTTACTCTGTTTAAGGCATTATGATAAACTTTCAGCTTCTGAATACATTCCACTTATTCAGGCTCAATACTTTTTTTTTATTGAATTTTTTGCCAAATGGGGAAATCTGGCTCGCAACAATATTACAATTTCAGTCAATACTCAACATGCATTAAGATTAAGCAGTAGTGGCGGAACAGGAACACATCTGTCGCACCATCACAGTAATTAGCAAAAAACAAGAGAATCAGAAATTACCCACAAACCTCAAATATCTGCAGTAAAGACCCAAAGTAATACCTTGCATGTAAATAAATGTAGCTATCGTCGCTATCCTGAGCACTGATATTGCAGCACAGAACAATCTGTAGATTTCCTCCGATCATTCACCTGATTTGATCCAGTGTGTCTTCCAAACGTCTGTCAACATTGACTTCTTCTAGCTGTCTCAATCCCCTTAACCTTTCCTCCAGGGAGTCTGCTCCGAAGCCTTAATAATACTCTGCACACACACTAAACCAGACGGCATTCCAGACTGTTTCCCATTCTTCTCTCTCTCTCTCTCTCTCTCTCTCTCTCTGCATGTGTCCTTCGTATAGGCCCAGTGGGATGGACTGACAGGGCACATTGTTCTTAATAAGACAGATGGCCTGCGGAAAGACTTTGATTTGGACATCATCAGTCTCAAAGAGGACGGCACTGCCAGGGTGAGCACAGAGGCCCAGTACAGCCAATTACACACCATCCCATGCTGCTTCTACATTGGCTGACTCATTCCACTACTAAGGCATGTGTGTGTGTGTGTGTGTGTGTGTGTGTGTGTGTGTGTGTGTGTGTTTGTCTCCATAAACATTATTTACATTTTTAATATCCATACACACCTTTTGTTATTTGCTTAAAGTATGTGCCGTCATGAATATCATATGCCGCAACAACTGATTATTTCTTTCCACGCTTCATCTTGCCCGTTGCCTTTTCTTACAAGGGTATTGTGGAGGCGGGCAGCAGTAAACTGACAAAAAGGTGGATCAAGGTTTGTGCCAGTGCCATGTTTGGCCCAAGCTTTTTTTTTTTTTTACCCCAATCCTCCTTCTGTCCCTTCTTAACTCACTTTGTATGCAACACACTTCCCTGCTCCTTGCCTTGTCAACCTTGTTTCTCTCCACTGATTTTGTGTACACAGCAATGCCATCTATTTGACATTTCAGTTTTCCCTGTCTTTATGGTCCGGGCATTGCTCTGAAACTTTCAGTCAAAACTTTCAGTCAGTGGCAGCAAAAAAAATATTACATTCCTTTTTTGTATTTATTAGGTACACATAACAGTCCCTCCATTGGTAATAGGAAATACGTTCTGAACTTTTACATAAGGCTTTCAGTTTTTCGAGCATCTTAACGCTGTGAGCAATGGCGAAGAAAAAAAGGGAATTTGTCCTTCAGAGACTTGCACAGTCCACTACGTATAATGTGCTTTACTATTGGACTGCCTACAGACGTTGGTCGTATTCATACAGGCTAGCAGGATTTAATTGCAGCTGAGGGGGATCCAGTAAGCAGAGGAGACAGGCATCGAGAAATGCTGCAGATTTCATTTTGTTGGCCTTTGATTGACACTTAAGTCAGTGGATCATTGGAATCCTCGCTCCAATCCAATTGTTAAAAATGGGATGCATTGTTTTTAAATCTTTCTATGTCTTTCTATGTAAAATAAAGTGAACTTTAAAGAGCATTTCAATGGCACACCTCCTCATATAGTCTCAGAAAATATTCAGCAATACCAAAGAGATTTACTTAATGCCGCGTTTTCTTCCTTTTCTTTCGATATTTTAAATACATTATGTACGTACATTCCAAGATACGCCTGAATTCATGGTCATGAAAAATGAATCACTAGTCAGCGACAGTCGAGGTGGTTCTTGGGCACTGGAGTCTTACATTCACTCTGGGGAGGGTGACGGGACAAAACAAAGTGAAAAGTATCCTGGTTAATAAAGTTCTTTATTTCAAAGTTGTTGACTTTCTGGAAATCCCTTCTCTTTTCTCTCTGCTCTGCTTTCCTGGCCCGGCTTAGTATGTCTCCAGCTCTGTGGTAACGGTTCTCCAGTCTGATTTGGTTCTGGATGGAGCTTTAGGATTCAAAGATAACATTTCACTCCGAGGGAATGAGGGCGAAAAAAAAGCCCTGTCAGTTTTTATAGCACACAATAGTTGTTAGAAGTTTTCCTGGTACGCACGATAAATTTGCTACACACAGTAAATCCAATCTGGCCTTAAGAAGATGATGACTTTAACTGTGTGGTTGTCCCAGGCTATATGTTAGCATTGATTTAGTTGGCATGGTCAGATTAATTTATTACTTAAACTTCAGCCCGTGCAGTTGAGGATTATATTTCCCGAAGTAACTGTTTTCCACAACATGTGTGAGACCCTCTACACCTCCAGAAATATTGTTCTCACTCTGTCCCCTTATCTCTTCGATTGAGAACAAAACAATTAATTCAATCGAACCCAATTCACTGTGTTCCTCATGTGCGGTCTCCCCGGAGATAAGACAGATTTATGGACTCCCACTCAAAGTGGAACCTTTGTGAAAGTGCCGCAGGGAAGATACAGAGTGCTTTTAGCGAGGTTATAAGTGAGTCCTTTATCTGTCTGTCTGATTGGGTGAACAGGATTAGATAGAATTTAATTTGGAGAAGTTATCTTTTCCAATAGACAAACTCCCATAGCCGCAAATAAGACTGTACCTTCTGCAGTTTAATAAGAGGTACTAATGCGTTCACTACTACACATCCTCTTTAGCCGTGAACGGCCCATCGTTCTGGCCAAAGGAGGAAAGCGTGTTCCCCCATCACTTGACATTATTTCTTATTTACAGTAAAGCTTGATCATTTAATGCCCCCTTAACTTTGTTGTGTTGCTGTCATGAGCCCATTTGACCTTTGCTCAGCTCTTAACCAGTGAGGGGATTTGAAAGGGTCAAAACCCAGCCGCCAGACGCCTCTTCTAATCTGATAACTGTCTGGATTATCCCGCCTGGTCTGATGAACCCAAACAATCTCATTCACGCCGTCACACTCGGCCCCGTCACACTCTGCCCTTCTTCATTCATACTGTCCCCTGATGCTGTCATATCCAAGTGTTGTCATTATCGGTTACTCTGTGGATTACTTTCTCAATGAATCGATGAATCATTAAAAAACATATATATAGGCCTATTAATAACGAAATTAGTAAAACTTCTGAAAGCCCATTGTAATTTCATCAACAGTCTTGTTGAGGACAAATATTCAGTTTAATGTCTCTTACAAATTGATAAGCAAAATGACTAAACTGATTCATTTATTAATACCATTGTTTTATGTCTTTTTATTGATCGACTAATCGTGTCAGATCTATATTCGTGTAATAATATGTACGTAAGTAACAGTCACTTAAATGTTGCAAACATTTGGATTTGCTGCTGTCAGTAGGATTTCAGATTTAAAATATGGAACATACGTCAATCCCAAGAAATAATTCACCATAAAGAAATAGTACACATTATTTCATAACAGCTTCAGTTGTTCAGGCTGCACAAAATGTTATATAGTCAGATGAATAGCTGCACACAACAGGAGTGATATTGGTTTGCTGTAAAATCGCAATATACCTTTGCCTGAGGCACACAATCTGAAGCTCCCTTTGGAACAAACTACTTCTTCATTTACACTTTCACCCCATAAATTATATATATTTAAATGTATTGGGCAACTTGCCCAGCATCATCAGAGCACAGCTGAGCAAAAGGGAATTTTAGTTAGTGAATTGAGCAGAAGGTTGAACAATGCACCAGGAGTGTCAGGTCTTGTAACCCCTGTACTTATTTTTCATTATTCTGTTCGACGAATCAGAAAATATGATTAATATGCAGTGCATCAGAGCAGTTTAGAGTTTTGTGTTGAGACTTACAGACTAGGTCAGACCCAGTATATATATAATAGTATGGTGGCACAGATAACGTGAATAATCAATTAGATTATTTTCCTCAATTTGAAAAGTGGTCATTAACGATACAGCCTTATTTAAAGCTTTTACAGAAAATTCTTAAAACATCGAAACACACATCAGTTATTTTCCATAGTGACTCCAAACGCAGAAGTCACATTTTTTTCTTGCTTTGGGTCTGATAAAAGCAGAAAATGGTTCAATAAATCTAAAGCCCTGTTTGCCTTTCCAGATTGCTGTGTGGAACTCGTACAAGGGGATGAAGATGACAGAGACATTCCGAGACAAGAATAACAATGTGACTGACTCTCTGGCCAACAGAACTCTTGTTGTCACCACGATACAGGTAAGGAAGAAGGTTAAATAGAGGACAGCAGATTGGCTGTGTATGGGGTGTGTTAGAGCGCACGCAGGGGGTCATCACAGTAAAATACAATGAGAGAGAGGTGGTGGGAAGGGGTGGAAAAAGAATATCAGACAGTCATTTAAAGACAATTTGATTTGCTGTTTTAGATGTTTCACCACTTATCCCAGGGTTGTCAGGTATGGGAACTGAGGACGTGGTGCAGCATATTCAAGATTATAGCTCCATATTCAGTTGCATTTTACTTAGTACTTAGACAGCATATTGAATGACAATCTTGAAAACAGTGAAATTAAGTATTTCCCTTCTTTTCTGTACAGGAAAATCCATATGTGATGGTTAAAAAGTCGGACAAGGAGCTGATTGGGAACGATCGTTACGAGGGTTACTGCCTGGACCTTTTGAAAGAGCTCTCAAACATCCTGGGTTTTACATATGAAGTCAGGCTGGTCGGTGATGGGAAATACGGAGCACAGAATGACAAGGGAGAGTGGAATGGGATGGTCCGAGAGCTGATTGACCACGTGAGTAAATAGCATTCATTTTCCAGGGTTCCTTTATGTTAAGTTAAGTTACTTTATTAGTCAATTGGTACATTGACATTTTTCTTTTCGCATATCCCCTCTCAAGTTACCACACTTCGAAGGGGGCCATTGCGCAGGGTCAGTCATAGTACAGCGCCCCTGGAGCAGTTCAGGGTTAAGTGCCTTGCTCAAGGACACAACGGTAGAGATGGTAGACCAGTAACCATGAGGTTGCACTCCTATTCTATTAGCACTTTAACGGAAAACATTTGTTATTTTCATACATTCATCTTCAGCTTTGTTAGTGTGACAGTATATTATTCTGTACCCATTTATTCAATATCACAGTTTGTTCACCAGCAGAGGAGAACACACAACTTTAACCAGGTTTATATGTCGTTGAGTTATTTATACACTTGGACATTTGTCTGTTCGACTGATAGAAATACTGTTGAACAAATACTGAAAGAAGCAATATGTAACCTTGAGTTCTACCTTCAGTAGTCTTGCTTCCTCTTTGGGCTCTTCAAGGTGGCAGACCTTGCCGTGGCTCCTTTGACCATCACCTATGTCAGAGAGAAAAGCATTGACTTCTCCAAGCCCTTCATGACCTTGGGTATCAGCATCCTGTATCGCAAACCTAACGGCACCAATCCGGGCGTGTTCTCCTTCCTTAATCCCCTGTCTCCGGACATCTGGATGTACGTGCTGCTAGCCTGCACAGGAGTTAGCTGTGTGCTCTTTGTGATTGCCAGGTAAGAGGATGGATTCATATTCATGATAATGAGCTGATGTATGATGTGATGGAAACATATATGGGTTGCTGAGGGTATCCCGAAGGATATATAAATGTTGACTGCTGACAGAACTGTCCACTACCTTTACCACAAGCTCTTTTGTTGATCATTTGAAAGCACAAAAGACAGGGAAGCTTTGAGATGGTGCCAGCACTGAGTATGTAAAAAACTAAACAATACATGGTCGGATGGTACACATTCACACGACAGGAATCCCAAATAGTCTGGAATAATTGGCATGATTGTTTAGCAAATTCCTAATTTTGCAGGGCTAATTTAAACTTCTCAAAAATATGCTTTCAGCTGCCAGATTGGCTTTGGTTTTGGTTACCAATTAGGTTGGAGTGATTGCAAGCTTGCTCTTCATTTCCCTCTCAGGTAGTCTGTAAAACCAAAATATATATATTTGCTGTGCAAAACAAAATGCTAATCAAGGAGAAGTGTAAATATCAAAGGAAAATAACTGGAAGCCCACAGTGAAGTGAAGAGCATTGCCAGTGTGGCCCCAAGATTAGCTATAGTACAACAATTAGGTTTTGTTGTTATGTATATGTTGCACCCTCTCTTCTGATACTGGCATTTATTTTCATTCTTCTGTGTTTTTCTCTCTGTTCTTTTATTTTCAGGTTCACTCCATACGAGTGGTACAACCCACATCAATGTAACCCGTCCTCGACTCTTGTACAGAACAATTTCACTTTACTCAACAGTTTCTGGTTCGGTGTTAGCGCTCTTATGCGGCAAGGTATTTACTCTCAGTTCACCTTTAAAGTGATTTTAATCATTGTTTTTATATTTATATTGGATTAAATGACTACCTGTATGTGAAAGATGTTGCTTTCGTGATATGACACCCCTTGCTGGCATTGTTTGTCCAAAACTCCATAAGTCACTGTTGAAATATAACACTATGGTTAAGGTTTAGTTAGATGTGAGGCAGAGATACACACTTGGTTAGGTTTGGGGAAAGATCATGGTTTTGGATCAAAATAAATACATGTTAAGGTAAGGGGACCTTTGTCGTCATACTTTCAATGATAAACGATTACATTTCATTTTGGGGCACTTGCTGAGATGACTGATGCTGTTGTTCTCCTTCTACCTATTTTCACCTAATTCCCTTTCCATGAATCCTGCACCCAGTCTCTATGCACTACAATCATACCTTGTTTTAAGAATGCTGTTGCACTCCTTGGGAACTTGACCTCACCTCAAAGGCAGGAGATTGGAGCAGGATAAGTCAGACATACCTGATTTGACGGCCATCAAACCTATACTGACACCAGTCCCCAACAAAATGGTGATGCAGATGAAATGTAGTGATTAGGCTGACAGCAAGCTAAATATGTAGAATTTATCAGCCCATCTGAAATGCAACAGTCTTGATAGACGAAGCGTAGTTGGACGCTTTTCAATTTGTTTTCTTTCTGATCTGTAAACCAGATTACTGATAAACCTTTCGGTTTCCTGTGTCCAGCTGAGGGGTAGCAGGATTCCCATTAAACATCCCATAATCTTATCATAAAGGAGGTCTGAAAGGTTTTATAGTGAATTAATGGAATGGGAGGTAACTGTGTCATATTCTGCATATGCATGTGTGTGTGTGTGTGTGTGTGTGTGTGTGTGTGTGTGTGTGTGTGTGTGTGTGTGTGTGTGTGTGTGTGTGTGTGTGTAAAAAAGGTTTGATGATAGGCACAAATGTTCCCGAACCTGGCACAATATAAACCGTAATTGTTTTCTTCAAGTACATCCATCTTTTTTCATTGCTTCTTTTATCTGATCACAGAGAAAAAAAGATAAAGAATGGCGCTCATTCTGCTTCTCAGTTTTATCTTTGGGTACATATCTGACATGATGTGTTCCCTCATTGCCTTCCTTCATATTCAGATTTGTTTTGTTGGCCACATTTCAATTGTACTACTTTTGTTGCAACTCTTGGTTTTAAGTAAACAAGAAGTCTTTTTAAGGGGACCATTTACACATAGTACACATATAAACTACACTTCGTACTATTCTGGTTGTAACATACTGGCTGTTACATACTTATGTTAGATCTTTGTAGCAATTTTTCTTTTTTAAACCTCTCTTTCCCCATTATGCTTCCAGGCTCAGAGGTGATGCCCAAGGCTCTGTCCACTCGTATAGTTGGGGGCATCTGGTGGTTCTTTACCTTAATCATCATCTCCTCCTACACGGCCAATTTGGCTGCCTTCCTCACTGTGGAAAGGATGGACGCGCCTATCGACTCAGCAGATGACCTGGCCAAGCAGACCAGGATTGAATACGGGGCAGTGAGGGATGGCTCCACCATGACCTTCTTCAAGGTACAACTGCTAGTGTGGGCTCTGAGTTGAGCTTTTAACTTAAACAAAGTCATCACAGCATATAAAGTGATAGTGGAAATTACCAAGCAATGTAATAAGCACTGCAGCAGAGGTCACATGAAAGCCCTGATTCATGGATAGTAAAATGTCCCATATGAATTATACCGTAAATCCTTTATTTGAAAATTTCCTTCTGCAATATCATGTGTGCCTTTTAATAAAACCAAGAGCATGAGAAAGGAAGCTACCCCTATTAGCTTTCTATTTTGAGTAATTTCCACAAAGTACGTGATTTTGTATTTAAATATGCAATATAAATAGGTAACAAATGAACCAAACCACTGGACACAACAGTCGTGTTCATTGAATTGAAGTTTACTCCCATCCTATTATCTCTGTCATACTTTTAGATGTGTGTACCAGTCAGTGTTACACTATACCTCCACTACCATAAAATCAGGGTTGGGATGGTTTACCTCGGCTGCTCCCTCCATCATCCTCTATCTGTGCCAAACATTCCACTAAAACAGAAAAAATATAGAAAGAAAGAGGCAGAAAAAAAGAACTTGCGTTTACTTGAAATGAAAGGCAACGTAGATGCACCAAAAGGTGAGCATATGGTGGAAATGGGAGGAGATGCCTATTAAGACTTTAATTTGTGTTGGTTTTTAGGGTGTCTGTTTTGATGTGAAGAACAGTGTTAACTTTTAAGCTGGTATTATATAACTTCTGCATGTACGGATGTCTTCAGGCAGGCAGAGCTGTCATTTCCTTACCCTCAACCTCACCCCCACCCTCCTTGCATCCTGGTGGCTCAGCGGGGGGGTTGATCCATGCATGGCTTTATCCTCCCAGATTGCAGCCAGTGATTACGGCTGCCTGGATAGGGAAGAAGCTGGCTGTGTTGATGGCTCGAACAAATTGAATCAGCTGGAGGAGATTTAGAACACAGCTGTCCCATTTTCTCTGGCTGAGCAAAGGAGAAACACACACACACACATACACACAAATACATATATGTATACCCCGTGACACACTCTCCGAGATAGATAAGAGTCCCACGCATCGTGCTGTTGAACTTGAGATGTGTTTATGATTGCATTTGAAATATTGCTAAGTGCATGGTGTGTTTATGGGCAGCCACAAACACATATAGCCCATGCTAACTCAAAATTCGGTAAAACTTTACAAATGGGTACATTAATGATCTGTTATTTAATGCTTGGTTAATGCTATTAATGGTCAGTTAATGCTTATTTCGCATTAACTAACTGTTAATGCTTACTTTTTAACTGTCACTTAATGCTAGGTTAGCAGTTAACGCTAAGTTAACTAATGCTTAGTTAAGCATTAACTGCTTATTAAGAACTAATTAAGTAGTTATTAACAGTGTACCCTTATTCGTAAAGTGGTACCCACAATTATTTTCATCGTCTTTGCCTGTTTGGGTTCCTTTGGCAGAAATCAAAGATCTCCACCTATGAGAAGATGTGGGCCTTTATGAGCAGCAGGAAGAACACAGCGTTAGTTAAGAACAACAGGGAAGGCATCACCCGGGTCCTGACCACAGACTACGCCATGCTCATGGAGTCCACCAGCATCGAGTACATCAGCCAGAGAAACTGCAACCTCACACAGATCGGAGGTCTCATCGACTCCAAGGGTTACGGAGTGGGAACACCTATAGGTAAGAAGGATGGGAACATAGAGTCTGTAGGATAGTATGCTGTAGAATTACTCCTCACCACCATCTCCGTCAGCTGATGGAGAGCGGAAACCTTAGATGAACTGTTGATCAAGGAAACACGCACTTGTACGTATCACTTTTTAAAGGTACAGTGTGTAATATAGGATTATTTTTGCGTCATCTAGTGGTGAAAGGTACTTACTGTCTACCCCTACTGAGAATTTACATAAGCTACGGTGGCCTCCAAGGCAAGAAGCTAGTTACTATAGATGGATCATCAACCACTGCCTCAAGTCTTTCCACAATATAAAGTGATGAGGTGAAGTTGTAGGCTATTTAAGTGCATATCCAGAGGACACCCGCTATATACAGTCAAAAAAGGCCAACGTTTGTTAAGTTTGTACATTCTGTGCTACTGTAGAAACATGGTGGTGCAACATGGTGGCCTCCATGGCCATATTATGTTATAATCAAACACTCATTCTAAGGTAATAAAAGTATTTATTTTTATTATAGACCAATTTAAATATACTTCTGAATATTATATTCCATTTCTACCAAGTCTGTTGCTTGGTAAGAATGCCAATTCCCTTTACACATTGCACCTTTAATGTGTTGTTCCTGCCAACACATTATTTTGCTTATGATTTTGCAAACAGTACTCAGGAGAAACATTCATAGTTGCCCTTGTAACTTCAACATAGTGGGTCTCCTTTATCATTGTATAACCTGTCTGGCATTCTTTTTTTCTGAGGTGGACAGTGCACATCAAGCCTCCAAGTTAGTGGCTACAAGCCATATACTCCTGAGAATATTGAAATGCACTGAAGGACAACTGACAATTGTGTTGGGAGAATAACATTTTAATGGAAGTCTCTGCCAATGGAGGTTCAAGTGCAGTGCTGCCATCTTGTATGAACTTCCTTCCATCAAAAAGCTCTGCCAGCTGTTCAGTTGAAATGTTCATGTAAGGTTTCAGGCCAGTTTGTTGGATTAAGAATTTACACTGGAAGCGAGACAACCCACTGGACCGTGTTTGCCTGTGGCGGTGCTGTTGGATGTTTACCTCAGCAGTGCTTCACATCTTGTGTCTCTCTTGTGTTTTTATCTTTTCCTCTCTCTAGATTTTTTTCTGGCTCTTATTTTGTTTTATTTTAATGAATTATTCTCCCTCTTAAATGTCTGCCTCACTGTGTAGAGCCAGTTAAACTCTGGGTTAGCTTTGCTGAGCACCATCTGTGTTTGCCAGGCAGGAACATTATCCACAACTGCAAAAGTCGCACTTGCCTAATCTGCCAAGTACAGTTTGTCCATTTAAACGCTTTGCCATCCACTTTTCTGCAGTTACAATGAGATGTTCACTCGCTGCCAGTATCTATAAAACCTATAAATTGTACACAATAAAAAAAATATCAACTCCTCCCCCTCCTAGCAGCAGGGGGAGGAGTTGTACAGTTTGAGGAGTCACAGAAACAAAAGACTTCCTGAAGCATTCAAGCTGAGGATCCTTGGCAATTCCTCTCACCCCCTGCATGATGTGATGAGGGTGGCACGCCGGGTTCTAGAGCCATTGACTATTTTAATCTGTAGTTGTTTTACTCATCCTCCACCAGACACTGAAACTCCACCCAGGCCAGCAAGACAACTTTGTTGAGTTTGTTGATTCAACAGCTGTCATGATCCAGTTACATACTGGGGCTGACAAGTCGGACAATGTTTAATCTATGACAAAAAGTGGAGCATTTTAGCAATTGCAGTAGTATTTTTATTTTTATTCTTGCAATTGGTTTTTAGTTTAATACGTATTACTAAGTGTCTTATTTATTACTTAATGTCACTCCATTTTTAATGTCTTAATTCTTCTAAATGTTTTCATGTCTCTGGAAGTCACGGTGCTACCCTTTTCATTACATTTACTGTATGTCCATGAGCGAGTCCAGAGCTGGTCAGGTTATACAACATTAAAATAACTAGTGGGAGAAAACAACAAACACACATGCAAAGCACGAAAATCATGCCTCCAAGAAGTCCAGACATGCATTTACTAGGGTTCGACTGTGTGTCAGGACCAATTACTTCACAACTTAAAAAGATTAAAATACAATTAACAGTTCAGAGACTCTGTACAAATTCCGGTTTGGGCTAAAAACATGCTTGAAAACTAAACACAGCTGAGTGACACACCACTTGAGCACCCTAAGGCCGATGCCCTCAGGGTGGATGCCGCTGTGACTGAGTTAAGTTGAGCTGACAAACGAGTCCTTTGGAGGTCATTGGTTGATGCTGCAGGGGAATGCCTAAGAGGAGTTGGGAAGTGAATAGAGAAAATCCTATTTCTTAAACCTATTAAGAGTATAGTTAAATTCCTTGAAACACATGACCCTATCCATGTCTTCTGCAGTCACCTGATCTTTGGTCTGCTTGTAGTCAGTGTGGGTTCTCATTCCACTCTGCATGAGCAGACCTGCAATTATTCCTGGTAGCTCTGTCTTCTATTACCATATCACGCCAATTACTTTGGACGGTATGGCCAAAAATGACAAATAACACATTTTCCTAACAGCAAATTAAAATGTATAGAGAATATGACCTCCTTTATTCTTAGACTCTCAACTCCCCCAACAGATCTTAGTGGGATATATTGGTGAAACTTCAGGGAAGAGCAACAGACGAGAGATCCCTCTTACATGCAGAAGATGTTGTATGTGAAGCTTCACTGACAAAGTGTACAGGCCAAATGCAGACAGCAACAATCATTAGTGATGATAGAATAAAAGCTATCTTCTTAATACTGGTAAAAGGAGAGAGTGCGAATGTATCTTCGCATGAAAAATAACGTAGCTCAGCAGTGTTGCTCAAAAATCCCTTTAAATTACAGTAAACACTGCAAATGCATTGGAGTTGTATGTCCGCAAGATACATGTACATCTGTATTTTCCAGTCACATACAATTAATTATGTTCTAGTTGCAAAAGCTTAAATTTCACAGTAAACAGTTATAATTGTTCAGTGAAACACTCAACATGCCTACTCAGGGCTGCCAGGCCTTATTGTATTAATGGGGCTTTTAAAAGGTACTTATCATTCAGGAAGGACAAACAGGGAAAAAGCATGTCATTGCACTTGTCCGTACATAATGTCTTTTGCCTTGTTCCTGGCCAGGTTCTCCATACAGGGATAAAGTGACCATAGCCATCCTTCAGCTGCAGGAGGAAGGGAAGCTGCACATGATGAAAGAGAAGTGGTGGAGAGGCAATGGCTGTCCAGAGGAGGACAACAAAGAGGCCAACGCTTTAGGCGTAGAAAACATCGGCGGCATTTTCATCGTCCTGGCGGCTGGTCTGGTCCTGTCCGTGTTCGTGGCTATCGGAGAGTTCATCTACAAAGCTCGCAGGAATGCTGACATAGAGGAGGTGAGGGAGGCTGAGCAACTGCTGTTCAAGTCGAAGTCAAGTCAAAGTTAGCTTTATTGTCAGTATCTTCAATATGTGCCAGACACACAGAGGAATTGAAATTACGTTTCCCTCTGACCCACGGTGCAAAAGGTACAAAATAATCAAATAAGATAAGATGAAATAGGTAATATATACAATGAATACATTCTTAATAAGGTGCAAAAGGTAAGGCACAAATAAAACAGTTTAGAAAAATCAATTGAAACGTGCAATATGACGAAGATTATTTTCAATACCTGTATGTGCAATATGTAGTAAACTGAAGAAATTGAAAGTGTACACAAGGGCATTTCAATGTGCAGACTGAGTATAGATAGGTCAAAGTCCAGAGTTCTTGCAGGGTGAATGGGGGGTGTGGGGTGGGGTCATGGAGACACATGACAGGATTAAAAGCAGTGTGTACTCCACGGAAACCGGGGCAAACTTGTGATGAGATCTTTGTTTCTTTGAGGGAAGAATGTGCTTTCATTTATCGTGGATCGTTAAAAAATCCTGAGTACAAGGGGGAGAAATTCAAATATTCTTATGCAAATTTATTCTCACCCACATTTTTCAGTCTGAGGAGAAGCCGTGTTTTGTTTAGTTGTCTTTGTAAATGAATTATTATTTTACTGTCTAGCTAGAGAATATTTGTTTAGATGTTGTTGATTTTATTACAAAATCATATTTGCACTTGGTCTTGTCAACAAACAAAAAAATCACTAAATGGATGTAGGACTTATCATACCTGATAGTCCCACACATAAACAGTGGGTTGAATATCATAAAGAAGTGGTGAGCTGGCATTTCCAAATGACAGGCAAATTAACCATTCCCTCAATTTTGTCAATCTGTCATCAGTACTGGATTATGCCTGAATTTTCATGATTTGGTTCTAATTTTCCATAATATTGTCCGTCGGTTAGCCCAGTACCATTCATATAATTTGCTTTATTTCTTTGCTTAGCCTTTCTTGTGTGTTTTATAATTCTTTTCTTTGACACTTTTTTTTATTAATTATGAGAATATTTCAAATTTTTTTACATTTCTGTTTTCGTCTCTTCTGTATTTTCTCCTTCCATCCCTTTTTTCTTTCTGTTCTATGCATGCTCGTGTCAGGCATTTTGTTTCTTTTACGGGGTGCAGTCTCGTCAGTTCCAGCGGCGCGGCTCCACCTCCTCCTCTGGCACCTCCTTATCCACTGATCTGGAGAGCGGCAGGCTACTGGGGGATGAATCAGAGTAGCCAAGGCAGCACCTGTTGCAACTGCATGCACAAATCTAGACCATAGGTCTGTAACCCAGGTGTTCTTCTCTCTCTCTGTTGAAAATAACCCTGTGTACCTGCCCCTGTGACAGCCAATCCCAAATACCACGCTATACCGTCAGTACCTTACCCTCCTCCTCATGGTACCTCCTTGCAAAATGTCCCCTTTTCGAACTGGTTTTAACAGAAATTGTATTCTCAAATTCATACCTTTTTCTTCCAAAAGACATTGTAAAGCATAAATGATGCTTTGAAACTGGATATATTTTAGCAGAAGGACACAAAGACTTCACTCTCTTAGAAACTAATACGCTTGTTTTATGCAGGGAAGGAATACACCTCATCATCATGCAGTGACTATGAGTGATCTCATTTGCATACTCTTGTTAAAAAGCACCTACGGAGCACTTCACCTATGAAAGCCTCAACATACCGACTCTAATTAAAGAAAGCACTCAGGATATCGGGAAAGCTTTTTTTTTGTAAGTTGTGAGTTATTAAAAGAAGTGTTTTGGACAAAAGATTCTTAAAATTCAGGATAGTTTTGAAAGAATGTGGCATCTGCAGTGCTGTCCCGCTGTTTTCTCGCTCGCAGCTTTCCAAAAACCAGCCCACACGCGTTGCCCCATTCATTGTAGTCTCAGTAGGCAGTGTGTATACTTTAGAAGCAGTCTTTGAATGCCTTTGGGGAAATTATTCAAATATTTTCCTTATTAAGCTCATTAATAGACCTGGCGGAAATTCGGATGACGGTGATGGGAACAACACAACGTGTCGGTTTAACATGTGCCCTGACAGATTCAATGCCGCAAGTTAAGTTGTGATTTCTTGAACAACTTCTAGTAAGTGCAGGCTTTTCAACTGAAGTAATGATAGGGGGGATCGCAGAGTGTTACAAGCTTTTCACTGCATCCTGGGACTGAGATCAACATAATGCATACAACATAATTGTGTAAACCACTAAATAAGTGTTTAAGATACCTTATTAGATAACGTCTTCAACCCTGTTTTTAGAACGGATGGTCTTTGGTTGGCGATGTTTGGTCGGCACAATTAGTTTAATTTCATGTTCTTTCTCGAATTTAGTTCCTATTTGGTCTGTGATTATGGTTTAGTGTCTACCAATTCCAGAAATATTGTATCAGTCTTTATGTTCTGAGGTTGGTATGAGGTGGTTTTTTCACCACTGACGTTCCGAGTGATACTGGCATTCGTGGGATAGCCGCGGGATAAATGTTTTTTTTTGTGCAGCCTTAGGCAACGCCTGAGGATGAAAAAACAACACCTGTGGTCCTTAGATGCAAAGACCAACAGAAGAAATCATGATGGCTTTGTGTGCTGTGAATGATAATTTGCTAAATCAATTTGGATAGTTTGCACCCCTTCAAAAAGGCAAATAATGATGATCGAAAATTAATGAGTCCAATGCATCGTGTTAATCTGCAGAATCAAATACACAGGAGGCTTCTCATTTCAGATGGCCCTCGCTTTGATCATTTCAAATAATTACCATATTATGAATTCATCGCTCCACACACTCCACTTTATCTCGTCTGTGAAATTGGATTTTTCGATGAGACAACAGTGTTTACGAGTCTTTTACAACTCTTTTAGATAGATTTACAATGTACAGGATATTATTGTTTTTCATCTCTGGTGTTTGTGTGTTCAAACTTAAGAGCTTACTTGCAATCACTGGCTGCTCACATTCAGCAGCAGGCAAGACCAAATGTCATCGCCTCAGGTGTTAACCTTAATTAGTATATAGCTTTCAGTTAATCTTGTATTATCAAATAATTCCCAGGTTATGGGGCAGCAGTAATTTATTTGTGTAGCACATTCATACAATCCTTAAACTCATAGCCAATGTTTATAACTCTCATAATGACAAATATATACAGTAAATATCTGTGATGCTGTCATACCATGCTGTTAATTGTTTTCTCTTTGACAGTGTGTGTCTTTTAGCGCCATGGTGGAGGAGATGGGGATCTCCCTGCAGTGTTACAAAGGCATCCGGAGGAGGTCCCGACCCCACAGCGGAGCAAGGTCTGCTTGCATCTTCTGTCAACCCAAACGCATTGCAAAGAGGGAGGGAAGGAGACAGGACTCTAGCCCCTAAGCCTTGGATCTGAAAACTGATTGAACTTACATAGAGACTGCTGTTTGATTGTTTCACCCACTCCCCAGATTTGTTTGTGGGCCACCGGATGATATGAAGTACTTTCCTCCTCACTCCTTCCTTTATAGCCCACTGTGTATGGATAACATGTTAAACTGTAGCTGTAGTTTACAAAGTCCTGGCCTTGTCTCAACATTTAGAATGTTAAAACAGGTGATGACTACGAGAATGATTGCACACTCTCTCATAGTATTGTTGTTGGCTGTAGTTCACTGTTCTGAGCAGTTTGCAGAGTTGAATCTGCACTCTTTATAGATTCCCCCCATTATGTAAATGTGAAAATGTACTGTATTATGACATCACTGATTTTCAAAGTAAAAAAGATTTTTTGCATTTTTTAAACTGTCGTCCAACTTGCTGTTGTTGTTGTGCATGCTTTGGCAGGGCCGCGTCTTTTGTGCCTGTTGGCAGGCGGCAAAGCAAAGTAGCTTCAGGGCAATTTGCTGAGCCAACCCTGGCCAGTGAAAAGAGATAAGGACCTCTAAGGAAAGTCAGGAGCACACCTGCTGTTCCATACCCTTTAAGCACCAACATCACAGACACCCGCAGCCTCACAAATGTGTGTGATCATGACATACGGCAGAGTGAGGATATGACAACAGGAGAAGGAAAGGACAAAATAAGAAGAATTAAATTGGCAGGGGGTAACATACAAAGCACAGTTTTCTTGCCCCCTCCCCCCCATAGAGTAACCACCTTTTTTTCTCCCAATAAGTCATCTTTTTCCCCTGTTTGCAGTTGTCGAATATGAAAGCCTGAGGGAATATCTTGTCTCCCAGTAGTGACTTTGAATCTCAGTGGATGGGAGCATTTGTAACAGTGAAAAGCTTCCCTTAAATAACGTACAAGTTTGGCGTACTGTATATGTTGTATGACTTCCACTGATTTAAGGTGCATTACAATTGTTTAAGTGTGAGATTAGGATCCTTAGACATATACCTTTATTTTGTCATTTTCCAAAAAGTTAAAACGGTGGTCACACATTTCTTTTAATGGATTTTCTTTGATTCACTGTGCGAACACAACTCTTGCTTTCACTCAGACAAACTCAAACAAACATGATTTATTTTGCACTTATTTGAAGTGGGAAGACCTATCATAGCCTGGCAATCAGGGTGAGCCTGACCTTTGTGCTGTAATCAGAATGAGGGATGAATTTATTTTACAAACTACAATTATCTCGCTGAAGTAGAGGGCATCTATCAATATTTTCCAATGCATCCTCCTATACCTTCATGCCATATTAAGAGCTTCCCTATATCCCCAGGAATGATTTAAGTCATGTGAAACTGAGGAAGAGTGGAAGTTAGAATAGAATTAGAATTATCTGTACCAAATGCCACCTATTCAGAATTCCTGACATTTTGGAAATAAACAAATTGTAGAGGAGGAAAAAGAAAGAGGGAACAGAGTGCTAATGTGGCACCTTTTCAATAAGCATGCATTCTTTCCTGATGCAATTCATTATCAATAATGTCAAGACTTTCAAAGGTCACCTCCAATTCTCAGGCTTTACCAGCGAATGCAATGACATTTCAAACAAAAAAAGAGCAATAAATGGATATAAATAGTTTATAAATGACTGGAGTCAGAGGTTTTTCTTGTGACATTTCTCCCGGTGGATTCTGTGCACTGCATGGTTTGTATGGATCCTAAGAGAATTGGACCCAGATTTCCTTAATCTCTTCATGTAATGACTTTTCTTCTTTTTTGGTATTCAGATTAATTCTGGGATTGGGCTCCGTCCAATGTAATAGCGTTGGGTTGGATCTAATCTCCTAACCCCATAATTCTTAATCAAAACCGAAGTCAGTATTTGTTTTAAACATTGTCTAATCCGTCATGAATGAGGCCATGGATTACAACACCGACCTTTGTGTGTCGAGCAGGACTCCCATTCCTCTTAACCCTATACAAGCAGCTCACTTTAACAATTTTCTGGTTCCGGACAATGTTTTTCGGTCTTTTCGGTGTCCTTGTCATTGTTTGTTTCTTTCACAGAAACCTTGGAACACACAGAGCCCCCAACCCTCTGTGACGGTGGAGAGGAGAAAGAGAAATGGGGAGAGATAAAAGGGATAGTGGCATCTGTCTATGCTGTCAGTAAGAAGGTCAGAGATTAGGATCCATACTTCTGTACCTTTCGCACAGCTGAAGGGAAATACATTGAGAGATCAATCCAGGGAAAGCAAGATAGAGAGAAATAGTGGTGTCTGTTGTTGACATCTCCAATATGCCAAAAGGGGGCAGCATATTATAGTATATATACTGTATATTGACCACTTGTATAAAACCAACTGCATCATACAAAATATATGTTGTATCAGAAAGCAAACGCATATTTATTTTAGAATGTATCTTAAATCTCACGTAGAAATTCTTCAAACCTGTCAAGTCTGAGTTCAACCACACACACACACACACACACACACACACACACACACACACACACACACACACACACACACACACACACACGGGTAGTACAGGAGTTTCAAATCTGAACTGTGACTGTGACAGAATGAGTGGCAGACATTTGAGTGAGTTTCATCCATCACAATAAGATGAACGGCCTCTGGGGCTGATAAGGCAGGTCTGTGTCAACAGCCTGTCAATGAAGACAAACTGGGAGGATCACGACTCTTGGAAGCGCAGAGCATCGTCTCTTTCTCTCTCTTTCTCTCTCTCTCTCTCTCTCTCTCTCTCTCTCTCTCTCTCTCTCGGTTTGTGAATCTGTGGCTCCCTCTCTGTTCTACCATCTGAAATCCTGGTTTTAAATATGTAACAGGGATGCCCTCATCTTCTGGTGTGCATGACAGTAATCTAGAATGTGAGGAAACCTAACTTGAACAAGAATTATTTCAGAGAACAGCGGGGCCCATGCACAATACTTTTCTTTCTTTTTTCCTGACTCAGTTAAGATCAGTTAAGCATTGTTATTATTATTTTATTATCATTATTATCATTATCATCATCATCATAATATTTAGGCCCGTTATTAATTTGAATCCTGCACATTCATGTCAGTCTGTGAACAGACCAGAAAAGCCAATTTACACATTCTGATTAAAAGTGTGAACTCTAGACTCTTAAGATCAAATGCATATCGTTGCTGCTGCTATCGTGTAAAACAATGAATTTCAAAATGGTTATCTTTTTGATAAAAAAAACGCCCTCTTTTCAATAGGGTTATTTTCAGATACTCCAGAAAGCTTTTAAATGGTTCATTCAGTTTAAGAAGTTGGATAATTTTTCTCACTCCTGGAAGGAACTGTTAAGGGTTCAGTTCATCTGAAACATTTCTAAATCACACAGACCACGAGTTTCAATCTGTATTGTGACGATAAAGGAAAAGCAGCCACGTACATCTTTATCAAAAAGGCATACTCTCTTTCAACTAAGCATTGTACATCTTTAGAGATGGTGGATTGACAAGATACAGATTAAATACATTTTACTTCAAATTTGAAGCAACAGAGGAGGAGATATCCCTAATATTGATTTTGGTCCTACAATGCACTTTAGTGTTATGATCATTACACTTTTCCCAATGAGTTCGTTATTTTATAAATGCATGCATTTCGCATGGGTCTGGGATACACACAATTCTAAAAGCCTGGTAAGCTTCAAGATCTTTTTCCTTTTAAAAGCCCACATTAGACGCCTGAATCATGTGTTTAATGTTGCCTTGCAAAACGTTATGCAGAGTATAAAGATACCTATAACGATGCCCGCGTTAAGATGGGCCTGCCCTGCACTATATTCCCAAAACAATCCCCCCAAAACATAAACACACTTTCTGCTCCCGCAGGAGCTATTAAAGCATGAGATGTTCATTCTGAGCAACTGCCTCATTGCACAGCTATTACAAAGCCAACGACCGTCCCAGCGGCATGACCGTGTCACTCAAAGCAGTGCTGGGGCTATGGGCATTTTTGCGGGCTACAGTCATGTCATCTGAGACATTTAATTGGCCCTGGGCCGCTACAGGGGCACAGCGGAAGGCATTCCTCTACTGCCTGTGTTGCTCTTCGCAGCGTGGCTGCAGTCCGGGATAAAATGTCTATGCCCTCGCTCACTTGAAGTGCTGGAGTCTCTTTTGACTGACATCAATGCAGTGGACGCTTTGAATATGGTGGAAAACTTCTGAATACAACATAATATAGACTCAAGGGGGAAGTGGAGGTCAAATCTTGGAGATATAGTTGTCCCTTATCTGCTGAACTTCCGCAGGGGCGCAACGACTGAGAGACAACCTCTGCTTTTCCTGAAGAGACATTTGCAGTGGTCTGACGGGGGGACGGACATTCAATCAGCATTGAGGACGTACACTGCTACCTGCTTATACACTTTTTTATACGGAATTTCCTGGGTTGGGTTCGTGCCTCTTCAGGTAACAATGAACAGCTGGCCCAAATGGGTCATTCTGAGTCACCCTGTGCATGCTGTAAATAAAGTCCATATGTGTGAAATATACAAGTCACCATCATTATATTCCTGCAATATCTGCACTGCCAATATCTGGCTTTTCCACTTACTGATACTCTTACTGTCATACCATGTGTTATTATAATAGCCAAATTAAACCACAGAAGGTCATTAGAATGTAATGTGAGAATGAGGGTTTGGGTTTATGCAGGCTAAAAAGCCCTGATACAAAAAGCCTGTACCTTCACTGGAAAGTGGCACACAAAATCCTGACCTCAGAGCCAGTCTGTCAAAGCTCCCCCAATTATTTAATCCCTCTGCAACTCTAAATGCATGACACAACTGGTGGCAGTGTGCGTTCATAAGGCTCTGCAGGCTTTCATTCCAACTGAACACTGCACCTGCTTACTTAATGAAACGGGAAAAAAACTTACTTTCTGTCTTTCATGCCAGAGTGGACATAACATGCACACATCAAATTAGGGCTAAAACTATAACTACTTATCATCTCCTGATTACTTTCTGCTATATCAACTACTTAGTCTTTAAACTGGTGTAAACTGTGAAATGTCATTCACAATGTCCCAGAACCTAATGTGACACCTTCAGATTGCTCTGGTTTTAAACCCAAAGTCATTTTACCCGGAGGAATGCAGAATGTCACAATTTCTATTTCACAATATCGTTAAATAATCAAAAGATGATTAACATTGCTTTTAATTTTGAGTTATCTGGCTAAGTACTTCATCATTGCAACATCACTAGTCCTTCTTGAGAGCCTTTTGAGTGTGCTAACAGCTCTGTTTTGGGCCTGTGACCTCATGTAGGGATAAATGATCACCTCAACAAGAAGAGTGTCTCCTGATAAATCTGAAGTACGGATCGCCTTCAGCCTCGAAGACACATCAGGTAAACAGACACACACACGTAGCCATGCACATGCTACTGACCATGTGTGTACTTCACGAACACCTGTGCTCCAGTATCTCAAAATCATTCTAACAACTTATTTTGAGTAATAGTTACACCTATTACTAAAGTGATCATTTAACAGCTGACAAAGCTTGGAGCTCTACTCTCACTGCAGTTCTAGTATGTGTGGAACACATGCACGGCATTCCTCCCACCAAAACAGACCAGGCACAATTCACCCAAAGCAGCCCCCCCTCCCTCCCCTACACCCCACCACTTTAACTGTGTTCATTCTTCTACACTGTAGCGGAGACAGGTGCCCACTCTCTATTTCTGTTGGACCACAGCATATAAAATTAAAAAAAACAACCACACCTGCGTGTACGCAGCTGTGCACTTGCACAACTCATACGCATGCCCCCTCACAAGCGTTCCAGAAACATGTTTGTTTGTTTGTTTATTTAATCTTTAATTTGCAAACATATACCTTTTGTCGCTGCCTATCCGTCCCACACACACACGCACACACACACACACACGCGCACGCACGCACACACACACACACACACACACACACACACACACACACACACACACACACACACCGACATTCTCAAAGGTCTACCCTACCTATGGTGCTGCTAGGTACTGTCTGTCAGGATGTTTTACTGCAGTGGGGCCAGGCACTGGGACAGCAGCTGCAGCTATGCAATGGTAGAGTCAGGTTTCCCTTCTAATACTAACAGTGTCCCCGCTGCCTGATTCAGTGTTCAGCTTTTAGAACACTGAACTATATTTATAGGGCGGTTAACACTTCCAGTCCTGCTCCGCCCATCTCTGATCCCCCCGTGTCTGTCTCTTAGGAAGTGAGATGAAGGGCTGGAGTAGGAACGACACACACAAATCCCACCCGGAGCACAGATTCATGGAACTCCATGACATTCTGCCAGTCGTTTGCACATGACACTATGCCCCTGTACTGAATTACTTTTTCAATTCCTAATCATTCACATTTTTATTTTGCTTCCTGTTTGCTTTTTTTGTCTGCCATCAACAACCTCAAACATCCATTTGCTTATTCACTTTAGTATGATGAGGGTATGTCGCTATGGGGGCCAACAACGCCTAGGTTTAGTGATGGGGCTGACTGCTTAAAATCACCTTCCTTTTCTAAAATGTTTTATTGAGTTGTGGGCTGGTTTATAATTTTTAATAATTTATATAAAATATATATATATAATTTTAACTAATTTGATTACATGCTTTGATTAAGTGTAGCATTACATGTAGCTCCAGAGCTGTTCGGGCACAATCTGTCCCTCACGTCCAAAATAAAACTCAGGATATTTCCCCCTTGACGATCATGTTGTTGTCTCTTTGAACTGGTGTTTCTCAGCAGGGGGGGCTGAGACCGCTCTGTCTGGGGATCATCCTATAGGCCCTTCATGACTTCATGCCAGGCATAGTTATAAACCCCCACACTGTGTCAATCCTAAGCATGAGAACTGTATTTATTCCCCATCGTAATTGGCCCCATGGCTGCAGGCCCGGCCCCGCTAATACTCCTGCTTTTAGAAGGTTGCATCAGCCCAGGATTCTCCACATGTGTTCCGCTACTCCTGGGGGACATTACTGGCGAGGCACAGGCAACCTGTCTGTTTCTGTCTGTCCGTACGTCTGGCCGCCTGTCTGAATGCCTTCACTGTCCATACATCCCGCTGTGTTTGTCTGTCTGTCCTGTACCCCTGCCCTGCATGTCTTTCGGGCTGACAGCTCATTACTGCTGTGTGCAGTAAGAGCACATCGCTCATTTAAAAGTGTGGCACTGTGCTGCTATGTTGTGGTGTCATATACTGTAAGAGGCCCCTATAGTGTTTCATTGTGTGACTTTTTATGAGGCGGGGAAAGGCATTAAAGCAACTGCCCGCGGGACATGTCACTTGGCTGTACATCAAGGACACACAGCGAGCAATTTTAAACAAACTTTTGACTGCTTACAGTAGAAGACTTTCTGACAAATTGTCCTCAGCAGTAGCAGTTCAAATGATAAGTTGATGCTCGTGTGTCTTCCTGTTGTTGTTTTTTTTATAGGACATAGCTCATGACTGCAACACTTTATTGTAGTAAATTCCAAATGTAAGAGCTTCCTGTAATGCTTCCAATATTTTCCAAGCATGTGCTATGCTGGCAGTGGTGTCACCACATGGTTCTGACCTAGATTTGACAAAATAATCAATCTCCCGCACGTTTCTGCAGGCTGATTATTGATTGTTCTGGGGTAGTTGCACTTAACATGCGTATTTGATTTATCTTTTACTATATACTACAATAAAATACAACACATTTCAGAGGGAATATTGTACTTTCTTATACCACTTCAATTATTTGACAGCTTTAATTACTAGTTACTTTCATTAAGCTTTAATACCAAATATAATGAATGTCCTTTTAAAAGTTAGCCCCACATGTCCTTTAATAATAATACAATAAAGCCTTTAATAACAGTCTGAATGGGACCATTCTGTATAATAAGTACTTATACTTTTGATGATTTCAACTATTTTTATGCTGAGACATTTACTTAAGTTAATATTTCGGTGCAGAACCCATAGTATTTTTACAGTTTTACTGATACTTAAATAAAGCCAAGACACAAGTGAGAAATATACACAATAATTTGCTTTGGAAAATGCTTTGCATATGCAATTTCTAGTAATGCAAAACCATCCAAATAGTATGTTAAATTGTTGGTATCAGTGACTGATTTATAATATTGGATTGGATTGCACAATAGTGCTGATTAGTTATTGTTTTCAGCTCACAATTTTATAAGTGGCATTCTTAATTGTATTATGTTTCAAGAATCAAGAATCAAGAAGGTTTTTTGTCATATGCACAATAATTACAGCAGCAGTCATTGGCAATGGCATTCTTAAGTCCCAGGCTCCTCTCAAAATGCAATAAAGAAAAAGGAAATGTGTAATAAGTTTTATTTATACGTATAATTTACAATAATAAGTTGTAATTGAATGATGTGTTCTGTCCCGACAGATGTAAAAGATGTGGAGGACCTTGCTCAGACCTTCCCAGATCTTGAACAGCGATTACAGGTATTCAGTGCATAGAGTAGCATGACATTTTTATGTTGAAACACACACCTTGTTTTGTTTGCAGGGCAAGGGATAGGCAGCAAATTAAGGGAAATTAAATTAATTTGAATTCCCAGTGCTGCATGTTTTTTAAAGGGAAACTGTCCTGTACTCTTTTAGGTACTAGAATACATTTGCGTATGTGCATAAATTCCCTTTTTAAAATATGTTTTAATTTTAAATATTTTGGATCTGTTAACATTTCTATGGGTCTCATTATTGCTCTCAAACTCACAACCGAAGGCCGGGCCAGAAAAAAAACATTTTGGAAATCATCAACTGAAAAAAGAACTGCGTAGGTTGAGAGACAAAGGTATATCAAAAATGAACCTCATTCTTTCTTGAGTAAATGAGTCATTACAGGACAATTATGCAAAACAGGCAGGGTGTGTTATGGTGGAATTGTCCTTTAAAGCTCTGTTTCTGTTTATGGTAGAAGCTGAAACTGTACATTATCATCCTTGTAAATCAATGTCTTAACTGTGTGCCCGTCGTCACCCTGCTATTAGTGTTGTCATTGAATTATCCTTCAGCAAGTGCCAATGCTGGGGTCACACAAAGTGCATGCTGGTTTAGAGTATCAACAGTAGTAACAGCGTTCATACACTGTACTACAGGGTATAGATGCTGACAGGTTTACATTTCCTTCCAATTTATCCAAGTTTTGATTTTTGTTTTGATATAAACTGTATTTATTTATACTTATCTACACCAACATTATGTCTCACTGGTAGTGACTTAAGAAGATACCTTCCATTGGGTCAAAGGTGCTGCTATTAGAGCACTGTGAGAAAGGTCATGGGGTACACAAAAGTCATTGGGAATTAGACCTTTAGCTGCCCTGGAGCACAATTAGCACAATAGATTTTTTCAAAGCTTCCAACTTGGAAAGCGCTGGTCCAGATAAAAGGGTCTGGGTTTGTACATAGTGCTGCTTATGTGATTTGATGTTAAAATGGTCCTTAACTAACTCCAGCATCTCTCTGACCTCTTGCAGCCAGTGCCCCCCTGTGGGTCTCTGAGAGAGAGCGTGCAGGTGTACAAGGAACATTGCAGGATGGCAAGAGAGTTCCACCAGGTCAAACATGAGATTTCCGTGCTTGAGGACCGCAAGTGAGTTACTATAAAATAAAACACAATGGGAGATTTTGAGGTGCCATTGTAGCACGTCTGACTCCAGGTCAAAATGTTGTATATTCAAGGGAGATTAAGACTTGCTGTATACTATGGCAGCTTTGTCTGTAGTCTTCTTTGCCATGTAAGCTAAGCACATAAGTAACAAGAAAAATGCATTGTGACATGTTAAACTATCCACTAACTGGTACTGGCAATTTTTATAATGATAATAACAATTTATTGTGATAAAGTTGCAAGTTCTTGTATATAAACTTACAGGATTTGGGAATTTAAATCCCACTATGGCCCCTTTTAGCAAAAGTGCGAACATGTAAGACTTCAAGGCATTCTGAAATGAAAAAAGTGTCCACTAGATGGCACATGTAGCTTTGATACAATATCTCGGACATGATCTACTCAGAGCAGTTTCTTTATGAGTATGCTTTAACAGCTGGTAATGTATGACTTTGATTTCAGATATACTTTGTATGATTGTGATTATTTTTTAAACTAGAATCAACATAAATAATTGTACATAGTGATTTAGTTTATCTTGGATCATGAATACTGAGCTATTTCCAACCCTCATTAGTTGTAATTGAATTAGAGCTGCTGTATGCTTTAATGCACATATGTATATACTTGCACACAATCAAGAGTGTATAATACTAACACACACACACAGTGTATATTGTCCCCTATGCCCTCAGCAGCTGTGGGTAGTCTTAGCAGAGGGATTTTCAAGGCCCTTGTCGTTACCCCACACACACACACACACACACACACACACACACACACACACACACACACACACACACACACACACACACACAACCTACACCACTTGGCAGTTCCTAAATAGAGAACAGCAGGCACACTCTGATGGGATGACTAGCCTTGAGTTAAGATAAGAACATGATGAGTCAGGCTGGTACAAACAATACTTGGTTCTCTCTTTTCACTCTGTGGTTATTGCCAACATCCTCCAATACACATAAGCAGATGCCCACATGCAGTAAATTAAGACTATTCTCTGCTATTGATCAGCAACCATTAACAGACATGCATAACAGAAAAAAAATTTCCCACAAGTGGAAATGTACACACAGAATGGCAGTAGGAACAACACTGACAATCTGTGGAAAGATTTTCAAAAAGTCTGATTTTGGTCAGTATACTGTAAAACAAGTACATGCTCTCATTTGTGTTCTGGGTTTGAACCCATTAAACTATCCATTATTTCAGTGATTCTTGAGAAGTGGGACAAAACAGGGTGCAATGTTGAAAAAATACAAACCCTATGTTTAGGCAAATTAAATTACATGTATGTATCCAACATATACTATAAGCTACTGAGCTAAGCTTTGACACAAACTCCCAGCTTTTGTCCTTTTTATCAAAATGGGCTTTTTACCTTGCCATTCCTTATCAAAATGGGCTTTTTAGCTTGCCATTCCTTATTTTTTGTCAACACCATCAGACACCAAAAACACAATTTAATTTTCCCTCAATTTATGCTAGACCCATGAGATGTACAGTATAGTGATCACAAATATTCACCAAGACTGACAGAGGCCACAAGAAATATTTTCAAAATGTATATGAATATACATTTTTTTGACATCTGACGGTGTTGACATATTTAACGTTTCTTAAACAGAACAAATGGAATTTATCTAGTAGCCATATAAGACATGAATGTGTTGAAGAAAAACAGTTTTTATTGATATGAGAGATTATTTAGTGTTGCATTTGATGGAAAAAGCACTTTTTAATCATTTAAGTACATTTTTAATATGTTTTATTGCACTTGTTATCTTTTGGACGTCGTGAGAAGATAACAAGTGTCATATATTTGACATAATATTGATACAATTAAATTTAAGGGGATAATTGTGCTCCAGACATTCTATTCTTAATCCCTAATAACATCTACAATTTTAAATAAGATAACAGCAGTTACATATGGAAGACGGCCTTTTGTCCCGGTTCTCAAGAATCACTGATTTACAAAAGTAGAAGTGAAATTAATCTCATTCCACCAACATAACTTTAACAGGAATATTGATTTTCTCAACTTTGGAAAAACCCACTTCAGTGTGTACAAAAACATTGACCAAGATTTAGACCTAATGTAATTAAGTCTAGGTTGCAACAAGAGATTGCACAATAACAAGCTCCATTGTGAAACAGTAGTAAAAACAAGTATTTGAGATGGTTAAATGTTTAATTTAGATGTTTACAAATGAGCAAATGTAATAATATATTACTTTTCACTGAATACACAGTACATATACCGACGCTGTGAATCAAAAGTTGTATATTACAGTAACCTCTTTTAAAGTTATGCTCACTCAACGAAAGTGACCGTCATAAGTGTTCAAATGCTTTGAAACTGTAAATGGACTGCGGATGTGAAGATGATACATTTCATAGTTTCCACCAAATAGATGTGTCTTTTCTATTTATTTGTTTCTTACTTGTTGATCTGGTCTTTGAGGAAATGAATTGTCTGAAACTGCTTTTATAGGTATTTGAACAATAGGTTGTAAAACGAATAATGCATTGTAACCATCAGATAGCCTTACTTACTTTGGAAAATCTGACCGTAAATGTCCCATTACTCTAAAATATGACATTTCGTTTTTGTATGATTGATGAAAATATTTCAACGGTTTGTGATCCAATGTTCAAGAGAGTAGCCACAGTAACAACATTTCGAAACACTTGCACCTGCTACCGTTCAATCAACATCCCAAACCCTTTAGACAGACACTCTAGCCCACATGTTTTTTGTTTCCTCATATTTTTTGTCATTGGTGTGCTTCTAAAAATAGCTTAAAAAGTAATTAATCTTACCACTATAGTAAACATATCACGTGTGTGTGTGTGTGTGTGTGTGTGTGTCCACAGACATCCTGTATTGTAGAAGAAAGGCTCCTTTGTTCTTTTTTGATGCTGCTTTTTTTTGCCTGTTACCTTCTTTAACATTTGGTGAAATTCTGTTTTATACTGTATCTGTTTGTAATGTATGTTCCTACATCAACACACCCTCTTTTCTATTTACATAAAGAACAATTTGCATTGAGCATCACAAATATTACACTATTACACTAAATATTACTATTTCTATTCCAGAGTGTAAGCAGCTCAGACTGCATTGTTTCCATGGTTATTTTGGTTTCTCTGGAATCCTTCCACATTCTTGTAACAAGACATCTTGAGGATCTGAATTGTACATGGGTATGAATGTGCGTGATCGTCTGCCAATCTGCCTCACTCTAAACTGCCAACCTGATGTGGGTGTTTCTCTGCCCACAGCCAAGTGTTTACTGGGATGGTCTCTAGCTATTCACAACCTGAGACCGAAAAATAAACTCGACAGTCAATTAATTACTGATTTATAGCAATAGCAATAGCTTACTGCTTTGATGCATTTAGATGGTATTTGTTCAAATCTTTTTTTAAGCAAAAATATGCAAATATTACATTGTATAATGACATACTCAGATTTGTACACTTCATTGAAATTGTTTAAAGACGTCACACCTTTAATAACAAGAAAGTTCTACTGCATAAATATGTAGATATATTTAACAACTTATATAGGCCTACGGTAGTTTTTTGATAATATTTTTTTTTAAAGTATGTAGGCCTACAGTAAAAATAATTTTTTCATCTACTGTATTTAGGCGTAAATTGCTGGCAGAGATGGAGGATGAGGGGGTTGCAGTGGAGATTGCCCGTCTAGAGGAAGAGTTTCGGCGTTTAACAGAGGAGAACCGCACCTTGGTGACAGCTCACAACGAGCGCGCTCAGCAGCTGGAGAGGCTCTGCCTGACCAATCAGAAGAGGCAGGACTCCTCGTGACCTCATGACCTCCGTGGACCCCTGAGACCTCCCAACATCCAGCTGATGGCCGGGGCCAGAAAAAGAACTAAGCTGAAATAAAGTCCCAGCTAATAGTGCTCATTCTACACAACGACAGTCAGTGAATCAGCTAATTACACAGAAAGGCGCCGTGTTTATTTAGGCCTGAGTCATCTGTTTGAACCAGAGACGTACTGTCATCATCAGTAGGCCTAGTGTGAAGTTGTTAGAGTGATTCTACCAAGCCAATGACATAAGGCCACTTTTTCTGGTGACTGTTTTGTTATTGTGTGAAATTGCAGAACCTACCCCTGGTCGCTATTGCAATACCACACAGTATATTTAATTAGGCCTATACAATATCAGCTGCTGTGAATGTGACCAGATATTCTGATATCCGTCTCAGGTCCTGCGGAGACCCAGACCTTTTACCTTAGGTCAGTGGAGGGAGCTAATGGTGGTTATGATGAGGTCCAAATGTTGAATTTTGAGGAGTGTCTCCCCTTCCTCTCCCCTCTCTCTAGCCCGTCCCCCGCAACATTTGCCCGTCAAGTTCCTGTTATGATTTTTTTTTTAAAGAGGATACGAGATGAGTGTATAACGCAGTGTCAGGGATTGGGGAATTAGAGCCGTTTCTGAGGAACAGTAAAAGAAGAAGGGTGATTGTCTATTTCACAATAGATAAACTGCAGCGACACAACACAGTAAGAGTTGTACATTTTTTTTGATGTAGCGTGTCTCACCCACCTGTAGAAGGGGAACTATATAGGCTACAGCAAGGTAAACTGTCGCTCTTCGTCTATTAATAAAATGCATTTTATTTTAACACCAGCGTGAGTTCCTTAGTTTCATTTCTCCAAGCCAGTGCTGCTGTGTTTGTTGTGTGCTATGACCATATCGCGTTTACATGGAAAAAGGAACTAGATTTTTATTCTTTTATTTTTTCATGAGGGAGATTAGCTAATTCTGGACGACTCTGGCAGGCTTCTCTCTTCCTCATTCAAATCATGTGACATTGGCAAGTGTACTTTGCGGTAAAGATTACTCCTCTCGGCTGTAGCCTATTCTGTTGCCTGGTTACCCGGCTTTGGAGCTGTAGGCCGACTTCTTCTTTTACACAACACTCACTCGCAAAGTTTAACATTACACAGTTTGTGTAGATAGTCATCCTATCATAGATATCTGATAAATATTTCCATGGCCCATAACAGCTGATGACACCTCAAAGGCCACAAAGAAAATCCAAAGTGCAAAAATTCCCATGAGGACATATCTGCCAGCAGTAACATATGCTCTCTCTCTCTCTCTCTCTCTCTCTCCCTCTCTCTCACACTCTCTATGACACACACAAGCGTTTTTAACGCTCTGTTCTTCGCAAACCTGTTCTGAAAACGCACTGCCATTAGTTGAGTAAGTCCAGACAGCTTTACAGCTAGAGACAGACAATAGACAATATCCTGTTCAAACATTGGCTTTATATTGCCATCCTTCACCTTAATCTCTGAATGGTGCTGAGGGTAATTATATAAGGGGCTTTCCTGGGAAAAGCCTGTGAATTTACCAGACAAAATACAAGGGTGGGATTGGTATGGACGGGAAAAACTGCTTGCTCATCCTATATCAGCAGGAGTACATGAGTCAGCGCTCTGTTACACCCAGAGTTGTTGCGACACACACACAACACACATACTTTTTCTCTCTCTCTCCTTCTCTCTCTCTCTCTCCCTCCCTCTCTCACATACTCACACACACACAGGGCATATGACTGAGTCAACCTCAGTTTTGAGTTTGTATCCTAGAGATGAGATAAGGCTTTCTGGGAAGCCTAGCCTTTCTTTTCAGAAATAACCATGTGCGCTCAACAGCTGGGGCTCCCTCTAAAACTCTAAAGAAGCTTGGATATAAGGTCAACTTTGTAAGGTGAGCATGTTATTGTTGTTATTTGAATGTCACATACACTTTTAGAAGTATGTGTCCTGACAGATAGGGTAAATGGTTAACTTGTGTGTGTGTGTGTGTGTGTGTGTGTGTTTTTCCCTGTGTGTGTGTGCATATAGGTGTCCCCTGATGGCCATGTCTTCCCCCCGGTCTTCTGTGTTTACGTTTGAGTCCACGGTGCATTCCACCCATGTGCTGCTGTTGCTCGACGAGCAGCGTTGTCGGGACACGTTGTGTGATGTGACGGTGGTGGCTGAAGGTCAGAGTTTCAGAGCCCACCGCTCCGTGCTGGCGTCCTGTAGCGAGTACTTCACACAGAGGATATCAGCCCTCACACAGCATGGAGCGGTCATCAGCCTGCCACAAGAGGTGAGGTGTCACACATTGTCCCCTCACAACAACCCTAAAGTGTAAAGTGAAGTGGGAAAAAATTACAGAAAGGTTTGGTTCCTCAGTGTTGATGTTACAAAGGCTGACAGTATGAGATTTTTTTTATGCTATTTCAAATCTAACCATGATTTGAGCAACTGCAACGTTGAAAAGCCACAATTTGTGACTGAAGTTTGCCTTTTGAAGGGCAGTGTAGAATGACCCTACCCGAATGTACTGTCCCGCTCTGACTTTATGCTTGTCAACATTGAAATGTCTATTGTTCTTAGTAGTTTCCCTAGCCCTAGTCCAGACATCCAAGTAAAACACAATATAATTTAAAAGGGTACTCCAGTGGGGGGTTTGGCAAACAAAAATAGAAATTCAAAAAAGAAAAAATGTTGAACAATTTTAGTCTTCTTTATTTTCCTTTTGGTTTAGCCATGCAAATGTATTTTCCACAAGTGCTGGGTTTTACAGAACTAATTTCCATGAACCATATTTTAACATCTTCTCCAACTGCAAAAGCCAAAAAAAGTAAATCTTATGATCACAACTATTGGCTGCTGTGCAAGTACAGTCCTACAACATCAGAGTAACTCTATTTTCAAATGTGGGACTATTGTATTGTACAATGCATGGTTATCTGACAGAAAATATCATAGAATTATTGCTATCCTTGAGATTAAACTAGGAACAAGTGCTCATTTATGTCATTTTTCCCCTTTTGCAGGTGACAGCCGCTGGCTTCGAACCCTTACTGAAGTTTGCCTACACTTCCAAACTTCTTTTCGGGAAAGGCGACGTATTAGATATAAAAAACTCAGCTTCCATTCTTGGTTTCAAAGACCTCGACGAGGCCTGCTTTGATTTCCTCATCCCCAAGTTCCTCTCCAGCTCTGCCCCTTTTCCGAGAAAGACCTGTTGCAAGAAAAAATGCAAGAGGCAATTATCAAAGGAAGACCGTGACGTGAACAAAGACTCTGACGACATATTGTTGGAAGAGAAAGAAGAAAAACCAGTTGCTGACTCACCATTTCAACAGGAAGCGGCTTGGGTCTGTAGCAAATCAGTCATCAGCAAAATAGGAAGCCAGACTAGCACAAGCACAAGCACACCTGTAGCTGAAGGGACAAACAACCATTTTACTCAGTGTCCAAAGTATCGCAAGTTCCAGCTGGCCTGCGGAAAGGAAAGTTGTCTCCAGGAGAAGAGTGTGAACAATCCAGTAACTGTAATTAGGAGTGATTGTGACCCCCACTGCTCGCCCCGCTCCAACAGTCACACCAACACTAAGAATGAAACTGAATTCCAGGAAAATTCCACCTCGGATCCCAGCACACAGAGCAAAGGAGTGGCTGGTGATGAACCATGGAAAACTGAAATACATGACACGAAAATGGAGGCTGGGGTTGGCAGTGAGGTGGCTGATATGGTTAAGAAAGAACCAAACGTAAGTCAGGAGGGAAAATGGAGTGAGAAGGAGATAGACATGGATCTGGAGGAAGACCTCAGCCTTTCAGACAGACCCTGTGTCAAGGCGAGCACAGTGCCGGGCGAGAGGTTAATCGTTCACCATTGCCCTTTGAAGACCTTTGGCGAGGGCCCTGCAATCACTGAGTCAACGGATCAGAAGAAGGGGTTTGTCATGGACATTACAGAGGGCGAGAAAACAAGGGGCTCTAGTGTACCAGCATCCATCCATCGAACCGCAAAGGAGGATCAGGTTGAAGCTGAGCAGAAAGGGGCACGTGAAGAGATGAATTGTGACTGGCAGGAAAAAGGAAAAGAAGGACAAACGAGCAGCATGGAGAAGTGTGGAGAAGCCCTATGGGTAAATAACTCCAGAGAAAGGAGCACGGTGGAAAGGGAGGTGGCCGAGCACCTGGCCAAGGGGATGATGGGGTCAGAGCTGATGAACTTCCAGGAGCTGGATGCGGGAAGTTCTTCCGATACGGGGAGCGGAGGAGGGGCACGGGGCACATCTTTACAGTGGCTCCACGTCAGCAACCGCAGCAACACAACCACCATCAGCTGCCCCCTCTTCCAGGATCTGGACCAGAGCAAATGGAAGAGAGCCGGGGAGCTGTCGGAGTGTGAGGGGGCTTCTCAGTCAGGGGTGTCGTCCCTCAACTCGGGGGAGGATGGAGACTCCGAGACAGAGGGAGACAGTGAGCCCTACGCAAGAGAGAGGGCCATACAGGTGACCAGTTCAACTTTGAGTCAAGTCTTGCCAAGGCTATGCAGCTCTGATTTAAGTTCATATGCTGAAGTTAAGATGTGTCTACACAGCTCACCCTACCAGTAGGCCTACATCAGCTATACGGGCTGTCTCAACTATGTTTGTTTAAGATAACAGAGAGATATGGTACAGGTACACGTACAGACGACGATGATGACGTTTGTGTGTGTGTGCGTGTGTGTGTGTGTGTGTGTGCGTGTGTGTGTGTGTGTGTTTTGTTTTGACTGCTGTACTAATTAGTTCAGAGTCCAGTTCAGCTGAAACTGACAGCTCAGCCTGTTGAGTTACCAATGGCAACGGGCGAAACAAACAAGAGCTTTGAGGAACCTCTCATGTTACTGTCCAGACTTAGTATTTGGATTTGTTTAAAAGTACAAACTGCAGAGCGCAGATAAAGCTAAGGTCATTTTGAAGGGGAAACAGTGCTTTTTATTTACCCCTAGATAAAACACGGCAAGACTTATTGCTCCGATAAACTGGTGAGCGTGTGTTTCCTGTAACACATTAGCAGCGGCAATAACCCAGAAGAACCTGGCCTCTGGTTTGATCTGGTTTGAAAGTGAACTCCTGGTTTTTGCCGTTAATAATTAACAGCTTGGTAAAAAGCAAACCTACTATCTTACCTCTATACACTCGTTTAGACTTTTCTCTCACTTTACTTCTCTTTGTCGCATACTGGACAGCAAGCTCCACATGTAGGCCCATTTTCCATAGGCTTACAGTATGTTAAATAGCCTACTTCTAAAATTCTATCCGTTGCATTCTAATCCATTGAATGATGTCCTAGAATTAGTTCCAATTTCCTTCAGTGTCAAGAAGTACATGTTGACAATGATCACGAGTGTTTCTTATGACATTGGCGAGCAAATCAAACCTCTCTCGCAAGGCTGCCATAAAGCAGATTTATATGTAGCCTATTGAACTTGCAAGTTATCTGAGTGCCTTCAGTCTCAATGCAACTAAAACATTTTGTAGCATGACTTCATAACGAAAATATATATGAAAAGCATCATTGATTTTGGCTCCATCTGTCATGAAGCGTGTCCTTCACTGATGCCTCGTTGTGCTCTCCTGTGTAACCTTTATTTCCTGTTCCGGTTGTCCTCAGATGCAGTTGCCATGCTCCGTGGACTGGATTGTGGATCTGAGCAGAAATGACTTCCAACAGCTGCTGAAACGACAGGTTTTCACGCGCGAACAGCTGGAGTTTGTCCATGACATGAGACGCCGCAGCAAAAACCGCCTCGCAGCTCAGCGCTGCCGCAAGAGGAAACTAGACTGCATATACAATCTCCAGTGTGAAATCAACAAGCTGGTAAAACAAAACTTTCTTTTTTTTCACTCAGTAAATCCTTATTAAATGTGGAGTCAGTGATTATGGAGAATGCTTGTTGTCAAAATGACTTTTCTGTCAAAATCAGTTAATATCTCCTCATGATCCGCGACCTGTCTGTACTGTGTGTGCGCTGAAAAAAAAGATGGTGTTGATACACAGCCTAGGCTCTGTAAACGGGCATGTAAAAAAGGGTATGTAAACAAAGGGGGCCACTGTAGCTAGCAACATGCCTTGGCTCTGTATTAACACTTAATTTTTTTCTCCGCGCACACACACACACACACACACGCAATAAGGAAAGGTAGCGGATCGTGAGGAGTTATTCACTGACAAAAAGTGATTTTGACAGCATGCCTTCTCCAGAATCACTGACTGCACCTTTAAGACACTTTTATGTTTTACAGACTTGTTATTCAGATGTTGTGCACTTCCATGTCTCTGTCCCTTGCAGAAGACAGAGAGGGAGAAACTGATGATGGAGAAGAGCCAGCTGAGCCAGCAGAAGTTGAAAACATGTCACAGTGTCTCTGCCTTGTGCCAGAGGGTTTGCAACGAGGCCAATCTACAGCCAGAGCAGCTCCAGGTGTTAGCCAGATACACCGGCCCAGACTGCCCTCTGTCCCCTTTATTCCCACACATGGACGCACTCCTTTCACAGCCTGGCTTGCCTCCCCAGCTTCGGGATTCACTCTCGGCCTGTTCGGTGGGCAATGATAAGTATTTTCCGTCTGAGGAGGCGTCGTGCAGCTCCGGCAGGGATACTAGAAATACAGGAGAGAGTCAGCATTTGCTTTAGACACACACATACCCACACATACTGCAGGAGGAGCCCGAGGCTATGACAAGCCAAAGATTCCCACCCTGTGTTATACAGCATCTACAAGGACATTAGCACAGACGCTGAAGCGAGTAAAAGTAAAATGCATTGTACTCGTACAAATAGTACAACACATTAAAGAATGAAACCTGTGGTGATTACAGCTTTCAGCACAGGTTTCAATTAACTCCTGCTACCTTTTCAATTTGGAAAGAAAATACTTTTATTGAGAGGTCAGGAATGCATTCCAGGTGTCCAAACCCATTAATTGTGACTTTTCCATATACATTAAGTCTTTGATGGCCTCAGGTAGTGAATGCTCTCACCTTTGCAAATGGGTTATTATAGTAAAGGGAAAGGTGCCCCCTCACAAATCAACACTGCCATAGTGCATGTTTGTAATGTTTAAATTGCAGCACAGAGACAATCACAACTTTAGTCACGAATCAAAGGAAACAATGGTCACTGTATTAGTAATAATGCTTCACTGCTTGATTACCTCAGTATAACAACACTTATCCTTTTGCTGAACATACTGTATATACTTTGTGAGAAAAAACAGTTTGATACAGTTTAATACAGTAAGGTGTCTCATGTGTCAATAGGGGAATTCAGCACACATTACCTCTTGCAGACAGTGTTGGGGTTTCCCTTCAACACACAATATCAACTTGCAACAAAACCAGAAGACTCAACAAATAGACTTGACACAGTGTTTCATGTTTACCGTCTGGTCGTATGTCTGGCTGTCATAATTCATGCTGTCATTGTGGTTGCCTAACCACAGTGACACAGCTCTTTTAGGTTGCACACTTCTCTCGCATATTTGCCTCGACTCACACAAAGAGGCCTCGTAAATGAACCTTGATGTGTTTGAAGTGCTGTCTAAAGAAACTGGACCTTGGCAAAGCTTTTATACATCAACAGAATACACATTTAGGTGAAAAGCCGGCTCACACTGTGTAAGGAAAATCTTTGAACGAGTCCAACGTTGTTTGTCTGTCGTGTAATGTGGCAGCCATAGGACATTTCTGTTTCTCTTAGATGGACACATACTATGTGTTACCCACACCCTGTCTATCTTTAACAGCCCTTATCTGGATTACAGTCAAGAGAACAATGTAGCAATAACTCATTGATGGATTAGGTACTGGCAGATTTATGTTTATATAGTGTGTCTCCTTTACTATCAACAGCGCAATCGTTTCCATTTGTGTGGTGCATTCCATTCCTGTCTCCATTTTCTGTAGCTTTTTTCTATTGACTTTCACCCATAACCTTTCACCCATTTTTCTCCCTGCTTATTCAGTGACGCGGTATAGCTCTATGACATTCAGGACTCTCTACAGATAACCCGTTTTGCAACTTCTCAATTCCTCATGATCAAGGTCCACTGTTTTATATGTGCATATATTTATGGATTTCCTTCTCAATCACGACAATCACCACAGTGCAGCATTTTCTTAAAAAAGAATTTGTGTAAACTGTGAAATGAATAATAATGTAAAAAGTGAATTCAGGTTTTTTTTTTTTTGAGGACAGAGGGGTTTGAGGGAAATCTACACAACCAGTGTGGCGTAATGACAAAGGTATGTTCATTTGTTTACCAAGCCGAAAAAGTCACAGGAATGCATGAAAATGCAGGTGCTTATTGCCCTCTAGTGGCATTGCATGTACAGTTGATAGACTAGTAGTACGTCCTGCACAGATTGATTTTTGTATTGTGTTCTTTTATTGCCAAGCAATGAATGTATCTATGGCACTGTCCAAATTGATTCCTGCATTTTCCTAGCAGAACTAATAAGCATTAAAACAGTTTCATAAAGAAATGCTCCAAACAGTAAACAATGTGTGTTTGTGTTTACTTATGGAGATGATTGCAGTATTATGCAGAGTAATTGAACAACTCTCATACAAGTTGATGTGATGTAACATCTGTCAGTGTTGGGATTGAGTGATGAATATAGCAGAGCTCATGGGGTCTTCACAGGACTCGTCTTTCAGCCTGGACAGGTTTATTATTGATCTTTCATCTTTCTCCCTTGTGAATCTACGCCAACATCTCTTTTTCCTGATTGTTACTTTTAATTTACTTTCTGAGTTTCTCGTTCTTTCCAGTCTTCCGTTTTCACTCCTCTTCTTTCCCTCTCTGGGGAGCTATTTTACTTAATTAGCAGAGGCTGTTATTTCATCTCCCAATTTTTCTTCTTTATGTGCGCAAAAACACAGTGTTATACTCCACGGATGATTTACACAACGTCTATGATCTGTAATTCACGGTAATGGTGGTCCATTTCGCTTGTTGTCCCTAAAGAGAGAAATAAAGGGAGATCATCTTGGCCTAAAGTATTTTGGTCACTCATTAGTGGGAACCAAAAGTCGCTGAGGTCCCAGGGCTTAAAGGATGAGAAAGCCACCCTAATAGAGGAGGGTGTTTTGCTTGGGAAAGCATGCGTTCAGTGTTCACACACACCGCAATTATGTTTTCAAATCCAGTTACTCTCAAGTGACTGCACCTCACTTTAACAATTCAGCATGTGTGTGTGTGTGTGTGTGTGTGTGTGTGCGTATGCTTTTTTTTATCTCTGTGATTCTTATTTAGAAATTAGGCATCTTGGGACTGTATGAGTCAGCCCTGGTGATGATTCCCTTTGTTAGGCAATATAAATTCAGTTAGTGTAAGTATAGGAGAGGTTAGCAGATTAAAAAGGGTTAAGAAATGAATAACTACGTGTAATGGAGGTTCCATTCTCTCCACTGCTTGCTGGGTGCAGTAGATGACCAGGTGTTAGGAGTTGTATGCTGACAAGAATCCCCGCAAGTGTAGCATTAGTCGGTTGGTTGGTTGGTTGGTAGAGTCAACTCTAGCTCTGATTGCTCTTCAGAGTCGATTGGCTACTTTCATTTAGTTTATTAAAGGTGCAGTCAGCTATTCTGAATGCTTGCTGTTGTTATATAGTAACTACAACTTCTGTGAGCTTCATTTTTAAGTGTCCACCTTCATTACCCATAAATTGACAAATTGAGGGTGTGTTTGCTTAAAAATAAGTGTTGAGCTGATTACCCTTTAGATACACTGCAACTCTTTTATCTATACATATTAAAAAATGCATGTGCTGTTACTACAGTAATGTGACAACAGATGGCACCACATGACCAATAACTGATAGGTGAGAACAGGGCTAAAGACGCTGGATCACATCACTTCTACTGTTTTTTCTATGATCTTAAGTTGTTGTCAAAGAATTATGTAACCTGACACACCACCCGGTTGGTCTGCATGTGATTAAGATGTCTGAATGTGTTCTGAACTTCTGATATAATGTTATTAGTTGTAAAATGTGGGATTCCTGTCCGAATAATATTTCAAAAGTGGTGATCTGTTTGCTGTGTCTGCTTCTGTTTACCGGCATGCAGTCTGAATGAGCTGCCTCTGTAACCTTGTGTTGCTGCAAGATTTAATCATCGCTCCTCTCCCATTTCATCTGACTTCCCCTACCATTTGCTTCTCCCCGTCTCTCTTCCTCTCTTTTTCTTTCTGAGAGAATATGTGGGTGTTTTCTGTAGGTGGTTCTCTTGCAGAGCTACAGCAAACACAATATGTTGGGCTCATAATCTCAGTAATGAATAGATAGATCTGTGCCAGCTGTTGTCATAGGACGAGTTGACTGACCAAAACTTGGAGAACTCAGTTCCAAAATGAAATTAGTTATTTTCAATGACATCTTTTATAAAATGTAGTTGCATTTCTTAATCAACATAAATAGCATAATTTCAGTGAGGAGTGAGCTCGTCTCTTGAAACCGCATGCTTCGTTTATTTATGTCTTTTAGATATTGCCTGATGAATTTCTGTGGTTAGAAAGCATTTTTTGGATCTGTTGATCTGTGATGTCTTGACGTGAGCCAAAAGCAGACGACCAAATCTAATCCCCCAGGCAGGGAATAATCCAACAGTCATGTGGCTTCCTAATGAGAACCTGAGAGTCTTGGATCAGCCTGCGGACACACACACACACACACACACACACACACACACACACACACACACACACACACACCCACACACACACACACACACACACACACACACACACACACACACACACACACACACACACACACACACACACACTTCTCAGTATAAACTAATAAAAACTGAGGCTCAGTCACTGTCTCTTACACTACATTTGCAAAGCTTTACTAAAGTACTACAGTGATCACGAGGCTGTACAATTGTTTAAAGGTTAAATTGTTATTTACTAAAATTACAATTTACAAAAGATCACAATGTATTGTCTTGCAGAAAGGCACATGTGTGTGTGCCTGTTATCTAGAGTTGATGTGGGCAAATGCATGTGAGTGTGTGTGAGCTCTCAAGTGAGTTCAAATCAGTTTAAAAAATCTATTGTGTGATACCCTGCTGATATCACATGGTGTGTTATGTCACACACCCCGCACGATGAGCCATATGAAAACGGTGAAATTGTAATTCTGTGGAGAAGGAATTGTTTAAGTCTGATAGGTATGTGTCTATCTATAGCCCAATACAAAATGACACTGTGATCGGGCTTAAACACACTGCTGGAATAAACATATTTCATTATACCCTCACTGTGCATTTGCGTCAATGACAACAGACCACAGTATGCAATTGTATATATAAACTTCAGTTTTTATAGTCAAAAACATTCTATTTCTTAACTTACGGTAATAAATAAGACAATGGTAGGCTCAACTACCTTACCATTTTCACTATGACACTACTATGTAAGTAATACAGAAGTCCAGAAAGAGGAAAACAACTTCACGTACATGCAAGCAGTGTCAACTCGTTGGAAGATCAATAAAAGTGCTGCATCTGTGGGTGTGTAGCATGTGGGGTTTATATAACGTGCTGTACATGCTGTGTATCAGACCAGAAAGTATAGAAAAGAGAAGCAGGTATAAGAGAGACGCAGAGAGCGGCCACATTAATGAGGATGGAGTGAAGTGGGACAGGAAAAAAGAAAAGGTAAAAAAAAAGAAAGGACATGGAGAGAGGAAGAAAAGCGTGGGTACCTATGGGTGTTTGTGCGTGTGCATTCATGTCGGTGTGGTTTCGGGTGCAGCGAGAAATAGCCTCACACATACATTAGAAGATACCCAAAGAAAAAGACATGATCTAGTTACCATGGATACAGAGAGCTTTGGCTTTAGCAAGTACTCTCGTAAGAATGCCTAGTTTTCATTTAGATAATCAAGACAATTTTCCTTAAGATGAAGGAAAAAAATAAAGCAAAAACACGGACGGATAACTGCTTCCATCCATTAGCAGACAAACATGTTTGAGGAGCCTTTGACCATGTCAACTTGAACTGCCCAAAATACCCACTGGCCATAAAAGACAATAGTCGCCTAGGCGAGCTCCAGGATGTCTGTTTGCCTAAGTGTTCAACTCACTGCAGCTGCCTGCTTTGACCAAGTTGTTGCTGTAAAAACGAAAGTGTTGTTACTTGAATTGCCTGATTAAATAAGGCTTAAGAAAAACAAAATACATTAATCAGCATTACATTCACAAAAGGATACTGGAAATAAATTAAAAATCACAATAAAAAAGGCAATAAATTCACATCATTCACATTAATACACAATACCATTTTCTGGGATCCACTAAAAGTGGTCAATACTGCATTATTTGGCTACTGCAGACTAACAGTAAAGGAAGCCTGCCTGTCTCCCACTCTGTTTTTTTCACCAAGTTAATGTGGAGGTGAAGGTGAATAATGGAGGAACAGCAACACAATCAAGTTGAACACATGTGATTTGAGTTAATAAGCTCTGCAATTGGGCACTGAGAACAAAACATGCAGCTAACTCTAAATCTTCAACTCTGCTTTGAGCCAAATAAGCCAAACTGTTTTGTAGGTACTTGAATATCCAAGGAAGGTCGTAGTGGTGTGCTTGTCCTTCTTTGTCCGACTGTGTCGTCATTATTTTTTGGTCCCACCATTGCTCCTTCCTTTCATTGTTTGAAGCAGCCAGAGCAACTCATCTGCCTGCTGGAGTTAAGCTGAGGTGAGATGGTGTCCGGTATCACAGATTTTAAGATGTCATTCTCTGTGGCCATGATGTGCTTGACCAGAAGGTTTGCAGCTTCAACAATGTTGAGATTATCCTAAAGGAGAGATTAACTGCAGTTAGGTATGAGCGCTGCACAATATTCTCATTTACAACCTTCACAACTCTGTTGGTACTGTTCTCCCCTGGTTTTCTTTGTATTTTTTTTGTGTTTTCACTTCTATTGGATAGTTCCACACACTTAACCTCTGACCTTGAGATGTTAAGCCATCAGCTCGAGATCAGGTGTCTGATCCTTCTGACCTCAGTTTTGATATACTTCTACATTCAAGGGGTTTTAATCATGAGAAGCCATCTTCCATCTACAACTCATCCTAAACTCTGCTGCTAGACTCCTTAAAAATTCTAAAAGGCTGGACCATATCACTCCCATCCTAACAGCACTCGACTGACTTATTTTACATTTCAATTAAAAACTCACTTTTATCACTTAAGAACTAAACTTAATGAATGTCTTCTTGTTTTACTTAGATTTTGTTATTTCAAAATAAGACACTTTCTCCTGGTTATACACTCAACAAAAATATAAACGCATCACTTTTGTTTTTGCTCCCATTTTTCATGAGATGGACTTAAAGATCTAAAATTCATTCCAGATACACAATTGTACCATTTCTCTCAAACATTGTTCACAAATCTGTCTAAATGTGTGATAGTGAGCACTTCTGCTTTGCTGAGATAATCCATCCCACCTCACAGGTGTGCCACATCAAGATGCTGATCTGACATCATGATTAGTGCACAGGTGTGCCTTAGACTGTCCACAATAAAAGGCCACTCTGAAATGTGCATTTTTTTGCTTTATTGGGGGTCTGGGGACTCAGAACCAGTCAGTATCTGGTGTGACCACCATTTGCCTCATGCAGTGCAACACATCTTCTTCGCATAGAGTTTATCAGATTGTCAATTGTGGCCTGTGGAATGTTGGTCCACTCCTCTTCAATGGCTGTGCGAAGTTGCTGGAGACGGCTTATGGTGGAGAAATGAACATTCAATGCACGAGCAACAGATCTGGTTGACATTCCTGCTGTCAGCATGCCAATTGCACGCTCCCTCAATGCTTGTGGCATCTGTGGCATTTTGCTGTGAGACAAAACTGCACATTTCAGGGTGGCCTTTTATTGTGGACAGTCTAAGGCACACCTGTGCACTAATCATGATGTCAGATCAGCATCTTGATGTGGCACACCTGTGAGGTGGGATGGATTATCTCAGCAAAGCAGAAGTGCTCACTATCACACATTTAGACAGATTTGTGAACAATATTTGAGAGAAATGGTACAATTGTGTATCTGGAATGAATTTTAGATCTTTAAGTCCATCTCATGAAAAATGGGAGCAAAAACAAAAGTGATGCGTTTATATTTTTGTTGAGTGTAAGAACGTTGTTGTAATAAATGTATTGCTGTTTTTACTCTGTGTGTGTCTCCCTCCTTTTGGGTATACATTTATAATCTGCTCTGTAAAAGCACTTTTATTTTGAAAAATGCTATACAAATAGGTTTTTTAATTTTTTTACTTATCTTTTTTTTTGCTCCGTAAAGTTAAATTTTTTCTTACAGTTTAATTTTTTGGGTTGTATATCCTGTCTAATTGTTTGAACTTTTATTATTGCACTAGGACAATTACAAAAGAGACTTAACATATCTACAACCCCGAGCAAAAACATTAAAAGCAAACATATGATGGGCCTTTGGAAAAACTAATTTTAATATTTTACTCTAGATTATTCTAAATAACCGCCTCAGCCAGGCCTATAAAGTTCATAATGATGCACAAACGCTTGGTTTGAACAACACCATGACTGCACTTAAAAGTTTTTGAAGACTGTTTGCATAGCCTACCTCTTGACACTTGTGACTGTATCTGCACCTTCTAACCTTTGACCTTTCAGAATGTTGAGGCTCGATGTCACAAGATTGGCAGCACATGTATGCTGCTGCCACACACTAGTGTCAACACGGGATATGTGAAGAATGAACATCCCTGTGCTACTGAGCATACCATGATGAAAAATGTGTTGCACAGGAATATACAGAATTGTCTATTTCCATGTCATTCCACTGTCATAAGAAAACATTGCATTTCAATAATGCAATGAATAAAAAATGTAATAAAGCTTCAGTGTCATGTCTCTTTTAACCAGACACAAAATAATTGTTTTTTATGTGACTTAATTTTACTCAAGGACATGATTGATTAAATGACTCTTCTTTGATCGGGAGCCGAACTGCCTGAATGATGGAGTTTTGGAACAGCAGGCAGGAACAATATTATACTTTAAACTTTTCCCCTTCAATAACTTGTTCGGAACCTGCTTTGTAAATGTATCTCGCAGAGCCACTCTCCATGAGGATATGAAATTCCAGTTGGCCCTGTGGGGATGTGTTATCACTGACTGAAGTGACCTGAGTGGGAGATGATCTCTGCTGAGTGTGTCAGCCACTCACTGCAAAGGCCTACAATCTGTTTCTTTCATGTCATGTCGATAATTAAAGCAATGCTTCAACATTGTGGGAAATATGCTAATTAGCATTTTTGCTGAGGGGTTATATGAGGTCTATGGAGCTACAACCAACAGCCACTTATCTTCGTGGAAAATATGTGTGGAATCATCGTTCTCATCTGACTCCCACCATTTTGTTACCCTTGAAGGCCGCATGACAGGCAGGACTAAAGACAACACATCCGGATGATTGGCAAACAAGACAAACCTAAAGCTTACTCTGGGCTCACCTTAGCGGAGGTCTCGAACCAGCCCACAAAGCCGTGGTCCTTGCAGAACTGGTCCATTTTGATGCCGTTGTTGGTCAGCTCCCTGCCTTGGTCACACTTGTTAGCCAGCAGCACAGTGGCAATGCTCTGTCCATCAGCCAGCATTAGTTTGGAATCCAGGTCCTCTTTCCACTTGATGACGGCCTCAAAGGTGGTGTGCCGTGTCACATCGAAAACTATGAATGCTCCCATGGCTTCACGGTAGTACACCCGTGTCATGTTTCCAAAACGTTCCTGACCTGTGACGAAAAATAAATACAATTACAAAAACACACAGGAAGCTTCATTGACCAGTGTGGCAATACCAGGCTCCCAGCCATCAGTTAAATAACAGATACTCATTGTTTTCCTATATTTTTTTGCAGCAAAACAACTGATGCAGCTGGCATTAGGACCGCAGCTAGCAGTACCTGCATTCCCATGAAACAGCACATTCCTACTTACTGTCACGTTGCACTTAACCAGATGGTCAATGCAACTGCTTGTTCCTCTGGTAATAGGCCTACCTCAATTAAGTCTGTACTTTGACCAAGAATAAAACCATGTTCATACAAAATATCTCTGCGAATATAACCATGTGAAATGTGTTTGTGAAGGGATGCCTGTGTGTGTGTGCAGGCAAATGAAATGAAATGATTTAGGAGCATGTTGGAGAAGCTGTCAACAAGACATTCACCCCTGTGCTGTGCTATCTAATGTGAGAACTGGTTGCTCCAAAGCTGAGTGTGTCTGTGTGATGACCTGCATGTTGGGCATGATGCCCCATGCCCTCAGCAGAAAAGTTCATATTGCTGATAAATATAAAAGGTCACATCAAAATGAAAACAATGTCCCTGGAAAGAACTGCAGGTTTGAATCTAACTCTGCCAGTTGGATTCAGGGGTATCTGGGGGTGTGCTTATCACAGGTGAAGGTAGGGCTTCTTATCGTGTGACGTGATAAGGGGAGAGAAATCTAACTGGGGTTTTTGGACACAGGTTTTCAGAAAGGTGGCGAAACAGAAATAGAGAGGGTTGCTTCTTCTCGTAAGGAGTTGGTAGATACACAGACTCCTTAAGTGCTTTTCGATAGAAATACTGATACAGGGACAAAATGCTGCTGTTTGCCCTGCGAGTATGAGGAAATGGAAAATCTGACAGGACGTGCAATTGAGAACTTCCTCCTTTTGTGCAAGAGAATCTATGAACAATTTCCATCACTCACTCAAGGGACCCTCATCTGACACACTGTCATTCAATGTGTTGATGGCGCAGTTTGAAGCCTTGCATGACTTCCAACTACAGCCTGTACAATTTACCCCTTCACAAACTATAACAAACCAGACTTTCAGTCACAGAGACAGTGGTGAGTCTATCCTTCAGGCAGGTAGACAAGGCTAAATCAGATGTGACCTATGATCTCTTTAAATCTCCCTCACATGGTTGTAATCACATGATGCAGCACCATACCTTTAATGGGTGACTCAATGACAGCAAGCTGGTCTTCCCTGAGCAACCATTAGTTGTGTGTGTGTGTGTGTGTGTGTGTGTGTGTGTGTGTGTGTGTGTGTGTGTGTGTGTGTGTGTGTGTGTGTGTGTGCGTGCGTGCGCGAGAGATACCAGCTCTCCACAGTGACGGTGCATCTCTGAGCTGTGAGTTTACAACAGTCATGCTTCACTGTCATTTTGAAGATTGCATCTAATCTCCCCAAACTATCGACTTTTCAGGAACTATGACAAGCAGGCAGCCTTGCTAAAGAACATTTAGAGTTTTTTCAATAATGGAATGATACGATTCTTACGCATTTATAACAGCGAATAACTCAAGTTTGAGTTGAATAAATAGTGTGCAATACAAATGAGTAACATTCATCAATGACATGTTTTGGACCCTGCGGATGACAGCAGGAGATGACTTAAGGATCCTATATACACCAAGCAAATGAAACCCATTACACACCTAATCAACCTCTTCACCGACTCACCTGCGATGTCCCACAGTTGAAGCCGGACGGTCTCAGAGTCCCAGTTCAGCACCTTGAGCGCGAAGTCCACCCCGATGGTGGCCCGGTAGTTGGTGGAGAAGGTCTGGTGGACGTAGCGCCTGATGATGGAGGTCTTACCGACCCCGAGGTCTCCAATCACCAGCACCTTGTACAGGTGCTCCGTGTGGAGGCTTTGCATGCCGCAGCCGTTGGAGTTGGACGGGTGATGATTGGTCATTCCACCAGTAGGATCTTAAGACGCGGCAGCAGCTTTTCAGCAACTTTTGATTCGTCTCGGTGTGAGTGTGAGTTTTAAGCTTCGTCCACTATGATCCCGTGTGTGTGTGTCTCCCTCCTTGGATGGGTTAAGGAACCGCCCTCCCTGGGGGCATAATGTGTGATCTGCTCAGAGGCTGTGCTTGGGAACTTGTGACCTATCTTCGTCACCCTGCGCACGGTTTGCTGAATAGGTGCTGCGCAGTCAGTAGTTTCCTGTTACGGGGCTTCTTGAAAGTCTCGTGTGCTTTATCTCCTAGTACTGTACAAAATGTAGGCTAAAACTGTTGTCATGACGTTGACCCTTTGCGCGCTGAGAAACAGTCGCTCCATTGTATGAATTGTGCACGATACAGCAATGTGAGGCCTACTCTACACCCTATGGTCCAGTTTCTTTTTTTATAATATAAAAATAAAGTGTGCCGTTCAATTACTTAATTCCAAAAAGGGAATGCGGCACACAAATGTCTAATTTTAAAAAGGTAATTTTCAGGTCTTTACAAATCTCTATCAAGTATAGGCTACATTTTCAACACATTTAGCTAGCATATGTTGCAGATATGATATGACGACAGGGACATAATGTGAACGGGATGCATATTCAGTTGTTAATCAGATTATGATCCATAAAATATAAGTATGATATAAGCAAATTATTCTAATCAAAGTAATACCTGGCTCTCTATTGGCGCTTTTCCACCGCACAGGTAGCTCTACTTGACTCAACTTGGTTTGAGAGCTTAGGTTTAGTACTTTCACACAGAGAGCATCTGACAGTGTCTACACACCACTGCTGGACAAAAAGCAGTACCCTACACATAATAACAAATAAATAATAATATTAATACTAATACTAATAATGAAGGTTGTTTTCGGTTGCCTTTAATAGCATGCTTTTATGCCAAGTGTGAAAAGAGACAAGGCTCGGTTAAACATACTGTATGCTCCTGAAAACAAAACAGCCTCAATAGATAGAGATGTGGCTTGTGTTAGTTAGTTTGCAATGTGTGAATTTAAAGTAGTACAGTTCAGGTCTGTAGGAGTGAGAGAGAATAATCAAATGCCAGCAAGAAGCTGACAATATAACAGCATGCATCACACCATCAGATTTTCAAGGATAAACAATGAGTTGGTCCATTGAGGTCTTGCTCTCTCATGGGCTCATCAAACATATTACGCTCTGACTATGAATAAACTTTGCCCGCCAAAATATTAATTCCACTCATCAACTTTGCTCTACTATTTACAGAATAGGAAATATGACGTGTTATTCAATAAAGAGTGCCCTAGAAACCCTGTTTCCCGGTTTTATTCATTATCGCAAGGCGGTTTGACACAGTTATCTTCTTATTTAGAAAAAGGTTCATGAGTAAAATCAGCTTAGAAAGTGTTAAATTAACACAGCACACAATTTCCAAGAGGAAACGTGACTCCTGGAACCCTGATAAACATGTAGCTTGGAACTTTTGATGTTTAGGTCTGATGAAAAGGGAAAATTCAATTTTACTATATTTGTACTTTTTAAATTTGATTTTTGTAAGTTTAACTCATTCCTATAATTGTGATTTAGCATTATGTGGATGAAATATTTGTAGAATGTAAATAAGAAGAATTTACAATTAATAACAAACAACTGGGAAGAATGGCACTGCATTTTCGATGGAAACCTTTAATGCAGCACAAGTCTAAATAGTAAAATGATTTATGTCTGAAAGGCAGATGAAGAGATAAGACCAAGACAAAATGTCTTCTGTAGATAAAGGCGTGAATTATTCACATAAAGCGTAGTATGCACCTGCAAAATGTTACATGGCACACACCTGCATGCATATGACAGTTGTCTATGATTTTTTCTTTTTACATTGAAAACCAGTTTAAAAACTGCTCATTCCTGTGTAATCATACAGCAAAAGTAAGAATGAAACCAGACTAAAAAATAAAGCACAAAATATCTGATAAACAAACTCAAGCTAACTCCCATATTAACTTCCTCAGTTACATCTGCTATCTGTACTGGCATGTATCTACATCCCCAGAGGCCAATATGAAGACAAAAACAAATGAATACATACAAATCAAATATTCATCAAATATGTTCCAAGCATAGGAAATAGCATAATCAAAATTTCATTCAAATATTTAAAAAAACAAATGCTTGAAATGTCTACAAGATTATAATCTATATGGGCAATGTGGTATACTACAAGGAGACATTGGCACATGTGTAGTTAAAAAGCCAGTCTGCAAACAAGCTGTTTTGCAATATTTGTCTTAAAAGAAACGGGCACACTTTCAGATTGCTTTCCCTGCTCCTTAAACTAACCTTGAAAACACATACATATCACTAATGGTATCATAACTTTGCTACTGTATCTATTCACCTTAATTGTATTAATACGATACATGTTAAAAAGTATTCCATTACAAGTTTAAATTGAAGAGTGCAAACATATCTTTGACATCATGCAAACTGGAAAACATTTTGAGCCGTCAGAGGGCGGCGCACATTCGGCAGGTCGGAGTTGAAGTCAGAAAGTATTTTGGTTTCAGACACATGATCATTTTGGTCCCCGTGAAAATGATAACTCAGTCACTAAGTCAACTAAGTCACATCTAGAAAAAAAGAATTAAATATTTCATCCAAGTAGTCCATAATCTCTTTGTGGGTCAGACGACCGATTATGCTGCCTGTGTCCATTAAGACCTCCTGTAAATGTTTTTCCAGAAGAGGGAAGGTCATTCAGACACATAGAAACATCCACTCTTGATTTGCATTATGCAGCATCTGTTCAATTCCTACTTTAGCATGGGGATGCTCCCTGATGTGGTGAAAAAAAGTGTCACTTTTGACCTTTCGATTTCTGGCTAAATCATTTGAGTTTTCTTTCTTCTGGAGACATGTAGCTATGCTGTTGATAGAGTCTGCATCCCCCTCGCTCTCCAATTATCAAACATCAGGGTCATTTGTCAGCAAAAACACCAAACATACAGGAACTGAGATTATGTTAAGTTTATGTGTGTATGACCAAATGAAAAAAAATTATCTTTGCTCTTCTAAAATCTTACCAAACAAAGTAAATGGGATTTTTAATTCCAAAGAATCACTGAACATAAATATTTGGTCAATTTCCCCCATTTTTGATTGAAAACGGTTCCATAATGAAATAAACATGTAATTGAATTGGATCGATTTTACGTTTGTTCTCTCAGCTTATTAGTATTTCTTTGCTTTTCCAAAAGTGGTAACACTTTACAATAAAGGTAGTAAATGCTTATTAAAGAGGACCTATTATACTTTTCGACTTTTATGACCTATAAACGTTGTTATAATGATTTATAGTCATGTTTAACCATACTAGCGTATCAAATAATTACGTACATGCATTTAGACGTATTCCCTGCTTACCGTCTGGGGTGGCTGTGCAGAGCACTAAACACTAGGGCAGCCGGTCGAGAATTCAGTTGTTTAAATTTCCGGGTATCGTGTCGTCACGTTCCCGGATGTTTCCATGTATGGTAATGCTGCTCAGGCAAGCTCCGGCCATGCCCCCACCTTCCCGCTCTCAGAAATCTCCCCGCGCGCTGCTGGAAATGTTCCGGAAGGAAGGTAACCAATCACAACAGAGTGGGGTTTGCAGGAGGGTGGGGGGGGGGGGGGGGGGGGATGGGCGGAGAAGCTCAAAGCAGTGTGTGGAGCAGACTGCTGTGCTCGCTAGGGTGAGAGGAAGAGTGTCCCGAAAATCTACATGGTTTTTTGTGATGTGATTCGTGTCAGGTTGCTCTATAGCAGTTTTTAACAAGAAATTAAGACCAGAAAAGTAGTATAATAGGAGATCTTTAAGCATTAACTAAGTAACAATTAACAGTTAATGAATGGACCCTTATTGTAAAGTATTGCCCGAAAAGCTTAAAACTACGTGTATAAAAATGCCTGTATTTCTTTCATTTTGTAGATGAAGCACCGTCAATTGCTCAGCTGAATTTGCTGTATTTTCCTTTTCTTTTTTTTGAGGCATGTGTGTACATCCAATCCAATCGGAAAAAATATATATTTGAAAAACTGCTTAAACATTAAAAATATTTCCACATGTAGAAAGGCATCCAAGAGTCATTTTGTGTTTTTAACTACTCCAAAAAAAGAAGATAAACAAGGAGGAAAAAGGAGTACAGAGAGAGAGAGCGCATGTTTAGAGAGAGGAGGAGCTCTGGCTGTAGTGTTTGAGCAGCAGCTGGTCGTATTCGGCCTCAGAGTCCGGGGAGGGGGGGGAGCTGCCGTCGGAGCTCAGAGATGAGTCCCTGAACGGGGAGGGCGGCGTCAGTGCCACCAGCTCCTCCATACACTTGGCTCTCCTGCTGTTCACAGCCAGGTGTTCGTACACCTTACCTGCTGCTGCCGGCCGATTCTCACAGCAGAGACTGGCGACGGCCGCCACCTCAGCGCATGTGGTGACCGCGGAGGAGGAGGCTGGGCTCTGTCTGCTCCTTGAATTGGGGAATTGAGTTTGGCCCGGGTCTGCGTCTGCGTCTGCGTCTGTGGTGGATGTGGGGCCGCCGCCTGGGGTGACTCCCCCCGGCAGCATCATAGTATTCAGCTCACTGATGTTGGCGGTGAAGCGGTTAACCACGCAGCTGATCTGGTCCATGATGGTGGTGGTGGCGCCCCCCTGAGGATGGCCGCCAATCGACCCCATCCCCATGCCGATGTCGCCCACCCCTATCACGCTGATGTCACCCAAGTCCACCACACCGTTGTCCCCGCCTCTTAGTCGGACCCCGGCCGGGGGCTCTGATGGTACACATGTGGGTAAGGCTTGTTGTGCCTCCTCTCTACCCTCCACACCCCCTGCCTTGGCTGCTGTGTGCTGCTGGCTGATGGTGGGCAGAGGCGGCGGGGACACCTGGGGGGGCTCTCGGTAATGCTCGTTCACACAGGTGTCGGCGGGTGTGTCTCCGTCCCCCCCTTTAGAGAAGGGCTTGATGATGGCCGTCTGGTTCACCTCCACCGTGTCCTTTTTCTTGACATGGAACGACATCCTCTTCCAGAGGTTTGGTCTGTGTTGTTGGCCGCGCTCATTCTGCGACCATGTCACCGATTTCCCATTGGAACTGCGAAACAAATGAATGATAAGACATAACATTTGGTTACACCTTTGTTAAAAGGTCATAATGAATATGACAGATCCATTGTAATAAAGTGTAGTACTGCGTGTATTGTATATAACACTACATTACAGTGTGTATTACATACTTTTTATAATCAATTCAATAGGATGACAAAAAAAACTAGGTTCATGTTCTACTTCTTCTTGTCAGTATTTTCTACCATCCCCCATTTTATCATTCACTTCCTGTGTAATTTCACATCTCATTCAATTTTCTTTTATCTTCCCTAGAAAGAGAAATCCTTAAAGGCAGTGGGGCACCTCTGGGAGTGTTTAACCCAAATGAGGTAGTCTTTCTCAGCTAAGGGAGCATTTTATTTCTTGGCATACCCCAGCCTGTTGTGGTGGATTCTTTGAAATATCTCAGCAGTCTTCATCTATGCATCGACTTATGGACAGAAACAACTAAAGCTTGAAGAGGAGTCATAATTGCCTAATATTTGAGGCAGGCAGGTAATTTCTTGGCTATTACTGTAAACTGTGCTATGTCTGTCATGTTGCTACTTGCACTGAAGCTTCATGTTCTTGCTGGAATAAATCCTTTTGTACCCAACACCATTCCCAATAAAGTCATTAGCTAAGGTACAATGCTGGGTGGTTGCAATGCAAACCATGATTGTGCTGGTAGTTTAATTATTAACCTGCTCTTAAAAACAGAAATAAATTAGGCCAAAGAATATGCCAAAATAAGACATTATTGTGTTACAAATTAAATATGTAATATATTATTGATCATCCAATTGGTTGCAGAGACCAATGTTATTATTAACATGTGTGCAGTATAAATATAATTTGAAATAGAGTATATAAAGCATATAATATAATATAATATAATATAATATAATATAATATAATATAATATAATATAATATAATATAATATAATATAATATAATATAATATAATATAATATATAGGGCTGTCAAATTAACGCGTTAATTTCGATTAATTAATCACAGAAAAATTACCGCGATTAAAAAAATTAACGCAGATTAATCGCACTTCTATAATGCCCTTTGATCCGGTGCAAAAGTGGTGCGGAGCTGCACCTGTAGCTTTTATATGTCCATGTTGCCGGGCCGGGCGCGCGGGTAAAAGGGAGAAATGTAAAGAGTGAAGCAGGGGAAAGGGGCCGACTCGAGGGCTCTATGGACGGTTTATGGGATGCTTCGGCAAATAAACATGAAGGTAGGAAGACATCTTACTTAATTCTCCGCAGTGTTCGTGCATTATTGATTTAGTGGGTGCAACAATGTAGGCTATAGGTTCAAAACAGTAGGCCTATCTCTCAATCTTCCTCCAATTTTGTTTGCTAGCTGTCTCGCACTTAAACAAGTGTGTGTGTGTGTGTCAATATGTTTGCCTATAAGTAGGCTACGAAATGGTGGCAGTGCAACGCTGTCTGTTGTGGGAGATGGAAAGTCGTCATTTGTCTGCTTGTTTTTTTTGAGAAAATTCGGCGCTAGTTCATGTATAAAGCTGGCTGAGGGGAGGAGACAGAAGTTACGAGAGACGGAGAGCGAGCGCGAGAGAGAGAGAGAGAGAAAGAGAGAGAGAGAGAGAGAGAGAGAGAGAAACAAACTGTAGTAGGCTATACAGCTGTTTATAAACAGGTATAAAAGTGTCATATAAGTATGCGATTAATTTAGATTAATTAATCACAGAGCCTGTAATTAATTAGATTAATTTTTTTAATCGCTTGACAGCCCTAATAATATAATATAATATAATATAATATAATATAATATAATATAATATAATATAATATAATATAATATAATATAATATAATATAATATAATATAATATAATATAATATAATATAATATAATATAATATAATATAATATAATATAATGAACTATCTTTATGCAACTTGGACATACATATATGTATAGCCTAATTCCTCCCACATACCTGATGTTGTCCTGTGCTGAGCCACCACGTCGAAAGAAGTTGGCCATGCTGCTGGAGGGTTTGGCAGATTGGGCCGCTTTCTTGGCATCATTCACGTGCATGCGCACCGTTGTGGATGTGGTGAAAGCACTCCGGACATTTTTTTCAGGCTTGGCAAGCATGATGTAAACCTTCCCATGAAAATGTACACAAATGAACAATTAGCATTAAGATTTAGGGGAGAAAAAACAGAAAAAAACACCTAAAACCATAAAACATTCTTCTTCACACAAAAGTGTGTTTTTTATTGCAACTCTATTGGTGTGAACATTTCCGTTTCTTACCTTTGGGACAAACATGCAGCAGAGAGCAACTGTGGCACTGAGGCTGACACTAAAGCACATGGTTATGATCTTGTAGTTGGAGCCAAAGTAAATAGGGACAAAGGCCAGCCAGATGATACAGGTAGTGTACATGGTGAAGGCAATATACTTGGCCTCATTAAAATTAGCCGGAACATTACGAGTCTGTTGGGGAAAAAAATAGGGAAAATGTTTTTTTCTAAAGCAGTGCAAATTGAATCAGAAGGAGACAGAAGTACAAAGACAGAAAAAATATGGTTGTGCTAAAGTACCTTGAAGGCATAGAAGGTGCAGCTGAGGATTAGCAGGCCATTGTAACCCAGAGGGGCCACCACCCCTAGAGTTGTTAGATTGCAGATCAAGTGTACCTCACGGATACTGGGGTAATCATAGATCACCTTAGAGGGGAAGAAAGGCAGAGGTCACTCTAATTTTATGAAACATTTTATATTTACATATTTACAACACACACACACACACACACACACACACACACACACACACACACACACACACACACCTGCGGTGGCTCTATGATAAGAAGGGCCACAATAATCCCCAGCTGCAGGAATATGAGTAGGAAGGCGATGACCAATTGTGCGCAGGCGGACATAAAGCGTGGTTTCTTGGTGCAGATCTTCTTCTTGCTTCCTGCCAGGATGCGTGCTATACGGTTGGTCTGGATCAAAAATAGATCAAATGGTTGAGCAGGTTTCACTTACATCCACTGTGGAGAATGTAATGCACTGATTCATACCTATAATCCCCTTTTCGGTTGCCAGATCTTAAACATCAACACCAGCCCACACACAGAACTCTGAACTTGTAGCATACCCCCCTTACAATTGGCCATCATCCAATCTCTGTAGGTAGCTCTTTTTTTATCTTGCCCTTATCCTTGGATGCCCTTCTATTTATGTTAAAATGCTCAAAAAACATTGGACTATGATAGTAGACGAGTTGACTGATCAATGTTGTTGTACAAGGGTGAAAGGTACGGACATAAAAATAGCCTGGATATGTCAGTACTGATTTATTCTCAGGAAAATGATCATGCACTCAGCGGTGATCCCACATTGCAAAAAGAAAAAGAAGAAGAAAAAACATGTGTCTTAAGTAATTTAGTCTCATATGCAACATGTCTACCAAGCATGTCTGGCATAATAAACAGTAACGTCTATGTGTGTCAGTCTGCAGCATCATTGGCAGCTCTCTCCTCTTCCAAAAGCTCCAATATAGACAGTACACGTGCAGTGTTACTGTGACAACAACTTCAATAGAAAAGTCAAATATCGAATAAAGTTGATGATGGATATACAGGAACTTTAACTCTCAAAGTGTGACATGAAGTGTACAATGACACTAACCTAAGTGAGTGAAACTGTTCATATTTTTTCTCTACCAGCTTCCTGGCCACAAAAAAAACTGAAAAATAGAGTACCTTAGTGACCAGAGCAGAGTAGCTCATGGCAGGTGACAGGCCGATTCCCAGCCGTTGGAGGTAGCAGTAGACTATGTGGGGCTTGGCGATAAGTGTGAAGGTGCACAGGTAGCCAATACATATTCCAGCCAGGATGATGTAGCAGAGCTCGCGGCTGGATGATTTGACCACAGGGGTGTCCCAAAATCTACAGAGAGACCACACATATTTGGTTTATTGTAGAGTATTGCTATTTTAAAAAATCTTTATCTTCATATTGAAATATATTTATATTTTGTATCTACTGTCAATTTGATTGAACAAAACTCTACAGTACATGCTCAAGAGAACTGTATAACTGTATACAGTATATTTTAAAACACAGACTGTTGGGTTATTCACTCAAACTGAAATATATTTTCTTTGTTCCAGTGTCAACAAGCATCACAAATGTATGGTTATCTGTACAAAAGTATTCAAAATTCCCAAAGGGTACACATATTAGTAACACCTGTAGGCAATAATAATTACTTGATGAAGACAGAAGTAACAAAAAGTGTAGCCAGCAGGCCCAGACAGGCGAAGACCACTGCAGCAATGGGCTCTGGATCCCCCCAAAGCACAAACTGCACTTGGATTGGTTCACAACCTGAGGGATAAAAAAACAGAATAGTTAGCAAATTGGGCAATTTAGGTTTGTTCTGCAAGAGGGATAGTGAAAAGATATGTGTTTCTGGAGCGGCTAGGGGGGTAGAGCAGCCGTCATGGCGAAATCCACCTCCTACTTACTGCATGTTAGAGCTTTGAGTCTGAGGCTTCTGAGAAAAAGCACTATTTTATTACAGTCAATTTTCATTAAGCAACTATTCATGTGTTTATATGTAGCCGCCTCATAGCTTGATGAAATTCACTCATACTGCACTATTTACTTGGGGCAGCAATAATGCATTAGCCTGGTCCCACCAGACCATAGTACTTCATTTCATTTGTACAGAGGGTCTGGAATCGCTCAATTGACAAACGTTAACTCACTTGAAGGCGGGTGTCTGTTGAAGTTTAAAACTATTGGATCTGCCCAGTGCCACTCTGGATCTGCCATAACCAATCGCATAACGTTTGGTCGTGACGTATGCCATGCGCCGGCGTCTGACTACAACTGAAACTGGCGCACAACCTCAACGTCATTGTTCTCAGCCACTACCTCTGTTCGCTGATTGGACCGGCAGAAATCTCAACGGATAAAACCTGCGAATATACCACGGACCCAGACTGACTACTGAAGGGAATTGAAAATTGAGCGGATATATGTAGGCGGGCGGTGCCAGGCTAATAATGCATGTTGTTATGTCTAAAAACTTCAGTCTTAAGATAGAGTGGTGTCATTAGAGATGTATGATTTTTTTTTTAAATGTATGTGTTTGTTTGTTTGTTTTTCAAACTACAAAGAATTTGAAAATGTTCTGGGAGACAATGAGTGTTTACAAACAGGCAGGGGAAGAGTTTTCACAGACTTTGGAATTCAGAAATCTGACTACAGCCAAATCCTTTATACTGGCAAGGATCTAAAGTATCTTGGTGTGTCAACAGTACATGTGTATTTCTGTGCAGTAGCAAATGAGTCTTAATTCAGTGTTGGCAGTTTGTGTTTGTGGTACGTTAAGATGTGAGGGGATTTTGGATGCACACTGAGTGTGTGACACAGATTCGGAGTGTGTGACCCAGATTCAAGGCTTTTCCGACTTCTTGCATTTGTAAGTAACAGACACATAAACAACACAGTGTGTTTTTACCAGTGAGGTCATCCGTAGGCCAGGAACCAAGGACGCAGGCTCGACAAGTGTATTCATCAAACACAAACTCATTGTCTTTGCAGGGAGTGCAAGTCCAACAGCAGCTTACCTCTCCCTTACGGATCACCTGGAGACACACACACACACACACACACGCACGCACGCACGCACGCACGCACGCACGCACGCACACACACACACACACACACACACACACACACACACACACACACACACACACACACACACACACACACACACACACACACACACCAGTAGGAAAGGGTGGAAAGGTCTCAAAGCTCCAAAGGTACCTTTCTGTAGCTAATCTTAAACTCTGACTGCCCTGTAAGTGATATGAGGATTTTCTTTTTTCATCAGGGGATCAGAAGAAGAAAAAAAAGAAAGATTTATATAATATCTTTGAGCCTCATTATTTTAAAAATGTTCTCTTTGCCTAGGCAGCACATCAGTGTGGAGATATAATAAAACATAAGCTGAGGAGAGTGAAGGCACAGTGGGCGTATGGTGGGTCAGTGGTTAATGTCCTCACTTTCAGAGAGTTCTGTCTTAAAATGTCATTTTTTTTCTTCCATTTCTTGTATGTTTTCCCGAGGCTACGCTGTGTTCCCCGGGTTCCTCTCAAAGTCTAAGGAATGTCTGTTGTCAAGGTCAGCATCCACAGGGACCTGGGCTACTAAGGCCTCCTCTAAACAGATCTCCTCCAAACCTTATACTGTACATGCGATTGGAGTTTTGAATCTCCTACAAGCTGCCACATTACAGAGAGTCAGTGTGTAGAGTGTGTAGGAAGGGTTTAATGTTGGAGACTCTTGGGATGATAAAGAGGAGGCAGACTGCAGCGCTCTCCATGATTTGGATGGGCTGGAGGGAGCTACAGAAACCCAGATGGGACATGATTAAAAGCTGGAAACAAAGAGCTTTTCCCAGTCCTTGGTGGGCTAAACTTGAGGATTGGATTGGACCAAGTTCTAAATGTAAAGGTTTTGGAACAAGTCAAGGCCGCTGTATTTGTCTTGCTTGACGGTTTTCCACAGTGAAACTAAATATGTTCTCTGGTCAATGGTGAAGCATGAATTTATGAAACCATGTATTTTTGTTTGAGATTACCATAACACACACAGCAGCCAATAATAGCAAAAGCTTAAAGACAATTATGTGGACTATGTGACATTAATTCAATTCATGCCAGATGAAGTTAATATACTGTATGCTTTACTTTATGCATGCAAGCAAATAAAAGGCTAGGTAAAGTTACCAACACCTTGTGAGTTGGAGTGGTGCGTACCTTAATCTGTGCCTTCTGGCAGGGCTCAGAGCATACTGACTGGATGACGTCACTGTTGTTGCTCCAGATTTCCTCGTCGTTCATCAGTAGGCCGCCCTGATCCCAGCTTCCCACATGGATGTAAGCGTACTCATCCTCGCCTACCTCCTTGAAGTTCATGATTTCGTACCTGAGGAACATATACTGTCTGCATGAAACAGCAAATATGCATACATTAAACGTGCTTCATTTCCCCTCCTATCTTCTCCGTCATCATAATCCTCTACCTGCCAGGTGAATCTCCGTTCTGGTCAAAGAGGATGGTCTCCCCAGAGACGCCAGTGAAGTTGGTTTTCATCAGGAACTCCAGCAGCTTGCGACCATCAATGGGCTTCATGTCGTCACACAGACCCTAGAAGCAAAGGGATGATCATGAAACACTGTCAATGTTGCCAAGCCCAATGTGAAATCATACAAATGATGCATACACTGTACTCATTACTGCACCTTGTATCCTGGACAGAGGGTTTGCTGCATGGCGTGCAGGCCGTAAGCCATGGAATAGATGGCATTTATGACAAAGCCCATCTTGGTGTCCTGTGCATACTGATGGCGCAGAGATTCTTTCCCTGTAGAGAACAGAGAATTGCTAATTAGGAGAAACCCAAAGCACAGCAATATGAATCGATGTGGAAACTTTCAGGATGTTAATGCAAACTAGCTGGCGATTTGAAAGTGCATGAAGAGGTTTGTGGAGCATGATCTCTGAGAGGTACTAACAGGTGCAGGTGCGGTTGTACTTGCTGCTCTCCTGCAGATGTCCCTCCAACTTGCACTGGAAGCGATGCTGCCAGAACTCGGGAAACCAGGGGTTCCTCAGGTTTGCATCAGGCTTCAAGTTCAGGTAATAATCGTCGAACCAGGTCACATAGGCCGACTTTAGCTTTATGGTGATTCCACCAGCTGCCTCCTTCTGGTAGGAATCAGTCACATCGTACCTGTCTGCCCAGCCATCACTGGACAGGAGAAAGGAGAAAGGGAGCAAGATAAAGGATCAGTCCCAATAAGACTTAAAGTAAAATGTACTTTGAGGGAAATTATTTCAGAAATCGAGGTTTTAGCTAAATAAAAAATGGTAAAAGCGATGACTGTTTGTAGTTTAAAATAGTATTATTAAGAAAAATAAAATAAAATAAAATAAAATAAAATAAAATAAAATAAAATAAAATAAAATAAAATAAAATAAAATAAAATAAAATAAAATAAAATAAAATAAAATAAAATAAAATAAAATAAAATAAAATAAAATAAAATAAAATAAAATGAAATAAAGTTATTCAAGTTGTCAAGAACATTCTCAAGGAGACAAGTGGTGCCTCACGAAAAAAACCTAATGAATGCTCGGCAGAAAGTTACAAAGATTAAAATATGTATAACGGTAAATCAGATACGCCAACACAAGATACACTAATTAAAGAAAATAGAACATTCTGCCCACTATCCGAGGCAAAAAAAAGTGTGAAGTTATAATTTCTATTTTTTTTATCATGTTCATGTTTAAGATAACTTATAATAAACCCCCCAGTGATTAATTAATGGTTGATGGTGCTTGGGGAGAGGCCTGTTGAGTCTTTTCATTTCAAAATACTGTAATTTTGTTGTATGCTTTGTTTAGTATGTAGGCTTATTGCTTCCATGGTCATGTAACTTTGTTTGCAAAGTCTGCATCTAGTTATTTCGATCTCTTCAGGCTCATTATCTGTGATTAACATTGAGATGATGAGCATATTGATTCACTTGTTACTTGTTACTTGTATTTGCAGATACAGTACACACCTTGCTTTGCAGAAATACCCTGTTCTTGTGGCTCTATCTTTTAATGCATTTTTAATTCCGACAAATTCAGAGAATTAATTTGGTACTTGGAAATGCATATTTATTGTTCAGAAAGGCCATTTAGCACCACACCTTCTGACTCTAACTACAAAAAAGCCTAATGCTCAATCATCTTTAGACACCAGACAAATACCACCAGACTGCAGACACATTTATTCAACACGCTTGTGGGCTTTGACTCTTGCTATTTCATCAGTGAGCAGTTTTTTTTAAAGGTTTCTACGTCATCTATTAATACCGCTCCCTCTGGACACTTGTCTACAATCAACAAAAAGGGAATGTTGACAACACCTCCACACATGTGCATACATGTAGAGACCCACACTTCACTGGCGCAAAGAAGTGCACTCATTTCTTTCTAACCGACAAAAATAGCAAAATAAGTCATTTTTGATAAACTTTACAGTAGTGTGGGCGTTTAAAAAAAAATTTATGCCCAGTTCTCTGGGTGAGGTAGGAGATCATAACACATCCTTAGAGAAGCAAGCGCATAAATCATACACTGGTATAGAAAAAACACAGAAATGGATATGAAAAGCATGGAGGGCTTTGACTCTGGATAGTTTGAATCACTCTTGAGCGAGAGCTCTGAAACCCACACATCGACCTGGGAGGGCAATATGCTGTATGCAGCGCATTGCTACACCACCTACAAGCCTGAAGGCACACACACACACACACACACACACACACACACACACACACACACACACACACACACACACACACACACACACAGATACAGACACAGACACAGACACTTTCACACTTTCACACACACACACACACACACACACACACACACACACACACACACACACACACTTTCACTTTCACACACACACATAATACACTTTTTCATACAAAAACAATACTAGTAAACTTTCCAGACAGATCTTTTCTGAGTGGCCATTAAAACTCTTTAGCGTTGCAAACTTGGCTAGAAAGGTGTCCATTTTGTTAATTAGACATGAATTGAAAAAAAAGGTGAAAAAGCTGCCAGAATGGAACTGAGGGAAACAACTCTCCCTGGACCTAAGCAGGCTTGGTTGGTGTGTTGCTGTGCCCATATATTCAACTAGCCCTGCTAGCACAAACAACTCCATGCATGTGTGCAAATAGGACTAAAAGCAAACATAAACATCATAATCTGATATCTGTCGTTTAATAGGTTGCTGAGACTCTTAACCTCATGTGCACTCCTTATGTGTACATGACAGCTTGGACTAGAAACACACAGAACTTATTGAACAAACAAAAATCTTTGGCTCCTTCAGTGTTTTTCTTTATGTCTGAATTCATGTACATACACAAATCAGTGACACATTCTTGAATTTGATGGTTTGTACACGTACCAAACTAAAATACTGTCAGAAGAAAGATGATACAGCCAACAAAGCGGCGTCAAAAACTTTATAGGACGGAATGCTAGGACACGTACATAAATATGTGCATGCTCTTATTCGAACGCACTGATGCATGTGCATCAAAAAAGACAGTATATCTCAAAATCAAAATTCCCTGAAAACTCAAACGGCAACAGAAAAACCGAGACAAAGTCTTACTGTAATACATTCACAAAAAGCTTTGATAATGAGCAGATGACAACACCAACACTGCGTGGTCGTAATGATTGTGCAGCACAGTGTTTTTCAAAATGTAGTTCAAGGTTATTTTATGTTTCCTGCCATCAGATTTGAGCGACAGCCTACATATGTGGCTCCTAATGAGGAAAGGCATTTATAGAGCAGCAGGAACGAGACTCAGCCAGAGAGCTAAACCTTAAAATAAAACACGTTATTCTTGGAGCGAGTGAAACCTCCTGCTAGTTCAACCCCCTCTTTCCCACTTGTTTTTTCAATTGTTTGTTTTTTTACTTACATTATTGTGCAACTTCCTTTGATTTTTTTCCCCAAACAGGCATTTTATAAATGTCTTTTTTTATGCATGAACACCTTTGCATGTTACATAAAGATGGGTTCGGAAATATTGAATCGTATTGAACAAATCATCACTGCTCTATCTATTCATTTGACAACTTCTGTGGCATGAATGTAAACGTTTGATCAAGAAAATTGTATTTAAGATAAATAAATAACAGTGTTATTGACATGTCTATACAGTTTATTATGAATATGTATACTGTACATGAAATAAATGAAAAACATTACAAATACCTTCAGTGTCTGACACCATCATGAAATTGATGAAGAAAACAGATGGAGATGAGAGGACAAAGATGGCAATGTCAACAAACACGTCCTGTCTGATGATGCTGGACATCTGAATGAAGTCTGGACTGTAAAACGAATGAACAACACTAATGAATCCTTAAGCACAAATATTTCAGCCAATTCCTTTAGCCTGCAGTAAAAGCAAGAAGCTCATTGAGGGAGAAATGCATTCATTTATTCTACAAAGTGCAAACCGCCACTCACCTTCCAACCAACAGGAATTCTCCTACCAGGCCTTGTCGTCTCATGGCCATCAGGATGCCTCGGACGGTCATTCCCTCGCAGAAGCACGCCACCACTCTTGCTTTGGGCAGGTGGCCTCTTAGCTTCTGCAACAGCTTGTCAAAGCCTTTCTCCCCTGCGTTGCTGTATATCTTATCAGAGTGGGCGATGCAGATCCCCTCCATTGCTGCCATGTCTTTAAAGGCCTCCATACCACTCTCGCCGTAATTACCTACAGAGGGCGGAATGGTGTTCACATACGCAATTATTGCACAGGGAAATGCTGGTCCAGCCAACAAAGCAAAAAGTTCATACTTTCAGAAAATTCTTCATATGCAGTGTAGACTGATGTTACACTAACACAGTGCTTGAGAACTGAATGGGGTGAGATTTCCCTCTTTTTGCTGGAAATTAGGTCACCTACTTTCTGCTGCTGTGCAAGTGTACTGTCACTCTGGGCACGACACTGTTTAAGGCACCCGCTGTTTTACTACGAGGAACTTTTACTCACACACAGTGGTAACATAGTATTTCATTTTCCCCTCGATTCAACTCTCTGTTGTTCATGATGCTGCCATTTCTGTTGGCTTCATACCTAATTCCTTCTTTAATATTTCCTACATCCCCATTCTAATTCTACAATAGGCCTTTTTTCCATCCATGCGGCCAACACTGTAGAGACCATTTAGTTTGTTGTTTGCAGTTATAGGCAAAAGGAAATCGAGTTTTTCGCATCTTTGTACCCGGGTGTATTTGTGTCATTTAAAGAACTATATGTGAATATATGTGAATAAACTTTTTAAAAGCAATTGTGTGTGCTTCTTAGCTGTACATATGGGAAAGTTGACATCATTTACTGGATCATAAACCTTAGTGTCATGCAACTGAAATGCAGAGCAACAAGCAACACACACCTTCATTTATGTGATATTATAAATGAAGTGTTGGACTACCAATGTTGAGCAATATATTTCTAACAATTTATGAAGATTAAAAACCCCAAAACAGAGTCTGTTATAAACAAGTTCTTAGGCACATGAAAAGCTTGTAAATTGTGCACATAATGTTTGCCTTGTTTAGTTCTGTGCAGGCTTATTTTGGCTTCAGTGTGCTTGCCGCAGGAGGCCATTTGCACTCAAAATGATAAACTGAAGAATAATAATAAATGGAGAATAATTCAATAAACTCAAAAACTACTACTACTATTACTGCCCGCATTGATAGAGATAAATGTGTTTTTTAAGTTTTGACCCAAAGTCAAAAAAGAAGATACTACATGCACACTATAGCTACAAATGACTGTAGAACTATTGAATTGCATAACCCGTGTGTAAATGAGGATGATAGAGAGAGACAAAAGGTTAGAATGATGACATAAAAAAACTTAATACATGTGAAGCAGTAAAGCCCATGCGTACACAGTCTTACCCTCTGTGTGTATCGCAGACACATAGCTCCAGTTGTATCTCTTGATGATGTCCACCATGGCTTTGGCCTGTTGCATATCTGACGGCACCACCCTCATGAAATATTTAAACAGGCTCTGTTGAAAGGAATTTGCATGTTGACAAGTCTGGCAGTATATTTGCTGTTTTTAATGTGACAGCATGTTTATTTGTTACACACGTGTCTACTACAACCCCTTTTTATAAACCCTTGTAAACCTTGTAAAACAAATGAAAATGTATGGACAATGTTTAAGCAAGTTTTAGACAATTTACTTCAAATCAGATCTACTCCTGCATAGTACTTTAGACTATTGCATGTGTTTGACCTTGCCTCCAAACACCAGTTTTCCATTAATTAATTTACGATATGAGAAACCTACTTGAGGTAATCCAACAAAATGAAATTTCTGTTTTTATTCTGCAAAACAATTCATTTGAAGTTAAAAGCAAACATGAAGTTGATATCAACATCAAGTGGATTTTCATCCAACCTGAAAATCATAATGCCTAGAAAGACTGAAAAATGTTGAGAACTTTGATTATTGATTATTTTTGGTTAAAGGTGGAGTAAGTGATTCTGGAGAATGCTTGTTGTCAATAATTTAATTTCTTTCAAAATCAGTGAATATCTCCTCACGATCTGCCTCCTGTCCGTACTGTGTGGGCACTGTAACAAATAATAATATGGTGCTAATACACAGCCATGGCTTTGTAAACGGGTTTGTTGCTATACTATGGTGGACCTCCTTTGTAAACATACCCTCTGTTTACGTACCAGTTTACAGAGCCTAGGCTATGTATTAACAATGGATTTTCTTCCAACACACACATAGTACGGGCAGGTAGCGGTATGAATATCGTGAGGAGATAATCACTGATTTGAACAAAAAGGGATTTTGTCAACAAGCCTTCTCCAAGAATCACTGACTCTACCTTTTAAGTGGTCTTACCTTGTCACTGAGGTCCATGCTAGTGGCTGAGTAAGCTATCTGTGGGATGTTGAAGAGCTGCAGGAGGTTTTGCACCTGGATGGCCACAGAGCTGGACCCTGGTCCTATCAGGCCTACTATGGGCTTCTTCCCCTGCACCAGCACGCTACCTGCCTCTGCAGCACACCTGCCTTGGCTCTCCTCCTCTTCGTTGGACACCAGCGTGTCCCGAATGAACTCAATACTCTGCTCTAGCGCCACCGCAGAATGCCAGCACGAGTCCCTGGTGTAGAAAAAAGGAAATGGAGTTAAACATTTTAGGTTTAGAACAGCAGGATGGGGAATTAGATGGTTAGATTGAAGTACCCAATTGGATGCTTTTAGAGTATTCAAGTGGATAGTTTCATGCTTTTGAAAGAACCACTTGACTAACACAATTTTTTGAAGCAGTGGCAACTACTGAACTATGCTATCCAAAGTGCAGCCAAAGCTAATAGCAGGTTTCCGCAGTCTGAGTCAGTCCAATTAATTTGTCTTTTTCCAAAGTCTTTTAAATACATATTTTTTCATTATCTTGTTCCCCTGGACGGTGTTGTCCTTCTGAGCTGTGACATAGAGATGCTTTCTGATAATCACATGTAAGCTTGTTGCTTTGGTACACCACTTGTAACATTATAGGCCTCATAATAGCTTTGGCTGAACTTCAGATTGAGTTTTGTACTGTGGATTCTTGTCCCTCTTTTTGGATCATGTTGATGCACTTAAAAGAGATCACTTCACAGACCGTATGGAAAGGAGGAATGATTGAGTCGACCAACAGTTCCAACATACTGCACATGCGGCATTTGAGTACTGTCTTAACCTTCACATGAAACAATCTGAACCTGTACTTTGAGTCCTGAAATTCTAACATAGTGTGGGGTTACTGTATAGTGGACGCGTGCCTCTGTAAATTGGCACAATGTCGCTTCATTGCTCAGACTTTTGGTACCCGTCAGTCTTGTCTCGTGGCCTAATTTCTGCAGCCACAGTTCACCTGTCTGTAGAGAGTGCCCTCTTTACAGTAATTGCCAACAATCTCCCTGGACATTTGCTGGCTCCTTCAATGGTAAGACTTTACAATACGGTGCAGGACAAAATCCTTAAGGAATGTTTGCCCCAAATTAAGAAATACTTCCTTGAGAGCAATTTTGCCTTGCTTATTTTATTGTTTGAATTTATATTTTCTTTTATAAAAATAAAATACAGTTCTGTCATCAATCACACCTTCACCCTCATAGGATAATTGGATATGGGTTTAGGAAAAACACTGCAATTAATATAACAGACCTTGCTGCAGTGCACTGTTTTTTTTTATATTAAAAGTCTAAAAAACTAACTTATACCTTACATCTGCTAACATTCTGGTTGCTTGTGAGCCTGCTTGTTAATTTGATCCAATGTCATTTCTGTGTCTCTATTTTAAACATGGATGAGTCACAAAATGGTTGCAAGCCTTTCATTTGTATCAAATTCCTCATTGTAAATCGAAACATGGGTCCACTCATAATCCAACAATGCATGCTACTAACGATTGATTCCCATGAGTTGTTTTGTGGCTGTTTTCTGACCTGATCTCGCAGCCCAGGGTGATGTTGGGGAGGATGGTGGGGTCTGCGTTGATTCGATCCAGAGTGTGCATCATGGCCTCTACTCTCTGGATGCCGTACTGCTCACGCACTGCACCACATTTGCGTTCATGGACCTGAAAAGAGTGCAACACATCTGGATTACTAACATTTGTCACACACACACACACACACACACACACACACACACACACACACACACACACACACACACACACACACACACTTCAACACACACAGAATGCATACCTTGTCTGCAGGTGGTTGGTGGTGGACAGAGAACAGAGCTCCTATGATGATGTCACCGGGGATGTGTGCCAATACCCTCCTCTCATTGTTCTGGGCATTGACCCCAACCTGGTGTTTCAGGCCCAGCCAGCTCAGATCAGATCCCAGCAACACACACAATGGCAGCAGCTTCAGATGAAACCCTAATATATTACCCATCATCCCTGTGTTTCTCCTTACACCTCCTGCCATCCTATGACCCTTTTTGGAACTCCTAAGGTTTAGATGTATGTGTTGTCTTCAGCATGGTGCTGAAAAAGAAAAGAAAAAGAAGAATCCTAAATAAGCTCAGTATAAGCAAGTGGATATGTGTTTGATTGACAGACACAAATAAGACTTTCTCAGTTATGAATTTTAGCTGCATTGATACAAAAGTTTGCAGTTTTGTTTTTATCTGCTAAAAATGGCATCAAGTAGCTGCCCATGGTGCTGAAACGTTGTGGACAGCGCATCGTGCAACTTGTATTACAGTAATGACTGAGGATCCAACAAAAGCATCAACTAACATACGTACAACTACATTTTTCTGTATTCAATAATTAATTCATTATTGTGCGCACGAGATCCCCGAAATAACAAACAACTTCAGCCCCTACCTCTTTTCTGCCAGTAGCCTTCCACACGAAATCACTTCTTTTGAGAACGTTTCCATCACAGAAGTGCGATGAGGGAAAAAAAAAGAAAGAAGCGCGGCAGGTTTTTCTGCTCGAGTTCAGTCGGACGCCTGGCTACAGCGAACTGCAAATAGCAGCAGATAGTACAGAACGTTATTGGAACATATTTGACTTACTGACGCACACGGCGCCCCCTCCCTCCACCTCCTACTCCAAAACAGTGGAAAGCATGGAGCATCTACAGTCTTGCACAGTGACTAAATGGTTACACGTGGTGTGGATAGCTATGGGAGGCAGGCGAGCCATACAACAGACTCACCATGAACTAATAAGCAGTGGCGGTTGATTGTGGAGTGCATGCAGTAGGCTAATAGCTTATCGGTGGGCGATTGGCTCACGATCCATTGATCACGTGTATGCTCTTGCAATTAAAGTTCCCAATGATCCCAAATCCTCAACCCTGTCTTTCATTATTTTGAGTGAGGTAACTGATGGAATCCATAAAAAGACATCATTCCATTGAGAAGTGATAATACATCCAGGCTCAATTGCCCACCGAGATGAGTCCATTTCAATTACAATTTTAAATACTGTGAACACCCACTTCAGTGACCATACAATCCCATGTTTTTTTTGTGTGTGTTGTGGCTGACATGAAGGTACATGCGGTCGATTTGACTCAATGTAAAGTTCACAACAACAAAACACTTTGGCTATATCTATCGGGCTTGATGCTTCATTGCTTTTCCTTACATTTTTCGTAATGTTTTGGATGGAAAGGAGCCTAATAGCCCAAGTGTCCAGTTTATAAACGCTGCTAATACAGGGAGGGTTTTGTCAACTTTTTTGCGATGGCTTGAATGTAACTGAGAATAATTTACATGAACAACAAGTTACGCACTATAGCTTTAACTTTGAGAGGCTACAACGTGAACCCTGTAAGAAGATCGAGGGCAAACACGATGATGTGTGCAATTTGGGAACATTTAATCCATTGATAGCAGAGAGGCCAATAGCATAGCCTACTTGAAAGCCTCAGTAACTCATTTACATTCGACTATGTAATCAGAGATGTGAACACATCCGCGGTGTATGAATTCAGTGTGTTCTGCTGGTGTAACATGCAGAGACCATCAGCGCTTTCCACGGGCTCACATTTAAATAAAATCATTTCGGGACAGGGTTAATAAGCACAGTAAGAATGCATGATGTGACCATTTGGTAGGGCAGATGCATGATGCTATCTAATAAAGACCAACAATCTCAGATGATGTTTGGAAAGGCTAATGAAATGGGGGTCAAATGTGTGATTGAGGATGTTAGCCTACTTCATGGGGATTCATTACGAGGAACCAAATGACTGAATTTCTGCCAGAAATACTGTGGTTTGTCAGTTGCCTGGGGAGACAGAGAGAAAGATGAGGTAGCTCTGGTGAACTGTCGTTAGAGAGAGAGTAGTATCGGAGTAGTAGCCACATGGCGCCCTCTGGTGGGAACTCACTTGTCTTGAAATTGACGTTCTTTCTGTTGTGTCTCTACAGACTGTGTGGATACTTATGCTGAAAGACGACAGAGAAGAATATGCATAGAAACGTGGCAACTTTAATAGCAGGCGTACAGCAACAATGAACATGTCTGTTTCTCTTACATACTGGCTTCTTCGAGCAACTCCTGGTTACACAGTTACTTGATCTATCGCGCCCCCTACAGGCATAACTGGATATAACATGTTTTCCATTCAAACACCACACTTTCACTATGAATATCACATGCAGTTTGACAATCATACGCCTAAGGGTCATAGGTCAGGCGGCACAGTGCTTAGTCTAAGGTGTAGAGACTCATGTGAGGCTGCAGTATACTGAGCTCAAAAGACAGCATTGTAGGCCTACAGATGCAAAGACAACATAGTCTTGCCTTAGGCGATGCCTTGTGTTTATCATGCTTTAACCATCAGCTGGTTCTCAGTAAATCCTTTGTTCAAGTCCCTTTATTATGACGAAATACAGTTTTATGGGCTCATATGACCATAAATGTGTGTATTTGGTAAAACTTATTGAACACTAAAAGGAGCATTTCGTACACATATTCTAATACAAATAGAAAAGTTCTCATTTACCTTAAATAATGGCAGTTAAAAAGTCTCAGGTCTCATATATGCCTCCATATGTTTGAAGCTTTATGACTAAGGTTTTAGTACTGTATTGTTTAATCAATCACTGAATCAAACAAACTTTCTATATAACACTTTTCCAGTAAAGGCAACACACCCCAATTCCATGAATTGCTTTTTCAGACTCTTTGAGGGAACACCAGACAACAAATCCCGGGTGGTTGTAATAAAATAAATATTGAAAGAGTAAAATGAATAATTCTGATATGAAACAGATCAAATAATCAAAATAGCTAAATAAGTGAACGTGAATAAAAAGCCTAACATAAATCATTAAAATATAAGTAAATAAAATAACAATATCAAATAGCCTACAGTTTAAAAAAAAAATATATATATATATATATATTGTAAAACAAGCAGAAGTAAGGATATAGGGTTACTTATCAATCACTCAAACATTGATTAAAAGTCAAACCAAATTATTAGTATTATTATTTATTTTCCATTTATTGTTGTGAGAAAAGTTTCATTGACCCCTAGTTGAGCAACACAAATACTGCAAATCTCATATAGTGGGCTAATGCTACATTGAATTTCGTAATTTTAGTTTTTTCCCTGAAAGGAGTTGGCTGCGATCTTGGGATGTGTGCATCAGTAAGCAGCTAAGCGGCATGTGACTGGCTCAACAAAGAGGGGGGTGGGGGGTGCCATGGGAAAAAAACTGAAGGAATTTGCCTGAAAGCATCAAATGGGTTTACTTACCCACTGTGTGTTCTTGGATTAGTTGTCGGTGACTGCTTGGCGTGTCTAAAGTCATACCTTGCTGTAATGTGGGCTCTGATAATCACTAGTTTCATGTTGGGTTTTACACCCAGCTATCAACAATTCCCCCGTCTGTGCGCAACAAGTGAAGCCTTGCGCAACAAGGAGTGCTGCCCGCCTTGGGAAGGGGACGGTTCGGCCTGCGGAGCCAACTCGGGTCGGGGTTTCTGTAATGATGTGGAGGTGACGGACCAGCCCAACGGGCAGCAGTACCCCTTCACCGGGTTGGACGACAGGGAGAAGTGGCCCTTGGTTTTCTACAACAGGACTTGCCAGTGTGCGGGGAACTTTATGGGTTTCAGCTGCGCAGACTGCAAGTTCGGCTACTTTGGGAACAACTGCAATGAAAGGAGAGAGTCCCTGAGGAGGAACATCTTTCACCTGTCCAGGGCCGAGAGGAGAAAACTCGTGTCTTACCTGAACTTGGCCAAGCACACAGTCAGTCGGGACTATGTTGTGGTCACTGGGACCTACCAGGAGATGGAAAACGGTTCCAATCCGATGTTCGCCGATGTGTCTGTGTATGATGTGTATGTGTGGATGCATTACTACGTGTCTCGGAACGCGCTGTTAGGAGGGCCGGGGAATGTGTGGACCAATGTGGACTTTGCGCACTGGGCACCTGCGTTTCTCCCGTGGCACCGCGTGTACTTGCTGAACTGGGAGCATGACATCAGGAAACTGACCGGAGACTTTAACTTCACCATCCCGTACTGGGACTGGAGGGACGCTCAGGGATGTGATGTGTGCACGGACGAGCTGATGGGGGACCGGAGCCCCCAGGATCCCAATCTCCTCAGCCCAGGCTCGGTCTTCTCTTCTTGGCAGGTAAATGCCACTCATGTAATCCCCCAACTTTATCTCCTGGGGGTTGCCAGAATATTTTATCCCCCCCCCTATTTTCTCACCAGATATATAAGTTTATGTAGGCTATGAGTGGACTGATTTTGATATTTACCTAAATGATTTTATAGGTAGCCATAAGTGAAATCAATATGCCTATAATATATGCCACGGTATAGGCATATATAAATTTCAGGAACATTTGAACCTTTACATGAGTAAATGATCAAGAGGATTCCAAAAGTAGGCTGTAGGCTGTAGGGTGTGCGAAGGAGAAGAACAAAATCCAGAGTTAATACACAGCCTAGCCTAGGCAATGTAACAGAGCATGTTGCTAGTGGGGCCCCCATTGTTTACATGTAATTTGTTTACTTAGGCTAGCAGTTCAAAGAGCCTATGTTAAGATTTGTTTTGTAGCAACACACAGTAAAGACAGGTAGCGGAACGTGAGGAGATATTCATTGACTTTGACAAAGGGATTTTGACAACAACCATTCTCCACAATTGCTGACTCCACCTTTAGCTGCCTGTCTGGTATTGTCTTTATTGCTGGGATGTGTGCTGGCGCTCTCATGCACTGAATTGCAATAAGTTCCTGTGTGCATCTCCATCATCAGGTGCTGTGCTCCCAAGCAGAGGACTACAATGCTAGAGGTGTGTTATGTGATGCCAGTGAAGAGGGCCCGATTCGTCGTAACCCAGGAAACCACAATCGGAACTTGGTCCAACGATTGCCAACTTCAGCAGAGGTGGAGTTCACTCTCAGTCTGAGCGACTATGACACCGGAGCCATGGACCGCAATGCCAACATGAGCTTCAGGAACACTATGGAAGGTCAGAAGCTTGAAAGATGCTTATACAGTACTAACACAGACACAGACACACAGACAGACACAGACACAGACAGACACAGACACAGACACAGACACACACACACAGACACACACACACACACACACACACACACACACACACACACACACACACACACACACACACACACACACACACACACACACACACACACACACACACACACACACACACACACACACACACACACACACACACAGGCTTCTTCACTTTCACTGTGGTTGCACTGTGTGGATATAATAGTGAAAGGATACTGAGCACAGAAACATAGTCATAATCTGGCAACCCAAATTAGTTTTCATAATGCAATATACAGTAGCATCTTATTCGTTGTAAGAAACTGCTAGTAGTAGTAGCAGTATCGGTAGTATTAGGGTGTATTCACACTGGGAAAGTCCGCTAGTGCACTTGCTTTGGTCCAGACCAAATAGAGTTTTGATTTTTTTTGTTTGGTGTGGTCCACTTTCATATTGCCCCTTTTGCAAGTGAACCAGCATTACGAAGCAAAACCACACGTGATCTGAGGTAATTCATTCATTGGACAGACATTCTGGGGTGGAGAGAAACAGGAAGCACGAAGTTTAAACTGCGAAATATATATCATTGATATAATATGGGGCTAAAAATAATAAAAGGGCCTACATCTAACCTATAAATAAAGAGGAAAAACATCAAATTATTGTTGTTTCATATGGTCATAATGTGTAGCCTTATGTCAATGCCACGTTATGTGGCTTGTAGCCTACGATGTGAAACATCATTTTTACTGTATTTTTGGTGCTGGATGCGCGTCACGCGAGAAGAATAGGCTCAAGCTGACACTCAGCTGATTAAGCTGTGTATCAGCTGGGTCGGCGCAGTTCAGCTCCAAACTGACACGGGGATAGTATTGACGGTCCCGTACATGGGAAGCAAAATAAAAACACACACTTCTTGCGCAGCGTGAACCTGTTGGCACTGTGCGAGAGACGCTCCCCTCTCCTTCATCTGATCGCTGAACACATTCAGCATTTATATTGTTCTGGGCTCCCGGTCAAACCACAACTAATCTTCCTAATAATGGTGACAACAACACTTTCCCATAATGTGAAGCTGACGGCTATTTATTAAAAAAGAAAAGAAAGAAAAGGCACAGTGCCTCCTGCATTTGGGTCGGATCGAGTCCGAACAAATTCACACCACAAACGAACTGCAGCAGAGTGCATTTGGAAACGCATCGAGACTACCTCTTCAGCTGGGTCTCGGAGCGTTTGTTTGGTCCGCACCCGAGTGCGATTGCTGTATTCACACCTGCCTGAAAGATGCGCACCGAAGGCAGAAGTGCATCTGAGTTCGTTTCAACCGAACTAAACACGGCATGTGTGAATACACCCTTAGTAACATTCAGGTTATGAGCCCATATGCTTTTATTGTTTGTTTAATGATTAACAAGTCATAAATAACAATGTACACTGGGACACTTATATAGTATGCGGTGGAAGTGACATTTTGTGAAACTGGGCCTTACAAATAACAAACTGAAAACATCCACTTTGCCAATATTCTGCATCCCCTGAATGTCTATTGAGTTTCGGGTGACTTGCAAATACATAGTTGTTATCTGCGTTTTGCGTTAATCTCTAAATCTAAATGTTTTGGCTCAGGATAACAAATGTGGCAGAATTCCAGCAATCGTACAAAGGCGTGACACCAATTTTCTATTAATAGTGGGTTGAATATAATATATTCAAACATCTCAGACGTCCTAGAAAAGACTGGGTTGGTAGGAGAGCTTTATGGAGATTGCCACACACATCCTATGACATGACAAAGGCATTAAGAAAAACTAGACATAAAAAGCATTCTTTGCACTGATGGTCTTGTTTGCTGTTACATGGAATTCATCAAAGGAAAAATGAGTCGGTTTCAGAAATATTTTAAAGTTCCTCGTAGCACCTTTAAAGTGCAATTCCTTCTTTAGATTGTGTGTGACAATAACTTATTTTACATTACACTGCCTTTGTTTACCTATCACCTCTGCACGGTGAAGCTAGCTCATTCAACACTTCTCTATTTTACAGGACTTGGAGATCCTCAGACTGGATTGGGAAACTTTTCTCGCATTGGCATGCATGCTGCTCTCCACGTGTTCATGAACGGAACCATGTCCTCGGTGCAGGGCTCAGCAAATGACCCCATATTCCTTCTCCATCATGCTTTTGTGGACAGGTAAGACACACACACACACACACACACACACACACACACACACACACACACACACACACACACACACACACACACACACACACACACACACACATTTTATCATTTGGGTGAACTTACACAATGGCACTTTTAAAAGCTTAACCATGTTTGTTTTTTCACTCTCAATAAAGCCTATACGAGGCGTGGCTCAGGAGATACAGACCATCTCCATCACAGTATCCAGAGGCTAATGCTCCAATAGGGCACAACGCCCAATACCACATGGTTCCCTTCCTGCCCCTCCACAGAAACAGAGAATACTTCCTTTCCAGCAAGGACCTGGGATATGAATATTCATATCTGCTGGATGCTAGTAAGTGGAGTTTTTCTTATTTCCCACATTCCTTTTCATTTGAGGCAATCCATAACTGCTTTTCAGTTGCTATGCTAATATATTTTTCAATGCATTTATCTAAAAAGTCTTAAACCGAAGTTCATTTCTGTCTCAAAAAAGAATGATTTTCTATCTTTCTTTCCAGACCAGAGGCTATCAGAATCTATACGTCCTTTCCTGGAGGAATTGCAGGGCGTGTGGCCCTGGCTGCTGCTGGCAGGGTTCTGTGGAGCCATCCTAGTTGTGGCCATAGCCGCTGCTGTCCTAACTGCAAAGAGGCGATACAAAGAGTCGCCTTGGAGCTGGAGAAACACATTCAGTCTTCCTGAAACACAGCCACTTATACGCAGCAGTGAGAGAGTGGAGAACAACTACCAAACAACTATGTGAAGGCACAGCCAGCCCCTATGTGTGGTGATTCTTGCATCTATGAATTTTAAAATCAATACACTGTGAATTATACATTACATCGACTTATTGCAATGAGCACTATATTCTCTGTTAATGGCAATGCATTAAATAAGTGCAAATAACTGTGCCTGTTTAAATGGGTCCTGAGGTATTTGAGCTCAACTTTTAACTTTTTTCACCCACAGCTTGTAAAAGTACAAGCATTGGGTTTTTTCAGTCATGACCGTTGCAACATTTTTTGGGTTCTATCATTATGTTCAATTATGACTTTTCATATTAGTCCCTTGGGATTACATGGTTTTGGCCGATTACCTTCACACTCAAGTTTTGCAGTGTGTTGCATCAGTAGTGCATGCAGGAATTTATAATGGAGTTATGATATCCAACTCCAGGCATTCAATTGACATTCAGAGCGAGGAAACAGGGACTGTTTTGTATTATCTTTATGTGGGAGTGTTGACTGAATCACACTTTGATTAACATTTAAATTGACTGATGTTTGTGGTGTGAGACTAGCTTTAGAGTAGGAACAACTGTGACGTCTCCATAGATGTCAGGCTGTCTGCTTTAACTCAAGAGAAGTGATTATTTCATGCGGTCCCAACTGTCAGCGATTCTGGAGAATGCTTGTTGTCAAAATCACTTTTTATACAAATCAGCTAATATCCGATCCGCTACATGTCCGCACTTTGTGCACTGAAAAAAATCCAGTGTTAATACATAACCTAGGGTCTGTGAACTGATATAAAATGAAAGGGTAAACAAAGGGGGCCACCTAGAAATGCCTGTTTACAGAGACTAGGCTGTGTGTTAACAGTGGATTTCTTTTCAGCAGACACATAGTACGGACAGGTAGCTGATCGTGAGGAGATATTCACTGATTTTGTCGAAAAGTGATTTTGACAAGGGTTCTCCAGAATTGCTGAATCCACTTTTAATAACACTAACAAAACCTGTGATACATGTAATGTATTAATAATAGTCACATAATAATATATAAATCATAGGAGTTCTAAAAGTTCATCAGAAAAGTTTATTTTGATAAGATAAAGTGGTTACCTAATATTCATATCCTTACATCATGGCCTCAATTCAGCCACATTTAAATCAAACATTCTAAGCCTGAAAACATGCTGACTCGCATAGCATTTATAATGATACATTACTTTGCTTAATATAGGCCTACTAAGTATGCAATTGGCATTCTCAGATAGTAAAGTACATTTGGATTATTAAAACTGTTCTATGCTGTTTGGACAATAAATGAGATAAATACAGCATTGATCATTCGAAAGCAAACCGTGTACAGAATAAACATTACAGGTACAGTCATGTAAAAAAAAAAAAAATGTGGATCAGATCTACATATTAATCTGTGAAAGATGTGAGATAGTCAGAGCATCTGTCATGAAATATCTACGTTTAGGAGTCCAATGGAACTATTGCATTTCTTATAACGCACTTTATTGAGAATAGACTCCATATCAAGTGTGGACATTTTCAAACTATATATATAGAGAGGCTTCATTATCAGGCAGATGTGGGAATATATCATGGAATATATCTGTCACAACAGCATTTTGTCAGATGTGATACAGCTGGACATAACATATGCAATTTATGAAACCAAAGGATGGAATGAATCTTTAACCAACCAAACATTGTTCAAATACAAGACGGTCACAGATGTGGTCCAAATCGATGACTTAATGTAAGCAATCCACATGAAATTCTTTATGGGTCTTAGATGAAGCATAACACCTGGCTCCGATCTTATTGTGCTGTGTTATTTTCAGTGCATTCAAGTGTTTCATCGTCTGACTTGATTAAAAGTCTATAAAAGTCACAATCCCCTTATTGTCATTCAGTCAAGTGTAAAAAAAGAAACTGTGGTGAATAATATCTGAAGTTTCTTTAGCATTCCAACCTAAAAGGAACCAAACTTGAAAAAAAAGGGTAAAAATCAAGTAAGTTGACGCATCAGAACGAAAGGGAAAGACTGTAATGTTGAAAAGCTAAGGCCAGAGTTCCGTGACGACAAAAAGAGGCGACTCTTTAAAAGAAGTAAGGAATGGACCGTGGGGAACTTAGATTCAGCAAAAAATTCCTCAATCCACTTCATCCTCACTATCGGTCTCCTCTTCTTTCTTCTCGTTCTCCTTGGGTGGGGGGACGGGGGGAGGGAGGTCCAGACGAGCCCATGACATGGGTTCAGACTTCTTCATGGCTACCTCGATCTTGGCGGCCATCATGTTCACAACACTTTTACTCACATCTATCACCTGCAAGGCATAGAAGGGAGAGTCTCAAAAGACAAACACCTCGTTTCTAAGCAAAACAGTGTAGTCAAAATGTAACCCATTACAGCAGTAGGTTAAGTTTCAAAAGATGATATTGTCTTGCCAGCTGAAATCCTAATTTAAATAGCCGAACATGATAAATAATTTGCCTCAGTGGGCTTAAGTCAAACACATCCTAAATGCAGTAATGTTATTTGTATCCACCCAAAGTCTTGATGAGAAAACAGGTTGGTGCTGGTTCACTTACCCCCCACAAGTTGATGTTCTGCTCAAATTCCTTCTCTCCCTCAAATATAACATGGATGTTGACCTGAAGGGGAGAAAAGACAACTAAACATCAGGGTTTGAGAGGAGAACACGATGAGAACACTAAGCAGCCTAAGATTTGGACAAAAATCATTAGACGTGGAGAAGAGTATCCCTGACCGTTGTGCTGTTTGCCTCCACGTAGCAGAGCTCTGGGACGGCGTTCTTGGCGTAGATAGAGATAATGACCTGCGAGCCGGTCTGATGCCAGTCAAACCGACATGGAACCACTTTCTTACCCTGCAAAGAGTAAAAAAAATAAAAAATAAAAAAATAAACAGTCAGTAACTCTACCACACAGCATCTTTCTCCCCCTCTGTAATTGTTTAAAATACACCACTAGATGGAGTCACAGCTGAGGCTCTGCCATTGACGACATGTGTACACACACACCTGGTCTTTCTTCCTCCATAGATGTGTTCCCTTGGTGCAGCCCTCTTGAGACAGGAAGGTGTTGAAGTCAGAGGTTTTTCTCTTACAGCAGGTCCAGTATTTCATCCTGGAGAAAAAAGTAAAAGAGAAGGATTCTTAGCAGTCTGTAACTCGTCACTTAAAAAAGATCTACTGTGTTATGACAATACAGTGAAAGGCAGAGATGGAAGCTAAAGGTTTTGAAAGCTAAGAGACAGAAAGGGAAACACGGGGAAAGAGGTATGACATGCAACAAAGGTCGCTGGCGTCAATCAATCGAAATGTTAAGGTTTTGAGTCTTGGATTTTAAAATCTCTTTAGAAATGGGGAAAATGATTTAAAATCAGTGATACCAACCCTTCATGGAAGATAGGAAATCCAGCGTGGTATGCACACACTTCCGAATCGCTTGTAGGTCCTTCAAAACTCTGACAATAACAACAAATATAATAAAAACAATCGGTTTAAAAGACTGGAGCACCTCGTTTTGGTTTTGCTAAAAATTAGGCTTAAATGCATATGAATGGCACCTAAGCTCTCCTCAGCTAATGAAACACTTAAAGTTGACACATGATGCTCATTTTCAGGTTCAGATTAGTATCCTCCTTGTTAACAAGAGACTGTTTTATATGGTTCATTGTTAAAAAACAAAAACAAACATTATCCTACTCACACTGACGATTTCTTTATCACCTATTCTTCAGCCTTTCACGTCTGTCTGAACCACTAGGTTTTGACACCTGTCTCTACTACTCTGGTTATATAACTGGCTTAAAACGAGGCTCAGCAACACACAGTTTCTCTCCACAATCTTACTTTCCTCTCTTCTCTGGAGTCTGACAGTGTGAACACAGCAACTGTTGAGTGTGAGCCATGAACATTGTTATTCTAATAAGCGTTCAAACAGGCGACAAATCTAATAGACTTACTGAATCACATATTTTCTGAGCCACACAGCCAAAAATAAACTGACTGGGTTGTCATATTTTAGCACTTTATGAATTGATAGGCGTCGGAAACCCAAGTGCACTGAAAAAATATGTTTGCTATTAGTGAATGGTTATTGGATTCCCAATTAGTTAATTTAACCATCAAGACTTTAATCAAACATTTGTTTTGCAGATGAATGGAAACGTGCAATATATCTTAAAATCTATTGCTTATTAAAGCAGTTTACTGAATTCTATTGTAATTAAAGTATAATTTCCTGGGATTGAGTAATGACTTAAACACATTACCAATATAATAAGTACCCATTACGAAGAGATCCCCAATTGATTATTCAACTTAAAAGCAGTCAACCCTTTAGAGAACATCTCATGGCTTTCAATCAAATCAGGTGAAGTACAGTTATGTAAATCATGCAAGTCCCACTCCAAGCCTCTACAAGAACCAAGGTAATGCAAACGTTTCCTCGCAATTTATTTAATAATCTTGGGGTTTCTGCTCTGACAGGTCAGATTAGCTAAAGCAAATTGATCTTGCTTTGCATTTGTCACAAAGCAAGCACGGAAGAGCCTCCAGCTCCTCCCAGGCGTTCTCATTGTTTAGTCAGGATCAGCTTGGATTACCATGATTCATTTTTGTTTTCATTTAATAACATCTGTTCATAGAATTGTTTAAATAGGTGTATTGAAAATTAAGAATACGTGGAAACGTATTCGACAGATTCCACAAGCATGAATTAAAAGCAAATACTTTTAAGATGCAGTTACCAAACCCTTACATACATTTTCACACATTTCAACACACCATTAGAATTTATATCAATACGTGTTCCCCTATATACACACACACACAGCGACACATTCACCTACTTTAGCGCATCCACCGTTTTTACAAATTGTTCCAATCTTGATCTCGTCACTATCTTCCTCTAGAAAGAAAGAGAGAAGAGACAAAGAAATGACAGCCATACTTTGAAGAGCGTCAACAAAAAAAATGCATCCACAGTTATGATGAGTAGTCCTGTGCCTGTCAGCTTTTACTCATATGTCATGATGTGAGTGACGGAGGTGAGGGAGGCCGATTCCCAGCGGCAATCCATCAGCTGCCACTGTCAACATGACCTTCATGTCCACTATATCAAGAAGTGGATGGCAGTCCATTATAAAGAGGACAAAACAAAAGTTAAAAGTACTGCTCCTACCTTTCTCCTCTTCTGCATTTTCAGACAGCTTCAGTTTCTCCAGAGCTTGCTTCAGGGAAGTCGAGACTTTATGCTGCAATTTCCCCATCGGCTCATCAGCACTGTAACAGTGGCAAACATAAATAAATATTAGGCATGTCATGAAACAATTACCAAAAGAAAATACTAGGTCTGCGTTACAAAGCCAGCCACAGACCTAGTTGAAAGGAGTTTTACTATTCAGTAGTAATCGCCTGAATCCAGAGTAAAATACTAGAGAATGCTTCTGCCCATCCTTTGGTTCCCCATATTTACTATTGATTGATGATTTCAGCTTGTTATAATGTTTGGTTGATTTAAACAGCATTCTGCACAAATAATAGGAAGTAAATATTTGTAAAGGTATTGATTCAAATATAAAATAAATTCGATATTTGAAGCCAGCCGTAGAGAACCTTGGTCTATGGATCTTCTCCTGAGGCCTTGGGGCGGAGATGATGTACTCGTCAAACTTTGGTTTTTGGTCATCGGCGTCTTTCTTCTCTCCTGATGTCGTCACGTCTGGTTTGACCGGCTCAGGGGGCTTCTCCTTGTTGTGGGGACCTTTCGTACAGCCCTGTACAGGAGAAAGTCAATGTGTTGGACTCACAAACAAGGGAGAGCCCTGGGCCAATATGGCTGCTGTAGCAAGGGTGGCAGTCAATGCCCATGAAACAATAAAACAATGGAATTTCATGACCATGACCAGGTTTAACAGTGACAGTTAGGATGAAATAAGAAAAAAAAAAAAAACTTACAGCAATGCTGAGGAAGTCTGAGAAGTCTGTGGTTCTTCTCTTGCAGCAGGACCATCCCTGGAGGAAGGCAGCGAGACGTTAACTTTGACCAGATAACCAGACAACTGTTCTGTTCATTTTGTTCCAGACCTTTTACCTTCAATGCATCGTGGAATACTGGGACTCCTGGATGATATGTGCAGACATCTGTTAAAAATAAAACAGAACTTTGATTAATTTAGAGGAAGAAGAATAATATAGTGAAGTGAGTAACAATGTATCCACATCATCAGCATTATGCAAACTTGACTGTTTACAGACTTGCCTTTCTGGCCTACTTACAATTCATTCTACTTTCACAGAATAAACAAAACATTCAGCTTTCATGGTGTACCTTAAATTGCTTGCAATTGCAAAAAAAAGCTGAAGCTAATTCCTTTAACTTTCTTTTAAACATGGCGAGGCATTTTGAGAACCACACATATTCCATAGAAATGTTCAGCTGTTTGATGGACACATCCTTTCCTGGTAAAGCACTACTAGATCAGTGATGTCTCAACTGCACTTGCTTCTTTCATGTATAGCACATCTCTCAAAGGGTCAGCAGCAGTGTCTAATGCTGCTTTCAAGTGTTCTTCTGTCAGGATGAATTCTTGCATATCGGAAAGAACTCTGAGGTGGAGCCTCAAACCACACCGTTTGAAGTCATTTTAGAAGTTGAGCAGCAGAGAACACTAGCTTGTTAATTTACACTCAGCTCTATTGTTTCCAGCAGTATATGATGTGATGACTGTCTGGGATCACGGTTGCCTCTAACAGATATTTATTAAAAATGTAATAGTGCAAAGAAGTTAAAAAAAAGAAGAAAAAAAGAAAGAAGTTAAATTGTGTGTCAAATTTAAATCAAGGATAAAGTAAGCCACCATTTATAAACATATTCATTTTCTCTCTCTATAAGGAGGTCCGTGTTTAACCGGTAACAACACGAAAGCTATGAAGGGTAAAACCATCCTTGGTGTTCAGAACAACAACTTATCCAAAAACATATTCATAAATAAAACAAAACACAAAACAAAACAAAACGAAACCACCACAGACTTTGCAAACTTTTAACATAACATTTGGATGATTTGCATTTGTCCTGAATAAAACACTGGGTGCAAGATGCATAGATAAATTATTCACTTGGGCTTTAAGAAATTAATTTGAAATATTTATTGGAACTTCCCACCAAAGGAACAAATCTCTGTGTAGGAAAAACAGGGGCAACATTTAGAGGCAAGCAAGCAAGGCAAGCAAACTAAGCTTAACAATAAAGTTGAAGCTATCATCATAAGGTTTAACAAATCACTTGAGATTAGCCTTCAACAGAAAGAAGTACTTTTTTTGTTTGATGTCCTCTTTCTGAAACAGCCCAGAAGAGAACATGCATTGTCTGTGGTATGAATATCAAAAAAAAACATTTGGCTAAATGAAACTTTAAACAAGCATTCCCCTTGCAGTACAACATTGCCATAGATAACCTCTAATAGTAATGATATTAATATACGCTGTTGTTATGAAAATAAACTAGTTGTATGCTGAAGAGCAGATGTGCCACAATTATGAGGGTTAAACCTACTGTGCCATCAAAAGTAAGCTTGAATTACCTTATGTCTGTACACTGCGATTATTATTATAGCATATTTAACCAGTAAACCACTTTCCTAATAACATTAACCCCCCTGTTCTCTTAATACACTTTTATGCCTTTGCTATTTTTATGTTTTTTTGTGTTAGCATCTTTTTCAGATAGTAAAGGGACAGTCTTTGGACAGCTGTAAATACAAGTTGAGTGTGTTGAGAAGTAAATTCCCTTTCCCCCCAAGAGCACAGTTTGCTCTTCCACCACTTGTCGATAAATATGTTGTGTAGATTGTCTACGTGTCATTAAGCCATTTCACGCCGTGTTTCTATACCTGTAGACTAACTTTAAACCGCACACGGTATGCCTCTGTCCAAGACAATGGTTTTTTCAAAGTGCAAAGTTTTCCCCAAAGACTTAAAACATTTCCCCCATGACATGCTAACGCTAACAACAAGAGCTTACCAAGCTAACCACATCGGGTAAAAGTCACAGCAGGCCCACGTGTTATTAGCTTCCTGAGTTTTTACCTTACAGCAGCAGAGTTAATGAATGAAGTCGCTAGTTGTGTTTGAGACAGTATCAAGTAATATCCGGTTAGCAGCACGGGCCCAACAGGCCTGGTTGATGTAGAAATGTCTGGATATTCAGAGGTTAACGCTAGCTTGCTAAGAGGCAGTTACAGGACACAGCTACAGTTAGCACTACTCACCGTCTGGGTTGTTTTCTGGATCGAATCGCTGTCCACATCCCTTATTGTAACACAAGACGGACATGGTGTTGGGCAAAACAAGTTTAACTGTTGGCTAGATTTGTAATTAACCACTATAGAGCTAGTATGTGAGAGAGATACAGAAACCGAGCTGCAACCGTTGCCTCACACTTCTGTAGCCTACATTACACCGGTCTCACTTCCGGATGCTGTCGGCTACACTCGACAAAGATCGGAACGTGCCCAGCCCGCCGCCACCTCCACCCCAGAGCGCACAGTGGTCCCGACAACTGATGCTGACCGCTTGCAAACTTGCTCTAAGCGACGTGTTCTTGAAACATCACATTTATCCCGGACCGTAACCTTTCAGGAAACGAACACCTGGCTGTTTTAACGTCAGTTTTGTGTTAAATATTGCCGATAAAGCCGAAAAAAGCCCACTGCGCTCACGGTTAGAGTAGATTAGGTGCATGAAACTGGCCGCAATAGCTATTTAGTTTTACAAGGATGGCTGCAGCCTTGTAGACAATACTGCCTGACGGGATATGTTCACAGGAATTTTCCATTTCGCTCATCACCACCGACTTCTGCGAGAATGTTTTGCGCGTGTCACCTTTTCTCTTTTTTATTTTTGAATACAATTTTCAGTCGGAGACAGGATGGATGGAAAGGATTTGCTTTCACTGATGACAGCTGTTTCGTCTGAAGGTAGGACACGCTGAGATATGTAAGTGAAGTCTATGAACAATATAGTAGCCTGCAATATAGTAGCCTACAGACTATGGCTTCGTTTTGCAAGGAGGCAAGTGAGTCCCGTATAATTTGCATCAACACCGGAGATAATGCATGGGCTACCCCATAATCTTCCGGGACAGTCCCTGAACATTTTTGATTTTATTCGTTGAATTCTGGCACCCAACGTGGTGCTAATACATGTTAGTTCTATAGGCTAGAGTAGCCTATAAGTGGGCTTACATTTATTATTTGGCTATCAGTTAGGCTAATTATTATTGATAGATTCCGTTGAAGTTGAAGGCTAATGGTTACTGTAGCCTCAGGTGAAAAATGCAGTAGGCTATAATTCAAAACATTTTTGATTGGCCTATGAAGATAAAATAACATGTTTATAAATAGGTTACCTAATTTCCCCTTACCTTTCGAACAATTATTATTTGAGTTTTAAATTGGGCTGTGCATTCGAGGTAACCCTTTTCTAACTTTTTGAAACCAGTGTGTTGTTTGAAAAGAAATGGTATGCAGCTAATTACATCGTTTTAACAGTATTAGTTTAGTTCATATTGTTAAGTGCACAATGATGTTTCTCAGAGCATGATCTTATCCTACATTTTCTCTTGTGAAAACACTAACCCTGGTTGCCACAGAATAACAAGTCATTGTGTCTTTTTAGGCACTTTTTATTCAGTGATAGTTCCTGATCCCTATTATTTTATTTTGTGACATGACATGATATGTTTCACTGAGGCTGTCTAAGTACGCCCTGCTTTGATGTGGTTTGTTTAAAGATATGTCATTCTTTGCTTCAGAGCCTTTCCAGTGCAATATTTAGTGTTTGAATGCAAACTGTTTGAGCACAACATACAACTATGCTCTCACATCCCTGGAGTGAAAAGCTATGGCTCTGAACTGTCTTTTTAACTTTTTTCTCAACGCTCTCCATCACATTTTTAGCAGGCAGAGTGCATGTCTCTAAAGATCCCCTGCCGAATTCAGATCTCTTTTTCTGTGTTATTATTTCCATAGGGTGACTGGGCGATGGATTATTGATGAAGCCTAATCGGTGGGGAAATATGCTTCCTCTACCCGACTTCTCTCTTCTTTTCCATTGTATTTGCTTCTTGCTTCTCCTCTCCTTCCCATCCACCCATACCCAGTTCCTGCCAGAACCTAGGGCAGGACAGGGTCTTCTGCTGTTTACCCAGCCCGCGTATAATGCTTCAATCTTCGAGAACTCTGCTGCAAGAACCTTTACAAGAAGTGAAGTCAAAATGGGCATCATTCTTGTTCCACCTCGGTCTTTAAACATCCAATATTCCATTGAGTCTGGAGACATTGAGGGATTTTTCCAGGCGGAAGAGTTTGTAATTGGAGATTTTTGTTTCCTGCGTATACGCACCAACGGAGGCAGTGGTTCCATATTAAACCGGGAAGTGCAGGACAATTACACGCTAACAGTTAAGGCTTCTGCTCAAGGAGGCCAAGAAGCTTTAGCCACCGTTTATATCAAGGTCTTAGATACCAATGATCTTCGCCCTCTCTTCTCCCCGACCTCTTATTCATTCATTGTATCTGAGACTGCCCCTCTGGGTACCAGCATAGGACGTGTTACAGCCACAGATGCTGACATGGGTGCCAACGGGGAGTTCTATTACTTCTTCAAGAACAGAGTTGAACTCTTTGCTGTTCATCCGACCAGCGGGGTCATCACCCTAACGGGTCGGCCCCGGATAGACAAACAAGACCGGTTTGTGCTGGAGGTGCAGGTGGTTGACAGAGGGATGAAACTCTATGGGAACAATGGTATCAGCAGCACTGCTAGGCTGGTCCTAACTGTGGAGCGGGTTAATGAATTTGCCCCTGTTCTCAGTGCTCTTGCTGTTGTTCCATCATGGTTGGAAAAGGACCCAGTCTATGCCATAGTGACTGTGGAGGACAAAGATGAGGGATTATCAGGGGATATAGAGTGGGTGTCTATCATCGAGGGTGACCCCTATGAACAGTTTGTGGTTGATCGATCATCTGTCGGTAATGAATATATGGTTAAGACATCAGAATTAGTCGACTGGGATATATTCCCTGATGGCTTCAACTTAACCTTTCAGGCTAAAGACAGGGGTATACCTCCCAGATTTTCTAATACCCAGGTTGTTCAGTTGCTGGTTAACAAGTCAGACCCAGTGTTGGCAAATTTTGAGAAAGATGTTTATGTAGTCAGGCTGAGTGAAATAGCTCCCCCAGGCACTATTGTAGAGGTAGTGAAAATCTCCCCAGCTCTGCTTAGTGTCAATTACAGCTTCAGCAGCCTCTCAGATCCAGTTTACTTTGATATAAACCCTTTGACTGGAGTTATTATGACCACAAGGCAGCTGACAGGGATATCACAGGATTACATGGAGATGGAGGTGGTTGATATTATTAGTCAGCAGCGAACACGGATCCAATTTACCATAGAGGATGCTAATGACAACTCTCCAGTGTTCGACAAGCAATTCTATGATATTGCAATAAACGAGAGCTTACCTGTCGGCACTGTTGTTATGATTGTGTCTGCTGTGGATACTGATAAAGGAGAAAATGGGTTCGTCACCCACACAATAAGCGGTGAACAGTCTCTTCCATTTGCCATAGACCAGGACACAGGGGAGTTGAGGATCACAAGAGATCTGGATTTTGAGTCATCAGATGATATCTATACTTTTGCTGTGCGGGCCTCTGATTGGGGTTCCCCGTACAGAAGGGAGAGTGAGGTTAATATCACAATTCGCTTGATAAACATGAACGACAATCAGCCTCTTTTTGAAAGGCTTTCTTGTAGGGGAATGATAAACCGTGATTTCCCCGTTAGCCAGACTATTGTCACCTTGTCCGCTGTGGACATGGATGAGCTAGGGATGGTGAGGTACCAGCTACTTTCTGGTAACGAGTTAGACTATTTCAACTTGAATCCAGACTCTGGGGTTTTGTCATTGAAAAGATCGTTAGCAGTTGCAAATTTAAAAAGTGGGATATTCAACCTGAAAGTAGTTGCAACAGATGGAGAGATGTTCTCCGATCCCACATTTGTGAATGTGTCGGTGGTGAGGGGTAGGATGCCACCCAAGGGCTTCAACTGCAAGGAGACACGAGTAGCCCAGCTGTTGGCAGAAAAAATGCTCACAAAAGCATCTGCTATGGCTAGACCAAGAACAGATGACAGATACACCGACTTTTTCTCAGTGAACAAACAGTCTCCACAGTTTGAGGCCTTGCCCACTAGCGTTTTAGTCAGAGAAGACCTTGCTACTGGTGCAAGTGTCTTTGAGGTCCGAGCCCGAGATGGTGACGCAGGGTTCAATGGTCGTGTTTTCTTTGCCATATCTGATGGTAACAAAGAAAATTGTTTCAATATCAACATGGAGAATGGGATGATAACCATATTACAGCCACTAGACCGTGAGCGAACAGACCGTTACTTCCTTAATATCACTGTCTATGATCAGGGCATTCCTCAGAAGTCAAATTGGCGACAGTTGACTATGATCATTGAGGATGCAAATGACAACGACCCCCAGTTTTATCAGGACAGCCTCTCTGCTATTGTTTCAGAAAACTCTCCCGTTGGTATGGAAGTTATTACCATCACTGCATTCGACAGAGACATGGGTCCAAATGGACAGCTCTCTTACTTAATACTGAACAGTGTGCCTCAATTTGGTATTGACAGCGAAACTGGAAGTGTATTTGTTGCTAACCCCTTGGATAGAGAAACCTCCCCAATGTTCACATTGAAGATTGAAGTGAGAGACAAGGCCGAAAGAGGCTCTCGCAGGTCAGCACTTACTACTCTAAGTATAATAGTGGAGGATGTCAATGACTGTGCCCCAGCTTTCATCCCTAGTAGCTATAGTGCTCGAATCCCGGAGGACCTCCCACAAGGGGCTGTGATTACCTGGGTGCAGGCTCAGGACCCAGACATTGGCCCCGGTGGACAGGTCCGATACTCCTTGATTAATGACTTCAATGGCACTTTTGAGGTAAGTGATGTCCCCATTTGTACTGTTAATACTGTTGCCATCACTGATCCTCTTTTTATTGACAGCTTATGACACATGGGATTGTAATGCATTGTACAGATCGATGGAGTGAGCGGAGTTTTGCGGATAAGGAAGGAGCTGGACTTTGAGAAACAGCAGTTTTTCAACCTGACAGTACTCGCTGAAGACAGAGGAGCTCTCAGCCTCAGCAGTCAGACGTTTGTGGAGATGGAGGTGCGTAGCAAACCCACTGACACGTGTAGACTCAAATCTGACAATCAATTCTAATTATCACTTTCATCAATGAAATAGCATTGATAGTTTGTTGGTTCATTTCAAGCTAACACTTGTTGATACATTGTGTCCATATTTACATTTTTTCTTTAATGTATCCTCTGTTTTTATTCTTCGGATAGACTAGCAGAATTTAATCCAAAACTCCCAATATCAACCACAACAATAACTAGCTGTTACAATAATAAGAATAGCTGCTAACAATAATCTCATTACAGGCAATATTAGTATAATGGTATAATCCCACTCCGGCGATTTATAATATTTGACGCTACAAACATTGTTCACTTTTAAAAGATTGAAGTGAACCATTAACATTTTTTTCAGGTGGTGGATGTCAATGAGAATCTGTATGCACCCTACTTCCCTGACTTTGCTGTGAGAGGCACAGTGAAGGAGAACTCTCGTGCAGGCAAAAGCGTCCTCACCCTCAGCGCTAAGGATGACGACAAGGGACGCGATGGCCTGTTGAGGTACTCTGTCAGAGGTGGCAGCGGACTGGGCACTTTCACCATTGACGAAGACACAGGTTTGACACAAGATCAATGTTGTAGCCTATTTATGTAAAGTGAAAATCCAATAACTCACAGTGTCGTGCCTGGAATATCAAATTCCTAATATATTGCTGATCATTGCAGATAATAGGAAATTCTACTGTCTCTGCACCACTGCTAATGATTTTCACATGTTGTTGCTTGTTTCTTGTGCCTCTGTCAAATTGTGGTTTTTCTATTGCCGATAAACATAAAATATCGCCATGAGTGAATTTGTGTGTGTGTGTGTGTGTGTTAGGGATTCAGCAACTAGTCGACTTCACTATTAACTGCGCTTTAAAATGTCACAGCTTGTTACCGTCATATTTTATTCACTGCTGAAGGGTCCACCACCTCAACATTTACTGCAACATCTAAATTAAAATCTGGCTACATATGAGTTGGAAGAGAATTAAATGTAAGAGTGTCAATTACAATCAACGAAGCAGTGGTTAATTAGAGGTGGTCTTTCAGTTCAACGTAACCCGACAGCGTTTGTAAATTAACGCTCACCAAAACGGCATGTTAGCCCCACAAGAGAATTACGCCTGCATAAGAGATCTTCTCGATATCTTTCTTTACATTTTTACTGAAACAAACACACAAACAAAAATCAATAATAGACACAACTTTCTTAGGCCAAATTTAAAACTAGATTAATTATTCAAAATAGATTATTAAAAATGAATATAAAAAGATTTTATAATCAGGATGAGAGTTGATGATAATAAGACAAGTCATTGATAAAATTTCCCCAAGGGACAATAAAAATTAATCCTAATCTTATTTTAACAAAAATGTGGGGCTGGAAAAGTATGCATTATACTGTAACCTATTAACTGTGAAATCTAGATTTTTCTTCCGACTATAATCATACCATCAATACCTATTACAATTGCATCCCGGATATGTGTGCATTAGAGGAAAGGGAGGTGAACTAAATGTGAGGTACAGTCAGAGTCTCACGTGGGAGCTGTGTACTGGGAGATCATTACTGTAATGAGGGCAGTCCATGGCAGCTACACTGGCTGGGCCTCAGGCCCCTCAGTACAACTGCCCGGGTGCTGTGTGTATAACATTGATAAAGGCTGTCCTGAAAAGCACCACTATTCTTTATAAGAATAGGGAAATCAAGCTGACTTATTTAGGGAGGCCTGTCCCAAAGAAAAGTGTGTCATTTTGTCCCCAACGGTCCAGCTGTTGATCCAAACAGGAAGCCATGACTCACTCACCCAGGGATAAAATGAATCAAATACCCAGTATGAACAAAGCCCAGTTCATATTAGTTCATATTGGCTCATGTACAGAAAATAAGGCCAACTATATATAGATATCATATAAATAATAGGTATTCTACTTGACTCTTAAGGCTGAACATGATATAAAATGTGTTCTAAGTAGAAAGTTCAGTCATTCATTGTTGTGTGCTCTACAAAAACAGAAGCTATGAAAATGTGTGTACTCAGAATCTCTGCTTTAATGCAATGGACATTAATACTGCAAGTAAAATAAAAGAACACATTACATAAAATAAGTTAAAATAAATATGATGAATAAAATAAAATACTGGAAGTATGGAAATATGTATTTGCAATATGTACATAAATGATAAGTTATTTAAAGACATGAAGGCACATGTTTTAAGTGCAAAGGAAGTTCTTGTGATATATTTTATTAAGGTAACTTTAGAAAATTCAAAATATATTGCAAAAGACATATACTAAACATGCAGACCACCCAAAAAGAAAATATATGGTGTTGAATCTAAGACACAGATGGCCCTGCCAATACCAAGTTAGCAAATGTAGCATATTTGAAATGTCCATGGGAATTAAAGCAGGGGAACTCTTGCTTCCCCATCAAAGCCTGTTGCAGTTTCTGTCTCTCTCCGTGGTGCTGAAATCCCAAGCTCCCTTCGTCACTCATTCTCTCTTCCCTGCCTTGATTCTGTGTAGGGAACTCCTTGGTGAGTAGTATTTCATAATCACCACTGATGCAGTGAGGTGTTGCTACTGACAAGTCCTGTATTGCGATGGTGAACCTTGTGGGGATTGTGAGGTAACCCGACATTATTTATTTAGTCAAGTATTTGTATTACATTTCCCCATCCAATACTACTTTCATATCTGACACAGTTTCACTTGTCTGTATTAGAGATAGTATGATTTGCTTTCCTTCTGCACCATGGAAACTTTCATTGTCCCTAGTGGCTAGACTTGTTATGACAGACTAATTGTAGAGACCAGTGTCTGGCTTAAAAAAGAAGTAATGGTGGTCAATTGAAGTCAGTGGAGCCTATTTTAGCACTTATTTATAGGTAGCACATGACGGTGTTCCTATTCTGGCCTCTCTCTTTCACCGTTTCCTATTGTACATGGCGCTCACTGGAGGCCTGTATTGACCTTTAACTAGGGTAATTAGTATTGACTGTAGTTGTGAGAGAAAGCGAGAGAGAAACTGATGCACAGATATAGTGGGTGTCTCTTGCCTCTCCCTCTTCACATACAGTGCATAACTTTGTATGCGCAATTCCGCCTGCGCTAATGTTAATGAAGTGCTCACAAAAAAAAAATGTGTTACAGTTCCCCTAGACGGATCCCTGTGTATTAACACCTCAGTAGGGAGCATCAGAGCCAGCGAGGAACGTTTAGTGAGTGCAGATTTTCCAGGGGAAATCAGGACGCTTGTTAGAGCATAAAGTGAAGGAAGAAGGGAGAGGAAGTGAAGCGAAGAGAGGAAGGCAGAGTGTGTAGGGGAGTCTGGAGTACATAAAAAGTGTCAGTAGAAAAAATACTGCTTTCTTCCTCCCCGGCCTCTTTAAATCTTTTTTTTTTGTTCTTTGGGGAAGTTTATTTTTAAGTTGTCGCTTTTGTTTTGTTTTTCTTTAAATTCAGAAGCAAGGGGGAAAGAGTGTCTGACCAGTGTTCTTTTTGATATCAGATTGGAAGACACAGTGAAGTCCATGCCAAGTCTCCCTCATCAAGTTTCCATTTTATCTTGTAGCGTATAAGTCAGTGTTGTCAGGCGGCGAAAGAACACTGCTGCGCCGTCCTCCCACCGCGCATTTAGCTGCCATGTTGAGTGGCTGTGACGAGACTGCTTGTCAATCTGTGTCTCTTAGTGCCAAATTAAAGTATGTGAGGAGAGAGTGTGATGGACAGCGAGAGAGAGAGATAAAGAGAGAGAGAGTGTAAAAGAGACAGACAGAAGGAGAGTGTAGTAAATCAATTTCTTGTCTAATTAAAAATCTATGTTGTTGTTTACTTTTGCAACTAACCCCCTTTTTTACTTAATAAATTGACTCTGAAGCATCTGGTGTTGCCCCATGTGTTTGCAAATTTAATATTGACATGATTAAAATGACCATTGTTGAAAAAATACAGGGCTTCTATCAGAAAGAGGTAGGATCTTCTCAGGCTTAAATACTTGGCACCGTTGTACTTGAAACAAAAATTGGTATTCTTGTCATTGGTCAGGCAACGAGCTAGTGCTGCAATTTCTCATTGGGCAGCTGTCAGAAGCTGCTGCTCTTTTATTAGTGGATTTCCGAGTTCCAAGCTTTGTCCCAGACAGGATAAAGCATTCTTTAAGTTACAGGCAAAACACACTTTTAGAAAGGGTTCTATTCTGCATTTCTCATGAAAGAACAGGCTATTTAATTGATGCTCTCATTTGCACCACACAGAGATATCACAGAGATATTTGGTTGTGGGTCTCAAGATGCAGAGAAATATGCACAATGTTTTCTCATCAATCTTGGGATAGATTATTGGATAGAGTCTCATTAATTAGATAGAGGGACCACAAAACCTATTTCTCAAGAATGGAGGAATTGAACAGACAAGATGGATGTAAGCCAAAAGCATACAGTGAACTTCTACATTAGAAAATATGCCACGATTTCCTTCAAAAGAAAATGTTGTTCCCTCTTTGGAGTGTGTTATTTATGGTGAGAATGGAAGCTGTCAAGTCAGATTTATATTGAATTCACCGAACGGTGCCTGTCGGTCTTAAAGTTCAAAGAGCTTTTGAAACAGCCAGCTCTCTTTTCCACGTCTCTCTTTCTCTCTCTCTTTGTCGAGCAATTTGACAGAGATGAGATGTGGTTTGAAAAGGACACAGTCAAGGACGACAGCGCAAGGATGTGTTTCAGCGAACACTTTTACTATGCATTGTGCGTTCCCATTGCGGCTGCTGCTTAGTCATAATCTGTCACGAGCACGCACTTTTTGACGATAAGGTAACACCTCCGCCATGTGGCTGATAAAGCTGCAAACAAGACTGACTTGAGTGCACGAAAAAGGCCACACAGTCAATGTGTAGTTGCTGATTTGTATGCTTGTATGACTGTTGCCCGGGCATGTGGGGTTTTTTGGACTGGAAGGCCACATTCGGGACTCAACTGTGTGAAAGGGCATCAGGTTAATTTTCCTGCGGCCCAAACATATTAATATGTATGAAAGGATCTTATGAAATACAATATTCTCTTTTCAGGTGGGATCACCGACAAAGTACCTTTGCTCAAGTTTTCTGTTAAGATGATGTCCCTTGAACAACAAGTTATTCTTAAGGTTTTTTATATGATATCAAGCAATAAAGGTTGTAATAGGATGGCCAAAGTTAGGTATACAGAGTGGTTTGTTGTGGTTTGAGTGCTAAGAAGAAGTGCAGTGAGGCAGGGTTTTAATCGTCTTGGCTCTCTCTGCATCGGCAGTTACGGACATCGGCCTTTATTAATCTTGGTCAAATTAAAGTAATCCATGATTTGTTTTGTTTTTTTGCCCTAAATGGCATGGGGGAAACATTTTGGATCCATTGTGTTTTTAATCAATCTATCTTGATGTTTTCTCTTGTTAAGTGGATCAAAGTAAAAATACTCCAACTTTAATATTACCTTACTACTTTACCATACATAGGGCATACTTTGAACATTAAGGCACATATGAATATTATGTTTGTTGACCTGAAATTTGTCAGTGCAAAAAACCAACACCAGATATTACTCTTACTACTAGAACTACCTCTAATGCTAATTTGAATGCACATAAGTCTTTGCAAAGGCACAAAAATAGCCTGGAAGGCCATACACTACCTAGCCCTACCAGCATCAAACAGTTTTTGTTTATAAAAAGTGTAACGTGTGAAGGTATAAATGAGCCACAGTAGATATACCCATGCTACCCCAACAGACATGGTGGGTCTTAGCTCTGTCGAGCGTCTTCTTGGGGTTAATTGCTTGTTTACTGGAGCACAGATGCATGCACAGACTCTGCGAAAATTGAAAAAAATAATACTGGTATGCCTTAGCTCTTTCTGAGCTGGCCTTTAAAAGTGCCACAATTTAACATTTAACTGAAGATATGATGAAAGTAAATATGAAAAGTTCCGTCTTTAAGTTTTAATCTTGCATGCATTCGTTTTTTGATGAGAGAAATGATTCAATTAGATATATGTTCTTTTTGATCCTGACCCTAAGTTTCCATGTTTAAATAAACTGCATGTGACTCTCATGACTTTGCACCACTGTGCTTCAGCGCTTTTGGCAATGTTAGAAATGACACGATTGGACCCCAAAATCTACATTGGGAACTCACGCATGTGTGTTTGTATGGAATGTCCAGCATGACTGATATAAAAAAAGTGAAGCAGAGGCACCGATGTGTCATACTTTGTGAGTGTTCTCTTTGTCCCTCAAGAGGTCACCATAGCTGTCAGCTTCTCATCTTCCTTAAGGCCACTAAAACACGCCAGTCAACGTGCGTGACCGTCTGAGTGTCTGTGTGACTCGCTATTGTTGTAGGGCAGTTCTGGGCACGTTTAGCACTGACTGAATTGCAGCGGGAGCAGTTTGGTCAGCTGCGATTAGCTGTAGAGAATCTGAAACACTGAAGGTGAACAGAGCGGCGCCACTAATGCCTGTGAATGTCACTGCAGCCAGGACACAAAGTTTTCTCCAAATGTGTCTTTGCATCTGGACACTTAGTATTCAAAGACTTTTCCCTGCGAGATATTTAAGGGATGGGTTCTGCTGAGTACACCCACTCCCCCCGCCCTCCGTCCCCCCATTTGCAAACACCTGATAGATATGTATTCTCAAGCCCAAGTGACAACTGCATTAATCTTCCTTTCTATTTCAACAGGGGTGATTTACACTGCTGGTCTCCTGGACTGTGAGACCAAAGACTCCTATTGGCTTACTGTCTACGCCACAGACAGAGGGGCTTCACCCCTGTCAGCTTCTATTGAAGTCTTCATTCAGGTATTCACATGCTCCTGCCAACATTCTTATTATAGTATGCCTCCATTACAGGAATTATACAGAGAAAATGTTTTAATGTCACACAAATTTACAAAATATCAAACCACAACATTTTTAACCCAAATTATTCCGTTTTATGGACTCTTATCATTAACTTGTACATGTATTATAAATTATATATTTGGTTATTCATTGTGCACTCTTTGCATATGAAACTTCCGACATCTTTCTACTCCAATAATATATTCATCTCATTTGTTTGTCTTTCTCATTGATAAATTCTTACAGCTTGCAAACATGTCACTTTGGGCAAGTGGCAATTTTTGTAATGATGCTAAACAATGAGTGTAACTTACTGATGTTGCCTGATGCAGAGGATAACTATACAGTAGCAATGCTCAGCCTGTAAGAAATAGATACAGACTAGAGGGAAATCTCTGCGTCAGCTTCTATTTGATCTGGTACTAAACTAATCCACTGTCTAAACAATCAAATACACACATCACTGTTACAACAAGACTACTCACCCTTTGGGGAAGAGTGCAGGGTGTGTATAAAAAAACTTTTCTAGCTACGGGATATTCAAGTGTGTGCGTGCGTGTGTGTGCGTGCGTGCGTGCGTGCGTGCTTGCATGCGTGTTTGTGTGTGTGGTGTGATGTGGAACTTTACTCCTGGACCAGTCGCTACATCATAGGCAAAAATAGGGAGATTAATCAGGCACAGGTGCTCCTCATTCACCGGCTGAACCATCTTGGCTCTCTATGCCTCCGAGCAAACACTCAATCATGACTCTGTTTGCCATAAATAATCTAGATGTATGCTGTAAGAAGGGGAATTAATTTGCGGCGCATTTAAAGTGTGACATCTACGACATTTTCTGGTGAATAAATTTCCATGTCTTGATGGATAACGGATCAACCCCGGACCCAGTCTGAGTGCAGCATTTCATGAGCTGTTGATTAACTAAAGATACTAAAATCTGCAGATAGATTTTTACTTTACAACAACGCAATATTACCACCAGACGTGCAGATTTAGAAGGTTTGGCTTTATCAACACATATATTACCAATTGGAATCTAAATGAGAGATAAAGGACGGTTAAGATAGATGCAAACTACACTGCTTATGACTTTCCTTTGACCAATCCCTGTCTCCTTTCTCTCTCAGGTAGAAGATGTCAATGATAATGCCCCCCTCACCTCGGATCCTATCTATCACCCGGTCGTCATGGAGAACTCTCCAAAGGATGTGTCAGTCATCCGTATCCAGGCGCAGGACCCTGACCTTACCGCTACGCCCAGTCGTCTGAATTATCGCATCACCGCTGGCAACCCGCAGAATTTCTTCTCCATCAACCCCAAAACAGGTAACACTCAAAAAAAAATTACACACCTTTAGAAACGAATTGACTCATCTCGGCTACATAATTGGCAGTATAATGCTCTAGTCTAGAGTAAAGACTAATGGCGTAATTAGCAGTATAGCCTTACAAACAAATACAAATCAGACGAATCGTTTATGTTTACATTTTGACATGCTATTCATCACAAACTCCTACTCCGCATTCATTCTATAAATGACTTTTGTTCCCACACAACATATTTAAAAATACCTTTGTGCCAGCACAGTCAAACAGCTAAGACACCGATAAGCCGCTCAGACAATCTTCACTGTTAAATATTGCTTCCGGTCTTCTTTGTAGAAAATGGTGTAGTTCGTTTTTTTTTGGGTGAATTTATTTTTATTGTGAAGGAGGGCACAGTCAAGGCAATTTTTTGTTTCCCAGACGTAGGGTCTGTCTATGCATTCTGTGATATATTGTAACATAAATAGAAATAGGTTTTTGTCAGATGTTTATACAAAGTCTGAAGGGGAAAAAAAGGTTTTTGGCAGTATTAGCCTGGATTTGGAATCAGGTGTTTATTCAAAACACCCTTTCACTTACAATGACTCAACTTCTATGAGATCAGGACAGGGTCACGCCAGGGCCACTTCCTCTGGAGCGCGTCTGCGTCTGTTACTGCTGCCTCTCTCTCTGTTGTCTCAGCTGCTGCTACTGCTGCTGCGCTGCTTCTAAAAGCCGTGTCTTTCTACACATAGTTTTCATAGATAATTCCCATTTATATGAAGTTGTTTCATGTTATTTTATGATATATATTATTAATATTGAGTTTCGGCAATACTCTGTGTGCCTCATTGTCTTTTAAAAAAAACATTGTTTCTCTTTTCTTTCCACATTTGCGCTAATGGGAAGTTTTATTTTGAAAGGGACACACCAGGAAATGGTGAAACAGAGTTTTTCTCTATCAGTTAAAGCCACTACGAGTAACCTGGTCCCTTGGCGGCCCCTTTGGACAAAAGCGGTAGTATTTTTACGACGCCAGCTGTCCCGGGCGTGCGAGATTCACATTATCAGGAAGCAATATAGTGCATGTCCGTGTGTTGAAAGTGTGAGGGCACCAGACTCTTTTCGGCTCCGTGAGAGTGGTTAGTGACACAGCATCAACTAATGCCAGTAAGTGCTACACACACCTGATTGCAATGAGTTGATGCAGTGTCACCGAAGTACTCTCACGGAGCTGAAAGACTCCGTGTCCTCACAGAAAGCGAATGAACGAGAGAAGGCAGTTAGTATGGATCATGATGAGGTAATGTGTTTGTGTTGTTGTAAATAATGACTATTTCAGATGAATAATGGTCGACTCATCTGATGATGGTGAGGCAAAGTAAACTTTGTTTTAGTAGGCTACCGCTCATTCATTTAGGAGTAAACACTGCAGTTCGCTCGCGGGAAATTGTGTATACGTTGCTTGTCAACGCCCTCCCGCTCGTTCTTGAAAAAGAGATTTTAATCTCAATGAATTTTACCTGGTTATATAAAGGATATTGATTGATTGATTGATTCGTCTACCACTCTCCCTTTTAGCTTTTCTTCATTGCATTTCCTTTTTATCTTTGATGATTCAGCCCCGTTATCAGTCATTATGACGACAAATAACTGTCTCAAACAAAGCTCCCGCTCCCCTTCCCTCACCTGGAGGGATAGGCTTCTCAAATCGCGTTGTTGCGCCACACTGAAATCTGCGACCAATACGGATATGTGACCAAAGAGCCTGCACGCGCGAACCGAAAATCAGACTGGGTGTGCGACCAGACCAAACGCAGTAATATAAACTATATAAACACGTCTTTCATTGCACTGATGGTCTCGTTTGCTGTTAAAGGTAATTTATGATTATCGGAGGAAACATGAGGCTATTTAAAAGATATTTAAATGTTACTCGGAGCTGCTTTAAAGCAGAGAGACCTGAAAGCTGTCCATGCTTGAAAGAGACGTGGGTCTCGACAACGCAGGATGTGTGGCCTGGGCCTTACTGTGAGCTTTGGGAATGAATGCCTGTGGTATATTTATGCTTTTTAACCTGTTGGAAAATACTGTATTAGAAATGAACCTGTGAATATGTAAAAAAACAAACAAAAAAAAACCACATAATTAGCAACATTATGACACATAGGTTACATACATTCATCAAGTTTTTAGCTCCACAAATATTTTTGAATTTGATGTGTGTGCATATCCCCTTTGATCACGCATTCCTCTCTTATGAACTTTTTTATCAGGCTGTGATGTTTTAATATATATGCTTTACAACTGCTCTCTGTGAACTGAATAGCATCTCACAACATGAACATTGTTTCTAAACTCAACATCTTTTAGACGCTTTGAAAAAGTCAGGATCCCGTTTAGGGTGTGTCTGGATCCCATACTTTACTCTTCGCAGTCCTGGTTTGTTATAAATAGATTTCAATGTCCTATAGTATTTTCTAATAATTCTGATTCATTGAAATTTGACATTTAAAAGAGTTATCATACATATACGTACATATAAATATATATATAAAAAAACGTTGCAGCTGTGTTTCTGTTTTGGCCGTCTTGGGAGGGCCACAAATGAATTCCCAGAATAAGCTTTGCTTGGAGCTCCCATTAAAGAATTATTGAAGAGAAATGTTTTATTCAAAGTCTATTCTGTCTCTGCCCTAGATTAAATTATGAGTATTTTCGGTAAACAACAAAAGGCTTTCAGCTTTTACAGGAACCTGTCTGTTCTGATTAAAAGAAATGTCAATGTCATGATCAAATACTGATGGTCGGCATTAAACAAGCGGCAAGTCATATATTAAGCTAAAGGAAGAAGGAATCCCCGAATCGGGCGCAGTTGCATGTTCTCTCTGTTTGTAAATCAAAAAGGGTATTTATTTTTATCTGCTATGTACATGCATTTCTGCATTGCAGTTAGATGGATAAATTGAGTTAAATATATTATTATTATATAATACTGACAATAACTATAGGAAGCGGACCACACTCAACCGGGGTGAATTGACTAATATTGATCCTGATAGAGACACACTTGTCCTGACAAAGTAATTAATGTGTAAACTGCAACAAGCACACTGGCATTCTCCCACTTACTCTTGACCTTTTAGAAATCAGCGTCAATGCATCCATCAGATGTGTATGTCATTAATACTGGTGCAAAATCAAACCAAGTTGATTACACGTACATTCAACTGCAGGTGGGAATGTAATCAATTGATGAATCGGTCACAGCAGTGTGTTAAAGAGGGCAGCTTCGTGGCAATGAGTTGACAAAGATGGGGCTGCCTGTATGCCAGAGCAAATCCACATGCGTGTGTGTCTCTCTGTGTGTGCCTTCCCTGGATTAACAGCTGTATAAATATAATTTGCCGTTGTGTGTTTGTGTATGTGTGAGCTGTGTGTGGTTGTGCCACGAGGGAGAGTTTTTAGCCATCTGAGCCCCGTTGTCTGTCTCTGTCATAGACCCACAGTAGTTTGTTATCTTTTACTCATTAATTCCTTACCCAAGGGGACTTATATGATATTGATTTATATCTGGTTCACACTGTGATGAATTAACTTTCACTGCAATACTGAGCAATCGTTTTTTAATGTTTGATGCAATCTTTCCTCTCAGGGACTGCACTTAAGTTTGGCTTTCCATCTGATTATTGAGTCCCGATGAATAACTTATGAGAATTGGGATTCACAATCACAAAGTGGGATTTGAAATACATCACTACTAGACTTTTTACAATGATGTGACCGACAGTGCAAGTCTATTAGTTTGGTAATGAGACGTGGCATGAGTGAGAGATGCATTCGATATGAAATAGCCTAAAAAACTTTCCATGTGTGCCACAGTGGTTTCATTGGATGGATAAACAAAACCCATCTGATTGATTTGCTGTCACAAAGCAGCTGTCAGCCACACCATGACCTGAACTTCTTCAAGTTTCAAATTGTCTTCAATTGTCTTGGCTCAAAGTCATACAAGTTGCCCTTGGAGGTGTCAGTTTGATGGGTTGAAAGGTACTGCAACAATTCCTGAAAATGCATAGAAGCCGAAATTAAAAACAGCGCAAAGTGTGTAAATGTGCTGTGACAGCTCGTGGTGCTGTCTGTTTTGTCAGGTGCTGTGTGATTGAAGCCTACCTCCTTTGGGGGTGATAACAGAATTGAAGTGTTGATGCAGGGAGTGCTTCTTGTACTGTAAAAGCAGCACCATGTTTGCGGTGTGTTGTCATGTGTTGGCTGTGTGACCTTTTGTACCATCCACTATTAGATTGTATTGGCTCTTTTGCACCATCATATGAAGGGATCAATTGTATGTGTTGGAGTCAATATTCATGATCTACAATGGACAAAAGTATGAATGGTTAAATCTGTAGTGTGTATGTTTACTTTTACTCCAGTTAGAAAGTAAATCTGAGCTTTTCCCAAACAAGGCTTTAGAAGTAAGCTACGCATTGATTTAATGTACAACACTTTAAACATAGGACGGAGGAAAAGTCTAACGATTTCATATAGGCCACTGAGTTGGCCATGACATACATTTGGTGTGTACGTGTGTGAATATTTGAATGGGGATTTAGAAAAGAAGATTTTCTCATATCCAATTAAAACAGAGGATTGTCCAGCTGCAAATGTGCTGCGAGGTGCAGATAATTGATTTTTATCAGAGATGTTACTCGCACTGTGTTCTGCTGAACAAGCCCCGTGCACGTCTCACCTCAAGTCTCTCTTCTACAGCTTGTGACCGCTGCTCTAGATTTACTCTTAATTTTCGTAATTGAAGTTAGCCGCCGTAGCCAGCTCAAGGTGACACCGTGATGTGTGCAGCCAGGAGAGTGTAAGTGTGGGTGCACCATGGTCTATAGTCTATCCATTGAGTGTTGACAACCACAGTGTGTGTGTTTGCACATGCCTGTACTACATGTAGTTCCTTTGTCATCTGGTGTAGAGTACTTTCTACTATGAAGGAAAATGAGAGTTCTTCAGCAGACAGATGTATTCTTTTTCAAAATACATTTTCCTTATTTACTTTTTAAATCAATCCAGTCTCTGCCCATTTCACTGTGTTTGGGAAACCTCAAAAGATGTTGAATAGCTTACAAGGATTGTGATCGACAACTATTATTTCTTCAGGAAAACAAAAGCTGGCCTACAATATTGTACAAACATCCTGGTCTGAATCTGCTTATGGATTAATACCATCCTCACCCCTTCCCTGTCAGCTTTTGATTAGATTGACTTACAAAGTGTTTTACCAACAAAACCAGGAAATGATTGATTTATTGACCCAAACTCTGCGTATGTGTGTGTGTGTGTGTCTGTGTGTGTGAGTGTACGCCCACATGCATGTATTTGTGTGTGTGTCTGTTTGTGTGTGTGTGTGTTTGTGTGCGTACTACCTTTGAAGTTGTAAAATGACATTGAGCTAGCAAGCAAATGACACAATCATAAAACACTGAATGAAATAGCGAGAACAAAAGACTTCAGGGAAATATGGAGCTTTTGTTTCCTGTGATCTCCATTGCAGCCTGCTGGGGTATATGTCAAATTGTCTAACCTTCATCGGGATAATTTGGTTCGATCAAAGCTATTATCAATAACCTCCTTTCCCTCTGTCCTGGTGGCCATGCTGGCCAACTGAATGACTCTCATCTATACAAGGCCATATGAACATGTGCCAAATCCCATTGCCTCTGCCAAGGCTGCAGGCTGTAGTTTTTGGGGGCAATGTGTGTGTGTGTGCTGTGCTGTGCGTTTGAGTGATTACCCCCGCCCCCCCAACATTTTAAGTGGAAGCCTCTCTAATTGAGCAATATTTTGTCGTGAAAGATGAGGAAAATCTTGTGAAAGAACAGTCTGCAAATCTGTGTTTGTGTCATCTAAAATTGCCCTTTTTGATGATTTTTAGGGCTGATCGCAACGACTGCGAGGAAACTGGACAGAGAACAACAGGCTGAGCACTTTTTAGAGGTAAAGATACATCTGACTTTTTATGGATCTGTAGTATTATTTATTTATCCGTTTCTGCCACAGCCAACTATTAACAAAGACAGCGTGGAGGACAAACCCTGGCAGGCCCTCAAGGCTCCATAAACTGTGATGAATGGCCGTCGTTTCGGGCCTCCGGTTTAGGATTTTCTAAATGTAATCATTCATCATTGGTTATCTTCTCTACCCAGGACGGGGAACAGGGAGGAGAGGAGTTGGTCTGCCCGGCATTTGATAAGCGCAGACACTGGGCATACAGATAGCTCCGTGATTACCATTTCTGTTGCTGCTGCCCGCTGCTCTGCATGCAGATGAACCTGATAATCAGCGATTCTTCTCGACTTTGGAGACATGAGCAAACTTCTAGTACTACCCCAGACTTTTCTTAGAACGTATTAAAATGCTGCTGAATCCACACGCACTTTGCCCTTCTACAAAATGAAATGAAATAACCCACAGTTGACCCACGGTAGTGCAGCTTGGTGGTTTGTTTTTTTTCGAACCCGCCAATTGACTTGTCTAGACTCCCGAACTCTTTCTGCTCCAGTACTTAATAAGAAACCAGCGTGTGGCAATATAAGCTACTACAAAAGGATATCAGCAACACATGTAAAAAACAAAAAGCTTGCATCTAACAGCATCATAATCTTAAACATAGTTTGAAATTGGGGGGAGTGAGGTCTTTGTCCTGTTATGTCCTGTCCTGATATGTCGATAGGATTGCCAGTCACTGTATGCCACCCGATGCTCCGCCTGTCAGTCCATGCTGCCTGTTTGTAATTAATAGTCGAGTGAGCAGTCAGGCTGGCAGCAGTGGTGCTCACCCCGATCTGATTCAATTGATCAGTGATCAGACCTCGGCCTTTGCCTCCGGGGGATCAATAATACAAAGAGATTTCCCGTGAGCTCATCCCCACGTGCTCCACGCACTCCACAGCGACAGCCACACACTGTGAGCCGAAGCTGTCTAAAGGGATAGTTCAGCATTAAGTAGGGTTGTATGAGGTGGTTATGCGTAGTTAGTGTGTTATCTTATGGAGATGGCTGTCAGTCACTATAAGAAGTTAAGGGGAGAGATGTCGCTGTAGCAGAGGTCCGCCTTGTTTTGCAGTGTGGGCCAACAGAAAAACACTTCTACCCCAAATATAAAAAATGCTTACCTACAAAATAGACATCCGTTGAATTGTAGACTAAACGTAGGATTTCTTCACTGCTGATTTGCGGACTAATACGCTACACTGGCGCGAGTTGGGGTAGTAATACATACGAAGACGTACCCTTGAAAAAAGTGCAGCATCTCAGCAGTGGAAGAAAACTAAATTTACCGTACAATTGAATGGATATTTCCTTTTTAGGTAAGTATTTATACACGTGGTGAAAACATTTTGTGGCTGGCCCCCTCTGCAGCAGTACAAGGCTGACAGCGATGTCTCCCCCCAAACTCCTTATAGTGACTGTGCTGATGCTGCCATTTCCACAAGGTAACATACTAACTATGCATAAGTCCCTCATAAAACCCCACTTCAAAACTTCTGAACTATCCCTTTAATGAATATATGAACTCACACAAAAAAAACCCAACACATGTGAAAAACTAAAAAACATGTCCAAGAGACAATAATGCATTTCTATGGGGCGCTCCGGTGGCATAGTGGATAGAGCGAGTACCATATTGGCTCCGGCCTTTGTTGCAGAGGTCGCGGGTTCGAATCCGACCCGTGGACCTTTACTGCAGGTCCTCCCCCTTCTCTCTCTGTCTCCCCATTTCAACTCTGTCCTATCAAATCAAGCTTGAAAAAGCCAAAAAAATAAATAATAATAATAATAATAATAATAATAATAATAATAATAATAATAATAATAATAATAATAATAATAATAATAATAATAATAATTATGCATCTCTATGACTGCCTGATGTGTTTATTTGTATGCATGCTTGTTCACTCCTTAGGTAACAGTTATAGACGGCCCAGTGACCACTCGCCAGTCCACAGTGTGGGTCATAGTTCACATTGAGGACGAAAATGACAACCCGCCCATCTTCCCAGAGGTCACCTACCGCATCAGCTTGACCGAACGAGATCGCAACAAACGCGGGGAACCAGTCTACCGGGTCTTTGCTTACGACCGCGACCTGGGAGCCAATGGCAACATCACATACAGCATCGTCGACGGCAACGAGGACGAAAAGTTCGGCATTGACCCAAGGACGGCTATGGTGTCGTCAAAGAAGATGGTGACAGCCGGAAGCTACGATATCCTCACAGTGAGTTTTTTTATATCTGCAGGTGTTAAAGTGGGGAAAAAAAGCACATAGTTAAAATGGTTGGAAGCAGCCTTCTACAGTTACAAGCACAACAAACACACATATCTGCTGTATGAGCTATATTTTACAATTAACTCACAAATGAGTCCCTCCAAAGACTAGGTGGATGTTTTTTTCATTAATGTTTTACATATTTGTTATAGAGCAGGCCACCCCATCAAATTATACAGTGTATGCTGGGATCCATTTTGAGGTTAGCAGACATACTATGTATGGATAGGACATGGTCACTGAGGTGTATAGGTGTAAGTTAACAAAGGGACAAGTGTCAGAGTAGAAAAGATGGGCATATATCTCAGCTTTGCAGTAGTTAAGAGTAGAACATCTGTTTGAAGTGGAGAGGCTAGCAATTCTAATAGCCTACTACATCCTGGGTGTTTTGTTCCCCCTGAATACATGCATAGTACTAACACCAGAACAAATGAAGTGTTGTTGACCCAACGTTGAGTAAATCTAGCCCGTTCACCGATAAAAATTATTCCGTTTTCCAGTCTGGCTTATCATTATTTAATGGTTTTGTTTAAATTCCCAGATGGTTGATTCATTGGCTGCTGGATGGTGTCGTCTGGATTTCTCAGTACTGTTCTTTTCTCTTAGATAAAAGCGGAGGACAGCGGTGATCCTCCATTATGGTCTACTGTCAAACTCCATGTGGAGTGGATTCGAAAACCTGTCCCGTCGCCCTTGCCCTTACTATTCACCCAGCGATTTTACAACTTCTCTATTTCGGAGACAGCTGCAGTAGCTCAGCCGGTGGGAGTAGTCGCTGTCAGCCAGTCAAGCACACCTGTCTGGTTCAATATAATCGGTAAGAACATTTATGAATGGTATTAAACTGCTAACAGGCCAGAGGAAGATGTATATTAAAACGTGTCTTGTGCTTATGAAATAGAATTACCAGGCCACACTTGCAAAGTGGTAAAGCTGCCATCCACTTTTTAATGGATACATTTTAACATGGAAATTTGGTTTCATGCTAGAAGCTATCAGATTTGTGTCCATGTAGGAGAGATGGTCAGTTAACCTCAAAGTGCTTCTTTCTACTTTTCGTGAAATTGTAAATATTTCAGTTAACCTCTCTGTTGAAGAGGTGCTGATGACAGTTTTCAGAACGTTTAATGGATATTTCTAATAATCAAAATAAGCTTGTTTAAATCTAAAGGACACTTCCTGTAATTGTCATGTATTGTATTGTACACAGGCAAAGGTGCATAATCAATTTTTTTTTACTTCTGTACAAGAAGCAAGCTGGCAAACCAAGGAAAATAAAAGAACGGCTTGTGCTGCTGTTCTGGCTCTGCTGGAAACAAGGAATCTTCTCAGTGGCCTTGTTATGCCCTACGGTTCAAGTCTTTGAAAGAATAATCATCATTGATTGACTACACAACAGTTCTGATTACCAAAAATGTCTGTAGTGACGGAGCTCCTTTACTCAGATGTTAAATATTAAAAGGATTCGATTATTAGTTGATTGTTCTTTGTTTCAGTCACACACATAAAAAAAAATTAAAATGCAAATGATGTGGGCCTTTTCTCATTCACTCTTTCTGTTGTTGTCAGCGAAAGTGAAAGTAATTGGGCAGAAAAAGCTCATTCATCTTTCACTTTTTTCTCTTGTTTTATACAAAAAGTAAAAACGTGGTGATTACCCTTTCTCTCAAACTTCTTAAAACATGCATGAATAAATCACATTTCCCATATTGTACTGAAGTATTCTGAGGAAAAGTACCCTCACAGTACATTACATTAAAATAATACACTTAAATGTGAAGAGGTCGACATTGCTGACTGCTCTGTTTACTTTAGATGAAGCAGACCTTTGAATTCCCTTGACTCCCTAAATATTAATGATCTCTTTCTCTTCTCTTTCCTTCTGTCTCTCATTGTCAAGGCGGACGGGTAGCCAGAGACATGTTCTACATTCCACAGAATGCATGTGGAGGAAACTGCTCACTGGATACAGGTCAGGTCAAAGCACATTTTTGTCACAATTATCTTTTCAGTAATTGTACTGGAGAAATGTAAGAAAATTCAGAAGATGAAGCATACTACAGTATACCGGCACCTTGTTTAGCCGAAGGCGGTATTGTGATGTAACCGTGAAAAAGGTTTCTCACATAGTTTTTGATCTCTGCCCAGACAGCAGAACGGGTTCATATCTTTAGTTCAGCCGCTATGCTACTACTTTGGAAAGTACTGTGACACGGTCAGCCTGTAAATGTAAGGTTTCTACTTCAGAGGAACTTCTTCAAATGGAAAATCTATATGAAGAAGGACCTGTATGGAAAGAGTGTTTAATGTGATGTCCCAGATGATCTTTCTGCAATTGCTCCTTAACCCAACATGTTGTGTTACAATAGGGGAAAAGATTGCTAATGTCATAGCAATAGTCCATGTGTGTCTTCGCATTAATATAAGGTTCCTGTGATGGTGTCATATGAGATACGAACAACACCTGAACCCCCTGGAAACACACTTTATCACTATTGATCAAAAACTCCTTGGGGCACCTTTGATTATTAATCATGCATGTCGCTAATCTGCTGACGGAAGTTAAGGCTGTTATCTTGAGTAATTTAAAAAAGTGTGTCAAATGAAGCACAATTTATCTGCTATTTAACAGAACACCAATTAAAACATTTACAGTATGTCCATACCTTTTGAAAACCAAGCATTCATTTATTGACCACTATGGCTACTACACAATTTATTCTGCAGACATATACCACACATGTAACCACTGTGTACCTGTTCAGATGTTGTATCACTGTGCGATTGTAAAATACAAACACAACCATAAATACTAAAACTACCTTTGAAGCATGATCAAAGCCCCAAGAGGCACCTCTTACAGACAAAAAATAAACTATACTTCTTTTTATTTGGAGGCTACAGACTGGGATTTCTGTTTTACTTGATGTTGTGAGATTGCTGTAGTCTGTCTTCCAGGAAAACAACAACAACAAACAAACTAACAAAAGCAAAGCGTATCCCTGTGACTTTGCTCAGACTAAACGCATCAGTGGTCCTGTGAAAAATGCCCAATCAGTATTCATATGCCGAGGAGGGCTGGATCCCGGATATCTCAGGAGGGAAGCTGGAATGAGACGAAGGGTGGGACTGAATACCTAACACGCATCAATCTTCTTCCTCGCTCTAATCAAACATTAAACCTCTAAATGGTTCACTCACCGCCCGTGGAAAGAGACCCAGGCTGTGGGTTTTTCTGATCTCTGAGATGGGTTGTGTTTTGGAATGATAAGACACGTGTTTGTGCTGCTGTTAACAGCTCCGGGGTTGCCAAGCGGGTTCGGCGCTACATGGCACCGCATTTCAGTTCACTTTATTACACGGCCCCTGCGGCTCCAGACGCAGGCACCTGGCCAAAACAATTACACAGTAATAACTTAGAGCACCTGAGTTGAGCATGCACAGTGAATACGAAATGACTGAAACTCATGTGTGAACCATGTGTGTGTGTGTGTGTGTCATTCCAGGGAGCTTTGACATGCAGTTTGACCTTCAAGTGGGTTTTGGGACTCTAGTCGTGGCCAAGCCACTGGATGCAGAGGTGCAATCAGTGTACAACATGACAATACAGGTGACAGATGGGACCAACTTCGCCACGGCACAGGTACACACACCTTTGATTTGTTATGCACCGGCAGTGCCCCTTACACACTCCAGACCCGCATCAAATTGAATTATTGTTACCTCGTCCCCGGGAGTGCTATTTACTCTCAGCTTTCCTCCTCTCTTTTCGCTTGCACTCCCCCCTTTTTTCTAAAATTATCTCCTGCTGACCGTGAAATGTGCTTTTGGTCGCTCTGTCTTTGGCATTTCCTGTGTTCCTGCTGTCTTGGCCGACCTGCATGGTCTGCCTTGCAAGGGGGAATCCTTGATGTCAGTGGATTACTGGGATTAGACAGGGCAAATAAAGGTCAAGTGTGTGTGTAAATGCGAAAGATGGACCCAGATCCCTCTGAGTTAAACAACTGGTCTGGCTTAAAAAAGATACCGCAACTTTGACTATAAGGAATTAATGTAAATACTTTTAGTTTCTCCATCTTTCAAAATATATATAGTATATTTTTTTTAAATACAACAAAAAATTAAAACAAGAAGAAAAAAATGAAAGCACTAACTAAATCATAAATGATCAATCACCTAAGCTATCTTTATTTTGAAGGATAACATACTGAGGACAATTCTACTCTGTACCAACCTCTGTGTGGTTTTAAACTTCTTCGTCTGTGCCTTTTATTCACTCAGGTGTTCATCCGAATACAAGACTCCAACGACAACCCTCCGGTATTTTCACAGCCGGCCTATGATGTCAGCGTCTCGGAGGACGTGCCGGTCGACGTGGAGCTGCTGCGCGTTCGAGCGTCGGACGTGGACGAGCGCGCCCGATTGAGCTTCTCCATATACGGCAGTGTAGACCCAGCCAGTATGAGACTCTTCAGGGTCAATCCTGGTACAGGAGTGGTCTACACCGCGGACAGGTTGGACTACGAGGCCAGAACACAGCACATCCTCACTGTTATGGTGAGAACGGAGACATGGAAGGAATACAGTATGTCGATAAACGTTGAAAGCCCATCGAATGCGACACAGCCAAGGTTCACTGTGATGATATGAAGTTTGTTTATTGTGCCAAAGGGACCTTGCATGATTTGTGTGTGTGTGTGTGTGTGTGTGTGTGTGTGTGTGTGTGTGTGTGTGCGTGTGTGTGCGTGTGTGCGTGTGTTTGCTACTACATATATTTGTGTACCTGTGCTCTCTTCCAAGTGGTGCTCTTCTTGCTCGCTTGCCTGCCTTACTTACTTTTTAACTGGATTTTTTTCTCCTCCAACGTTATCCATGTTTCCATTTGGCTGCAGGTCAAGGATCAGGAGTTTCCATTCAACCGGGACCTGGCTCGCATCCTGGTGGCGGTGGAGGACGCCAATGATAACATCCCCTACTTCACCAGCACCGTATACGATGCTGTTGCCTTTGAATCTTCTCCCATAGGCACTTCTGTAGCGCAAGTAACAGCCTTGGACAAAGACAATGGGATTAATGGGCAACTCACCTACAGTATGGAAGCAGGTGTGTGATGCTATCTGAGGGTGTATTACTTTTTATGACTCTGTTTTAAACAGCAGTTTGAACTGGGACTGGCTGTACAGTGCTTTGTCACTTGAGAAACAAATTGCGATTCCCGGTAATGAAGTCTGTAACCTTTTTCTTGCTACGATCAGGAAACAGCGGCGGTGTGTTTGGCATTGATAATGCCACCGGCATTATCTTCATTGCCAGGGAGCTGGACATCACCTCCGTGGGCTTTCACACCCTCACCGTGCGTGCCACGGACAGCGGATTTCCTCAGCTAATGGCCACAGCCTCGGTTCGCATCTCCTTGATACTCTCCGACTTCTCCAAACCCAAATTCTCTCAGAATGAGTATCAGGCTGAGGTAAAGAGAGACAGATGGCGGGCTGATAACATGGGTGTATATGCTGGAGAGGTGTGGGAAGGGATGGTAGGGTGGGATGGATGGTATGCCTCTGGACAGACATACAGTAGCTGAAAAAATATCAATTATATTTTGCACAAAACTTAAGTGCCTATGGTATTATCACTGATGTCTTTGTATTTACAGATAATGGAGAACTGCACTATTGGAACGCACGTGATCACCATTAACGCCCTCAGCCGCTCCGCACTTATTTATGATATCACCGGGGGCAACGAGGACCTCTGCTTCTTCATCAACCATCACACCAGTGTAATCACCACACGAAAACTACTTGACTTTGAGGTTTGTTACAGCATGTGTTTTAAAGGCAGCAGGTGTGTCGTTTTACAACCACCTGCAGCCACAGTCACTGAAGTTTCTCTGTTTGGCAGCAAACCACATCTTACTTTCTGGTGGTCCGTGCCCTGAGCATGGCTGGAGTGGAGGCCAGCACCACTGTCATCGTCCAGGTGGGGGATGTCAACGATAACCCACCTGTCTTCCAGCAAATCAGGTAGCCTATCAGTGGTGGTAAAAATAAATTCACTGGCATGCTCCTGTGTTGTTTGCTAGAGACATGGTAAGTCTGGACATGTGTAGTGGATGGATACAAGTAGCTTTTTCTTCTTTTATCATATCAGGTATGTGGGCGCAATCAGTGAGGCTGCTCCAGTCAACAGCGTGGTCCTGGGAGAAGATGGAAACCCTCTAGTCATCCAGGCGTCGGATAGGGACCGTAATCACAATGCCCTGTTGGTGTTCCAGATAGTAGACGAGACCGCTAGCAGGTTTTTCAGCGTGGACTCTGGGACTGGATCGATACGGTAGGTGACACATATTTTTTTTCAAATTCATCTTTATTTCTACAGGCAAGTAATGAAGGATAAGTAGTTATTTGCAATGATGGCCGGACAAGGGTTAAAAAAAACACTAAGGAAAAGGGAAGGAGGGTGTGATGAAATGCATTAGACATGATATACAATATAAAATGACCTGAAATACAGCTTTTAACAATTTAAAATGACATAAAATACAACTTGTACATTTTAAAATGACATCAAATACAATTTAAACCGATAGAAACCAGAGGATGTTTGAATCACCCACTATTCAACTGGTATACTTTATTTCTTCTCATTTGACTTTTTCGTCTACTAGAACGATCGCCAGTCTAGACTATGAGACCTTTTCTGAGTTCCTTTTCCGGGTTCACGTTCGAGACAGCGGTCAGCCTCCTAGACGTGCCGACAGCCCTGCAGAGGTGATTATAAAGGTGAGTAAATGACATCTACAGTGAATCAGAGCCCACTGAAGCCTCATGAACCATTCCTGACTCACTTTGACACTGGTGTTGCATTTTGTAGACATTACATTCGGCTTTTTGTAATACCTTGCCTTAGGTGATCAACATCAATGATTCACCTCCAAAGTTATCCCAGGACACTTACGAGGCAGTGCTCCTCCTGCCCACCTACGAGGGAGTTGAGGTCCTAAGGGTTGAGGCTTTTGACCCTGACATGAACTCCGACCCCACCCTCAACCCTGACAAGTCCGTGACCCCCCAGCTGCTTTACTCTCTAGTTGACAGCAATGTGGGATACTTCTCTGTGGAGCGCTACACCGGAGTTGTGACCGTCATCAATCCCGCCCTCAACAAAGACCGTTACCGCTTTAATGTGAAGGTAGGTGATTGGACCAGAGAGAGAGACACATATCATTTTTATGTATCCTGTCACTCCCTTAAAAATAAACAGCAGGCAGTTAGCTTGTAATTATTACCCACAGGTCGGGTCATCTACTTGGGTTTTTTTTCCGCCTGAGTAGATTTGTGGTTCTCCAGGACTCTTTATGCCCCAGGGGTTGTTTTGTTTAGCATGCAAAGTCTTATTGAATACACAATAAAATAAAATAAACACAATTAAATGTACTTTACTATGAGGCAGCTCTCATATAAATGCAAACAAGGCTTTCATTATAGTCTGCACCAAGGGGCCCAACAAGGCACTCCTATACCGTCTTTTTCTCTCTTTTTTTTCCTTTTGAAGGTATGGGATGGACGTTTCTCCAGCATGGCGTCTGTCACAGTGCTTGTCCGAGAAGCTTTAGACAGCGGCCTTATGTTCACCTCCCCTGTCTACTCTGCCTCCATCCCAGAGAACATATCCAATGTGTCTTTAGTGACTGTTGTCAACACGGTGGGCCACCGTCTGAACGAGCCTCTCAAGTACAGTCTGCTGAACCCCGGCGGGCGCTTCACCATCCGGCCCACATGCGGAGTGCTGCTCACCACCGGCGTGCCATTTGACCGGGAGGAGAGAAGACGTTACGAGTTGGTGGTGGAGGTCAGCAGGGAGGATGAGATTCTAAGGGTGGCCAGGGTGACTGTACAAGTCCAGGTGGGTATATACAGGGATAAATAATGTAAAAAGTGTGTTGTTTGTTACGTATGTTTTTTTGACTTTATTTTCTTGTCTTATTTTTAAATAAATCCCTTACGTTTTTTAATTTTTTGTTACTTAGTGTGCTTGTCTTTTCTGTTTAGTTTGATATTACATAATTAGATGATTTTCTTGCATTGGTTCATTTTGCTTCATGAAACACAACTTATATAAACTCAATCATGAAGTTCTCTGGATCCCAAGCCGAAGGTTGTTATTTTAATTTTTTTGCTTTGTTTCATTAAGCTCGATAGGATATTTTTGTTTTGAATATTTCAGTATAGATGATTGCATGGTGGCATCAATTAAATGGGGGCACACTCATTAAGCCATACACTACATACAGATACAACAGGGGAAAGTTGTACTAAAAAAAGTTTTGAAGTTACTCACTATAATCTAGGGTTGGTTACTTTTTACCATAATTGTGTAGATACATTGATAAGAGACAGATTTTTAAAAGCCCTCAATTCCCACCAAAGTCTCTTTCTTTACTATATCGTTACAATAGCCAAATGACTTTTCTTTCTCTAGGTGGAGGATGTGAACGACAATGCTCCAGAGTTTGTGAACCTGCCCTACTACGCTGCAGTGCAGGTGGAAGCAGAGCCAGGATCATCTATTTTCAGGGTCTCAGCCATTGACCAAGACTATGCTCGGAATGGAGAAGTGACTTACAGCCTCAAGGAGGAGCACAGGAACTTTCAGGTTAAATGTGCTGCTCTTAAAGATGCTATACGAGGAACTTTTAAACATTTCTGAAACAGTCTCATTTTTCCTCTGATCATCATTAAATACATGTAACAGCAAATGAGACCATCAGTGCAAAGAATGCTATTTTTATATAGTTTTTCTTTATGTCTTTTTCATGGCTACGCTCACCCACAAACCAGTACTCACCAAGTAAAAACACTACTGCTTTTGTCAAAAGGGGGCGCACAAATTAACATTAACTGAAAGTTCTTCGGAGTATCTTTTAAACGTTTTTCTTTCACGTTATTATGGTCCTTATGTCAAACTGGTATTTACTGTACTTATTCCACGCAGGTGCACCCTGAGACAGGAGAGCTGACCTTGAAGAGGGCCTTCGAGGCAGACTTATCCAACGCGGAGTACAAGGTGGTCCTGGTGGCCTCCGACAGTGGCTACCTGCCTCTGTCCAGTGAGGTGGAGCTGCCTGTTACCGTGGTGAACAAAGCTATGCCGGTGTTTGACAAGCCCTTCTACGGCGTCACCGTTAGAGAGGACGTGCCCGTCTACACCTCCGTCCTGAGTCTCAACGCCACCAGTCCCGAGGGCCAAACCGTCATATTCACCATTATGAACGGAGACCCCACGCGCCAGTTTGACATAGGTTTCGACACGGGCATCATCAGTGTGATTTACCCCTTAGACTACGAGAACATGCAGTACTACCGATTAACGGTGAAGGCTACAGACACGCTGACCGGGGCAAAGTCTGACGTGGATGTAGACATTGTGGTGCTGGATGTGAATGACAACCCGCCACTGTTTCAGAACACCTCCTACTGCTCCGTGCTGGCTGAGAACTCCATGATTGGAACGACTGTGTTGCAGGTGTGTGCAAGTGTATGTGTGTCTTGTCTTTGTATCTTGTCAGTCCAGTGTGTACTCTAACGGAATGACTGTTTACACTTAAGACTCGATAAATAGTAAATGCCAATTCTTTTATTTATGAGAAGATAGTGTGATATTTCCTCTCAACATTTCCCAGTGGAAGCTGTCGCCCTTTTGGGCGAGATAATAGACGAGTGCTGTTGTTGCACACTGAGGAGCATGTTTGCACAAGGAAACTGTTAAATTCATGGATATCTATTACAATTTATTTGAGGTTAGGCAGTCATCAAATTAAATTAATGGCTTTATTTGAATGTATGATTTAAGAATTAAGAGGGACATCTTGAATCAGGAATGTTTATCAAGCATGGGTAACACTTGGGCTCTGTGAGCAATATTACAAAATTGTATAAAAACATAGGTTTTGCATCGTTAACGCATGTTGAGGGCTTCAGGGGCATCACCATACAGCAGCAATGATTATGTCTACGCCATGAAACACTGACACATTGCAAACTTAATACAAAAAATATATGTCTATTTTATAGGTTGCTCAAAGAAAACTTTACAATCACAATTAATTTCACTCTTAATTTTTTTTTCACTCTTCTTTAATTTATAGCCATACAATGGCTGCATACAGCGTAATAACAAGAAATGTTATTCTCCTGAATAATCATGCTGGATGCTCCACAATGTTTGTATGCAGCTCTGGAGGCAGTTGTATCCTAACAGTATCTAATTGAAACCCAAAACCTTTTTTTTTGCTACTTTAAGTCAGTGTGGGTACTGTAGCTATATAGTATATCAGGGTAAAAAAAAAAAAAAGCAGACCTTATCTTGAATAATGTGGGAACAAGTGCAATGGTTTAATGTTGCTTTTCCTTAAGGTGTTTGCCCAGGACCAAGACTCGGAAAAGAACGCCATTGTGAGTTACCAGATCCTATCTGACATCTACAACAGCACCGACTACTTTCTCATCGACAGCAGCAGCGGCCTGGTATTCACTGCACGCCTGCTGGACTACGAGTTGGTCCAGCGCTACAACTTCATAGTCAGAGCCACGGACAGCGGAGAGCCCGCCCTCAACAGTGATGTCAGCGTCACTGTTTCTGTCACCGACACAAACGACAACCCGCCTAACTTCAGCCAAGCACTATACGAGGCCTTTGTCAGCGAGCTGGCTCCCCGAGGACACTTTGTGACCTGTGTTCAGGCCTCCGACGCTGACATCTGTGATGCTCAAAGGCTGAGGTAAGAAAAAGGAAAGACATTATGGGATTTGTTTCTCTGTAATGGTTTGTTGAGATTAGATTTCCTTCTTTTACATGCTTTACCAAATGAACGAAGTTGGAACTGTTGCCAACTTTTCAGTTCCTTTATAAACCAGGCAATCTTGTTTTTGTGTATCGTTTGATAAAAACAAAGTTATTTTCGCTCCATCTCTTATTTGTTTTTTTTCTAATTGTTTTGGTCTTGGCTCATACTTGTGATGCTGGTGTTTCTTGCAGATTCTTAATTATTGAATCAATATGTGCCTTTCTTTCGGTTTTGCGATTCAGGTACAGTATTCTCTCTGGGAATGAGAGAATGATGTTTACGATTGAGTCGGATACAGGGGTGCTCAGTCTGTCTAACAAGAGGAGACAAGGCATGAAATCCTCGTATCAACTCAATGTGTCTGTGTCAGATGGAGTCTTCACCAACACTGCTCAGGTGAGACAGCTTCTCAGCGGTTACAGTTTAGTGTTGCCAACTGATTTGCTCTTTTTTTTTAACCTTTGCACGGTATTGAAAGGCAAGCAAGCCCAGTGACCTTCTTTAGCAATCCCTCGCTTCAGATTTGTTACACACATTCGCAGCTGTGCAGTACAGCTGCTTGCTTGCTACCACTGGCTGCCGAGCTGCTCTGGAGGTTAATGTACGCTCTTGTCATAACACATTAACTGTGATGATGATCTGCCAACTGAGAAAAAAAAACCCATCCACATTTATCTCACAGTGGTAATTACAATTGGGACTCTGCTCTCCCACATCTCTAGTCCACATAATGTGTTGCGGCAATGACACGTTGGTTTGCCTCCTCCTCTTCTTCTGACTGTGATGTGAAATGAAGTGAGGCCTGAGTGTTTGCAGCTGCATCAATCACCATTTGGTCACGGGCCTGATGCTCTTAACCGCCGGTCCGCGAATCAGGCTGATGCGCTCGCGTTTGACAAATCGCGGTGAGGCTGGCATCAACAAAATGTAAGCAGACATGAGGATGATGATAATGGGATGACAATTAGAACGATGGTGTTGATCCCCCCCAGGTTACCGTGCGTGTGCTGGGAGCCAACCTGTACAGCCCGGTGTTTAGCCAGAGGTTCTACCTGGCCGAAGTCCAAGAAAATTCCCCTCCGGGTTCAAAGGTCATTCAAGTAAGTTTTTCCTTCTCACTCAATAACGTTTCCAACAGAAACCTCCTACATGGATGATGTTGTTTATTTATTATGTCTACCTTCTGTATCTCTGTGTGAACCCTCTCAGGTCCGTGCAACGGACGAGGACTCCGGGCTGTTTGGCCAGATCACCTACTCCTTCATCAACGATCTGGGGAAAACTCAGTTCTCTATTGATGCGGATGGATTCATATTCTCTGTAAAGACATTAGACAGAGAAAACCCTCTCAACAAGGACATGGTGCTGACAGTTATGGCCCTGGATGGTGGAGGTACTATTATATTGACACCGACCAGACGGACTGTAAACTGACAATAGCCATCTTCAAATTGGCCCATATAAATCTGGCAGACCAAAACATTTGGCTTACGTTACTGTAATGCATGAGTGGTCCCTCTTTTTTTTGGCAAATGCACTGTAACTGTCGCCTGTAAGACGCTATCTTTAATATGATAACACTCTTGAAGATTAATTTAAGTATTTTCCCATTATAGATGCATTACATTTCATCATCTGGAGTTAGTTCCGTTGAATGCAGAAGTAAAATAAGGGCGAGTTCTTTTTCTGTACTCAAACTACGTACATTTGTAAACATCACGCAATTACATATACGCTCTTTTCATTCCTGCAGGCCGTGCCTCGTTTTGCACAGTGCGAGTGGTTCTTGCTGATGAGAATGACAACGCCCCTCGGTTCAGAGCGGTGGAGTATCGCATGAGCATTAAAGCAAATGTCGCCAGCGGCTCTCTGGTCACACAGATCCAAGCCACTGACCCTGATTCTGGTTCAAATGGGAGAATCACCTACTCCCTTTACAGCGAGGCACGCCTATCACTGGTTGATGTGCTGGAGGTCAGTGTGTTCTGCTCTTCAACTGTATACTTTAGGCTATTGTACAACACACTACATAGCTGTGGGCTTAGATTGCACTAGAACTGCAAACATCGTCTCAGTTCCCCTTTAATAAAAGACTCAAAGTATTGATTGTCAATCAGGAGATATTCTCAACCGATACACCCTCAACACTTACAGTAGGTCGATTAACATCTATCATTATGAATTTGTACTCACCAGATCAAAACAATGTTACTTTAAGATTGATGCTCTGGTCAGTTTTCACTGATCAGAAGCAAGCACAATTACAAAGCGAAAACAATTAAACACCTATGATTGTAAAGGAAATAGAAATCTGTAGAATACAAGGTATGTACTGTATGCAAACACCAGTGACCGTGAACTCTGGAGGTCCCTTGTCGACGGCCTATACCCCAGTAGGGGTGTAAGGCGTACGTAAGTAAGTAAGTAAGTACTGTATGCATTGAATAGAAGTAGTAGATATCAAGTTGAAGCTCAAGTAACACTATTAACAACGCTACAGTATAATAAAAGGACAAACACAAGTGATGTCAAATAAAAGTAAGTAAGTAAGTTAGTAAGTAAGAGGTGAAACAAATAAGAATTTGTTGGCCTAAGAAACACTGTCGGGTTCAGGCTCTGAGAGTGAAAGATACAAGCGTCTATAACTAGTGTTTTTTTGCAAAGTTGAAGGCACTAAAGATTTAAATAGGGCTGTGCTTTGGCTGACTTGGCCCAGGTGGAGCCGGACAGCGGTTGGATGATGACTAAGAGTGCGGTGGACCACCTCCAGGGCACCGTGTTGTCCTTCTTTGTCAAAGCCACGGATGGCGGCTCACCGGCCAAACACTCGCTGGTGTCGGCCTTCATTCACGTGGTGCCGCCCGATGCGTTCGTGCCCTCCTTCAGCCAGCCTCAGTACTCCTTCACCATCCCCGAGGACACTGCGGTAGGAACTGCTCTGGGGTCAGTGTACATAGCCACGGGACAGACCGGCTCCTTCTCCACGGTGGGAGGAGAGACGTCCGACAGCAACCAGGGAGGGACATTCACCGTGGAGACGGACACGGGTCTGATCCGTCTGCTCAAGCCGCTGGACTACGAGCAGGTCAACACCTACCGCTTTAAGGTCGCCGCGACAACCCGAAGAGACCTCATCGAGTCCGTCTCCACCGTGGACCTGGAGGTTAAGGTCAGTGAATGACGTAGTTTAACAGAGAGACCATTTCATCAGAATTGAATTTGATCTTTATTTAATGCTTTGAAATAAAATAAAATGTAATGGAGTGGGAAAACTCCAAAGCAATCGATATAGATGTATCATGTATCTCTGAGCGTACTGGAATGAGTCAGTCAAAATATTTACCACACGTGACCAATAAGGATCAAGGATCGTTTAACACTGCTAAGAGCAACACATGCCCCATTTTGTCATTTTTTTGCAGGTCCTAGATGTCAATGACAACAAGCCAGTTTTTGAGACCAACACTTATGTAGCCACAGTGATGGAGGGGATGCCAGTAGGCACACGAGTGATCCAAGTCCGTGCACTCGATCCAGACTGGGGCTCTAATGGACAGGTGTGTGGCCGCCCAGTTCAACTGCATATTTGGATGGATACAAATGTGTTTCTTAGTACAGTGATTCAGTTCGTAGAGCACTGCAGATGCATTGATAAGCTTATGTATTGTTTCTTTCCCGCTGAATTGCAGGTGACGTACAGCCTCGGACCTCTGCTCAATTACAACTTGGACTTGACCAAAGACGCTCGCTCCCTCACTGGCTCCCTCACCATAGGCTCTGTCTTTGCCATTGACAGTAAAACAGGCTGGATCACAACAGTGAGTCCCATGGACCACGAGACCTGTTCCAGCTACAACTTTGAAGTGGTGGCCTCAGACCTAGGGGAGTTACAGTCCCTCTCCTCCACAACAGTGGTAACCATTGCCGTGTCGGACGTCAACGACAACCCGCCGCTGTTTGAGAGGGAGCTGTACCGCGGCGCAGTGAAGGAGAGCGATCCCCTCGGCGAGACGGTAGCTGCTCTCAAAACCCAAGATCGAGATGGCACCGATCAGAACCGCCTGGTCAGCTTTTACATCACCGGTGAGGAAGTGAAGAGAACACTGACAATTATTATTATAGTTCAAAACATTCTGTCCTGCAGTAACTGTCCGTCATGCAGTTAGGTTAGGGTTGTGTTGTCGCATATGGAATCATGCATTGGCCTAATGAGTTAGCTTTTATTAAATGTTCAACACGACTTACCTTTGAAATTGAAAATAAAACGTTGTCCTTTACAGACTCACATGTGACTTTCAGGGGGCCACTTCTTTCTTTTATGGGAGTGATATAAAAAATAACACTGTGAGGCCCCTCAGCAAAGCTCTCACCTTGAGCTTGATGTTTTCTAGTCACATAATACTGTCTGATAATGACTAAGGATGATATATTTTTGGCCCGTGGTCTGGCATATAAAAAAAACTGATTGGCCTAATGGAAGTGTCGTAATAAAAGGTCAGATTCTTAAACGTTGAAAGCCAATTGCTGCGAAACAGCCAACCTGCATGGTTTACTGTGATGATGTGTGATGTTTGTTGAGTGTGCCAAAGGGTCCTTGCAAGATTTGTGTGTGTGTTAATGTGTGTCTGTATGTGTGTCTGTCAGTCTGTGTGTCTGTCTCACTGTGTGTCTGTGTGTTTGTGTCTGTGTATGTGTATGTGTATGTGTATGTGTATGTGTATGTGTATGTGTATGTGTATGGGAGTAGAAAGGTGGGGCGCTGATGCTTACTCATCTTGGGAATTAATAAGACTTCCATTTTGTGCTACAAGTCTGCTATAATTGGTTATCAAACCTTTTGTCTTGTCTGTGCGGCGCGCTGTGCCCTTTTTAATCCTCACCTGTTGTAATCTCCAGGGGGAAACCCGCGGGGCGTGTTTGGCCTGGCTCTGGTGCAGGGAGAGTGGAAGGTTTATGTGAGCGGTCTGCTGGATCGAGAGCAACAGGACTGGTATCTGCTCAACATCACAGCCAGCGATGGCCTGTATGTCGCTCGTACCGTGGTGGAAGTTACCATCATGGATGCCAACGACAACAGTCCCATCTGCAACCAGGTCAGGCACACAGACAAATAGAAATGGTTTAAATACAATTGCGGAATCCAGTAAGATGGACTACAAATTTGACTAGGATTAATGGTACAGACTTAATCCACTATTTGTATTCGAGCTGACCACATTCCAATCGAATGTTTTGTATAAAAGTAGAAAGAATAAATGTCCTTTGAATACATCATATGATATAACAGTCAGTATCTAGTGAATATTAGTCAAAAGGCAAGTTACTGTATTAGTTAATGAGCGAGGGGAAACATACATTTACTGCACTCCTCCATTTTTTTAAATACTAAAAACAGATCTGTATGAATGAATGCACAACTTAGTTACTAATGAAGAGTTATAACAAGTGTTCTGCTGAGAAGAGTTGATGGTTAATAGTCAAATCGTTTTCTTCACATTATCATTGTCAGTCACTCCAAAAATATCTGATGACAATATACACTATCACACAGTGCTGCTTAGTTAGTCATGTTTAGGGGTGGCTTGGCTCAGAAAATGAATCGATTCACAACTGTTAAAATCTGCATACTGCATACACAAAGCTAAAAATCTGGGGCTTTAGTAGAACAGCAATTATTTGTTCATTCAAATATTGATTCTCTGTTCTAAGGTGCACCAAAGCAAAAACTCTATGTGAATTCATTTAAACTAAATGTCTTTGTATTATATTTCAAGGAAGGTACTTACACTTGGGTACAAATTTGCTTGTACATCGTGCTTTTTCTGTGTATTGAAAATACACAGTTCAATTCGGATGAGCTGTTCTCTTTATCTCACACAAATGATATCATTTGCAATAACAAATGACATTAATTAGTGGGTAGAGGGGGTGGAAAAGCTTTAGCCCAGTGCGATAGTTTCCTAACTTGCAACTCTAAGACATACCATAACAGTCGGCTAAAACTCAGGGAAAGGGGAAAATAATTGGACTGGGCAGTCATTTGGGGATGTCCCTCTTCATTTAGAAGGGAACGTCTTCCATTTCACTTAATTAGCTGAGAAACTTTCCTTCTCCCTCTGCCTACTAACTTTTACTGATTCTCTTTTAAATCAATCCACTCTACTCTTGTCTTATTTTATCTATTTTATTAGATATTTTAGGTTTGTGTTTCTACAAAATGTTTACTCCGTTATGCAGAAGCAGCATCAAATTAATCAAACAACATTAAGTACCAGACTGTGAACTAAAACGGTGTTGTCAAAGTATGGTTCATACTTTTCTTTAATATTAAGTGGAATAAGCAGTATTAGTAGTAGTAGTAGTAGGGTTGCCCTTGTAGGAAAGAGAAGCAATAGCATTTCTACCTGAAAAAGTGGTGGCACAGCAGTTGTAGAGGTAGTACTGGATCTAATGGCAGTAAAAGTGCATTCACTAATGCCACTTTTGCTACAAGCAGTAGTCTTAGTCATGTTGGAAGAGGAAATATGACTTAAAACCCACTAATATTCCGCACACCCAGACTGACTACTGAAAATTGAGCGGAAGTAGGTATGCGGGCGGTGCCAGGATAGGATACCTCTGCAGTACAGAGCAAAAAGCAGCAGTGTGTGATTGATGTGTACTTGGACATAATACAGTAGTTTTCCCCATTGTGCTGGTCTGTGTTTCACTGAAACAGTGGGGTCACAAAGATCCTTAGTACAGGCAGGTAGCCTCTGGCAAGATTGTAGGACAGGTCAGGAAAGGGCACGCAACTCTGTTTTGTTTGTCCTCTCGTCAAGGATAATGGATGCAGTGCCCAAGAGTTTACAGTGTTTTTCTGGTGTGTTGGACTTTTTCTTTTTCAGACATAGTGGTTTCAAAAAACTCACTGCGTTTTTATTTATCTGTGTGTGTGTGTGTGTGTGTGTGTGTGTTGTGCCAGGCGGTGTATAGCGCCTCTTTTCCTGAGGACATTTCCTCTAACAAGGGCATCCTGACAGTGGCTGCAACAGATGCTGACTCAGGCTCCAGCGCCGAGATCCAATATTCCCTGTTTGGCATTGGGGTGGAAGATTTCTACATGGATGCAAACACTGGTACACCCACAAGCATTCATTTCTTCAGGTTTTTTTGTATGATCAAAACAATGCAAACCACAGACTACATGTCCCTTTTAGCAGCTTAAATACAACTTTCTCCATTTGCGCCCTAAGGTGAGTTGCGTACGTCCACTGTTATGGACCGAGAAATTACGTCCACCTACAAACTCATCGCCCAGGCAACTGATGGAGGAGGGCTGTTCTGCCGCTCTGACATTTCTCTCAGAGTGCTGGATGTGAATGACAATGCCCCCTCTTTCTCCTCCAATTCCTACCTGGCTAGTGTGTATGAAAATGCCGCTCCCAAGGCTTTGCTTACTCGGCTGCAAGCCACCGACCCTGACGAAGGTAAGCTGGTGTGATGTGATGCTGTTAAATGTTGGCAGTGCAACCTGTCAACTGTAATGGTGATAAGGAGCACAGAAATGTTCCTACATACACTGAATGCAAGTTCAAGCCACTGTATCCCAAAGCATTTACACTGCAGACTTCTGCTGACTCAATGTGCACATGTCAATGATCCTGTAACTGAAAAAGATAAAAATTAACATTTTAACATATTCAAGGTGGATTCAAGAGTTTCTGGAGGACGCTTGCTGTCAAAATCACGTTTGGTCAAAATCGGGGAATATCTCCTCACAATCCGCTACCCGTCCGCACTGTGTGTGTGTGTGTGTGTGTGTGCTGACAAAAAACACAGTGTTAATACACATCCTAGGCTCTGTAAACAGGTATGTAAACAAAGGGGCCCGTGACCAGAAACATGCCTGTTTGCAGAGCCTAGGCTGTGTATTAACACTTTTTTTTTAAGCGCACAGACAGTACGGACAGGTAGCCGATCGGGAGGAGATTTTCATTGATTTTGAACAAGGTTTTGTTGACAACAAGTGTTCTCCAGAATAACTGACTCCACCTTTTTAGTCTTGTTTGACAGAGTGCATACATTTCTCTCCGCAGGTCTTAACCGTACAGTGGTCTATTCCCTGGTGGATTCAGTCGGTGGATTCTTTTCAATCGACCCTGTGTCTGGTATGGTTATTCTGGAGAGATCACTGGACAGAGAGAGCAGAGACTCCTATCGCGTTCGTGTCCAGGCCGCCGACCAGGCCGGGCAACAGGGGGCTCTGTCCTCACAGGTTGGTTGTCCCAGTCACACACGTTGGAACTCGGATGTATGTTTTGCCACGCTATCTAGTTTATCCACCAACCTAACTGTGGGGATTGTTACTCCACAAGATAATACAACTCCCATTAAAAGATGCCACTTATGCCTCAATGCAATAATAAAATGTACTATATTGCACAAACTAACTTCATTGAAATGTACAACAGTCTACACAACATTTATATTTTAGGTGATATAATCATCATTGTCTGAGTATTTCAATTAGGTACAAAGTAATTAACACAGCGTCTAACTATTAACATCAATTATATATAAAGAAGAAGTGATTAGGTACTGCTGATTATTATCACAATGATGTGTTTACAATTCCTACACAACCTATGCGTCATCCTTCAGGTAATGTGCAATCTGTATTTCCGTCCATGCGAATGGATGAGGGAGAAGCCAATGAATACAAAACGTGTTGTTTACCGAGGAGATAAGATAAAGAACCTAGTAGATTTAATCAAGATGGGATGGGGGAAATATGGGGACGGAGTCAGTTGCAGAGACAGAGGCAGTGCAGAAACTAGGAGGGGAGAGACCATAAGAAAAGCTAGGACACTGTTGGCTGGTTTACACCGTCCAGGTTTCTCTATCTAGGTCATTTACAGGTTACCAGGACAAGCCATAAACACAAACGAAAAATAAGCCCTTTGGCAACAGTGGGTTCAGGTGTGACCGTTTTGAACAGATATGGGATTTTTTTGTTTATGTGAGGTTCACTGTCCATGGTGCTGAAAATGAAAACTATTATTTAGAGCAGTAGGTGTTAGCTATAATAGAAGCAATAGCACTGCGTAGTGTGGGAACACTAATGTTTCCAGGAGTTTTAGCAGTGTTTGTAGTAGACACAGTAACATAAAAGCAAGTAGCAATCATAATATCACAAGTAGCAACCCATAAGGCAGAAAGCGCTTACCCTGACCGTCATCTTTCCATACCCAATATTGATGCCATTCAAGTTATATTTAAAACATTGTTAACCATCTGAGCTAATGCCAAGATGCAACCCTTTTAACCTTACAGCTAATTAAAACAATCTGTAGAAAACATATTGTATGGTGAAATATGATCAATTAACAGTAGAAATATAAATATAAATACACTAAGACAACAAAAACTTTTGCAAAAAACAAAACGTTCCTACATGACAGCACCAGAAAAGGTAAACTTCACTCCAATTCCATAGAGAAAAAAAAAACTTTTTATCTGATGCAGTAATGCCACAAATCTTTAAAATGTGTCTAGCTGCCAACAAATTATCTCTCTGACTGCTTTGATTTTTGCCTCAGTCCCCCGTGCTTTAGTATCTTTTGCTCCCATTAACGTTTGTGGGCTGAGTGTCCTTGGTGCTGAAAGTACTACGCCCTCTGGGAGTGGAGCAGCACACAGACATATTAATAGATAGGGAGTCTTGTTAACGGTCTCCTGCGTCTCCCTAAAGGTGGATTTAACCATTTTGGTGCTGGATGTGAATGACAACGCTCCAGTCTTCCAGAGGAAGGTCTACGCTGTCACCGTCCCAGAGGATGTCGCCGTGGGAACCGAGGTGATGCGGGTCTTGGCGACAAGCGTTGACATCGGCGCCAACGCTGAGATCACCTACCGCATCTGGTCGGGCAACGAGTTGGGAAAGTTCACCATAGACAGAAACCTGGGTGAGCAGAAGGTTCCTTGCACATGTGCTTATTAAAGTTGGGACGGGGGTCAGCGGTCCTGGAGCAAGCTTGTTGTCAAAAATCACTTGTTGTCTACTTCAGTGATTATCTCCTCGCGATCCTCTACCTGTCCGTACTCTGTGTGTGCGCTGAATAAAAAATCTGGTGTTAATACACAGCCTAAGCTCCATTAACTGACATGTAAACAAATGGTATGCAAACAAAGGGGCTGCACCATAGCGAGCAACATGCCAGTTAACATGCCGGCTTCTGAGCCACTCCCTCTGTTCGCTGATTGGACGGGCAAAAATCTGTCCGTAGAAAACCTAAGAATATACTGCAGGCCCAGACTGACTACTGAAGGGAAATTAAAATTTAGCAGAAGTACGTAGGCGGGCGGTGCCAGGCTAGCACACAGTATGGACATGTAGCGGATCATGAGGAGACATTCACTGATTTTTGTAAGTTTGACAACAAGCATGCTCCAGAATCACTGACTCCAACTTTACTTCCAAAACTAAATGCAAAATTACTACCCATCCCTACTTTTACAATTACAGTAAACCCTTTATGCACTCTACTATCTGTATGTCTTTAGGATCTATTTCTGTGGCTGATGACTTGGACTTTGAGGTGTGTAAGGACTACTACCTCACCGTCGAGGCCAGAGACAGCGGGAACCCTCCACTCAGCACTGCTACCATGGTGACCATTGAACTCATGGATGTAAACGACAACGCTCCGGCCTTCAGCCAGGGCATTTATAATGTTTTGGTCAGCGAGGATGCTTCTGTTGGGCAATCAATAACTAAGGTAAAAAAGTGGCGGATTTGCTTAATTTGATATCCGTCATTGAACGGGTCTATCTATACCTTTCTGTCCTTTTCATTAACTTCACTCCGTTTTTTGTGATTTCCAGGTATCTGCAGAAGACTTGGACAGCCAGGTGAACGGGCGGATCACCTACTCTATACTCAAAGGTGACCGTAGCAACCACTTCTGGATTGACCCTGTAACGGGACTGCTGAAAGTCAATAAGCGGCTTGACAGAGAACTAGTAAGGATGCGCCTTTTTAAGTACAATATCTCATAAACAATCGATACTAATTTTCTGGTTCATGAGCACAGCCGAGGCAGAAAAATACCAAGGTCAACAACACCCAATGATCTTTTGCGAGCACATAACAGCACTTTTCATATTGTCTGACACATTTAAGATGCTGTGGCACTCTCAATCCCTTCTGCTCCACCTAGGTGTCAAGGTACTCTTTGTCGGTGCAGGCGTTCGACAGTGGCTCTCCTGCCATGTCCTCCACTGTCACCCTGAACATAGACATGTCCGACGTTAATGACAACCCTCCCGTCTTCAGCCCTCCCAACTCCACGGCTGTAATACAGGTAACAGTCATTTTTTCTTTGTCAGTTTCTTTGCGTTGGTGTGTTTTTCTGGTTGTGCCATCTCTACGTATCTCTAACCACGCTTCCAGCTAAACCAAGAGGACGGCACAACACTGGTGAAGCTGTCAATCAGCGACAAAGACTCCCCTAGAAACGGCTCTCCCTTTGCATTTCGCATTGTGTCAGGAAACGAGGGAAATTTCTTCACCCTGGACCAGACTGGAACTCTAAGGTCCAACCGTGTCTTTGGCCCTCAAGACCCCAGAGAGTTCACTCTTGAAATCCAGGTTAGTGACGGGTGTTTTGCCGCCACTACTGTACAGTATGTATTCACCAAATGTTGAAATTTACTTTGTTAGCATTGTTACACACAGTCAGCAGCATATAGAGCTGTCCATTAGTGACATTAGTCTCTCATCATTAGCTGCTTAGTAAGGTTATTAGAGTCTTGGGTTTTAAAAAAGTAATATAAACACATTTAATTTATTTTATGGAGAGGCTATTAACACCACTCCTTTTTTCAGTGCCAGCTACATAGCTGTCCATATATTCGGTTTTTAATTGCTTGTTTATGCAGATGCCAGGAAAATGTAATGTCTGGGTGCAAACACATTCTTATAAAATGACCCCTTATAAACATCATCATCTAATAAAGTGTAGCCAAAGGCAACTAGCAGTAATGAGTGTTTAACCTTTAATCAGTTTGTTATAATTCTGTTTTGTTCAGTTTGAGATTTGGAACATCTTGTACTGTTGTTTTTGGTCTCTTAGGCAAGTGACTCTGGAAAGCCAAGTCTGACCTCTTCGTCCTGGATTTTTCTGAGGGTCATTGGGAACAGTCAGTATAAACCCACTGTCTCCCCCTTGGAAATATTCATTGTCATGGTAACGGATACCTTTCCGGGAGGCCCGATTGGTAGGATCTATGCAACGGACCGAGATCCCAGTGACGTGTTGTCATTCACCCAGAGGCTTCAGCCCAAGAGCATGTTTAGGATAAGCAGACAGGATGGCAGCATTGTGGCTCTGCCAGGCCTGGAACCTGGAAGGTGCACACACAAACACCCACACAAATACACACACACACACACACACACACACACACACACACACACACACACACACACGTTTGTACAGCTGTACTTCTGAAGACATTCATTGACATAATGCAACTAAATGCCTAACCCCAACCCTTAACACTAATCCTAATTCATACCTTAACCTTTGAACCTAGTCTTCGGTCCGGTGGCATAGTGGATAGAGCGCGTACCATATTGGCTCTGGCCTTCGTTGCAGTGGTCGCAGGTTGAAATCCGACCCGTGAACCTTTACTGCTGATTATCCCCCCTCTCTCTCTGTCTCCCCATTTCAACTCTGTACTGTCAAATAAAGCTTGAAAATGCTAAAAAATTTACTTATAAAATAAATAAAAATTAACTAACCCTTTGAAGGCCTGTCCCAAAGTGAGAACCTCACTTTCCAAAACATTTCCTCACTACTCTAAAACTCAAATTGGTTCACACACACACACACACACACACACACACACACACACACACACACACACACACACACACACACACACACACACACACACACACACACACACACACACACACAGGCTTTAAACTAGTTGATATGGAAAAATTGTTTTGTGTCAAATAAAACAAATATCCTTGTCCTCTCAGGTACCAGATGAATGCTACAGTGAGTGACGGACGTTTTGCTGTGATAGCTGATATGTCGGCCCAGGTGGAACAGGTGACCAACGAGCTCCTGGGTAGTGCCCTGAACTTACGTTTCAGCACCCTGTCCCCGGAGGACTTGCTAAGTCGCTATCTGAATCAGATCAAGCTAACGTTACGGGGGCTAGCCGGCTGGAAATGGTCACCGGGACAACAGGACCCCCTCCACATTCTCAGTGTGCAGCCGGTGATGGGCACATCTGACGTGGACTTGCTTCTGGCCATAGAGAGGCCAGAGATATCAGGCAATGGGCGGGTGGGCGGCTTCTTCTCGCAGCAGGAGTTATCTGCAAAGCTGGAGGAGACAGCGGAGAGGGGCCAGATTCGAGGTGTGCTGGCCGGGGCAGTGGTGATGAGTAGCGATTGTTCCGGGGAGCTGGAGTGTGGGGACAAGGTGTGTGAACAGACACTGGTGTTGGAGCCTGGCTCTCCTGTCACCTACAGCACAGAGAGGGTCAGCTTTGTGTCACCCAGGTTCGCCCGCACAGAGACCTGCACCTGCCCTGGTGAGCACTGCACCCGTGAGATCTCTTGCAATCTGACTAAGGCCAGCTCACATTGTTTTTGTTCTCAATATCTGTCACTGTATTTTTTTAATTGATTTTTTGTTTTTTATTATTCTTGCTTCCAATACTCTGTATGTATTTTGAATAAAGCTCTAACTAGGTTGTGAATTAGGAATCATAACAGTAGTGAAATATGGTCTATCTGAAAAATATAACAGAGAGCCAGACATATTAATAATTACAAAGATGCATACATACATTACATATTTTTTAAACAATGTAATGTCTAATATTGCTAATATTTCCCCCTTTCTACACAGGAGGGACATGCCCCACTCCTGTGGAGCTTTGTGAAGGTCAGTCCTGTCCTGCAGACATGCAGTGTGTCCGTTCTGGTCCTACAGCGCCATCTGTCTGCCAGTGTCAGCCTGAGAGAATAGACGAGTGTGCAGGTATGACCTCGTTATGTCTGGCGTTGGTGGTACCACTTCTTTGTATCTGTTTGAAGGCTACATGTAGATCACCATGCATCAAGGATCTAATTATGCATCATTTGATTTTTTCTTTTTTCTCTCTCAAAACGTTGAAGCCTTTTCCTTTAACCTCTAATATTGTATTACTTTGTTGTTGTTGTTTTTTTTCTACGAGTAGGCCAAACCTCTCTGAGTTTCTCTGGAAACAGTTACATCAAGTATAGAGTGACTGAGGGTGTCCAGAGTGTCCAGAGTGGAGAGATGAGGCTAGGCCTGAGGATCAGAACCCTTCAGAGAAGAGGAGTCATTATGTTTACACGTGTTAACCCCTGTACAATGCTCAAGGTGAACACATTTAAATCCTAATCTTACACTTTACTGAATTGCTTGATGTTTTCAGTGAAGGGTAAACTGTGTTTTAGCGTTTGAAAAAAAAAAGATAGTTAGTTTATCTTTCTTTTCCACAGATTGAAGGGGGTCGGCTCTGGTTCCAGCTGGACTGTGACAACACCCTTGGCATTATGGGTATCTCTGGCAGACCAATCAACGACGGCCTGTGGCACGCCGTCACCTTGGAGCTGACTAGGAACTACACCCTCTTGTCATTGGACGACAGCTATGTGGAGCGCCGGCGAGCAGCCCGGGCCCCTGTTCGCCTTTGGCCCCTGGCACCCGACTCATCCTTTTTCTTCGGGGCCCAAGTGAGGGCGCCCAATGAACAAAGTGAGAGGCTCAGACCGGGCCAGGGGAGAAGCCAGGGAGGGCAAGCGTTTGGGGAGCGTGGAGTAATGGGCCCCCCGAGAGCCAAAGATGGCTTCCAGGGCTGTCTGGGCTCGTTGATGCTGAACGGTAACGAGCTGCCACTCCAGAACAAGAGGAGCCGTTACGCCGAAATTGCCGGGCTGAGCGAGGTCAAGCTGGGCTGCGTGCTTTTCCCAGATCCATGCGTCAGCCAGCCCTGCCTTAATGGAGCCATCTGCAACAGCTTGCCCTCTGGAGGTCTGTTGAGATGACACTATGAATGTTTGCGGGAGTAAGACATCTTGGTGTATAAATAAATAACAGTTGTCATATGAAACCAAGTTAATCTGTTTTCACACTTTCAGTATCAATTTCAACATTTTCATTTTTGATTTTCTTTTTCAGTAGTGACAATCCACTTGTGTATATTTAGTCTGTATGGTACCTATATAATATATCACTCAAATGAAATCAAATGACATTAATATGATTTGATTTATTTTCATGTAAACGTATGATTATACACATAATTTGAAACATTTTGAATCTCTCTTCTATCAGGCTTCATCTGCAGTTGCAGTGCTAGCTTCACTGGAGGGCGCTGTGAAACTGAGTTGACATCCTGCATGCCAAACCCATGCCAGAACGGTGGGGATTGTAAGCCTGTAGGCAGTGCATTCCTCTGTGGCTGCCCTAGAGGACTCAGGGGACTAATGTAAGATAAAAAATAGCCTTACATCACACACAAACACAAACACACACTCACACACACTTTATCGCATCTTAATTACTGATTGTAAAAACTGTGTACGATGAATTGCATGGACTGTTTACAAGGTATGCACATATAGACAGTCGGGTTAGTGAGGATTGAGACATATATTAACATGTATCTCCCCTTTACCACAAATGATATTCAAACATTAAATGATATGTGTAAGACTCACACACACACACACATACTCATTAGCCCATATTAATACCCCGTCACCCAATGTGTTGTTTAAGTTGTTATTGTGTGAGATAATTTAGTGTTTCTAATTTCATTGGGTATCATTTTGGTTGAAAGCCTATTATAATTCTCTAGCTTCCTACTTAATTACAGCTCAGTAATTGCATTTGAAACAACCTCTCTGCTAATGTGGATGTTCAATGGAGGAGCCACTAGAGAGCAGTTTTCCCTCAAAGGAGAACATATTTTTATTATTTTGTCAAAGAATAATAGAAAATATTTAATTGAAAGTTGATTAGAAACGAATTTAAGTGAAAAGTAATGAACAAAAAAGTTTTTTTTAGGGAACAGACTGTTCAAATCACAGATTGAAACCATAACTAAAGCAAATACTTTAATTTGCCTCAAGTAAAACTGTTTGATTTTAATTAAGTATGATTGGCTTTGAAATTGTTTTTAATGCAGATTATATTTGCATTAAAATAACAATAAAAAAGAAAAGTTATATACAATTGTAAAATTCACTATGAATGTGAAAATGTCCCTTTAAAAAGCTGTGAATAAGTGAGGAATACAGTATTCACTTTCTAAAATGCCCATAAGCAAATATCACTGGTCAATATATCGAGGCCTTGTTGAGTAAACTGTGTATGCTTACTGATTCCCTATGTTTTTAATGACTTAAAGCAAACCATTGGATAGTTAGAATCAGAATTAGAATACAGTTTATTAACAAGTAAGGTTTCACATACAAGCAATTTGCCTTGGTATTCGATAAACGGAGATAAATAAAAAAAGCACGTATTGCAAAGTCAAGAATATAAATTGAAAATGAGCAATGAAAATATTCTAACATTTATGTGCAAATATCGGTTATACAAGGAAGCCTCCAACAAAATTGCTTTTTGTTCACCTCAGACCAACTCTTGTTCCATGATTTGAAAATCTCATCAAGAAAAAGAAATAACTGAAAAGAGAAATACACCTATTTTCTATCTCCGTCCCAGCAGGAAACTATGTTTGAAATGGCAAGCTAAGATGAGCATGTATGTGTGTGGGATGAAATAGCGGATGTGATATTTATTTCTCACTGTTGGAATTGGCTACACTATCAAGAGGTGTGTGTGTGTGTGTGTGTGTGTGTGTGTGTGTGTGTGTGTGTGTGTGTGTGTGTGTGTGTGTGTGTGTGTCTGTGTGTCTGTCTGTTTTGCATTTAAGCATACCGTATGTCTTTTAACCCACTTTCATCTTCAATCAGTCTTTTTCACTTTGATACAAGTCAACTTCATCACTGCCATGCATGGCAATTTATCTGTCTGTGCCTCTGCAGATGTGATGAGGATGTCAATGAGTGCGACCAGAACGAGTGCGGTAACGGAGCAGCGTGTGTAAACACATTTGGTTCGTTCTTCTGTAACTGTTCAGAGGGCTACGAGGGTCTGTTTTGTTATGATCAGACACCCAGTGATCCGGGGGATGACATGCAGGTATGGTGTAAACAACACTTGGAAATGACTTAAGGAGTAAATCCTACAGAACATACCCACGCATGATCCGAAAAGTACTAGCTCTAGGCTTGCTTTTTTTTGCATTGAGAATGTTATGTGAGTTTTGCAGTGACTTCCCGGGAAGGTTTTATTCACAAGCTTGGTACGTTTGTCTCCGCAGTAGATGAATGAAGGTGTGGTAATGGCTGACTCACAGTTTCCATTTCAAGTTGTCACGCTTTTGACTTTTGTTTCACCGGTGATACATATTTAAATTGTTAATAGTTTCTCTCTTTCACTTTTGCTCTCCTAGGCTGAGCCACTGTCTTACGTGGGGCCAGGGGAGATAATTGGCATCGGGGTCCTTGCCTTCGTCATCATCGTCCTCCTCGCACTCTTCATCGTCTTTAGAAAGAAAATCAAATTTAGGAAAGACTCCGACACGGGCTCGGGGACTCAGGCTGCGATTGGCGTGTCAGCGGTTTCCACGGAGACTAGTTACATGCTGCACAAGACTGGCATGGGGTCAGAAGGGATTGAGTTTAAAGCTGTGCGAGTGTCAGGTTCACCAGGGACAACAAGTACCTATGGCGAGGTGGGAGGCAGCACTGGTGGCCCTCCACAGGTCATGGTGCGTCCCAATACCCACTCCCCTCTACCAGCAGGATTCGGCAATCCCGGCATGAGGAGTGGAGATGGTGACAAGACCACCTCCAGTGAGGGCAGTCAGGTACGAAAACGTTTGCATGGGCATTTTATTAATGATTAGTTAGGTTTATTTCCCGTGTCTCATGTATCATTATATGACCCTCGCCGTAAAGGACTTGGGAGACTTTGTAATGGCAGTTTTATTTACAATATTGATTTTATGTCGTAAAATATATGTCTTCCAGCTCCTCATTTTTGATTAAAGAAATGCTTCAGTAATTCAGTTGTACTACTTTCACTGTTTGAAGGAGACTCAGGATAATGGTCTTATTCTTACGGTCTTATGGTCTTATTAACAGCCACAGCAGCATGCTTAAAAAAAGGATACTCTGCCCTCAGGGTTGAACAACGAGAAAAGCTATTTCATGGCAGAGGAAGTTAGAGTGATGGAAGTTTGTTATGATATAATAAATATGGAACAATGACACTTTAATTTACTCACATCATACGTTTTGAACACGTTGAGGGTACATATGATTTGGATAATACATTTACAAGATTAAAAAAATAAATGTTTATTTTTGGTGGCCTGGCGGGAATCGAACCGCCTACCCTTGGATCATTGGCCAACCCGCTCTACCACCTGAGCCCCAGGTCGCCCCATTTTGTTTTGTTGACCTACTGACAATCTCATCGGCAGTGGTTTGATCATAAAAATTGTAAATGAACAAGTCACAACAAGCACACAGGAGCGTTAAGTGATGTTGTAAAGTTTATCTTCAGACTGTCAGTGCAGGCAGGCTAATACTTCCCATTGACTTCCAGTATGTAAATTAAGCTAACTAGCGATGAGCAACCTTTGCCCGTTTCTTCTTCAAAAATACAGGCACGGGTTAAAGGAATGGCTTCTGCAGCCTTGTGTTGAACCTGAGAGTGAGACAACAAGCTAAAAACTAAAAAATTTGAACTATTCCTTTAAGCCGCTATGTAAATATTTTGACAATGCACAACTTTGGCACCCCACAGCAGTAGCCGCTGTGAAAACCCGACCTGGGGACATGGGGCTGAAAGCAACTGCACTGAATAAACTGCAGCGTATTCTATTGATATGGTCTCATTATTTTACAATACAACTCGTGCCACAAGAGAAATTCAAGATCCATTGAAATGCATCTTAAAGGGGACATATTATGAAAAACTCACTTTTTGAGTGATTGCGCCTATATACATTTGGGTATTTAGTGTGTCTACCAATCCGCAAGAAATAATGTTATTGCTGAGCTTCGTTTTAAGCCAGTTAGATAAGCAGAAAAGTAGTTTGGTTATTTTGGATCCCTGGCTGCGGAATAAATGGTCTGGATGAGGCTATGGGCAGTGTGAGAAAGATAGTCAGGGTTTTGAACAATAAACCATGAAAACAGTTTCTAGTAGACACAAAACACAAAAAAAGGCACATGTTACCTTTAGGAATCAGATGCTTATTTAAATGAATAGTTAAAGGGAAAGGCTGGGGTTATTGTCTTTATTTTTGTCAAATCCCATAAAAAGACCAAAGCCAATAAACATTGTTTTTTCTCTCAATATGCTAATTCTTTCATATTGAAGACATAGGTCTTGGGTCACAAATACTGATTTTTATAACACAAATTAAATAATTAAAACACTTGGGCACCGCAGTTCTTAGCAAACATAACCAAAATAAGTTTGATTAGTGCATTTGTTGGGGCATATTTTCAGGCACTTAATAACTACAATTGCGAGAATCTTGGGAGCAGATTGATGTATGTGGGATTGACCCAAAATTAATACAGTGCCCATGGCCATTATAATGAAACACCATGTCCAGTATTGCATTGCTGGGTTAAGGGTTATTTTTTCTAATAGTTGGTAGTTTGGATTTGTTGACACCAAAAATACACAATATCACCAGACTAACCCTTGAAGTGTGTTTTTTTTTTCATTCTTAACAGTTCAGCAGCTTCCTCTCAGACATGCCTAGTGTCAGAGGGGTTGCTACTAGGCGGGGCATCGCAGTGTGCAGCGTGGCACCCAATCTTCCGTCGGCATCGGCCTGCCAGTCAGACCACAGTCCTGCCCACAAAGTGTCCTGGGAGGGCCAGGATACCAGGGAGGAAGGGCTGGAGAGGGTGAGGGATGAGAGAGAAGAGGAATGGGGGCAGAGAGCTTTTCAGTTGGAGAGAACACAGAGAGATAACAGTCCACAGGGTAAGACTGCACACATGTGCATGTGTGCACAAACACTCGCAAGCACACACTGCTTCTAAAGTGAGATCATAATGGCACTGACAACACACGTTATGAACTCATTGTGCTTCACCCATCTCATTATCTCCACTCAGAGGGCTTTGATTCGCAGTGATCTTATGTCTTTTGATGGCACACATCAAAGGAAATGGGCCAGAGTAGGCAAGAGTGGCAAAGAAGGAAAGGAATTTATTTTGCTTATCATTTCATTTTAGTTGAACTATTTACTTCCTGGGAACAATACCTAATATATAATAATAATAATAATAATAATAATAATAATAATAATAATAATAATAATAATAATAATAATAATAATAATAATAATAATAATAATAATAAAATAGCTTACCCTTCTGTTAAACTGATTTGATTTGCCATCAAGTCCTCTTGCATCAGTGTAACTCTCCTAAATCTCCTGTGGACTTCTGTTTGAATGACCAGGGGTAATCAGCCAGAACTGATGCCCTATGTTCTTGCCCTACCTTTGTTCAAAAAACTTATTTTTCTGCAAAGTTTCCTACAGTTTCCTTATTTGTTCATCTAAAACGGACGACAAAGCAGCACAGTTTGTTCTCTGTCGATAATGAAATGAAAAATGTTGCATCTCGTTGCTAAGGTGGACATAGCATGTTTCAATTCCCTGTCCAACCTGTTGCTTGAATAATACAGCCTGCAGTGCAGACTTCCTGCATGTTAAATATTGATTCCTTCCTGTGGTAGTAGGAAAGGTTGTTTTATTGTTACTCCCCCGTTGAGTGTACGCACAAAAGAAGAATTGCACATGTCCATAGAGGGTAATAATTAGAGGTAATTGATGTTTGTGATTGTGTTAAAACGTATAGCTTAACTAATGTTCTTAGGAGTGTGTTAATGACTCCAGTGTTAACTGCCAATTTAGTTAATCAATTGGAAACGGTTTAGTTATTTATTCACACCACAGAAACCACAGACAGGATATACTAATGATTATTGCGATACTTAGTCCTAAGTCAATACGTGAGGAAACATACCGGTCGCTTGTCTGTCTTTCCCGGCTGCTCATGAATAAATTAAATGCAATGAATAATGGAATACGGAAGAAATCAGGTCCCATATTGCTCACTTTTTTTTGGCAATTGTGGGATGTATCAGAGTGAGTTTATTCATCTTCAGGAGGCTTTTAGTATATAGTTTTAATTAAAGAGTCATGATTGAGGCTGTTATGGTTGCTGAATGCCGTCCAAGAGTTTGGATTAGACCTACTGTCGGTTTTTGCATTACAGGTAAAAAGTATTTTCAATTAAAATGTTGTAAACAAGGCTTTATGGAACATTTTGAAAAATAATTGAAAAAGTGAAGGAAGCCAAACCCGATTTTGTAATAACTAATTAGTTAATTGTTGATTCAACTTAATTAAACTTATTCTTAAGGAATGTCAGATGCAGTGGATTACTTAGCGGTAGGATGGCCTAGAAAGAGGGCCGACCAGTTACTGTGAGGTCGCTGGTTCGATCCCCGGCACCGGACAGCAGGGTGTTACTTGTAAGACAAGTGGTGGCTGGCATTACATCTACTGTGCCCACCATCTCTACCATTGTGTCCTTGAGCAAGGCACTTAACCCCTAACTGCTCCAGGGCCCCTGTACTATGGCTGATCCTGCGCTCTGACCCCGCGCTCTGACCCCCTCCGAAGTTTGGTAACTTGAGAGGGGATATGCGAAAAGACAAATTTCAGTGTGCCTCGTGTAAATTGACATAGTTTCAGTTTTAAAACTGATACAACAATTGCTGTCTGTGGTTCTATATGGGCTGTGGCAATATTTTTTTTAAATAATTTCTTGCAGCAACATATTGAAAAAAAAGAACTATGAACTATGAACAACCATGCAGGGAGCAAGCTAACTACCGGGAGCAATTTTAGGGTTCAGTGTCTTGCCCAGGGACACTGGGACATGTGGTGGGGATTGAACCACCGATCCTGCAGTTGAGGGTTGACCACCCTACCCACTGAGCTAAATGACCCCTAAAAGAAATATAGCATTGAACTAGTTCATTTTAAAGTGTGTGAACTGAACTTTGAACTTGTTCATGTAGGCTAGAAAGTAAACTTTCCCAACACTGAAACGTACTATGTTTAGAAGTGTCTTCCTGTGCATTAGACCAGTGGCTGCTGCGCTGCCATTCTTATTTAGTATGATTGATGGAACTGCCCTACTGCTCAAATTCCCACGGGAGCTTTTCACTTGTTTCATACGCATTGGATTGCACGACGACCACAGAGCTCGGCCTCAGAAAGCTAAAGTTGATGAAAAGACATCCTGGTTCTCATGGACAGAATATAGTTTAGCTCTCAAGATGTTGTTTGTTTATTCTGTATATGTTGCCTGCAGAATGTATAGTGTAAACACAATTTTTGAAATGTTTAAATGTTAGAAGACAAGGGACAAACAAGGGTGGCAAAGACACTGTGTGTGCAGTTGTGATAAGCAAGCCACCACAAAGCCTCTTAAAACAGTCAATCCTACTAAGGAACACTAACACATTGTGTGTGTGTGTGTGTGTGTGTGTGTGTGTGTGTGTGTGTGTGTGTGTGTGTGTGTGTGTGTATGTATATATATAAATACACAGAGACACAACGTCTTTATTTAAGCAGCTGTACAAGATCTTACATATCGTCTGTAATTACTAATGTTTTGATTATTTGATTAAGACAAGAATCTTGAACATTCAATGCCGATCAAGGACACTGGATTTCACACATTAGGGTCGGTACATTAAGTGTACTGAGATATAGCAGAAGGGGCAGTGTAAAGCAAACTGCTGTCTCATCCTGCTCTTTCCCATGTGTTCCACCAACCAACATAAAGCCTCTTTAGTTTTACCAAAACTTACTTTTAATCACATCAGCTAAGCTGCCAGTTTTTATTTTCAAACTGTTTCATAATCCAAAAAGAATTGTTGCCAGAGCCCATACCCCATGGTTTCTGCTCAGTTGGTCAGCGTATCAGTCTGGCGGAACACTAAGTGCAACCAGGCGTTTTATTGTTGCTAGCGACCACTTGCATGAGAGTACCTGGTAGAGAATAGCTTCAAAGATATTGGTATATAGAGTCTTCAGAGCGACATGGCTTTTTTTCCAAAGTAATTGTGACACATAAGTACCTGCTCTGCCCCTCTGGCAGTTGTTGACAAATTATTGCTCAGAGGCAGTAATGAGCCCCAATAAATAGCAGCTTAGCAAATGAAAAGAGTGTCAGGAATCACAGTAAGTTAAAAGCATCTATTGAAATGTTGCCTCTGAAGACATATGTGTTAAGGCTTTAACTAGAGACCCTGTTGCTGGCAGCTTTCTCCAAATGAAGTTCCATCTGACTTGTTTCGCACAATGTCAGGTTTCTGAGTGGAAATAAGAGCTTTGATTTCTGCAGTGTTAGCAGGCCGGCCACACCAACTTCTCAAGTGATCTTGTGGCCATCATTTTGTCCAAAGTGCCTTCTGTGTTGAGGAGTTTCTGTTTCACATCTGCGGCACTACAGTACACTAAACATAAGTAGTTCTGTGACTGCTTTGACTCGTCCAGCTGGTGCACACAGAATTAAATGACTAGACCTGGAGTGGCAGTGGATTGCTTGGGAAATGCTGTGCTCCAAAGTATGGCAGCCTTTGGGGGAACAGAGAAGAATTCATTTGGAGTATAGTGGAACTTAAAATGCCTTTAGGTGTGAACACTTTGCTATGAGCTTAAGTTGATTACGTTTTTCTCTACAACCAGCGACAAACGAAATGGATAGATGAGTGAAAGTATGGATATAAATATATTAGATTGTTTTACATTCTCAGAGTCTGTATACATACTCAGATGGCCAGAAAGCACTTTCGGTCCTTGTATTAATTTCCCCAGTTCATATGTAGTACTAGGCATGGGGGTATTGTATAGGAAATAAAGGCCCATCCTTTAAAAACTTATCAGACTTTGATTCAAGATGAATAATGTACCTCTGTGTTGTGTGTGTGTGTGTGTGTGCTTTTACATTAGACCTGTCAAAGCTGGTGGACCAGGTAGCATGTCTCTCAGACTCCACCTCTGAGGACCTCAGCTCCTACACTTCAGAGTCCTTCGATGACAACGGTGAGACTGGAATGCTAAAAAGAGACCCATTTAGATTCCCTGAATGTATGAAAAGTCCAGTTTGCACTTCTTGTACAATGCATTGACTAAATTAACATAGTAAGAAGCAAAGCAGGCAATAGACCAATGCAAATATAACATGAGAGGCACCTTAATGCAACCAAATGAATACACACAAATGCATCAAGAGTCGATGCACTGCTCCTAAGGGGAAGATCTTTTTTTTATTGCCCTTTCCCTGAAATTGTATAGCGGGCATTTTTCCCAGATAACTCGATAACATTAACCTTTTTTCTTGAATTCTATCCCCCGTCTTTTTCTCAGATAACTCAATACCATTGATCTTACTTTCTAAGTACGAGAATGTCTCAAACCAAACGTCTTAATGATCTGGTTTGTGTGTGTGCAGGTGTGTGGGTGGGTGTTTTTCAGAAGACATCTACACATATAGATGCTCTGTTTCGCATTCAATTACTATAGCTGCAAACGAAGGAGTGCTTATGTCATGGCAACCCCACTCCTCTATAGGACACACACACACACACACACACACACACACACACACACACACACACCACGGACATTCAAACGTGTTGTCAAGACTTAACATATCTCCCCACATACCCCAGTAGAAAACCTCACTCCTGTTCATGAATGCACTGACATTGTTTCTGATCTTCTCTCTCTCTCTCTCTCTCTCTCTGTCTCTGCATACTGCCTAGCCTCCGTAGTGACAGTCATACGTCTAGTGAATGATGCCGTTGATAATATTGAAACTGAAGGTATGACAGAATATCATCTGGTCTCTCCTCTTATCTCTTCTGTGTCTGTCCCTTCATGCCAAAGTGTTTGCTCACTAAGATTACAGTATAATGTGCTGAATGCTGTTCCAACCCTTTTTCTATTCACAATAAAACATCCTGCTTAGATTTCCAACATTTCTGTCAGTGGATCTCTCTTGTGTTTTTCAATTTTTCCCCTTTGGTTGCTGTGTTTGTCTCAGTCGTTCTCTGACTCTCTCTCTCTCTCTCTCTCTCTCTCTCTCTCTCTTTCTATCCCTTTGTAGTGTCGAATATGGACAAAGAGCAGCGGCGGAACAGCCATGGTGAGTGAGATGCAACGTAACTGAAAAACATCTTATTAACTTTCCGTCGCTTTTGGCTTTTCTTCTCCAAGTATGATCCAAAAAACCCAGCCTTTTGTATGCTTTAAATTATGTTTCCCTGGACACTTTCATCATACCCTCTATAGAGCTCATATAACTGGTTCTTTTCATGCCTTTTTTCTTTCTCTTTCTTTTTTATTTTTTTTTCTAGCCAGACTTTAAATATAAAAGGCTGCTGCCACACATTCTAGTTATGTTTCCTGATTGAACCAAGCAAAAAGAAGACACACTTCTCGTCTCTGTAGATTTTCCTTGGTTAACTCCCAGATTATATGGGCAGTAGAGAAATTAACTTTCATTCTATTCTGGTCATTTTTAGCCAATGTAAGCTTATCACAGACACATTGTTTTAGTAAATATGTCAGCTGACTAAAAGCAAAAAAAAGTAACATTTTAACTAAGTTTACAGAGCAGCAATAATGTTCCAGTGGTGTTAGTATTCACAATGTCACATGTAGCATTCCTGTTGTTATTGTAACCTTCGGGTGCTAAAGGTTATATATCTTCTTTTCAACTATACTTTTTAGAATAACAGTGCTGTGGTGTTTCTGCTTTCTTGAACCAACGAATACTGATAAACCTCTCAATTATTATGTAATATACTGTTTGTATCGGATTGCTTTTAACTGTTGAAAGTTAAACCGAGAATGAGTAATTTTGAAATCATTTGGTTTGAAAGGTGGATTGAACACTGGATTCAGTTCATATGAAACGTCGTTATCAAACCCAAACCTATAACACATTTTCCATATATAACAAAGCTTTCTAGCTTTAAATAAAGACATTAGTCAAAACATATTCTATAAAATACTCCTTGTAAAACAATTCCCTCCCCACCTACATACTCCAGGACAGTCTACAACACACACAGGTGCCTACTGTATATCATTTGTTGATGACTTTAATAGTTAGGGCATGTTGGATGCACTAGTCCTCTCTCCAAGCTGAGCATAGCCTTCCCCCATGGCCTTCAAGAGCGTCTCGCTGGATTTGAGGACGGAGTTCAAGCCAACACTCATCTGCATACAATGGCTGCAAAGAATGCATCTTCAAACATTTTCTGCTCCACACCACATGGGGACACTGACTTTACACTCTTACCAAATGCAATGGTTTCGCTAAAAACAAAGATGGTGATCCAGATTCACCTATCAGATCCCTATGTTCTATTTAGCTGCTCCCGCTACGTGTTGAAAACACTATTAATTGGCTCGTAGTTACCGAGTCTGTTTGTTCTCCGTTGCATGTCATGTATTGGGTCCACAACGCATTTTGTTTGTAACCCCAAGCAAGATTGTGTTTATGCCTTCTGTCACTGCCAGACAACCGAAGCATAACAAGCATCCTTTCAGATATGAAGAATTGAATGATGAAGGAAGCTGTTGTCTGCTAGGTCTCTCCAATTTTCCCAATGGATTCAGTGTTATTGTGTTCTTAAAACATATTCAAACATATTTCATAGGTTGGAATTGCCCGCCACTCAAGCTTTATTTGGTGCAGTCAGATGGCTGGGAGGACTGCTTTGTATTTTTGAATGGTCTTTCATGCTTTTGTTCTTTACAGATGCATGTTATTTTGTCTGAAGGGTTAGCAACAACAACAAAAAATACAGAAATATCTCTAAACGGTGAAAGTAGAATAAAAGAATAACCAGCATTTGGCCAAAGAAATGTAAAGCTTAGCATCAACATCTGTGCAGATTTTAAGAGGAACAGGTTCCTGTTTCAGTGTTAAATGCACAAAAATGCATTTAACAATCTAGAGTTAACTGGCTTCTTGCTACAGTGAAGCTATTCTTAAAACTGAACAATAGAGGCATTAGGTGATTCTCGGTTAGCACTAACTGGATCACAGAATATCAGATGAACATACGACTGATAAATCATAATTGAAACCATTCAATCCAAGCACTGATTAGACTGTAGAGGGCCCACAGATAAACAGCTTCCCAAATAGAGCCAAATTGGTTCTTATTATTTTGAACTGCTGTTTTTCAAAAATAATCTATGGTCACTGTTCCACACTGGAAAACAAAAATTAAAATCAATTTGGGGGAGAAATGGTTAAATCAATATTCTCCTCTGCCATGTACCGCTGTGGGGATATTTACTTAGGGGGTTTTAATCATTTCACAGTGCTTCTTTTGGGGCCAAAACTGCTTCAAATAATAGATTTGTTGTCTGAATTAGGATTTATTATCAACGTTAAAATAGCCACCACTGCAGGAATGGCATGTGAAATTTTCCAGTCTCCTTTTGACATATTTTCAATGCCGTTTACAAGTTTGTCTATGTTGGGTGTAAGGCTTTCTTTTCTGCTTCTGTCTGTGTACATGTATCAGTGCTAAATGGCTTTCTGCCAGCCTCCCTCTCCCGTTATTGAGTGTGTTGTCTCCCATGTTACAATCCCCCCTGTCTGTCTGTATTCGGTTGTTTCTGTGAGAATAGCGTTTCATCATCAAAGGCTTCCTGTCCCATGAGATATTTGTTTTGTTTTCCACTTCACTTGACAGCGGCTCGCCACCTGCAGAGCAAAGATGAGATTTGTGTAGAGTTCATCAAAGAGCACACTGTGGATTGTAAGAGCATTTGTTTATTCTGAATCCCTCTTAACTTTTCATTAGAACATACAGTACTTCAACCAGAAGTAGAGAGATCTCAACAGCATGGCATGTTGTAAGCAAGCACTGCTATACTATTTGTGGTTGGTTGGCAAGGCAGTCTATTAGATCCACACACGTGTCTTGCATTATATACCAGTAGTTGACATTGTAAATGAAGTCTACTCTCCATCCCACGCAGAGGATGACCCCTTCTGGCTTCTCTCCAGTTCGTCAGTATAATAAGTTGTCACTCACAGCTCATTAACCTAATCATGAATTATGCAACCTGCATGCTGTAGTCCTCTAAGCAGTGGTGGATAAGCGGGGAGTTCTGCAGCAGTCCATTTTACCAGCATGAGCTCAGCTATAGAAAGCAAAAAAGTGAATGTTGTTGACTGGGGTTTATTTGCACATCGACAAATTCTAAATGAGGATTGGAGCAATTACACAACTTGAAGACACAGTCCCAGGGAACGACGCAGTCAACACCGCAGTAGAAAACAAAGCCATTTCAACAGCCTCCCCGGTGCATCGCCAACGCAAAAAAATGCAGCACGCAAACACAACTAACAAGCGAAACAATTTGGTGCAAATTAGAAAACTGAGATAAGGGGAGTCGTCGATAATAAGCAGAGGAAAGACTAAAGATAAAAAAAATAGAAAAGAAACAGAACAAGCTGTATACACAGGCTACTCATTAATGTAATGCACATTTGACTTTTGCTTATTAGGAGGCGGTGAATCATCCACATCCTGGCTCATTGTGTAGGTGATCTTACACCTGGCATTGAGGCTTCAGGAGGGCTGTGTTCAGGAGGGCTGTGTTGAATATATGTGGTGATTTGTAATTGGGAGCACCTTCTGAGATCAGCCATTCCACTAACTGATTCACTAAGGCATTGTCTCCGCCGTCACCTCGGTTACCTCACGCATATAAGACCGCTATGATACTGTTGTTCTTGTGAGGAAACGGAAGGTTCTCCGTGAGAATGGTGACTGATTCCCTCACTGCAATCTGGTGTGTGGCACTGATTGGCTGATTGGACCCAGGTGTGAGGAGATGATATATGCCCTGAGATCCCAGTGCTTTGGGCTGCTCATTATCTCACCTTAAGAGGTAGTGAGAGGTTGTCTCTGAGTGCTCCCTGTGTGTCTAAGTCTTCTGTTTTGTGTGTGTGTCCATTCAGCTGCTTGGCAGTGGTGGTTTGGTTCGTGTTTTAGTTTTCAATATTAAAAGGTAGCCTGTGTGGCCCTGCACAACTTTGTGCTTTTTGTTTTCTCCCCCCTCCCAGTGTCGCGTTGCGATTTAGTGGTTATCCCTCCGGGGATAACTTTTAGAAACCCCTTGGTCCGCACCTGTGTCCCAAACTCCCCCCGAAGCCTTACAGAATGAGCAGCCCAATGCAGGGCACAGCGGACCTCACTAGTGCTGCTGCTAGTGACAGCTTAGAGGTCCATAGGCAGGCAATTTCTGCTCAAGGAGCCATGTTAGGCTCGCACGACCAAACCCTACGTGCCATTTTAGAGCAACAGGACTGCATGTTGCGGGAGATACTGGCCCGTTTACAACCACCTGGGCCAACCCCTACCCAAGCACAAGCACCTCCAGTTCCACCCCATGACCCTTTTGTAGGCCAGGAGACCAAGCTGGCAACCCCAGCCCGCTATGACGGGCATCCAGGGAGGTGTAAGGGATTTATAACCCAATGCAGTTTAGTGTTTGAGTTACGACCCTCTATGTTTAGCACCGACCGAGCCCGGGTCGCATATATAATATCCCTTCTTTCGGAAAAGGCCCTTTCATGGGCTACAGCCTTATGGGATAGGCAGACTCCAGTCTGCGCTGACGCGCCCCTCTTCATGGCGGAGATGAGGCGTGTGTTCGACCACGACGTTAGTGGCCACGAAGCAGCCAAACGCCTCCTTAGGTTACGTCAGGGCTCTGCAAGCGTTGCAGAATTTTCAATTAAATTCCGGACTTTAGCTACGCAATCAGGTTGGAACAGGGAGGCTCTAGTGACCACTTTTAGTCATGCCTTGTCTGAGAGAGTTCAGGATGAGCTCGCTTCCCGTGAGGTTCCAGATTCACTTGAGGATTTAATCTCATTGGCTATTAGAATTGACAACAGAATTCGTGAGCGCAATAGAGAGAGAAAACAAGCGTACACCCACCAGATGTCCGAGGAGTTTAGTATCCCTTGTGAAAGACCTACCCTGCCTGAGGGGTCCCTTAACAATGATGATCAGGAACCCATAGAAATAGGACACACACGGCTTACTTCCGTGGAAAGACGGAGGCGTATGAGCAGTGGCGTGTGTCTATACTGTGGGAGTGTGGGTCACTTCATTCGCCAGTGCCCCTCAACGCAGAAACACAATAAGCAGGGAATCAGGGTAGGCGTGTCAGACCTTGGGGAGGTCTTGCAGAGTCTTAATAATTCCCCTCCTGTGGCCAGTAGTCGCACCCCTTTGTCCTTTGAGTTATTTTGGGATGGACACTGGCGCACCTTCTCGGCATTTGTTGATTCAGGAGCAGCAGGTAGTTTTATGGACTCAACCCTGGCCCAAAAGCTCAAATTACCCATTTATGATCTTCCTTGTCCACTCGCAATTACTGCAGTGGATGGGCAACCTTTGGGTAGGGGTAGGGTTGAGAGGGTCACCGGCCCGATTTTCATTCGCATTGGCAATCACACGGAAGAGATTACGTTTTTTCTTATTGATACACCTCAGTTACCCCTCATTCTGGGACACCCGTGGCTCAAGGAACACAACCCTCACATCGAGATTGACTCGGTGGTTCAGGGGGCTCAACAGCAGGAGCCTGACCCAGGAGGGGGGCCCCAAGGCTGTCGGTATGTTCCGGCACGAGTGCGATCACAAGTCCTTGAGTGGGGCCACTCCGCACACCTCACAAATCACCCTGGTGTTCGTCGCACTATTGGTTTTCTCAAACGGAGATTCTGGTGGCCCCGGATGGGTAGAGATGTGAGCGAGTTTGTGGCAGCTTGCAAAATTTGCACCCGAAACAAGACATCACAACAGCATTGCCGCCCAGCCCCAAACTATCGGGTGGGGCAGAGGGTGTGGCTCTCCACAAGGGATCTCCCACTGCGGGTAGAGTCTCGCCAATTGCCGCCACGTTTCGTTGGTCCCTTCAGGATCATTTGAAGGATAAACCCAGTCACTGTTCGCCTCTTGCTCCCTCGGTCCATGAGGATTCACCCCTTGTTTCATGTTTCCCGCCTCCAGCCAGTCTGTTCCGATCCACTAGCCCCTCCAGGGAGGCCTCCACCCGGGGTGGGTGGGGGGTCCTGTTGGAACGTCAGGTGCCGTTCCTTAGAGGGGTGGTCCTGTGAGGAAACGGAAGGTTCGCCGTGAGAATGGTGACTGATTCCCTCACTGCAATCTGGTGTGTGGCACTGATTGGCTGATTGGACCCAGGTGTGAGGAGATGATATATGCCCTGAGATCCCAGTGCTTTGTGCTGCTCATTATCTCACCTTAAGAGGTAGTGAGAGGTTGTCTCTGAGTGCTCCCTGTGTGTCTAAGTCTTCTGTTTTGTGTGTGTGTCCATTCAGCTGCTTGGCAGTGGTGGTTTGGTTCGTGTTTTAGTTTTCAATATTAAAAGGTAGCCTGTGTGGCCCTGCACAACTTTGTGCTTTTTGTTTTCTCCCCCCTCCCAGTGTTTCGTTGCGATTTAGTGGTTATCCCTCCGGGGATAACTTTTAGAAACCCCTTGGTCCGCACCTGTGTCCCAAACTCCCCCCCGAAGCCTTACAGTTCTTGGAAGTGAAGTGATTTATCGATGTGGCACCTTAAGCGGGACTGATCCCATTAGATAGATACTCTCGTTCCTGGCCTCCACTCCACTGTGTGCAGTGCACAAAAGGCTGACTGTAACAGAACGCTCACACATTCAAGTGAGGGCCATACACTTTCAGAGATTTGGCAGCAGTGGTTCAGTCCAGGGAAATAAAGCCTCGGGCTCCTAAGACAGTATATTAACTCAAATCCCTTCTTCTTAACTCTTTTAAGTAGGTCATATGTCTTTCTTTCCTACTCGTTCCCAACTACTGGTCACTGAAGCTATTCCAAAATAGTTGTAAAAGATGTATTATTTCTGTCTCTCTTTGTGCTTTTCTTTTTACAGCATACCGTTGGGAGTCTCCTGCTCAGACGACCATGAGCTGGTTGTCGCCATCACGCTTGAGGCTACCGGAGGCGGGCTCCCACTATGACCTCAGTGACACCCAGCAGAACATGAGGCGAGGAGGCAGCACGCGCTCCCTCCAGCTGGACTACAAAGCTCTGGGCTTTGGTGGTGGTGGTGGGGGCCCAGAGCGAGCACAGGAGGAGCCAGAGAGGAGGCCCTTCCAGTGGGAGAGGAATCAGTCGGGCGAGTGGGTTAGAAAACGCATCTTGGAGCGAGAAGAGACGAGAAGGCGCGACGGGGAAGGAGAGGAGAGCACAGCGGGCGGTAGCAGCAGGAGAGGCAGAGACATGGTGGGGGCGAGCCAGGACCACCGAGGGGGGGGCCGTCAGCAGCAGCAGCATCTGCCCGGCGGCCGTGAAGACAGCTCCTCCTCATCGCCTGTTTACGAGGAGTACCGAGAGTCCAGCCACGACCCGGAGGAAGACGATGCCCTTTACGACACGCTACCCCCGACCCGACCGGCCTACGAAGGATACCCGTCCAACCCGCCAGGCATCAACCTGCACCCGGCCCAGCTCCTGCCCCCCCTCAGGGCCTGGGACCTTCAGACAGGGGAGTGGAGGGGGTCGCAAGAGGGGCACCAACAGCTCAGCCCGGGCAGTCTGGTGGGCTCCGGAGACGAGCTGGAGAGACTACTGAACCTGGTGTCGCTGCGAGCCAGGAGAGCCACGCGAATAGACCGAGCCTCCACCAGGTCCGAACCCACAACGGGCTGTGATGGATTGAAATGAGCACAGCTAGACTGACTTCTTTAAAAATGTAATGTTTTTCCTTCCGTTATGAACGAACATGAACCAGGCAGTGGGCCCTTTTCTGTTTATATGTGACATTCATGATAAAGGCCTACCCCCAAAGAAATAATTAAAGGAGAATATTACCACATATAGCTATTATCCCGCTGTCAGCATACACTAATCCACCACCACCGATCCCCCTGGCTCATTTATAAGCCTGAAGAAGAAATTAAATATATGTGTTCTCTATAGACGCCTCTACCTGTGCTGCATGAGAGTTAACTGGGATTGGCTACGAATCAATACTATTACATTTATTATTTATAGACTCACTGGAGCAAATCATTTATTAACATGAAAATATAAAAGGAGCCCCTCTTTTTTTTTTTTTTTTTTTTTTTTAACAATGTATGCACTTCTGTTATCATGTATTCACACATTGTTCTGTTGAGGCACACACACACACACACACACACACACACACACAAACACAATCATTTTGTTAGCTCAACCATGTAATACTTTCTTTTTTCTTATTGACACCCGCTCGGGGGTTGTTTTGAAGAGAGGGAACACACACCGAAGACCTCGCCTCAACGCTTTTAAGATTAGTTTTAGTTGCTACAAGGAGATCTTGTTCGTCACTTAATTATTTTAATGTTTTATTATCATAATAGTTGCACTATTTATTTGCTTGGGGGCTTATGAGCCTTTTCATAAACAAACTATCAGGGGTATCTTTCACTTGGTTAAAAACTATGGTAAAATACAGCCCTTTAGTTAGGGCTGCATATGTATGGCCATAGCTCTGACCTCATTATAACTCATGACTGAATCAATTGACACAGATTCTGTTACTCCCAAAACACACTGTTTACCTTGTAAATATTGAAAAACTGAGCTTTCAAATTTAATTTATCCCACACGTGATATGAATGTTCAGACTTTATGTGCCATAAGGCTTTTGGGAATTATTTGACAATGCAGCCGTGAAGTACAAAACCACTCACCCAAAGACATGTACACATGGTTGCCTTAGCTGATAACACAGTGTAAATGATGCAGTTTTCCCAGTTCCCACACAACAAAGGGCATGTAAACAGAATTGCCCTTAAAGGTGTAACAACAACTCTGAAAAAAACATGCAGAGCAAACAGGCAGCAGGTCGTTTTTAGGAGTATTTAAAGATTAATGTATTCCCAAATGACAGGATGCATGGATCGTGAACAAGCCAGACTCCAGTAATGGAAACAGCTACACAGACCTGCCCCCCATCTCACACCTTTGATGCAACTTCTGGTAAACATGACTCATTGTGGTTCATTTGAAAAAGGAAAAAAACAGGAATACCTTGTCCTTGTCTTGAAGAGTAAAACCATAATACTCAAGGATGTAAACGGCAAGATAAAATCATATAGCAAACAATTTTGCATTGTGTGTTAAAGCAAATCACCAGAAGATGAAGATGCAACACTGTTTTGGTATTTGCATGATTTTTTTTCTGAATTATTGTCAAATAATTTCATACTAAAAGGTCAAAAATATGGATTAACTCTCAGTAGCTCTGTCGACACCAACACTGATATACAAACTGACAGGTCTCCATCCATGTATCCTCTTTACTCATTCATATTCAGGTCTCCTCTGTAAGTGGGGTTGCCCGCAGCTTGCATTGGGAAACAAGCAAAGAAATACCCCAGACAGGTCAGACCAACACACGGAGGAAAAAGAAAAACATTCACACCTCTGGGCACTTTACAGTTTTTTTTAACTGGAACTTGGACTGCACAAACTGTGGAAGCGAAAAGCCACGGGAATTCTGTGACAAAGTGCAAACTCAACAGCAGCTATTACAGGCTGAAGTATAACCCCTAATGCTCAGAGCACTGTGGACGAATGGGACACCTTTGATGTCAAGTGTCTCTACTTTTATTGCCATCCTATGCCCGTGAATCATCTCGCAAAGTACCTTTCAAGTACACCGGATTCTAAGTGATTTCCGGTAGCTGACAAGCTGTAGCTCAAAGTTTTATGCGCCACATAACGAGGACGTCACAGATATTCTCCACACAAGCTCATTCGTACTTTAAGGGGGAAGAAAATGGCTTTTGTCTTAAGGATGAATATGAACCTGGTGTACTGTAGGCCTAACTGTAGGTGTTACAACCTCAATGCAGACTACAAGAGATAACTTATTAATACCCATCAAATATTTAATCCTATCAAGTCAGTCTAGTCACGCCTCTTCTATGTTTTTACTTTCCTTTCCCGAGTGGAATCTGGCAGGTTCATTCAGCAAAGCTTAAAGACCACAATGTGCTGTGGAGACACAAGGCGTGAGAAAGTCCCCTAGAATGTTAAATGCATCTAAACTGTATGTTCAGCCAATCAATAAATGTTTATTTTTAAAGTATTTGAAAAGGATGTGATGATTAGATTGCCTCTACTCAGCTTAAAGCTTGTCGTGATGCCCTTTTGTTTACCTCAGGAGCTGATTTCCTTGCTGACTTGATCGGATGCATCTGGCTTGTTGAGTGCTTTACTCTCTGTGCCTGTGAGTTTTGAGTTTGTTTCCACCCTGACCCCGTGCTATGATCAAATTATGCAGGCCGTGCATCTCTAAAAGCAACTATCTGCGATTACGTAATGCTGTCTGCCGAGTCTTTTACACCAGCCGTCAGCCACACATGAAAAATGTAAACTACATTCCACAGCCTCAGTCAGTTTCCGTTAGATTAACAGAACGTGCGCCTCAGCACATATTTCAAATTGAAGTAGCTTTAATCACTGCATGCGTCATAGTCTGCCACCGGAGAGTAAGTTGACATTTTCTAAAATCGCTTTATTTTACATCCTCAAAAGATAACCGGTCATTAATTCTTGAATGGTGACAAAATGGTTGGACTCAGGCAATGGTCAGGGTGTGTTCCATGCTCTTGTCCTCACTCATGATCTTTGTAACTAACAATGAGATGCAGTGTGGAACCTTTCTGGTTCTTGATAATGGCTGCCCCCTGTGGAGCTGACACACACACTCTGTCCTCGTTATCATCCAACCATCCTCGTATAAACACCACTGGGCTGAATCTCTGCCAGAAAACATTCCCGTGTAAACCAGACTTTCTCCTGATCATGGTTGTGTTTCTGTCACATACAACATATTTGTGTTCAATTAAAGGGTGAAGAAGTGTATTGTATGTGTGTTTGTCCATGTGTGATGTTTGTCTCACATGAACATTCCAGCTCCCAAAATACTGCATGTTTCTTTGATGCGGTGCAACATAGGGGGAGAGCAGGGTTCCTTGACACACGATTAAGCACCCACTCTAAAACATATAATATTATGAAGTTATATTGTCTATGCATGCACTAAGATAATTTAGGATTCGGTCACGTCTTGCATACCTGGGTATCTTAGATTTAAGAGAGAAATAATGGAACATTTTAAGAATCTTAAAATCTGCCTCTTTCAGTCATTATAATGACTGCTGTATTTTCATAACAGCAGTCATTATGTCACAGTAAATGTAAAAAACAAAATGTAACAGAGGGTATCACTTTTGAGCGGAACACTTCATATATCTTTTAGTGCATGCCAGATTGTGTCAATGCAATGGTTGGATATAGCTCATAGTCAAATGCTGGCTGGCTTGCAGCCAACATTTGCAGGAACCATGAACCACAAAAGGCACAAACAAGCACAAGGCAGAACTCGAGGGAGATGAATTTCCATTTTCCCCCAGCCCAGGAAAAAAAAGCATTACTGTGTAAAGTGCACATTAAACTTGATGAAACTCGTCACTGCAGGGGACATTCTAAAACATCTATTAAAGACTTTACAGCCTAAAAAAAACAATCAGCTTGTTTTGCTCCCCAATGTGATCACAACAGTAGAATTTCCATCATTCTGCTGTTGTCACAACAAGGCAACACAGGAAGGGATATTGCATCAATTAGCATAATATGCTAAAATTGTCTCAAGTGATCCCAGCCAGAGTTCTTTAAAAAGGTGCAGGTGGCGTGTCAGCCTTCTCTGAATCCACCCATTAATTTGTATTAATTTATTTTATTTGTGGTGATCCTGCATTCATTTAGGGTCTTTAGAGGGTATAAAAACAACAGTCATTACCAAGAGGGCATTCAATTTTCTGGGGCAAGAAGACCTTACATAACATTACTCCCTGCCTCCAGCCGAACGTGTGATACAAACGAAAAACGTAAACAACACACCACATGCGAAAACAGTCTGGCTGTCTGGTCAAAGGGAGTGGAAATACTCCAAGCAATTTATTCGGCCAGATTCACAGCTTATTCAATTATTATGACAAGGATTATGTAACGTGTCCCAATAATTTACACACTCTCTCTGACACACTCTTTTGAAGACCGTCCTGCTTGTTCAACGTATTCCGAGCGTGCTGGCTGTTCTGGTGACAGGCACAGGGTCAATTCAAAGGCAAACACAAGGGCGTTTGAGGGGAGGGAGAGAGAGAGAGCGATAGACAGAATGTCTGTTGTGTTTATTCATCATGCATCAGAGGAAAAATGATGACGACCTGCCAGTCCCTTTAGCTCTGCAGGCTTTTCATTTGACCATCTGGCATTTACACCACAGAGTCAGCTATATAAGCCACTTAAAAAAAAACACTTTTCCTACCCCCACATTTGTTTTCTTCCATCTTCTTCCACACTGCGTTTTACACATTCCTCCCAATCCGGTCAGGAACAGCAGGGCAGGGAAGGGATGGACAGAAGGGTGTAATGATGTTACATAATGGGAAGAGGCGAACTAAGGACTAAGAAAGGCGAGAAATGGGTAGTGAAGTGGTAAAAGTAAAAGAGATTACCACTCCCCCAGTTCCCTGCCTATGGAGGGGTAGCATTGTGGGTGATTAGAAATCCACCCTTTTTTCTCAATAACACCAGGATTACACACCCAGTCAGATCTAATCTATAACATCTGCCTCTCAGGACAGAGGCAGGCAGGCAGGCACACAGTCCTACGGGCACGTACAACGCTCGCATGGCCATAATGGTTACAGATGCAGCCCGATGTCTCAAGCAATTTCATCGCATGTATTATTCACAAACTCTTTGAATCTTACCAGCATAATCAGACAGAACATGCCTGCATGGCTGTAACAAGGCGACAGGGGAAGGGGGATGGGAAAATTGAATGGCAAGGGGCCACGTCCACATATGACAATATGAATTCACATCAGAGAGCTGCCCTCAGCAGTGTGTGACTGAGTAGAGTAGACTATGCACCAGGCATATCACTTTGCTCCCCTCCCCCTGCTTTTTCCAACAGTTTATTACTATGGCAAACTGCTGGCATATGCCTGCAAAATGGGTTATGTGCGAGGCAGGAATGTGAACTGCCACACTGCACTTCATGTGCGTTATTGTATTTTTCTTGAGCGACGAAAGCACATACAGTAAATGTCATCGGACTCAACTGGTATTGAACATTATTATGTGACAATAAAAAAACAGCAGTTGGCTCAAACTTTGGGACATTTCTTTTGGACGGTAATATATTATTTTTCTCAAGGCCACTTCATGCAAACTATGAAGGAGCACAGAAAGAGCTGAGTGTACCTTGATCAGGGATATGTTTATTTTGCCCTCTATAAGTCTTGGCTCAAGCTCCGATTGTTGCTTTGACAGAGCCCTTGTTGAGTGTTACACAGTTGGTCTTGATTATATTGCTTCCCAGCTCATTCTGATCTCGTAAAGGAAAGCTGCCTCACACAGAGGTGAGACACATTGATGGATGGGAATGCTGTCAAGAGATTTGGCTGCATCAGCTGCAGAGCGCGGAGCTCAGCTTTGAATCTCTGAGGAATTGGTGCTCTGTCCACCCTCGAGATTGCTGGGATCTGACTTCAGTAAGAAGGAGATCTGATCTGTATTGGGCTTTGAACATCAGGGCCTTTTTGTGATTGCCAGCAGAATGAGAATATAGATCTGAAGTTGCTACAGGATTTTTCTTAGGGTCCTTGTTGAACCGTGTAAGAGTGAAATACTGTATCTGTGCTTGTAACCTTTATAGTCCATCTGAGGACTCCTGTGTAAAAACCAATCATAACGCACACGATTGTGTGACAGGCTCAGCCACACCTAGAGCATCTGGAGAGCACCAACCTCTGCCAAAGCAATCTCGCGGATACACCTGAATACACTATGCCCCAACGTTAACTTTTTGAATTCAAATTATTTCAGAAAGATCGAAACCTCTCTTTCTCCTCCAAAGCTGGTTTCCAGCTCAATTAGCATTGTAGAAATAAAAGATTAGAAGTCATTGTTTGAATCCATGAATGCAATACCAATATGGTCACACTTTTAAATTATCAGAGACACTCACAACAAATAAATATATAACTTCTAAATATTTTTCTTTGTGGCACCATCTGGCGATTTAAATAAAAAAAAAAGCTCTCTGCCGAACAATGACTCTGACAGAGTTAGCCGACAAACATTAATGAATATTAATAAATTCATGTTGTCCTGTGGAGAACAGCAAAAAAGACATGGCCATATGGAGCAGCTACGACACTGGTTCTTGTAGAGGACAGTGTTGACACCCAAATGTTGTGGCCAGTTTGTCAGAGCCCCTCCCCATCCCTGCTTTTTATTCCCGCAGCAATATGCTCCACTGCCATAAGTGAGTGCCAAAGATGAACGAGGGACGGCTCGGAGCAGGCAAACCCAGTAATCACATTGGCTATGGATTCAGGAGTCAGTGAAGCATACTCAGCACAGGCACAGCAGTATCCCGGTTTTGCAGTTTTTTAGTTATGAGATTGTTTTAATGCTTTTGTATTTGAAGATGTGTGATATTGTCATGAGTTCATTCAGCCCCTGTCCCGCGGCTATTGAGTTTGTTTTCATACGCAAAGTGTGTGTGTGTGTGTGTGTGTGTGTGTGTGTGTGTCTGTCTGTGTGTGTGTCTGTGTGTGTGTCTGTGTGTGCCTGCCTGTGTGTCTCAATCTGGCTGACCTGTCTGTCTCCTGGACAACACATCACACCGGTGGAACATGTAACCCATGCTCTAAGGCTGACACTAGGCTGCTCTAATGTGCTCCTCCTGCTGCTGCACTCTGGGGGCATCCGCTACACAACCATACACCAAGCAGCCACCAGTTAAACAGGCGAAAAGGCGCTGGCCTCAATGTGTCACACTGGCGCTAACAGTATCCATCCACTGGATCTGATGGAGACTTAGGCTGCAGCACTGTTGCCACCAGGTACCCACGTAAAGGGTCAAGAGTCCAAAAATGGCACCATGGTGTGGGCATGCATGCACACACTGCATATATATATATAGCCTATTGGGTCAATAAATAGTGTGTTTTGTGATCATATTTATCTATCTATCTATCTATCTATCTATCTATCTATCTATCTATCTATCTATCTATCTATCTATCTATCTATCTATCTATCTATCTATCTATCTATCTATCTATCTATCTATCTATCTATCTATCTATCTATCTATCTATCTATCTATCTATCTATCTATCTATCTATCTATCTATCTATCTATCTTGTGTGTATGTGTGTGTGTTTTAAAGGTAATGCATTAGGTTTTTGAGGTTTTGATAAACCAATTAGCCTAAATCAGAAAGTGCACTTATAGCCTACTTGCAATCACACACAGGCAAAGACCTGCAGCAAATGACAGTGGGGTGATTTGGATTGGACGTCCCGCGCCGACCCACCACTGTGTGCACACTTACAGCAACTCCGAGCATTGTGCCGGGATCAAAGACAGATTCTGGAAAATCACGCTGGGAATGACTGGGGGGAAATAGGGGGAATCTTCGCCTGCGCGCACACCTCAGCATGGGACGGAGAGAAACAGAGTCAAAGGGGATGAGAGAAAGGGAGCGATAAAGCCGAGCCGAAAGGTAAAAATAAATAAATAAAGATGTTGTTTGTGAAGCCGCGTCCCTCCGTGTCAACGCTGTGAGGATTTCTCCACATCCTGCTGTGTGCCTGACTGAGGGCTTCACTGTGATATTTACCAGTGCCGCCTCGCATCCATAGATAGTAGGCTAAATAAAACGCACGGCTCCAGTTGTGTCTAGTCAGCGGCAAGGGCATCACGAATGGTTAGGGAAGATGATTTGTTCCTCTGTTAGCTCAGAGAGGGAATAGCGCATTAAATCAGAGAGACACACGATACGGTGCAATGGTCTGATATTTGAGAAACCTTATTTATTTATTTTCTAACGTGGGCGCATGCTGAAGGTTGGGAGTTGTAGATGCCTACCAACACGCCCAGGGCACTTAAAGAGGACGAAGACTTTAAATATGAATGGCCTGGATCTTTTTTAATGAAATATTTCCCAACCGACGAATACTTTACATGTCCTCACCAGGGAGGAGGTGTGGCACCGCCGCATGTCCAATCAGCTGATCTTGTTGGCACAAGGATGGATGACTTTTTGCGAAGATAGAGAAAGCCAAGTCAAGTGTCCGTGTAACTTTATATAGGCCAAGCGTGGTCACTACATAATATCAAGTGACTCATACCGCCTTTACGCGGAGGAGGACGCCGCGGGGGGAGTGCGCTCTGGAGGAAACCCCGGGAAGCCACTCAGGTGCGCTCCATGTTTCATTCAGGAGGACACATTGGTACCGGCGGGGCATAAAGCCGCAGTTGGGACTTGGGAAGCAGCGTTGGGCTATAGGCCAGTGATGCCGGACGCATTCCCACTTATAACGAACTGGACAGAGCCACGGCTGGGGCAGCTGGAGCGCACACTGGCCACGGAGGCGAGCGTCCGCCCCGCCTGGGTCATAGGGATCCTGGCCAGCGTGTTGATCTTCACCACGGTGGTGGACGTGCTGGGGAACCTCCTGGTGATCATCTCGGTGTTCAGAAACCGCAAGCTGAGGAACTCGGGTAAGATCTTCTGTGCTTATTGCTACACCATGCAACTTAATACTAGACAATGACAAAGCACCTGGTGATGATTCAGTGAGCCCAACCATTAATAGTGAGTGAGGGAAGAGTCACCTGCTTCTTAGCCTATACCTGATCCTACAATTCCCTATAGTATGACTTCGTTTAATAATGAAAGACGGTGTATCTCCATGTGTGGTGAATTCAGGGTAGAATAAATGAAGTTGGTTTTACCCTGCACTTCTTTCCCCAGGCTACCCTCATGGTTTGAACCACAGACCTTTCAGAGCACTTTGCCCCCAAATACCACTGTGGATCCTAATGTTATAGCTTTAACATTAGGGTCCCATCACACAATGATTTACAAATTATGGAGGCCTAGTGTACATGGATGTATGTATTCTTTTTTAATACATTTTTAATGTCACCTTTATTTAGTCATGTAATCTCATTCCAAAGAGAACCTACGTGCTTTCTTTTCGGATAAGGGTGGCAACGCAAAGGCTACAGCTTCTAGTTGACAACATCATCCAGAGCACAAACAGCTTCATATCTTGCTGAAGGGCATCTGCAAGGCACATAGTTTTGACCTTCCAGTTAAGGGATTGGGGGTTAAAGACCAATGATTGCCAATTATGTCTTCACATCTTTATATTACACTATGGTGACAGCTTGATTGATAACTCATGATATTAAAAGATAGGTCCCTCTCTCCATCTCTCTATCCACTCAAAGGTAAATGGAGTGGATTTACATGGCCTTTTTAACTCATCTCATTCACCCATTCACATACAGATGGTAGCAGGCTATACCTGGGGTTATTTTGGGTTCAGTGTCTTGCCCATGGGATAGTTGGACATGCGGCGGGGATTGACCCACAAACCCTGCGCTCAGGGGACCGCCGCCACTCTACCCCCCTGAGCCACAGCTGCTGGTATAGCCTCACTCCCCTGCTGCATAATCAGCGCAGGTGACTAGAATCCCGTTTTGAAAGCCGTCTGATGTTGATTAACATTTTCTCATGTGGGTGTGTGAAACCATCCAGGAGGCTTTGTGCGGATACAGTGAAACATAATGCCAAATCATAATGCATGGAAGTAATCTTTCAGTGAACCGCTCGCTCCAGGTAAAAAAACTGTACTACAGGGGGTTTTAATTCAACTATTTTCTGATGAAAATGAACCCCTTTGAAGAATTTCACTGAATCATACATTTTTTTTTCTTTTTTTTTGCTTGCCCCTGCCATACAATCTCTGACACTTGTTTTCTTAAAAAGTGAATGAAAAAAGTACCCACGAAACTAGTATCTGACCCTAATGGCATACTTTTAAAAATGTCTTATGAAAAATTTAGAGACTAAAAATGAGGAAACATAAAGAAGGATATCTTATGCAGTGAAGTCTCCCACACTCTGCTGACTGGCTATTTTGTGCTTTATCAGGCACCAATTAGGGTAGGAAATATGCATTTATTTGAATATGAAGCAGCAACTTTCTTAAGCCAGTAGGATGGAACCAGGAGTCTTTCTTCCTTAATAGTCGATAGGCAAAATACCCAGAGGATCAACTAAAACAACTACATTCCTCTCATTTAGGGACATTATGAACCTCTCCTTTTATTTGTTCATTCATATAGGAAAACCTTTTCTACTTTTATTCAAAGATTTTCTTTGGACACAATAATAACTGAAGCATTCAAATCCAACCCTGTCATCAGAGAAAGACTCCCCTATTCTGCACTTTCTTTTATTTATAAACCGTAGTATAGGTTAAAGTGCAGTTTATTCAAAGCCATGATCACCTGAGAACAAGGTTATTTATGTATTGGTACTGTGAGGCAGTGGAAGTCAAAAAGTTGCACATTTTTAAATCGGTCGCAATACGTGAAGTGTGATTTTTTTAACGTTTTTGTTTAGCATAACCTGCAAACATCCTTTTAAGCATTTTCTTATTAAACTCTATGCATGGTGGCAGACCTGTGGGAGCTGCATTCAGAGGAATTAATGTAGTCAAACATTCATATTCACATCATTTGAGTGAATAACACAAAGATTGTGCCTTATTTAAAAGAGAGGTGGTTGGTGTAACCATGTTAAACATCTTTATCTTGTTTGTTTTTTCTTTTTTTCCCTACATTACTATAATATAACCTTTTTAAATATACAAGACATGTGCAGTCTTGGGAGCACACTCGAGTGCATACAGCCACGTGATCCCAGTGAAAAAAATAAAAAATAAATAACTGTGATAGTTTCTTTCCCCATGTAAAATCTCACACAGCCCAAACACATACAATCCGACATTCGATTAAAATTCATGGTATTGGATAAGATCACGTTTACCCTTAGGCAAAACATGTGCATCTGTCTTAGCCTGATTCAAGTGCCCCTTTTGCTTTTAAGAGGAAGCGCTTGTAGCTTGTATGTTGGAAGAAAAGGTTAGCATGTCAATTTCAAGGACCTCTGTACCACAGGCTTGACATGTAAATGTTGTATTCCGTATAACGCATAGAACACTTGTCAGTCTCATCCACAATTTCTAGAACAATTGCCTGCTCATATCTTCGATGTAATTGCTGGTCTGCAATGTGTCCCATAGAAACCAGCCAATAAACCAGATAAGACTATCATAAAATAAAAAATCCAATTTGATAGCTGAATTAAAAGTGGCCTGCATAATACATTTTCAAGGGTGTTCCTGGATGTTGTGGGCTATCCCTTCTTTATCTATTTTTACTTTCCCGTTGCCTATCTCACCACAAAGTGTTATATATGAGTGGTTTCGCTGCTACTTACATGGTACATTTCTGCCTTGAAGCTGATCTATCTCCACTCAAACAGCCCACTCTGCAGTTCAGGAACCGATCCTGTAACTCATACAGTCATGAACTCAAACGACCACTACAGTAGATTCATTGCAGCAAACCTACACAACAGTTTGGACAGGGAAACACCTGACTTAACAATGGTATATTAAGAGTCAGAGCAAGGGCAAAGGGTAGCCTTACCCACTAGTAGCGCAGTGAACAAAGTAAACGTAGTGTGTTGGATGACATTATATTCCGTCAGATGCTATTTCAGTGAGTGATGACTCACTGTGCTTTTTGTATGACCTACCCACAGTTGCCCAATATGCATACTCCCAATGTAGTAAATAGTACAGACTTTTTTATATTCTGATACTGATTTGGCATCATATTCACACTCATCAAAACACTGAACGTGCGCTGGATCCTGTATCCACGCTGCATTCATTTTGCAAAGGGATTTCACATTCTCTTTCTGTCCTCTCACTTTTTTCCCCTGTTTTGTCTTTTCAAGGACCATAATGTTTCATTTAAAGGGCTCTCTCTCTCTCTCTCTCTCTCTCTCTCTCTCTCTCTCTCTCTCTCTCTCTCTCTCTCTCTCTTATCGTGTGCTATTGTATTGAGGCAAATCTCTTGACGCAGACACACTTATATGCACTCATTCCTGAGCCATTTGAGCCTTTTGTCTGCTGAAGCATTTAAAAAAAGAAAAGCCTGGAATCATTCATAAGCACCCTAACATACAGCCGTGCATGCATAAACACATATGCAGTGTGTCCATGATAATACAATACTGTAGGTCTGTGTATCCCATTGTGATAATTTTCCCGAATGAAAGAGTGTGTGAGTATGAGAAAAGTGTACAGTTGTGTGGGGCAGAGTTTTTATTCCCTGAGATTTGTCTTTGAAGGAGCGTAGGTGCTGCAACACCTTGAAAGAGAGTAACACAGACTCACTGCAGAGACTCTGTTCCCAGAGACTTTATTTACATCATATCTCTCCCTCTCCTCCTCATTTCCTCTCCAGCTCCTTTTTCTCTAAAGCTCTCTGCCTCTACAGAAATGACGCTCAACATATTCGTTAGTTATGAATGAGGGTCGAAAAGGAAAAGACACTTTTACACAGTGCAGCGGTTCACATCCAGTCTCCCTCAGTCTGCCTCTATCCATGGTGCTGAAACACTGAACAAAACAGTCTCTTTCATCTGGGTTTCACCATGTCACTCAAACCAAATGAATGCCCATTAGAACATTGCACAAAAGTGCTACTTTGAGTACTGTAGCCTATATGTATATATATCGGCGCATTTCACCAAGAGAAGACTAAATGAAATGAAAAATAAGTAGAGTGTGTAGGAGATAAACATTCCAGTCAAAATAACTGTTGCCTTTATCCCAGTCAATCCAGTAGAAAGCAGCAAAACGTAAAAATAAATCCTGTTAGCAATGCTTGGACTGGAGGTATTTTGTCGGAGAACTGTTGTACAGTTTTGTTGAAGTGTAGCCAAATCACTAAAGCCTTGCTGAGCAAGACAACTGCTGTTCCAATTGTCCAATTTCATATCAAGCAAACTGCGCCGCTTTCCGGGGAGTTTGGATTGGATTTGAGTTGAACTCAGGAAGTTTAAACTCCCAAATACACAAGTCCCAACTCTGTTTTAAAACAGGCCTTCAAATCTTCCTGTCTGACTCTTTAACATTTTGCTGAAACTTTAAACCCATCTCCCCAGACTCAAGACCACAGCTGCAAAGATATCACTTAAAGGTCATCTATTTTGCAAAAGGCACTTATTCACGTTTTTTCACCATTCATACTGTATGGGACCCTCTTTTTCTTCTCCTCCACCTTTCTGAAAACCTGTGTTCAAAAACCCCAGTCAGAGTTCTCTCCACTTATGATGTCATAAGGAAAGAAGCAACACAACCCATGACCAACCCTAACTTAGCACTACCTCCACCTGTGATAAGCACACCCCTAGATACCCTGAATCCAACTGGCCAATCAGAGTAGACTGGGCTTTTTGGAAGGCAGGGCTTAAAGAAACAGGCCCTAAAATGGACCTTCTTAAGACAGATTCTGAAGAGGAGATTTAGCAATGGCAATGTGAGAAACATAAAGGGTTTTTACTAGGACACTACACAATTAAAACCGTTTCTAGTAGAAACCCAAATTACAATTTTGAACCTGAAAATGAGCATACTAAGCAACCTTTACAGTTTTTTCGATTGCTAACCCACAGTGGGCACAACTGTAGCTCAATGTGCAAAACTCTAACTACAGTCTGCACTACCAACAGTCACTGGAGCTGAACAGTTTACTTCACCTGCAAAATAGGCTCAGTGCAGCAAACACTATGAACCAGCTTCTTTGAGATAACACACATGTCACTCAGAACACACTCAGAGTATAAACACTAGCATCAAACCCCAATACACAAATTACAAACTTTTAATTTTTACAGTTTTGAATAATTTTAGTTACTTCACACAAATAAAGTAATATTTTATTTGAGGAAAGAGTGAAATTAGTTCACATGAAATAGTTTATTTTATAACAAACCAGTTATGTTTAGGTAAACAAAAATAAATGAAGATCAAAAGTTTGCTTCAATAGATACATCTTTTTATTTTATATTTTATTGATTACATTTCCAAATGTAGTATATGTGTAAATATTCTATAATTGTAATACAGAAATCAATTCCTGTTATGTTGTTATTTACTGTAAGGGTGCAACTCTTACATTTTTGTTTGCTTGAAAATTCGTATTACAGATGCAACTTTAGATCTTTGCAGATTGCGTTGCACCCTCAACCCTGCCTCTCTCAATGAGAGACCATGATTCACAACAGGGTTTATCAGTGTTGCCCTTACTGTAGATACTTCATCAGAAATTACAGCTCAATGTCTTCAAGGTCTTCCTCCACACATCCAGTCTCACTGCCTCTCTTCTCCCTCCAACAACCTGTCTTCCTATTTTTGAGCTTTCCCTATACTGTATATACAGTATGTTCACTAACAAGTCTAAAACAAGACACCTTCTTAGTGTTTCAGTTGATATTGCAATCTGCAGTGTTTAAAATTCACTAGGCTGATATCCATTCTGTTTTGAATGTGTGGTCTACAGTTGTGACAGCAGTGTGTTGAGCCATGAGATAAGTGTGTAACGTTTTGAAAATTGTGTTTAAGCAATGAAAAACGATCTAGAGTTTGGTCCACATGAACCGCTGCTGTGCATAGTGTTGTTAGAGTTTTGCACTTGTCGTTCCAGTTGTGCCCACTGTGGTTTAGCGATCGAAAAAAACTGTAACACTGTGACATACACACATTGATACAGTGTATGGCAATGGAAGAGGTGAATGAAGGAAATCCTTTTTGGGGGAGTCTTTATGGTAATATTGATCTTTTAGATCAATTTAAGGAGTGCCTAATTTTGCATGTTCCCCATTTTATTCTAAGTGTCTGTGTAATGTAGTGTGGAACTCACACTATCATGCCTTGGACTTGTCTCTTTACTTGGTTTTAATCCCTCAAAGTCGTGTTCTTGTCTCGGCCTCAATACACTCTGGTGTGACTCATGACTTGGTCTCGGTTTAGATGGTCTTTTTGACAACAGCGCTTTGGTCCTCTGTGACATATACTGCCACTACGAATAATACTGCTGCTCTGTTCTAGCTGAAGTTCAGTTAGCTGTTGTTGAAACAAACATTAAAAAGTGATTTTCCTTTGGCAGCGAGAGAGAAGGGGCAAACTTGCACATTTGTGTGTGTCTCATCTAATACAATTATACTTGTAAGAAGCAGCTCTTGAACACCCAAGGCCTCCTGAAGATAATTTGGTTTGTGACAGCTGGTCCTGACAGCTTTCACTAACTTTACGGCAAGAGTGTGTAGTGGTTATGTTTGATGACCTGTAAGTAGACTGTGAGCCCCCAGTGAATGACTGCACTTCAACACATTATCCTCAAACGTGTGCAGATGTGTGCACATATGACTGAGAGGGAAATGTGAGAAAAAAAAGTGCAGTTGTTAAGTTGCAAATTCAGCTTTTTTAGTTTATTGGAAAGTTCCCAAGTCTACGTTACACATCTTTACATTTTACACACCCACACACAGCACAGTGCTGACACATTGATCTGGAAGTGTCCCCCAATGAATAAGTGGAGGATTTCTGTATCTTGCTCAGAGACATTTTGAAAGGGCCTATGGCTGTTGGCAGACTATACAGTGAGGAATTTATTTGTAGGCTAACGCTATCCCGCTGCCCTGTCTGTACTGATAATTGTTAGGAGATGTACTGTACATTAAGTGCTGATTTCTGCCAGACATTCACAAGTGATTTGTTTGATAAATATCAGTTGCAATTTTAGCGTAGCTGAGATATATGAACCCATTATAATTTCCCCAGTATATCAGGACATAGTGCACTTTTATTTTAGATAATATATCATATTACCCACTACTAAATCTCTTTTAAAATGAGCTTTGCGTTTGTTTTATCTTGCTTTGTGCAGAAATAACAGATAACTTTCGCACTGGCAATATATTTCAGAGTGACATATGTGGTTAAAAGTGGGACCTCTTAAAGACTTAATTAGTAATTACCTGCTGCTGCCTTTTATGGGATTTATTATCCCAGGATTAATTGAGAAACGACTTAGCAAGCGTTGAGCAAGCATAATTGGGAATTGTAACTTAACTACACAAGTGGTTGGGTATTGCTGTTAAAGTGACGTCTCTTCCAGTTCTGTTCATTTCCTCCTCCTTGAGCATTAATCTCAATAAAAAGCCAATCTTCAGATTTGTTTGTCCTTGTGAGTCTAGACTGCTGCGCTCAAGAATTAGAGAAGGAGCAAAACCACATCTAATATGTTGGACAGAAACCACAGCAAATGCAAGAATGTGTGAGATACAGGGTATGGACAGTATATAATAGTCTTTTTCATATAAAGCACTATGTAACCCATGGTTTCAATGTCTCTAAAAATAGCTGATTCACTTACTTGCTATAAAAGCGAAGAAGAAAGAATGAGAAGACATGCTATCTCTGGGAAATAAAAATGTCACGTGTTTTACACACACACACACACACACACACACACACACACACACACACACACACACACACACACACACACACACACACACACACAGGTCTGAAATACAGACATGCCCATTCAGAACCTTTACAAATGCATTGATTTATGGAGGGATGCCAGAGTAAAGGGGCTGCCAGTCTCATAGGATGGAACCCAGATCAGTTGGGGGTTTGCTGCCTTCAGGGGCACCTTGCAAGAACCGGCGCCTCTGCAGCTACCTAACAACAGTGACTGCATTTAAAATTACCCCATTACCCCGATCCAGCATCTCTTCTCAGCTCGTAGGTTCAGAATGGATTTTAATATTCTGCTCACATAGTGACCTTTAATTTCCCTCTATTACCCTGTATGTATCCTCAGATCATTGGCCCTCTCTGGTTTCTACTATAATTAATGCTTCAGAGTCCGACCATTGACATTGGGGCACTTAGGTGTTTTATTCTAATGAATTAAAATCAAAAGATCAACCAGCTGAACAGGTTCTCAGATCAATCAGAGTTTCTTTCATCATGAGAAGCTTTATCAGATTTCTGATGAAGGGTGAAAAAATAATGTTTTAGAAGTTCTCTAAACCAGACTGCATAAGGCAGGCTCATCCACCCAGCATCCCTATTGGGAACCTTTTTATGTGCATAGCAAGAGGAGATGGAGAAAAGGAGGCAGAGGAAGGAAGAGATCGCAGAGCAGGGCCAACATGGAAGTGAAGGAATGTTAAGCTGCAGCTCAGAAAGAAAAAGGGAAGACATTAGACACAGGGACTCTGTTGCTCTAGTTTGATTTGAATGAATCCATTTACTTGACATTGACTCATTTGGTATAATGCATTAAACTTGCATTCGGCATTATACATCCCATTGTGACAAAAAATTAGCTACTCAGTCGGCTTTCATCAGTTCGTTTCATGTGGAATCCATAGGGGAGCTGAGTTTCCACTGATCTTTATTAATGCATGGCAGGAGAGTGTCTGTGGGGCTTTGGGGGATTTTCTTCTGTATGTGTTGAGGCTTTGCCATATAATTATTTTATCATCTTGTTTTTTATTTTTTTTGTCTTACCCAGTGAATGTTTAGGCCAAAGTGAAGGTTGGATATGACTGACGGGGATGTGTTTCTGCTGTTTTAAGTGTTCTGTGAGTCTTCATCTGCCTGAGCTGTACTTTATATGTTGGGTGGAGAATGATTTCTGTCATGCCCTTGAACAAAAACATCGGATGAAGAAAATAGGAGGGGCTAACACCATGCTAGATGGAGTTCTGCCAGCATCCAATGCGGAAGTGACACAAATTACAGTGAACCCGAGTGGCCACTAAGAGCAGGTTTCATAACAGAGCAATTTCTCAATGACTGTTAAATATGCCGTTTTCACAGCATAATTAAACCTATTTGAGGCCTGGTTCAAAAAACATTCTAGTCTGTATGTTTAGTTCATATCTCCATGACATTTCCATTTCTAGCAGGCTAGTTTTTATTCTTTTGGAGGTTAAAATGTATGAATAATTAGAAGCACGGTCTCTTGAGTGACAGCTAGCCGCCCGTTAGCCCTCACTTCGCCTCGGAGGTATATGTCAGCTAGATGGGCGTATCTCCCTCCCCTCGACGTCACATCAATGCCCTTTTTCGGTAAATGAGGTAGAGTAAAATGAACGACTTTCCAACCTTAAAATTAGTGAGGAAAGGATATAATTCCATCGCTATGAAAAAAAGACTGATGCTGTTTCATAAAGGGAAGAGGCAAGATTTCTGTCATGTGTCATCACATTAACACCGTTGTTATCAGTACTTGAGTGCTGAGATGGGGGGTGACTCAATAGCACAAGTTTGCACCGACACACACACACACACAGACACTGACAGAACAATTTTCTTTAATCTCCATAACCGTGAATTTGGTAGATTGACCCATTTAATCTACAGATCGAGGGATCAATTTAAAGTGTAATTCAATTCCTTTACTCCTTATCAAATCCCATTGAGCCTGCCAGTGTTTCCCGGTATCCATAAACCATGCAAAGTGATGATTTGAAGCAAATTATGTAACAGTTTCTCAAAACCCTTAGGCAGCAGCAGTGGGTGAAGAGGTAGAAGAAGCGAGGGAGTTTTCTGCAAGAAGGAGAAAGAGAGTGAAAGGACGCAGGAGGTGAAATGGAAAAAGACGTGAGAATTTAAGGGCAATCTAGGAGATGAAAAGAAGAACAAGATGAAGGAGCATGTGTAGAAGTGTGCATTCATGCGAACAACTCTACAAACAAGGCAGACGAACAGAATGTTCAGCAAGAGTCAGCAAAGCAGGATGGACTCACCTTCCTAATGTAAACAGGATACAACCCCTAATAGATGTATGCAGGCTGTGCAATTACATAAAGGCCTAGAGACCAAATGTGTTAAGTAGTGTACTGATTCTACATGCATCGAGGAAGTGACTTTATATTTAATGTATAAAGGACTTTTTGCTGAGATTGCAGTTTAATGGTGATGAGATTAGTCTTATTTTGTGGTAGAAACTTCACACAGCGGATGTTTGAATTGAAAACCCACGCAGCACAGCCAATATCGTATCGTATCGCTAAGCTACGCCAAGCAGTATACGTGACTTAATTTTCAGTAAAAAAATGTATTTCCACTTAACTGTATCAGCTCAAGATGGATATCTACGCTTTGAAGCAGGCCACACAGTTGAATTTTTACGTAAATCTTTCAATTGTGTTGTGTCAGTGGTATTCATGACCCTGTATGATTGGCCATATAAACTTAAAGATTTTAGTTTTCATTCAACTTGTTTTTTTGTTTAACTTAAACCCTGAAGTCCCCCTCTAACATGACTTCAAATTGCAGTCTAATCACCAAAGGCTCTTCTTTTCCATTCTATTATATTGATCTTGTCACATGCATGTAGAACATTTAATTTTCGTTTCTTAAATATCTGATTCATTCAGTCACATCTGATAGTTTTTTTTAAATAATCAAATAGGCCCACATTTTTTCCTCTCCTTCACATATTGAACTTTTTTGTTATATACTGTGATTAGTTTGTAGGTGAATAGGTTCAGAAAACTGAGAAAATTAGAACATTTCAATAGTTTTTCTTCTATGTCAGTTAAAACAAGTTGAAACTGGTACGAAATGTATCATGGGGCTGCTCTCAGAAAGTATTAGTTTAACAAAAAAAACAAATAGAGACTTTATTAAATCAACAGAAGCGTCATTGTGCGTAAACACAGACCAAATACAATCAAACAAAGTCACTTTCCCGCCTAGTGGGCTACATGTCCTTTGCTTTCTGTTCGTCTGTTTCACAACTCCTGATATGAGCATGTTTGCAGTTCTTTTATAACTTGTCAGGGGAAACACAGTCCGTGAACCCAAATTCTGTGCATTCAAAATGCCAAGTGTTCCGTTCAAACATAGACTTCTCAAAGAGATGGAAGCCTTTCAAAGGTTGCAGTCGGTCAGATGGTTCTGTAAGCTATGCAGGGAAAAGGCAAGAATTGTTTTAGGGGGCGCTTGTGGTGTAGTGGTTAGAGTAGGGTTAGTATAATTAAAAACACTTCAGTTAAGCCTGCCAGGCACACACATGCTTAATGTGGCACCTGTGCATGGTTGGTAGGCAGGAGGTGCAATCACAGCTGTTAGAGAAGCCAATCTGGCACTAAAGCGTATTGACAGACTGAGTATTATTTTTAAACTGTGCTGATTCCTGTGTGTGTGTGTGTGTGTGTGTGTGTGTGTGTGTGTGTGTGTGTGTGTGTGTGTGTGTGTGTGTGTGTGTGTGTGTGTGTGTGTGTGTGATACTGAAAAAGAAACGCCCCCTGGCACAGATTCATTTATAAAGGGCAATAACCGATGAGGACAGAGTAATGACTGTCTGACCAGTCTTGAAATTTCACCTCAGTCACTCAGGTACAAACGTGTTTTTATGGCTGGTCTTGCTTTTGCGTTCCAGCCAAAAATAAATTATTAATTATTAACAGATTGGCCTTTGTGTTCAGACAATTTGCCTATCAAGTAATTTGGATTGAAGATCGGCCGATTACAATTGGTGCCCGTCGATTTGAGCATCCCTATCGCAGCATTTGTGCTACATGTGTCCCTGGTTTACCAAATTGTCACAAAATATGGTAGCTACAGACATTTATTGTTCGGCACGTAATAACTTTCATTCAAAATCAATTGCCGTCAGCCTCGGCTGTACTTTGAGTTGGATGCCAATCAACAACTGTTAATCATTCTAACATGCTAATTCTAAGATTGTGATCATGGTAAATACTATAGCAACCCTACACCATGTTAACATCCGGATGTTAGCATGGTGCAAGTGTGTTTCAACAGTCTGCCTTAAGTTATGTTCATGTGAAAATAACCTTATTTTGTCCTGCATTGGAAGACAGGGTGAGCAGACACAGTTATCACTGTGGGAGCTTAGAGTATGTAGCATACAGTCAAAACTGGGCATGGAAGAAAGGACACTGTTATGAGAAACATCGCACAGTGCTTTTGTGCATTTAGTATGTCAATCCTGTATTGCATTGTCTACTCATGTCAATTAACGGGTCAAAACGAAGAAGACCTCATTGATATTAGGCTATCTGAATACCTTTTATTGACATTACAGTACAACTTTGTGTTTGTAATTGCTACCGTAAGAACTAACTATTTTGCCAAATGAAAGAGGTTGGATGCTCAATGCCTGACATTCTTTGGCAGGACGTTTCCTTGAGGTTTGATTGGTCTTTTCGTGTGGATTAAACCCACCTGCTGTAAATCCTCCACTCATCCGTTAACATCACGCCTTTTTATCACATCACAACACTGTATTGTAATCAAGGACGGATTAACATGACCACGGGCCCTGGACACAAACCAGTCATGGACCCCTACCAACACGCAAATACACGCACTAGCACACCGTGCAATCCACAATCACACACATTATAATGCAGTGCACGGCCTAGAGAGAGAAAGAGAGAGATAGAGCGAAATACAATTCTATAAAGTCTCTCTGGTGCTGCGCAAGAGAAAGAGACTCTTTGCGCCGGAGCCTACTAGACAGTTAGATTGGGGCAGAGACACCGACGATGCGAGCGCGCGCCGAGCGCGCGAGCAGATTTTTTTTGCCTTTGTAAGATCTCTGCGCCTGCTTTTTGGACAACCCTTGCCCCCCTCGGAGCCTACACTCAATGTCTGAGCGAAGCAGCGCGTCACCCGGTGAAACGCTGTGTTGGTGTCGTTCACAGTGAGACAGACACACTCTGTGGTTTAAAACTAAATGATCACAGGGGATTCCTGCACGTTAACGGGTGTCGAGGGGACAGGCTCCGCGATCTGATTGCATGTCCCGAGCCTGGATACCCCAATCTCACTGCCGACTAACTGTAAAGTGAAACAACCGCCTCGCTCGTTACACTGGTACTGGTGCGTAAAGGGAACGCACAGTTGGCAAACTCTCCTCACTACAACTGCCACAGCAGAAAAGCCACTGTAGGTCGATCGCTGTACCGATTCGTGCCTCTGACACGTTGACTCGCAACACAATGAGTCGAGGCTTTGATTTCAGTGCGGGGATGTGGAGCTCTTTGGCCATTTCCCGTGCCTTTTTTTCTCTAGACACATCGTTCTCTATCCAAGCGCACACACGCTTGTCCCGGCCGAATATAAGACCCCGATTATAAAACAACCCGACTTTTTACGACCCATTCCCAGGGGGGAAACCCCCGTCAAAATTTTTTAATAAAAAAAAAAATCAAGGGCCCCCCTATTGGCCAGGGCCCTGGACATGTGCCCACTTTGCCCATGCGGTAATCCGTCATTGATTGTAATTCCTCCAGTGTTGTCCATTATGCTGACTTTCTCTTGCACCACGAGGCCCGCTTTGGCCAAACCTGAACACAATACAACCATATGCACTGGCAGCACTAAATTATGCGATGGCCAGACAGACAGTATTTGGAAGGCAACACTGTCTGCTCTCATTTTGTTTTGAAAGTAAGTGGCTTATCCTAACTCCAACTCGGCATGCCCTCATGTATATGATAATGCATTCATGTTACCTGGTGATCAAATCATACAGAACCAGCTGTTTGCTAAATGCCTCACCGTGTGTTGTGTTTCACACCATGTGCTGCCTGTGCATTTTTTCTTTCCTCATGTCTGCGTTATTCCAAAGTGGAATTTTATTCGATTTATTTGTTTAATATTCTTACCATTGCTGACATCTTGATGTGTTTTGGATGTTAATTATGTCATTTCTTTATAACTTTAATAGCATAGCCATAGCATAACTTTAATAGGCATTATATCATTATGATCAGAACATTAAACACTTTTGGTCAAGTATCATATGGATCCTACTGTGATTTCTTTTTACATGACCTAATAACTTAGAGCTTTTTAAAAAAAAGGTTATTTGATAATCCGCCATTCATGGAGTTCCTCCATGGTCAACAAAAATGTATAATTTACTGCAGTCAAATTTGAAGAACTATTCTTTAAATCTCCTTTTGGCGGATACGGATCATTTATTTGCATATGAATATACATGTAAAACCTTGTAAATTGGAAGTGTTATCTACGATAATACGCTAATATGAAATTCATTAAGACTTAATTAAAACAGGTGTACCCTTTACCATAACACCTACTTATAGTTGAACACAGTTAATATTATACTTGATAAATGAACCAACTGCTGCTGCTGCTGCTGTTATTCTTATAACTGTGAGAAAAGCATCTGTTTAATGATGCATACCTCGATATTTTCATTATTCATTTCATTCAGTGCCTCAGTTGAGGAGGAAGTCTGAAGTCTCTCCCTATACTACACCTTCTTTCTACTTTGTGCCTGGCTGAACACTATGGGGGAATAATTCCGACTTCTCAAAAGCAACTGCAACAATACAAACAAAATGAATACATTATTCTTGTAATTGGGCAATAATATTTAGTGTTGTTTTTTTGTGCGTGTCAAAAAACAAAACTTCAAAATGGTTTATTTCATCATGACCTAGTTGCTTACTGTTAACATTGGTGTGCTTACTTACAGTTAATGTAATTTAAAATGAAGAATCATTTTGAGGGTTTCAAATTGTGTACACTGAAAACAATCAGTGACAGTGCCGACAGAGAGGGAGACCTGAGGAATGGGCAGCCCGCCAACCGCCAAATCAAATTCTCTGAAATGATCAACAAATAGCCTTGACACACTTCTGTACAGTTATTTCTTTTCCAACTCTTCTGCTCTTGTTAGAGTAACTGAACAGCAGCCTGAAAACATTGTCTGACCTCCAACCATGAATTGCTGGGTAATCTGAGGTACTTCCTCTGGAGGATTTCAGAAAACTGCTTTTCAGCTTGGTGCCATTCTATGACATTAAGCATGGGAACTGAGACTGCCCTTGCAACCAAACATCATTGGCCATTTGTTTAAATGTTTGACACAACATGACCAATGTTACTTTTCCTCTTGTAGACGTGCAACAAGATAAAATTATTAGTGCCATGATTTTCCAAGAGTTCCAAAGGATTACAAACATATGTGCTGCTCTGACATCTAGGGTTACATAAACCTTAACCAAGACCTTTGTTTATCAATGCATGTTGCATAAACCTAACAAAAAGACATAGAGAGAAAAACAAGACCAGAGTTAAACAAGGAAAGCAGAGAAAAATAAAAACTACAAATCCCTGTACGTTTAGTGATACATCTTCACAACGAAAAAGCAGCATTAGCTTTTTTCAAAATAGAAATACGTGTTCTGCCACTCCAACTGAGCATGTCCCCGTTTGATGTAATAGAGCTAGTTAGGGTCCAGAACTTACTTCAAAGGTAAATCGACATGGTCAGCTCAAATGAACTTATGACATCTATCACTGGATAAATTGCTGCAAATTTCTAATTAAAATGTTCCCTCTAGGGTGTTTTTCCAATTATCTCAACCAGAATGACTTTTCTCCCCTCAGACAGAATATAGTGCTGGTTTTGAAAAAAAGGCAAATTTGTTGGATAACTTTATTTAGATAACGTGTTAAGCTATCAAAGAAATCACAGATTGAGATGGATGGGATGCCTGCTCAACACCAACATGTTTGCTCTTCTCACCAGTTCTGCTTTTTAAAGTTGCACTTTTTCTGAACAGTTACCTGCTAAGGCTGCCAACTTCTAACGTTGCCAGATGCAGCTTTAATGATTAATTATTTTCGTCAGAATCAGACACGGGAAAGCAGATTTGGATGTGCTGCAGTCTATATTCGTCCTTGCTCCTGCGGAAACTGTAAGCATATGAGAGTGTCATTAATTAACTTACTGAACAGTAGTTGCCCAAAGCGATAACTGCTATTCAGTTACATCATACAGCTCATTTTCTAACCAATGGATACAAAAAGACTCAAACCCCGCTGGTGTATCTCCTCTTCTGTGAACTAGAGTCAAGAGAGAAATACGGTGTAGTATGAAGGTCATTTTCTTAGTTGTTCTAGACAGACATGCTCCTTATGCATTTTACTAGAGATGAAATAAAGAAGAGACAGTGCTAGAAAGGCGGTTGTCTACCCTTCCCTTTGTGTATTCAGCTGTACCAGACTGACACTGACACATATAGCATGGCTGTGGAGTGAGGAGGCTGCTGGCACGCCGAGGAGAGGGCTTTGTGCCGATGACATGATCGTTTATTGTCCTGCCTACAGAAGTATTAGAGCATGTATTAGTCTTTAATCTGTCTTGCTTCTCAGCTTATTCTCCCTTCTACACTTCCACTGAACAATCCCATTCTTTCCTGATCTTTAACCTCCTCGTATCTTTCACCATCCACCTAATTTGCTATTTCCTGTTGACAGCTTGGTTCATTAATCTCTGCCGACTGAATCAGACATTGCCCTCTTTTTGTCCTTGGGCCATGTTCTTCTATTTAAGAGATTCAATAAATGACCGGAGCTGACAGCTTCATTATAGATTAAAAAAGGTCCGTTGATTGTTCGGATGGTTACCTGTGGAAGCCTTATTGTTTACCTGCTTGTGAAGCCTTTCTGCATGACCGTGCCACTTCTATCAAGCCTGACTACTTTTTTCCCCTGCACATCACTCCTTTCGGGTTCATTGCCTTATCATTCATCTTCTCTATTCCTTCACTGAAAACAAATTTAAATGCAAACAAGGGAAAATCTACCATGCATGTCCTCCCAAAGGAAAGACATTAAAGAAAAAAGCAAATGAGGGCCCCTGGGGAATTGCTTGCAGCCATTGAGGGAAAATGCATATCATCATTTTTTGGGGGCTAATATTGTTTATTAAACAAATCATTCATGCATTCGTTTTAACAAAGAAGATTAAGTTTCAGTCAACATTTACATGCAATTACGTTCACATGAATGACCTTGTGAAGAGCTGTCCAAACGTCAGGCATAGGAATATCCAATCCACCGACAGTATTAGGCAAACGAAAAATGTGAGAAACAAACTACTGTTTACTATGCATGTTTGGTCATTCACTTTTGGGCTGGTGCAGCCAAACAGTTTGCTACTTGACATTAAAGTCATCACTTGAGACTGTGCACATGCTTTCATATGGAAATTCACAAAAAAAACAAGATTTCTGAACAGTTGGTTTTCTAAATCACACTCCGTTCCCCAGATGGGGTTTCTGGATACATGCGTCATATGTAATCTAACTACACTTTACATTGCTCTACCCTGGAACAAGATTACCACATACGATCTTTAACCTCTGTATAATTATGAAACAAGATCGTCACTGTAATCAGTGGCTTGGTGAACAGATGGTTGAAGAATTGTCTCAGGTGTGTCAGCATGCATCTATGTGTGCTCCCCACATGTGAGACACTTGTTTGCCGCTTTGCCGAAGCCCGCACCACTCTCCGTTTTCCACTCCGAGGCTGACGCACTTCCAGCTGCTGTGTTCTCACGCGCATAGACACAGATTTTAAGGAGTCCGTGCCAGAGCCAGTGGACGTGCGTCAAGGGCTACTTATCTCCTTGTGCATTAACATCATTGCGTAGTCAGAAAAGTCAGAAACAGCCTTTATCACAGTAAAGGATTTATATTTAAATTTTTTACAACCAGTTTTTGTCATTTTCACGGCAGTACTGATGCATGTCCAAGAGATGTGTGCTGGCTCTCATCTCCTCCTTGATTATTTAACATTAACACAAGTTACACCAGCACACCTAATACTATTTGGTCAATAAATATACATCCTTGAAACTGCCCTGCTGCTCATAACTTCTAAAAATACATTGATTATGCATAAACATAATCCTCTGTTAAAGAATGCTTCAACAGAAGTGATGGAAAAAAAACTGGGTTTTGGCAAAGCAACTTCCAGTCTGTTGAATATCCCAATAATGCCTCAGTGAAGGCATCGCAACAGCTGTATACATGTGTTGTTTTTTCATGTAGTGCAATGACCCACCATTACAGAGCTCATTTCATGTCATTTCACATATCCCAGACGTGTTAGTGACAGAGCCGGCCCGAGGCATAAGCGAACTAAGCGGCCGCTTAGGGCCCCCGGCTGCCTGGGGGGGGGGGGGGGTTCGCTTAGGGCCCCCGGCTGCCTGGGGGGGGGGGGGGGGTTCACACAAAATTTCTCAGATTTAGCCTCTTAATTTTCCTCTCAAAGTGCACCAGATTCATGCATTTCACTTTAAAAAGGTTAAAAAAATCTCAAGGGGGGCAAACCCCCGGACCTCCCTAGGAGGGTCTGAATCTCGGCTGTCTAATATTTTCACACAGCCGCACAGTGGAGGCACTAGCGGAAAACACTGGGTGTGTGACATTGGAGAGGGGCCCCCTAATCATATTTCGCTTAGGGCCCCCTGAAGGCTTGGGCCGGCTCTGGTTAGTGATTACCTGTTTTAAAATGAAAACATGGCTCTGACAGCTTTGTGATAATTAACTGAAATCGACTTCAAAACTACTACTACTGAAAACTGGAGTAAGTGCAGCGGAACTGCTGCAGTCCAAATGGTGCTGCCCTCTTTGCTGTGTCCTAGCTGCACTCAGTTCAATATGTCAATTGGAAATCAAAATTCCCGTATTCAACGGGTAACCTTAATTTGAGTTATGAATGTCAGAGAATTACATCTGAATGAATTTGAAGTCAACTGAAAATAATTTTCTAAAAAAATTTTTTTTTAATTCTGCCTGGCTTAGTACTGTGATGATTCTTTCTCTTAGACTCAAACACTTCAAGACTATTTTTAAAGTCTGACTGCCTAATTTCAACTTAATGTGGTATTGAAAATGATGACTATATTTCAATTTCAATTGCAAACATGCGTTTGTCACATTCTCACACCACTTCACAAAGTCAGCGAAACAGACATTGATGTGGACGAATACGGGAATCACTTTAATTGCTTCAACACAGAATGCATTTATTGACCACTTTAAAAAAAAACATGAACTCTCATTTCTCACCCACATTCAAAACATACAGTATGTGCCTCAAATGTTTCCAAATGCTAAAACTCTTTTATCAAATTAGTTAAAAACCACATTCAAAGCAATGATGGCAAATGTTGAGCACTTCTGAAAGGGTCATATTTAAATGCTGTATTTAGGACATTTTAGCCAAATATTAAGGATAAAATAAAACGATTTGGAAGATTTTGTCTGGAAACATGGATCAAGAAAGACAGGTTGGGAGGGAAAGAAGAATAGTGATATATTGGGCTATACACATAAAACTGATTTGATTTGAGTAGCAGGGAGATGGAAAATGTGCGTTCAAAGGAGAGGAAGTCCAAGAACGGTGGCCTCTGATGAGATAAGGGCCACAATTATTGACCATCTTGTAAACCATGGTCTCTCTGTGAGAGAGGCAGGTTTATTGGGTTGCATAAATGGGATGTACACCTGATGTACATCAGATGTGTTCTGTCACAGAAAATGTCCATCGGGCAATGAAAAAACATCTCACGCCAGTAAAACCACACATCAAGCTACGGCAGGTGTTGGCAGGCCTGCCCAGACAACTGACTGGGCCCCTGAAAACAGAATACTACAAAGACACCTCAAAACTTGATGAAATATCACAGTATCTCTGAATTGAAAATCCACTTCTGCTGGCAGAAATACTGATATTAAGGAATTTTCCGGGGGTCTAAAGCCCTTGAAAGTTCCCTCTTTTTTTCCTTTCTTTTCTGGTACCCTGATTTATGTCCAGATCCTGGCATCACTGAGCTTGCTAGGTTAGCTTGCTCATCATCAATACATAGCTAACGCTTGTTTGGTTGACCTAGAAAGCTTTCCCACTTTCTACCCCTTATGGGCGGCCCTGGGTGTTGGTGCACCCCAAGGACAAAATACAACCGGAGAAGAAATGTGACGTTATTTATAGGGTTGGGTATCGGGTGGGTTTTTTCCGATACCGGTTACTACTCGGTACTTTTGAAACGGTTCCGGTGCTTAAACGGTACTTTAAAGCCACAAATTGCCCACACTTTGTCAAAAAAATAATGCCCTTTTATAAATAGTGCCACATTTAACACAATTAACTTTAACAATATAATTACGAGTAACTTACAAATAAACTATTTAAAAATTCACACAATTTACATACTATCTAATACAACAATACTGTTTCAAACAATATAATAATGGAGATTAATGTGGAGACTACCAGGTAATCTAATCTTAAAATAAAACTTAAGATAAAAGTAATAATTTTGATAAGAAAGATCTACAGTAAGGGAATAAGTACATCCAATGAGAACCACAGACTGAAAACAGTCAAGGAAGAGCGTTAGCCTTTTGGAATATTAACAGTGCTCATTTGCATTTAACTTGAAACAAAATTCAACTGACATAAAAAATACGAAGTAGTCTTCTGTAAAGATAAGACCACAACTATTAACTTTGTCAAATTAACCATTTTTGTGCAGAAAAATTGTCATGTTTGCCTTCTCAGGAAGGATACGAGATCTTTAATGTACATGCTGTTCTAATGTGCAGTGCGCTGTTTATTATTAATATAACGGCCCGTCATCAGACACATGTAGCCTACCGGATGGTTTTATACAGAGATCGCTCCATATTGGCTTTGATCATTCTGCATGTAGCTGGTTTAGGGATTATCTCTCTGATAGACAGCAGTCAGTTAAACTCGGGAGATACCAATCTGAGTTTTTAACTGTTACAAATGGTGTCCCACAAGGCTCAATTTTAGGTCCAGTTCTTTTCACAATTTATATAAATAACATTGTTTCATCGCTAAAAAACTGTCATGCCCATCTATACGCTGACGACACAGTACTGTATTGCATTTCCGATTCGGTGCACCAATCTATTCAGAACCTACAAAGCTCTTTTAACACCCTGCAGGACTGTCTAGTGGACCTCAGGCTGGTTCTAAATACAGACAAAACCAAATATATGTGTTTCTCCAGAGCAAGAACTACAAATTTGAATGATTTTAATATTTTTACAAATAATGGATTTTTAATTGAAAGAGTCACAGAGTACAAATATCTTGGCATCTGGTTAGATGATAAACTCACTTTTAATTTTCATATAAAAAATCTTGTTCGTCGACTACGACAAAAAATTGGCTATTTTTATAGGAACAAAACCACCTTCCCTTTATTTAGTAGGAAAAGGATTATTGAAGCAGTTTTCATGTCTGTCCTTGATTACGGTGATGTGGTTTACCGGCATGCATCACATTCATGTCTTAAACTCCTGGACTCTGTTTTTCACTCTGCTTTAAGGTTCATCACAGGAGATGCTTATGACACACACCATTGTCTTTTATATGAAAAGGTTGGGTGGTCCTCCCTTAAAGAGAGACGTGACGCACATTGGCATATTTTAATTTACAAAGCCTTGACCGGGAAGCTTCCTCGTTATTTAACTGAATTGCTGCAAATCTCAGATGGGCTTTATCAGACCCGCTCCACTGACATGCTTATGCTTTATGTCCCACAAGCCCGGTCTGAGCTAGGAAAGACAGCTTTTAGCTTCAGTGCCCCTGACTCCTGGAACAACTTACAGCAACAAATTAAACTAAATAACTTCATATCCTTTAACCAATTTAAACAAACTATTTTAAATCTGCCAAACTCTACCTGTAACTGTTTTAATTAGGCTATATTGTACTCTCACCCATTTAATTTTAATTGCTACCACTTAATTTCACCACTGTGTAAATGTTTCAATTGTTTTTCTCTTCACCTGTTGTTGTGTATTTGATGTATTTGCGTTGAATATTGTTAATGTATTGTTGTTTTTCCTTTGAATTTGTTTGAACTCGACGTCATTGAAAATGAGGGTCACCCCTCAATTGGTCTCTCGAGGATAAATAAAAGTTAAATGAAAATGAAATACAGTTATCCAAGTCAGAGCTTTTTGTATGGGCAGAGATCGTTATTTTAAGTGTGTCTTTATGAAGTTCCTTGTTAAACGTTTCCATATCACCGGGCCGCCGTGTCCCACTGTGTGTTTTTTGGGTTCGTCTCCACCGCCGTGCGTAAAGGCAGCACTAACAGCTGACGGCCGCTGCCTCATCGTAAGTCTACACGTGCCTAATACATGCGTGACAATACTGCTAGATCGCGTGTCATTCGCAAAAAGAAATGCATTGCATTGGCGTTCAAAAATAGCCTTGACATAAAGAGCGATCAGTCTGTGAAACTGCGAACGTGAGCGAGTGTTGAGCACTCGTGTGCGCACTCCTCGAGACGGTCGGGCTCGTTCTCGTCACTCACAGCTGCTCTCGGTGTACACAGAACAGTATCCGCGAGCGGACATGCTTCATCGATCATGACATAAAGAGCGATCAGTCTGTCAAAATACAAACGTGACTACAGCAGGGGGCGGCACCGAAATGAGGCACCGAAACTTTCGTTCTTATTCGGTCTGGTTACTACCGTTTACGTCGGCACCGGTGCCATACTGGTACCGGGTTTCGGTGCCCAACCCTAGTTATTTATGAAATCCCATGCCTATCATGCAACAAAACATACATGGGGGAAACTGGTAGGGCACACTCAATACAGTGGTGACTTAAAGACACATGGCAAGCATTAAACTCACCCTTAATGAGTTTTAAGATTACATGTAATTGAATAAGTACAGTGGCAAAATTTGCACATTTGTTGTTTTTATATTTTACATTTATTGTTTCATTAGAAAGACTCTCGTTTCAGAAACACATCCTTATCAGTTAAAGGGGGCCTGAAGCTAGTCATGACTTGTCAAATCCCATCTCTTTTTTTCTATCAGCAAATGGCAAATGGAGGGAACTGATGCCCTTGTACGTGTGGAACTGCTGTCTCTACTGTGCATCATAGTGCATAGTGACAGTTTAAGGGTGTCAGCCACACACCACAGCCACATGTGTACATACTGTAGTAACAAAAGGAAATGTGTGGACACTTTTTGGTATAAGCCTATAAATAAGGCTCTGGTGCAATTTTGACATGGATTATGCATCCCACGGCAAATATCCTTAATCCCGCTGAGAGGTGTCTAAGAACATAACCCACTGGTGGCCTCCCCCCTCCTCCTCTGTCCTTAGGCTGCCACTAAGGTCGGGCATCCGGGCATCCCTCCAGCATTTCCGTTCTGTCCTGATGAATTGGCTACAGGAGCGGTCATTAGTTGTTGCTGACTGTTGTGCATTGAGCGTATAAACGCTGCCCTGCAAATGACCTCTGCAGGCATTATACCTTGACAGTACGAGACTGTAAGGCATGTCAATGATCTGCACTATTGTATCTGTTTGTTTCTTATAAACAAACCTGAAATATGGCAGAATTGTACACCTCCAAGTACAGCACCTATGTGCATGAAACCTCAATAGCTCAAATACATGTTAATATATATTTTCTTAATTTAAATGTGTTTTTTTAGACATTTTTACCTTTATTTGATTAAGTATAGAGTGCAGAGTGGAAATTCTGAGAGAGAACGGGATGAACCCCGGATTCGAACCCAGGTTGTCTGAGACAATATGTTACAGGGTCTACCCACTACACCACGGGAGTGCCCCATCAAATAAATTGTATTATGGCAAATGGTGATAGTTAGACTTGGTGTATTCTTTTTGGAAGCTCTGAAAGAATCTGAGTAGGGATGGGAATTCTGCTGGGAGAACTAATTCTTCACTTGAAGGTCACCTATTACACCCTGGAAATCCAGACTCACCACTAGCAAATTTATATTCGCTCCATAGCTTACTCTTGGGACGACCCGTTGGAAGTCATTAACTGTGTCAGAAAATTCCGAATGACGGGGGCGCCTTTAGCTCAGTCGGTAAGGCGTCCCCCTCCCGGGCCGGGCCCAGCAGCAGACCCGGGTTCCATTCCCGCCCGCGGTCGTTCTCTGCATGTCACTCCCCTCTCTGCCCCATTTCACCTCTGTCTCTCTGCACTATCAATAAAGCATAAAAAAATGCCCAAAAAATATACACAATAATTAAATCATACAGAAACGTAAAGTCAGGTAGTTATTGCTGTCTTTGTACACCTGTAAATGAGATCAGATGTTTCAGTCAGCTGGAAGCCTCGGTACCCGATGAATATCCCACTAACAGTGAAGCATGAATGGAGCAGCTGCTGCCAAGATGACTAGAATAAAGCAATGCGTCATTCATGTGACGTACCAGCAGAATTTTGTGAACGAAAGACAGACTGATTGGATTAGGCTAACCCTGTGTCGCACAAACTAAAGAGCTGTGTCCACATGATTGTCCACCTACTCTGTCAAAACAAAGCCACTCTAGCATTCCCAATAACAATTTGTCTGGTGTGGACTTCCGGCTAAGTACATAGGCTGGAAAACTTTGGTATGTAATCTCAGACCTGAGACAGGCTCCAAGTATATTGAAAGTTGCCAGGCACAGTTTTGCTGGATTAGGACAATGCACACACAATGTAAAATATTGAAACAATGCAATATGAACTGCATTTTTTGATTACTTTTACTCTTTTCTTTTCTTTTAACCCCGAAAGATCAATTGAGGGGTGACCCAATTTTAAAATGACGCCGAGTTATTACAAATACACAATACACAATATATAATAAAAATACACAACAAAATACACTCACATTAGGTTACTGTCAGAGAAGGAATAATTGATAATCAAATAATGTGTAGCGATCCAATTTTTGTTGCCATTTGAAGCATTTTCCTAAATGTGCATGCAGTTGGCCACAAATGTATGCGCTGTGCTGTGGCAACACGACAGAGCTGAAAGCATGTTAACTGGATTATGAATATGAATGCAGTTGTTTTGAATGCAAAACATGTGAGCACTTCAAATGTAATACCATCAAAAGTGGATGAATGCTAATCCCGCTTCTATCGGAGTGGGTTGAATGTATGAGATGATAAGGAGCCCGAATATCGGAACCACATTATAGTGATTCCAGTCTTTAATAGAACAGTATATTTATAGTGTATATTTAATAGAAACATGTCACCCCTCAACCAAAAGAGAGCAAGGTTATTATTTAAGAGACTGTCTCTCTATGTCTTTCTCTCCAGGTAATGTGTTTGTGGTGAGTTTGGCATTCGCTGACCTTGTGGTAGCGTTCTACCCGTACCCCTTGGTTCTCTACGCTCTCTTCCACGATGGATGGGCACTGGGAAACACACAATGCATGGTAAGACCACATCATTTTGAGCATCTTTCAGTACTAGTACCAATACAATTCCAAACTAAACCTTCCTCCCAAGGCAGTCCGACACAAACTCTTCCCTCTCTGTTTTTTTTTTGACTACAGGTCAGCGGTTTCCTTATGGGACTGAGCGTCATCGGTTCCATTTTCAACATCACTGGGATCGCAGTGAACAGATACTGCTACATCTGTCACTCCTTCTCTTACAGTAAGCTGTACAGCTATCGCAACACTCTGCTGTTTGTTGCCTTAATTTGGGTGCTCACGATAGTTGCCATCATCCCCAATTTCTTTGTGGGTTCCCTGCGCTACGACCCGCGGGTCTACTCGTGCACCTTCGCCCAGGACATCAGTGCTTCCTACACAGTGATGGTGGTGGTGGTTCACTTCCTTGTTCCCATCGCTGTTGTTACCTTCTGTTATCTACGCATCTGGGTACTCGTGATTCAGGTCAGTGTTTCTGCTTTCCCTTCTCAGTTATTTATGTCTTAACAGGCACACAGAAGGTATGTGGCCTTCTTTGAATGGCATTGAATTACCCATCAAACAAGCCTATAAACATGCCATCAGTTGTAAATAACACAGGCCACCCCGAGCAAAGCAAAAAGAAGATCAATCAGTCTTCAAATTGGAAATGTAATGGAGAATGTAAAGTCAATCCAAGTTTTCTAAAGTTTGACCTTTAATTGTTGACCTTTCACTGGACGTGTCGTGGACGAGTCAGCGTAATTTCAAGGCCAGAATACACATACAAAAGAAATCCTCCCACCGCTGAAATAATTTTTGCCACATAATTTTTTTTCAATTCAATCAATTGTCAGTAAGTGTGTGGAGTTAAAACAAACACTGAACATTGCAAAGATGGCCGCCAGCCCGCCACAGTCTGTTACTGTGATTTCTGCTGAGATATTGTGTTTGACAGTCAGGCACCTATGGACCAGATCCCTGGAGAGGTTGTATGTGTGGGTATCTGTGTGTGCATTTGTGGATGTCACTGTGTGTGTGGTATTTTTCTATCTGATTATGTGTGTCTGTATGTGTGCAAGAGAGACGCTGGGAGAAACAACAGCCTTCTGGGATCACTGGAAATCTAATTCCAATCTTATGTGTTTTTTCCATTACGTCCAGGTGCGACGTAAAGTGAAGACAGAGGAGAGCCCTCGCCTCAGGCCAAGCGATATGCGGAATTTCATCACCATGTTTGTGGTCTTTGTGCTGTTTGCCATCTGCTGGGCTCCACTCAACCTGATTGGCCTGGCGGTGGCCATCGATCCGTCCCGCGTGGTGCCCCTCATCCCAGAGTGGCTGTTTGTGGTCAGCTACTTCATGGCCTACTTCAATAGCTGTCTGAACGCCATCATCTACGGCTTACTCAACAGGAATTTCAGGAACGAGTACAAGCGCATCGTCACCTCCGTCTGGGTGACTCGCCTTTTTGTGACAGAGACTTCGCGCGCCGCCACGGAGGGCAGGAGCCTGAGGAGTAGGCAGTCGCCCCACCCGCCCCTCAACAACAACAATTCAGTCCGAGAACGCATTAACAAAGATGAACAGCTAGATTCTTGAGCCTGTGAAATTATAGTTTTCCATGTGGCATTCAGACAGTTGTGCAGCTACGGAGTATATCAAGTGACTTATGAAACTAGAATACATGGCTTGGTTTTCTACGGGTTGACATTATGTACACATCTGTGGATATGTTTTTTTTTTAATTTTTTTTTTTATGTTATTACAATAAGGAGATCTTGAAAGTGCTACAAATCCAGAGCAGAGCAAACATTTAAGGGATGTTATGTCCTGGGAGAACTGAGCAATGTATTGCAGTTTTATTTTTTGCTGTTACTCTATAAAGAAATGATCTGAATGGTACATACATATTTAATTAAAAATGTACTATCTTTTAATGTCTGCTTTTGTAGACCCTTAAACATATTTCATGGAGCTGGCTAACCACTGGTAAAGATATACCTCTCCTTAGTAACTTCAAAAGCCTCAAAAAGTACAAACTCGCCTCAAATGAATGCTAGATCTTGCCATGTGTGTATAATGTACTGTCTCATGGGGTTTGACAGTAATGTGGTCAGAACTGAACACTATAGCATAATGTGGCAGTATTCTTCAAGCTGCCTGGTTTGCCCCTCTTGCACTGCAAACAAAAACTTAGTAATTAACATAATGGATTAATTCAGGAAGTCACTTATGGTTGGTACAATCATGAATTAAACTAGCATCAGACCATGTGAGACATGCCGATTAGCATGGCTGTTTTTTAAAGTCCCAAAACAAATGGTGAATGTGATGTAGCAGTTGGAAGACACCTACACATCTATCATTGCTGCTATATATACAGTACCAATCTGCTTATCACCTTTACATTTCAGCTGCTCCACTTTGATTATTGTGTAACATTTCTGCAGTAGCAGTTCATAGGATTGGTTACTGTGTAATGCATGTACAGTAAAGCCACCCTTGGTATTGTTTTTTTTTCCATACATTGACCAAATACAAAATAACAAGCCTGAAGGTTAATTTATAGTAATTTTTACAAATTTGTCGGCTTTTCCACCAAAAACATTCCATTAGTTTGGAATGATTACAGTATTCTGAAGATTCTACTCTTTGCAGATTTTTCACCACTCAAGTGAATCGAGCATACACGACTTGAGGACAAAAAAACACTATAAAGGCAAACATGGACACAGGGCTACCCAGACTAGGAAACTACATACTTCTTCAGTAACTATACTTACATTAGAGGACAAAATACCATTAGTGGAAACTAAATAAGATTTTACTCAAGTGCTGTACTTAAGTACAATTGTAAGGTACTTTGTTTAAATTTTCCTATAACCAAATCAAACAATCTATTCAGCAGTATGAAGTATTTCAAATAACAAGTTACCAGCTGCTGCAGTCATGTGATGCACACATCAATCATTTTAGTCCAATCATTTAAAACATTCTGCACAATGTGTAGATTAATCGTGGTACTATAAGTATATTTTGCAGGCCCTTTTGTCCCCACTTTAGTACATCCAAATGAGCAAAACAACACAAGGGCTCTGTCTGATACACACGATTTGGGTGTTCTCCTGCCTTTCAGAAGTGGATCAATACATTAACTGAATGTGCAGCAAGCAATATAGAATGGGCTTAGGTTCCTCTGCCTCCTACATCATACGCACATGGTAATCTTATGCAGTGGTGATTCTTATATTCTTCATTATGAAATACTTATGCAACATTTCAGCTTTACATTGCATTCAAGTCATTTAACTTTGTTTGTTAATGTGGTTCATTTATTTCCTATAAAACAAACGAAAAAAATTGTGATGCTATTACTGTGAACAAATGGCATGTATTGCCTCTTAACTGAATAGTGTTTTGAGAGATGTTTGATTGTTGAGAAGGTACAGCTTATATCTGTATTACCATCTCAGGGTGCCTACCGAACATTTTGTTGTGTCGTCTGAAACATTTGCTGTTTATTAGCTGCCATATAAAGGAGTCTGAAGACATTTCAAAGGAATATTTTGTAAATTTGTGTCAGTGTAGTTTTTAACTGTGGTATATTGTTATTGGAGATGTGTTCAAAATGTGTTTTTTTATATATATATCTGAACCTTAGTAACCCCACACAATTACCATTGTATTATTGGATAATGCTTAACCTCTCTTTCCATTAACTGCACTACAGTTAAAATGTGCATTTAAAATAACCTCTTGCTTGATTGGCATGTACATTGCGTCACAACAAATACATTTGTGTTTCGGTGAGGAGTGATGGGATCAACTCGTAATTGCACAAATCAAATACTCAAGAATGGCAAAACAAATTCTTAACAATCGTTTTAAATTCAGATACATTTGGGGGCACACTTGTGTCTTCTAATACAGGGTAAAAATGTGCAAAGCCATATATCAAGAATGGTAACAGATGCAATGCTCTAAGCTGTACTATAGATACCATTAGTATAATGGGCAAGCAGGAGCAGTGTCCAGGTCGCTGCAGGGAAGGGAGAAGTGAAAAGCAACAGAAGTTGAGTGATGTTGTTATGTTACAGAAAGAATGAATTCTCAAACATTAAGACAGTGTTTTAGCTTCTCTTGGAGGGAAGCAAAGACTTCCAGTTCAAACCAAAGACATGGGCGTAGTTGAAGGGGGTTTGTTAAATTATTTTGGGGGGAGGGGGGGATCTTTACTAAACCCTTTCATTCAAAAGTACTGCCTTGAAGTTAAAGCAGAAGTTAGTGATTGGATCATTTTGGCTAACTTCCTTTGAGTGACTGCAGTAGGATGTTCCCTCCCTCGTCCATATGTCGCCACATCAACATGCAGCGGTATCTGTGCATACTGTATGTATAAGTGATTGCCATATGAAGAATGAGCGATGTAACACGCGTATTAACAGAAATGTATCGCTTACTTCTTATTTTATACAATAGGGTCAAAATTGAAATATCATGGCAGGTGTTATAAACCCAACACATTTAGCAAAGCTCCGTACTGATTGTTGGATAGATAGTTTTGTCTTCAGCAGCGTGCAGTAGTTCTCATGCACCCCTCAGGCAGGAGACTCAATTGTCGGAGCAGAACAAATATTATCTCTTTCTCCTTTGTGTTTTCTTTCTATATACCCCAGAGCAAAATGATGTAACAATGTTAATTTATCTTCACTCTGCTCACTGTCTGTACCCTTACATCTGGCCTTTTCACCATGCATGCTAACAAATATGCAGCCTTGCTTGTCAGTTTAAAATATAGGTCCGGTTTTGTTTTGGTTCAGCTTGCATGTAATCAACATGCAGCAACACCACACACCTCTAGTCAACACAACCTCAGCCTATGTAATTTTTTTTATCATTTATTATGCATTTAAATAAGCAACATATTAATTATTGCTGCAAATACAATTTTTACTTCATAATAAACACACAAGGAAGTAAGCAGGGAAGGTTATCACACGGTCTTTCACTGGACAATGAAAGCTAAGGTTTCTATATGACACTAATCCTTTGACGTGCTGAACTCAATGAGGCGACAGCGCATTAAGTCCATATACAATATCCATGCAGATCGACATTTTCAGAACAGACTTGGTAGAAAGTATGTTTTAATTCATATATAATCGCTTGAAAATAAAACTTGTTGACTTTTTTTCTTTATTACCTTAGAAAGAGTGGTTTATATCTACGTAGAAGCGGTTGCAGCGCCATGTCTCTACAGTAGCACAGAATGGACAAACTAAACGGCCTTACTTGTTTTATATATAGTGGGTGTCTGCCGGAAATGTACCTGTAAGAAGAAGGAAACGAAGAAAAAGTTGTATAGAATAAATTAAGTGTTCACCTCATCACTTGATATTGTGGAAAAGCTTGAGTCAGTGGTGGATGCCATCTCCAGTAACTAGCTCTTTTCCTGCACCTTTAAGCAGGTTTAACATATGATTTAAATGTGCCCCTCTGGATCGGTACTACTCAGACTTGTAGAATACTTCTCTCATATATTTTCTTTAAAGGCTGCGGGATGTAGGCATGTGATACACATGCTACACCTCAAGCTCACTGTTCTCTACTATTATTCTTATCTGGACATACTCACTTTGCACTACAGTGCCCATTGTTTTGTTTGTTTTTTTCTCTTAATGGGTTATGTAATAGCACGACAGCATCAGCTTAAGGCTGAGGACTGAAAGGGATGCAACTCTGATCAAATGACATGCAGTGTACCTTCTATGAGATGAAAATAAAATGATAAGCCTTGGGATGTTAATTGAATGCACTTGTGTACTGTCATAGGAAATATGATGACAAACCGTGGGGAAAGAGGGGAAACGTAATTATGTGTGCAGCTCCTTTGTTTGCAAACAAGAAATCCAATCTACACGTTTGAAACTGTCAACATAACAACATTAACTAAACCGCCATGGAAAGGTTGGCAAAGCACAAATAATTTTCACCTGATAAATATTGACACTCAGTGGCCACTAAATTGGCTGCAGCTCATTAGACGAAAGACTCCCCATTCATGCTGTTATGTTTACTTTAATTTTTTTTTGGTGGAAAGAGGCACCAGAGTTAACAAGACTATTAAAAAAAGTGTTGAAATTGGAAGTTGCTGAATGTACTTGCATTTCCAGAATTTAGCCATTTGACTTCTCATGTGTGGAATATGTGTTTTCTGTTCCAGAGGCTGTGTGTGAATGTGCATGCTTTTCCGATGTTAATGACGACTGAAGTGTTGCTGACAAAAATTCACTGATGTGCGGGTGCAAGCCGCGACGCCCAGAGGAACAGCTGACAGTGACACGAACCAAAGGGAAATCCGTGGAATGTAATGGAGTTAGGCATTTTTCAACCATAAAAAAAGCCTTGGTTGTGACACCAAGTCCCATCAAAAATAAACTGTGTGTAAAAAGATATGCATTTATGTGTAAAGTTCTACTGAAACACTTTATGGAAAATAAAAATTGATATGTCATACTTTGTGACGTTGGTTCATTATTGTGGTTGAGTAATCAGCAAACCACTAAGGTGAACCCTATATATTACATTGTGTTTGACCTTAGTAAGTGGTTGACTGGTTTCCTTAAAGCCCATATTGACTGAAACTAACATGTTTGTTGCACACTTTGGGACACATTAGGCATGTCTCCTTGCGCTAGAAGAAAGATTGGTCTTTAATTCTGTACTCTCATTTGTCCATGCACTTTTTGATAAAGGTCTTAAAATGTTTTAAATAATCAAATATTCAACCCATGATAGTGTTTTCAGCAGTCCCTCGGGTGCTTACAACACTTAAAAATAGTTACGCAATAAAAATCACACCATGTTGTTCTATCAATATCAAGTCTGTGTGAGTTTCATGATTCCCAAACAGAATAAGGTATTCAGAAAAAAAAAGGAAAATAAGATTTTAGCAGACAGCAGGACTGGAGCATGTGGCTGGAGGTGATCCAGGACCTGAGGCAGGGATTATGATTGAAAACTGGGATGTGGTTAGGAGAAATTATTACTTGCTCGTGATGGGTAATTGCAAGGGAAAATACACAGATGGTGGTCTTCCCTCATCCCCATAATCAAACTCATCGCACTTGAGATGAGAAATGAGACTGTTGTAATGATGTTTGAGGGAAAAAAGGACAATCAGACACTATAACACATACATCCAACAAGCTACACAGTTGTAGATTCAGATGTAACATTGTTCTTTCTGTGAAGTTGTGTACTTTTTTTATGAGGGTTTTTTCAAGTACATACTCCACTCTTACCCTTTTGGTCTCACACATTAGGGGAGAACGGGGTAAGTAGGCACACTTTTTACTCAAGTGAGAATTGCTCATCACCTAAACATCTTTCAATAGTCATTCCTACATTAAATTGAAGTTTAAGGTGTTAGCTTGAAATTTGTACCCCTCACTTTTTCTATCTTATTGTAATAAAGAAGAAATTAATCATCAAAGACACCCTTACACATTGATGTGGTTGGCTGTCACACACTATGGGGTTGTTTGTCACAATGTTATCTTAATGTGAATAATCTTAAAAAGAAGGCAAGAAAGCAGAACTAAATTTGAAAGTTTAATTGCATTGTCAAGTTGACAAATATGCCTACATAACTTACTGTAGCCTTGGCAGCGGGTCTAGTTTGGGATGCACTGGGTTGTTTTGATTTTGTTGCCCTTGTTTCTTTTGCATGCTAGCTGCCTTTTCCTGCTCTATTCTCTCCTTCTCTGGGGTGTCAGTGAGGATACAGCTTGACAATTTCTTTCGTTATTGGGTTCCTTTTCTGGCTGCAGCCTTTGGATAACATGTGACAACCAACCCCCCAAAAAATGTGACGACCAACCCCAACTTGAATTTCTTGCTAGCATCAAGGCCAACAACCATCTGACAACTAATTAGCTTGCTAACCACAATCTAAATTATAGTTTACCCTTCACACTTTTTATGGGTAACAAGTGTTTTGTTATAAACCCATTGTGTAAAAGCCTAGAAGAAAAATACTGAGGAGCTAAATATTTTCAATTTGACATGAAAAACACAAACAGTCCTCTCACCTCAAATTCAGCAGTCTAACTCCAAGGAAGACTATGTAGGTGACCTCTGATCCCAATTCTGGATATTTACATACCAAAATTTCATAGACAGCACCTTCTGGTTCCGAGATATAACGATTGTGACAATCAACCCGTGTGACATAAAACCCCGTTCTCCCCAACATTACTTTAAAAACATTCTATTTAGCTGACGCTTTTATCCAAAGCGACTTGCATTAAGTGCATTTAACCATGAAGGTACAAACTCAGAACGACAAGAATCTCCCAAGTACCAATAGCTTCAAATAAACCAAACTACAAAGTGACACACGTAAGTGCTACATAGAGATGTAACAAATGCATTTTTCTTTACACATCATATCAGTTTCCTTTTCTATTCAAAGATATAACCTCTCCAACCTCAATATATCTTTGAAACAAATGAGGTCAGCTGATATCAAAGTAATTAATAAGGCTTCCGAGGAACATTATTGTGTTCGACTTATTCATTATTGCTGCAGCCTGCACTTCACTGTCTTGCCTAAATATCAAACTATATTTACACCCCGCCTTTTAAAAGCTGCCTGCAGTATCTGATGGCCAATGGCCACCGTAAGAAAGTGAATGGCACAAGTTTAAAAGATCAACAGTTCACACACTTATATTTCTAGTTGGATGTTTCTGACTCCCACTAGCGATGTCATTCTCATCACACAGCTTAACTTGCTGGTTGTGTTTGCCTTCTAGTATTTCTGATAGCCATTTGATGTGTAAGAGAGAACACTTTAATTACACTTAATGCCTGGATTAAAAAAGATAATTGACACATTAAGATTAATTATGTTTATCCTTCTTTAATTTCAGCCAAAGACAATATCATTCAATGTAATTACTCTGGGATTAGAGGACACCCATCTTCGAAATATCATGGATTTACTTAAAGGTGCTGTAAGCAGAATGGTTCTTTTAGCTAGATTCCTGTCAGTTACTGCAGTTAACATTCCCCTCGCTCGTCCCTACCTCACCACATTAATGCACTGCGGTCTTCAAGCAGCGAGTTATCTAGCATCATCTCAGATCCATAAGTGTGATAAAACATGATACAAACCATCAAAACAGACATTGGGAAGGATTTTTACCTGCTCCACCATTGTAGGCGCATAAACATTAACCCATTTGTTGCTCTGGCATGCACCGGCAGTGAGACGGGTGTCGGTTTGTAGCGTCCCTTGTGATTGGATAGAAATTTCGGGATCCTCCAATAAGTTTATTAGCCGATTACATGCAGAGCAGCTGACCGAGAGATCGGCTTTATGAAACGCGCACATTATGTAAGTGATCACTGTATGAATAAAGAGCGATTTAACACTTATATAAACATAAATAACCACTTACTTCACCTTTAATTGATCATAGTCACAGATTTTAATTAGGTAAATAATGTATGGATCTTTATTCAGAATGTATGACTTTAATTCGGAAAAACGTGCTCCAAGCCTAAATGGCCTATTGACACTTAGTCCATATTTTGTATGTTGTAATCCACTTTTATGTACACTGATGTATACTACCATTCTACCATTCTTTCACATTTCCTATGATTAAGTTTAAAATGGTTGGAATTACTCTCATCACACTTATGACATCTTGGTATCCAATTTTCCCCTTGTATTACTAAATCTAGATACATTTTAATATGGCTGAAGTGTAAAAATTAAAGTGTAAGTATAGTTCAAGAAGTAACCTTTTCTTTACACCTGTAAAATACTACTACTGCTAGAAACCTTTGTGAAATTACTGGATATTTTAAATTGTTTAGACAAGCCTCACCTGTTGACTTTGTAAGTTTGAACAGCACAAATAAAAAGACTTCTACTATACAGAGCCACACAAAAAAAAACAGGTCCAGAACTATACTGTAGACTCTGAACTGGCTTATCCATATTACAGCTTTTTTTTCCTGCTGCCAAAACCCCGTTTTGCTGCTCAAGAACAGCAATCATGGTTGCATCAATGCTTCACTTCAAACACTCTCAATTGCTGCAATTTGCAGCTGTTAGAAGTTTGCTGACTAGCTGCCATGGGGGTCGGCCGTCAACTCTTTGCTGAGGACCAACAGAGCTCAAAGACTTCCGATGGCTGCGAAGACCTCCAGTTGTGGCCTGCGGTTGTCGCTCCAACAGAAAATGCAGACCCCAGTCCTTTTCCGAATCGAAATCAACAGGGCCACACAAACTCAAATATTTAAGCAGCCAACCTGTCATGCCATTGGCAGACGGTTGAATGTTTGAACAGTATTCCCATTTTCTATTATACAGCCTGTTATACAGACTATTTTACAGCCGTCACATAATACTCAAACAGAGTGGTCTCTTCTACCATCCCGATTCCTCCATCATCCTTACAACTATTTTATTGCTGGACATAGGTGTTTGAGCCAATCAAGATTGATCAAATTTTGAAATTTTAAGAGTAAAATCTTAATTTTCTTGTGAATGCACTGACATCTCTGTTTGACGATTGGCGCTCACACTGATCTTATTGTTCCCATACTCATGTCCCATTCTGCATACAGTTTCCATCAACTTTCCATCAGTTACTTGTTTCCACCGTGAACCACTCTTATTCCTCTGTTCTGTTCTAAGTGGTTAGACCAGCTGGTATAGGCATGTTTCCCGTGTGACTGTATCTGTTTCATCAGGTGCATCCACTTCCCTCTCACAGTCCACTGACTTGCAGGTCAGGTGGAATGGGAGCTCTAAAATGTAGGTGCATTTGGTGAGTTTGAATGTGTTCGTCCTTCCGTGACAGGAGACCGTGAGACAAAATGGTTGAGAGGTGGCGGTGCATTCTTGTCCGGTCGTAATGGGCTTCGGCCTTGTGTGACCCTGAACGGCAGAAAAAGGACAGGTGGTTTGAAATAGAATGAACAGGTGTTGCGATTGAAAACAGCAACAGACTGTCTTTAATTATTGTATAAATTACAAGCATTATGTGCTGTGGTATACCTCCCACACAACAAAAGAGGTGAAAAAGCCTTGTTTTAAATTCCTGTAATGCACTACACATTAAGTGCAGAGTTGAAAAAAAAACTATACATTTTACAAAGTGAAATGCACCAAATGTTGACTTTCTCAGCCCACATTTACTCTACATAAGTTGAAACTGTGTCTCTTTGAGTATCACTTCACGCAATCCTCTACCCTTGAACAACACCTCTCCACCCAAACAAATATGCATTTTTCCTAAAGTAAAAAAAGTCACTTGTGTCTGTCTCCTCTATTCTGGGTTGCAATTTTGTAGCACTCTGGCTCGGATGCAAGCACATCTGTATTACTGTATTTTGATGTGAATTAATGGAACCCGTAAGAAGCCCCAATCGAATCGGTGCATGGCTGAAAATAGTGATTTCGGGCTGCTCAAGCTAAATTTGCATAGACATTAAGTGGCTGATGCAATCATATGACCTTTATTCATACAGATAAAAGGGCACATCTTCAACAGCAGCCTATATTAACAAGCTACAGTATGTCATAACAAGTATGCCAGTATTAGTGAGTGATAATGTATTTGCCAGTATCTGAAATTAATAGGGGGCGACTGTGGCTCAGGTGGTTAAGCTGGTTGGCCAATGATCCTAGGGTTGGCGGTTCGATCCCAGCCCGGCCACTTGTGTCATGGTCGTTGTGTCCCTGGGCAAGACACTTCACCCACCTTGCCTCGTGTGAATGTGTATGACTGCTGTATGTTTGAGGTGGTGGTCGGAGGGGCCGATGGCGCTGAATGGCAGCCTCGCTTCTGTCAGTCTGCCCCAGGGCAGCTGTGGCTACTATGGTAGTTTACCACCACCGGTATGACTGTGTGTGAACGAATTGTCTGGAACCCTGTAAAGCGCTTTGAGTATCATGAAAGGCGCCATATAAATCCAAGCAATTATTATTAATTATTAATACTAATGTGTATAATGTACTGATCTGAGAAGTTATTAGAATGATGTTAGATAGTAAAGATAGTTTGTGTGTGTCAGTGATGATCAACTTTATCTGAAGTAGAAATAGGCAGCAGGCATGTAATTGGTAGCTTCATTGTAGACCCTGGCCTTTTGTCCTCTGTGCCCTTTTTAGATTGAAAATCAAGATGAACTTTTTTCAAGCAGTACGTCTGAAGGGCATTTAGTTTTTCCACGTGGCTCCTTAGAGCTGACGCACACACCTGGCTCTTTTCAGCAGCTTACATTGGTCACATTGAGGCACTACTTTTTGTCTGGGGATTTATTTTGATCCATCATTTATGTCAAAATGTCAATGAAGAGAAGTATTACTAGTCTTTTGTGTCCCGAGTTGCTTTGGAAATTGCTTTTACCCTCTCAGATAAAGAAATGGTTATTTTTCAGTTGCTCTCTCTATCTGTCCTTTACCCTCTTTTCCCCCTGTGGCGGTATATCCTCACAAAAGGATGTAAAGAGAAGAATTTATGTGTGAGAGCTGACCCAGGAGTCTGGCATAATTTAGTGAGCGATAACAGTGATAAGATTACTGCTGCAGTAGTGGGTCGTTCAATGGTCAATAAATTAAACGGTTCAAGGGTAGCCACTATATATTGTACAAAAGCAGTCAGAGCATGTAATGAAGATAAAGAGTATCTTATAGATTAAAGAGAAAAAAAGAAACAATACTATTCAGAAATGTAGTGTTTAAAATCATCGTTCTGTAAATTCACAAATAAGGTATTATGTATGATCACATTTGATTACAAGTAATAAATTAACTTGTATTGCTTGGCACATGACAGATATTTTTTTTAAGTTTATTGGTTTATTGATATTAATTAATATAGAAGGTAATATATTTAGTTAATTAATTAACTGTTTGTGAAGTAGGGGAGAGTGGGGTGAGATGTGCCACTTTTTACTCAAAGTGACTTTCAAGTGAGGCCTTGACAGTAAAGTCTCCAACTCAAATATGTACATATATTTCAGGGTGTTCAGGGCATCCCCGGCAACAATAATTTTGGATCTGAAATAAACTGTTTAAGAAATATAGCTTTCGGAAAAAAATTCTCTTGTGGCACAACTTGCCCCCGGTGTGGTGTAAGTTGTGCCACAAGAGAGAATACCATGGGATAAATTGTGCCATTGATATATATCTCATAAACTGTAATGCAAGACAAATCCATTACACAATCACTTATTTAAGGTTTATTTAAAGTAAATAAAGTAAATGTTTTACAAAGATTGAAGGACAATTTTCTTAAACAAGGCCTAGCAGATCTAATGGTTTTACCTGCAAAGCTCACAATGACAAAGTCAACATCATCATCTTTCTGGCCATCTGAACTCTCATCAGTGGTGTCGTTAAGTTGAATGGAGATGTCAGTCTCTTCTGAGCTACTGTAGACAACTGCCCTTGTAGAACCAACTGCCACCTGGCATATGCGATTCCCTCTCCATGTCTGCCTTTAAATCAAGGCTCAAAACCCATCTGTACCCATCACCCTGGTTTTTCCTCCCCATTAACTATCTTACCTCTGCATTGCTATCTTTGTTTATATGTGGATGTCTGGGCTTTATGTCTTTTATTTTTGTTATTGTTATTTTACCTACATTTATACCTACTGAATGCACTATGTTCAGCACTTTGGACAGCACAAACTGTTATAAATGTGCTTTTATAAATAAATGTTACTTACTTACTTACTTACTTACTTACTTACTTACTTACTTACTTACTTACTTACTTACTTACTTACTTACTTACTTACTTATAACTCTGCCCAGGCCCTGTGGCAAAAATCACTCCAACCCCAGAATTTTGGATAATAAGCATGATGCAGCAGTTTAGGGCTGACATCGTGCTAACTATATAGACACAAAGTGTAGCATACTAAAGCACTAAAACATGTGTCAAATGTTTTCAAACGTGTCTATTATTGTTCAGACACAATAATCAAAAGACCTTGATCATGGAAATGTTACCTTGAAAGGCAAAAAACAGTTTTTGAGCTTAATGTGCTTATATCTTATTCCATGTTTCTCCCTTCCTTACAGGATGAGTCAAATGGATGGCTCTTCTTAAATATGTGGTCACATTTCCAATTTCTTCTATGGTTTTCTAGAAACAAGGGGTGGCACAACTTACCCACCAGCACAACTCAGGCCACTCTCCCCTATTATCAGATTGAATGACTTCAGTCTCCTAATGATTACTCTCGCTTCTTAACATATATACGTGCAAGTCACTCAAGTCAGAACAAAGTGAAAAGCAATTACCCTACCATTATCTTTCTATTCACTATGGAAGCCTTGGAGCGCCAGTGTAGGTAGATACAGTATATGGGGCAGCATGGGTCTGCATCGCCAGCCTCTGAAAGCACTTGTGAAACAGATAATGGACTGTGAGCCTCTTTATGGAGTTCAAAACCAAACCAGACGTATGCTCCCACAGTTAACATTTAATGAAACGGTCTTCAAATGGCATACGGTCTCCGTCCATTTCATGGTGCTTTACAGATACATGCAGTTTAGTTAATAGGCTATATTCTGAATGCATTGGAGTCAAGTGTTCACATACTGAACACTTACTGATCGGCAGGCAGTCCCAGAACCCCCTGATCAAAATCTGTTCAGCAGAGGCCGTCAATAAGGTGTCTCAGTTGCTTGACTGGAAGGATTAAAGACAACATCAAACAGTAATCTGAGATCAGTTAATTACAGTTTCCCTGATAAAATGGAAATATGGATGAGTTATCCAAGTTTAGCAGCGTGAGAGAGAGAGAGAGAGCGTCTGTCGATGAAGTTTAATGGCGCGGACGTGATGAGAATCTTGAAGTTGCTTTGAACAATAAACCATTCGGAACATGGAGTAAATAAACAACTTTAGTGGACGACCAAATGTCCTCACGATGTGTAGTTAAAGTATTGGTTACATAACAATCTGAACAGTTAATCATAATACGAAAGAAATCCATTCTGTTAACGACAGATGCTATACATTTCTGACTGCTCATTGCACTTTCTACATCATTTCCATAAATCATTAGCTTCATAATCCTGTCTTCACATGATGTATTACGTTGCGTTCATCAGTCAGATTAAAGTTGTAATCATCCAAATGGTGTTGTCAGTCCAGCATATGTGTGATACTGAATCTGTTATATGCTCGGTCAGTCATTACATTTATCATACTGTAAATGCATGACACACTGCAGGCTTAAGGGTGCGGTTTTATTCAGATGATAATAGTGGTATAGGTGCTGCCTAAATACAGCACTAAATTACATTTCTCACTTTGTCTTTTCGTGGCCGTGTGACTTTAGAAGACTCAAATCATTACCAGAGTATTTAAAAGCAGAGGGTGTCATATTTGTCGGCAATTCTATTTGACAATACACACGTGCAAATGAAATATGAAATATGCCAGAAAATTAGGAGGGTTAATTTGCTGTACAGATCTTTGTCGGTGTCGATTTACACTCAAAATAATATTTATTATTTTACTAATATTATAGAATCAATTATCCTGTCAGCCATCATATTCTGGTCTAAATACATTTTATTTCAGAGTCTTGTTAATGGTTGACCTTTGTTGAGTCAACTTCAACTTGACAGTTGATGGCCGTTTTCACAGTATTTGCTGGTGGTCGATTAGCACAAAGAATAGGTCTGATTGAGTATGTTTGTGAAGGCCAAACAAAGCCAAACGTACCCAGTGAATGGGGCTTGTCGGAAAATGTTGAAACTAGTTTCTTGCCAAGTATGACTGAAATGCCATTTCCTTGATGGGGGGTTAACAGCCAAAAGTTGATCCGCTATATTTTTTGGCCATGTATTTACACCATATGTTGATTGGTTCCTGAATACTTTGAGCAATCAGATGATGGCCATACACTGTAATTTCACAGAGGAGTTTGCTGGCCATGCGGTGATGTTCCAGCTAAGTAATCAAAACACTTAATTAGTTTTCTCACATGTCCGGCTATACGCGGTTGGCCAAGTCAAAAATGAGATGCGCCTTATTTGCTTTCTCATCAGAAAAGACTTAGGGCTTCAAGTTTGATTGAAATGCTCAACAAACGGGGTAGGGTCACGCTGCATAGCTGGTTTGCCGGAGAAGAAAGCCATCTGGTTAACGGAATCATAAAGGAGGTCAGGCCAGTAGTGCACTGCCTGGGCAGAGTGTGGACCTGGCCACACACTAAATCACAAGTGAAGAGAAGCCGATTACTAAAACAGATTGCCACCTAACAGAGGACAATCAATCTGACGAGAACACCCTCTGCAGTCCAACGACCGAATGGATCAAAATAAAAGTATGTCTGATAGAAATTCCCGGTTTAACTCACTCAGCTGTTGAGTTTTCAATGTTCAATACAGTGATGTTGCCTCTTAATCGGTGTGCTGAAATCGATGCTCATAAGTGTCCTCAATTGTATAGTATAGTATATGCACTGACAGTCATGTCTTTGGCTTTTCCTAATATGGCCTTGTTTACCCAACAAACAGTTTATGATTTATTGTCTGAGGTTCTCCTGAACAGAATCATCCCCTTACATTCTGTATTTCACTTCCCCTTTCTAGGATTACCACTTTTATGTAAAAGTGTATTTTATCCATTTACTCATTGAGGATGGATCACACGCTATGCTTTGTACTCTTGACATAAAATTACATTATACTTACAGGATGCTTTTGCCAGACTTTACAATATTTTATCTTATTTGATTCCACAATTGGGGAGCACATTTAAGAATATAGATCCCTCAGCTGTCTAATTAGGCTGTTATAAGACTTGTGCATTGACTTAGTTATTGGCTGGAAGAGTCTGGCTACAGGCACTACGGCACTTTGTCTAAGTCCATGCCACCTGTACACTAAGGGCGCACCCACACTGGGCCAAGCGTGCCCAAGACCATCGTGCTTAGGAACGGTATGGGTCTAGTGTGAGTGTGCCTTAGGTGCATCCCTCACAGAAAAAGAAGAAAGTGCAGTGCTGTTTTGGTGTTCGAATACATGAATATTTAATTCCACTGTTTTGTAGAAGACGTGCAAATTGATTTGCATGCAAAAACTAATGACGAAGACTAATTTTAGCCCTTGCTTTAGAGATCTCAAAACACGGTTGGATCAGAATTTTCTCTGTCATAATGCAAATTATCCTTGGATTACTGTGTTTGGTTGTCCTTTAGGATCCTTCATTCGTCCATTTACCAATCATTTGAGTGTGATTTTTGACGGATCAGATTATTCATGATGTTTCCAGATCCAGGTTTTTTAATAAAGGTGACTGAGCCTTTTCATTAGCTACATAGCCTTAAACCACACTGAGCATTCCATTTGTTTGTACTAGTTACTGTAGCCTATATTATAAAATGTCCTAAACAAAATGATGGGTATGGAAGCACATTTCAGCATGCTACTCAGCTAGTGCAAAGGTAACCTGTTCTATGGGCTCCGCTTGTGCTTAAAGATTTGTTGTAACAGCCTGAGCCCAAAACAGACTCAAGCACTCCTAATGACGCCTTTTTTCTATGAGTTTAAAAACATAAAAATCCCTGCTGGTAAAATAAGGACATACTTTTTTCCAATATCCCTGGAAACACTTAGAGGTAACTTTGGCACCCAACCATCAATTCATTTGCTTACAAAAGGGTTATTAATAGGGCTGTCAAATTAACGCGTTAATTTAGATTAATTAATCACAGAAAAATTAACGCGATTAAAAAAATTAACGCAGATTAATCGCACTTCTATAATGCCCTTTGACCCGGTGCAAAAGTGGTGCGGAGCTGCACCTGTAGCTCGCCGGGCCGGGCGCGTGGGTTAAAGGGAGAAAGGTAAAGAGAGAAGCAGGGGAAAGGGACCGACTCGAGGGCTCTATGGACGGTTTATGGGATGCATGAAGGTAGGAAGACATCTTACTTAATTCTCCGCAGTGTCCGTGCATTATTGATTTAGTGGGTGCAACAATGTAGGCTAGGTTCAAAACAGTAGGCCTATCTCTCAATCTTCCTCCAATTTTGTTTGCTAGCTGTCTAGCACCCGCCCCGTGTGTGTGTGTGTGTGTGTGTGTGTGTGTGTGTGTGTGTGTGTGTCAATATTTTTGCCTATGAGTAGGCTACGAAATGGTGGCAGTGCAGCGCTGTCTGTTGTGGGAGATGGAAAGTCGTAATTTTGTCTGCTTGTTTTTTTTGAGAAAATTCGTCGCTAGTTCATGTATAAAGCTGGCTGAGGGGAGGAGACAGAAGTTACGAGAGACGGAGAGCGAGCGCGCGCGAGAGAGAGCGAGACAGAGAAACAAATTGTAGTAGGCTATACAGCTGTTTACAAACAGGTATAAAAGTGTCATATAAGTATGCGATTAATTTAGATTAATTAATCACAGAGCCTGTAATTAATTAGATACATTTTTTTAATCGCTTGACAGCCCTAGTTATTAAAGCTAGGGTTGGTCATGTTTTCACTGTAATATTTGGCAAAACTGTCATAATAGCCATTCAGCTATATGTAGGTGAAGTGGTCTGAAAATATTTTTTCATCACTTTGCTCCCCCCTGCCTCTGTGTGCTGCCCCCAAAAATTGCCAACGCTCATGTTAATTTTGACCAATCAGAGCGAGGCTCAGATTCTCCATTCTTATTGGCTGTGGGACTGTCTGTTCACCTTGGCAACAACGTTGATGCTTCAGTTGCGTGAGCGTTCACGACCCTAGCAGTCTGAAGGTACGGCCACATCAAACGCGTTAGGCGCGGTAGAGGCGTAGATAATCGGCATTTTTGCATAGGGAACCATTGGTTTAGGCGCGTTGATGCGTTACTCGCGGTAAAGCGGTGCGTTGGGTGCGGTAGCCGCGTTACCAGCGTGCCTACCGCATCAAAGCGTGAGTTCAAAATGTTTTACTTTTTACGCTCCAACGCGTGACACTTACCACACAACAGGCATCAAATTGATAATCTACACACATCAATAATTCTTATTATATCTATTTAGAACAATATATGGATTCATTGCACATATTTACCTTTTACAGTTAAAAGAAACAAAGTTGAAATAGCTTGGATAATCATAGCCAGTGATGGTGAATATCTGGACAGTCCTGGACTACATAAACAAGCACGTCCATCAGACATTCAAAAGTGATAACTATAAATAAAGTATGGAAATGGTAATATATACATTTATGTCAAAGGTAAATGTGATGGTGTGGGAAAGAATAATGCCTCCAGCGAGCGGCAGCAGGGGGTACATAAGGAGCAGACTCAGTTTGGAGTGAGTGAAGAGCATGTCAAATAGACATTAAAAGCATCAAGACCATATTTGTACCAGAGGGCACACAAAAATATATGAATAAAAAGAGAGAAAAAATTGTTAATTGTTGGTGGTGCCCTCCTGTTCAAACAAAGAGAAGTTTCATTTCATGCTCATTATCAAAGAATGGAAAAAAAGTGAGCAGTTTGATTTTTTTCTTCAGTAGCAGAAAATTGAATATAATCAAAGCTCGGAAGCCGTGACTCCCACTTTGAAAATACTGTGGGAAATGTAAGACTTAAATTTTACAAAATAAAGGCAGCATGGGAGGGAGCTTGTGGTGTAGTGGTCAGAGCGCCCATCCATACAGGCTCAGTCTTGCGAAGCAGCAGATCCTGGGTTTGAAACCGGCCCATGATCGTTCTCTGCATGTCATGTCCCTCTCTGCCCCATTTTACCTGTCTCTCCAAACTGTCTAATTAAATCATAAAAATAATCTTAGAAAAAATGCATACAAATTAAATGGACATATAAACTGTAATTAACAAGACATCAGAATAAAGATTCCACTTAAATACCGGCTCTTTTTCCACCAAATTCTTTATACATGAGTTCATGTTGTTGTCTGGATAATGTATTGCACTGTGTGTACTGCTTGCACAGATAGTGGACATACTTAAATGGTTGCTTTCACTATGATATAATACCTAATAGACATTGTAACTGATGGTGCTTTTAGTACAGTCAGACTGAAAAAAACATCTTGCTCAGGGTCCTTTGGGAATTTCTCAATGGGTTTTGCTTATCATCCAACAATAGTCTGTATCCCCAGTCCAACTTAGTACACAATCATGTCTGCTCCACTTTCTCATTTGAATAATAATTCAGTTTGGGGGTATTCCAACTGTCCCCTCTCACAGCTTCTTCGAATCCCATCCCCCAAATCTGACTTCCTCATCCTCATTTCTGTTTCGCTACACTTAGTTAAGCTACATGGTGCAGTGACACTGAACATTGGCCCTGGACATAAATCTTGCAGACTGTGCAGAATTGTCCAACAGGTCTAATGTTAGTATCTTGACCGCTGCTTTTCCACTCTCATTGCTCAAATCCCATGACTCCAGCTACAGCAGGTATAGATATGTATGTGCGGTGGCTCTGGGACCTCAATGCAATATATCTTAATAAAACACAATCAAATACCCAGGACATAAGCAGATGAAGAAAACATTTTTGTCGTTAAGAAAAACAAAACAAGAGAAAGCACAACGGAGACACACTGCAAATACTGGAATCTGTATTTGAAGCACGGCTCTGAGCTCTGTCACACAGGCCACCAGCAGCAGACCGGTGTAATCCAACATTCGTGCTCAGGCATAGGATTTGCTAAAGCTATTTCTCACTCCTGTCACCTTTCATTATCCAAGACTTTACACAAATAAATACATGACATTAGCGCAAAAAAAAGTCTGGAAACTGAAACACACAGAGCACAACAACTAATGGTCCTGTGGAACGTACATTACTGTTATTTCTCTCCAGTCTGCCACTAATCAACTAGGTCAGAGTCGAAACCTTATTGTGCACAGCTTCCAATCGGCAGCTGACACATCTAGGACAAAATGTCTCTCTTAATCAGAATTAACTGAAAACGCTTTGCCAACGATACAATTACCACTTCTATGCGCTACAGTGGGTAAGCCAGATATGGACATTGATTTTGAACAGTGCTGTGTAATGGATTGTGTTTGGAAGTTTCTGATCCCGCCATTCTTTGTAAAGTCTCACACAATGTGTTTCATCCTAAATTTTGTTTCAAGCTTCATTTCTGAGCCCCTTTGATAATAATTCTCGAATAAAATGGAGCCAGTGGCCCTATATTCATGTACAAATGGTAAGAATTGCGGTTAAATTACCTTCTGCCACCTGCCTCACAATTGTCTTTCCAGCAGAGAGAGGCAGTTCCATTTTCACAGTCTTGAAACTGGAAAATGGATTTGAACTAAAAATAGTGGATCGGTGCATAGGTTCATGCAGTTATGCAAGGTACACCAACTTATATTGTACATTCATTTTCAATATGTTTAAATAAATATGTACAGGCTTGTTTGGTTTGCGGTGCAGAACTTTCACTTTTATTTAAGAAGTATTTTATTTATTGGAGACTTTGGTTGTATGCAGCAGTTTTTTCTTTTCTATACTGGAAAATACCTTTAGGCTGCAATTCTGCACACATTTTTCCTCTTAACTTAAACCTATTAAACTAGTGGTTTCCAACATCTTTGGCTCCTGATCTCATTCTAGAAAACTGTCTGGTTGGAGACCCTTGTTGTAACACTTCATATTTCTACAGTATGAGTTTCTAAAAACAAGATTGGTGAAAGGTCCCCTCAAAATGACTGTGTAGCTTTGTATCAGAACTGTTTTCTTCTTTCCTCTCCCATTAATCTTCTCACGCCCCACGCTCCCCCAGATATGGCTGGGAACCACTGGACTAAGAGAACCGTGTTGCTTTTGCCGATTAGGGAAATGCACCTCAGGTTAGTAAATTACTTATCTGAAATTACAAGTAATTTTACAACCTCAAACCTTGGAAGGAAATGTCACCTTGATGAGATCAAAGGTAGTCGATGGCTTGAAATATGTAATCACAGCTATTATATGAAGCAATTGCAGTTCAATGGTTGTACAAGTCTGTAGAATTGCATCATTGTCATTCATTAACCTCTTGTAAGACGTTTGAGTTAATTTAGAGTTTACTTTAGGCAGAAGGCACTTCTTACACTCAAAATTAACATGTAATCAAAATAAAAGGCCCATACAGCTATGTGTGTGTGTGTGTGTGTGTGTGTGTGTGTGTGTGTGTGTGTGTGTGTGTGTGTGTGTGTGTGTGTGTGTGTGTGTGTGTGTGTGTGTGTGTGTGTGTGTGTGTGTGTGTGTGTGTGTGTGTGTGTGTGTGTGTGTGTGTGTAGGCTGCTGGAATTGTTTTATCTTGTAACTGGGGCCGAATATGTGTGTGTAGGGGGTAGGTCCTCCCGGGGTTATTTACACTTTTTAGAAAATCTTATTTTGAAGTAAATCAAATATCAAGCGCCACAAACGTCCCTAGGTCAGTGGTTCTCAATTATTTTCTGTCATGCCCCCCCAGGGGACAGAAATGTTTTTGCGCCCCCCCCCCCCCTAAATTGAAATACTGTTTAGAACCTGCTAATATTTATTTATTTATCTGTACAAAAACACTGTCTGAGTTTCTGGCACGAGCATTCTGCATACAATCACATTATTATCAAATTAGATGTTAGATTATAAAATTAGCAGAGATAACTTCTGCAGCAACTTAAATAAAATTTAAGTTCAGTTTATTAGCTCAATTTGTAACTGAGGTGAGGTTTGCATTTCATTCAAAACATTTTTAAACTGTAAACATAGTTAAGGTGGTGTTTTTTTTATTATTATAGGCCAATATGCCTTCTGTGATGTGATAACCTATAATTCATTAATGTTATTATTAGTCTACTTGCTTGATTTCTTTTTAAATAGCCTACAGAGACACTTGGAGACACATGTGGACATTTTATTTACTGCAAATCGTGGCCTTTCGCGCGGATATGACCATACATAAGCACACATCGCGCTAGCTAGCACAAAAAAATAAAAAAAGTTCAACCTCAAAAAAAGAAAAAGGCTATTGAGCTATTCACAACATCTCTTATGTTAAGTAGAATGGCATTAATGAAACCCTGGAGCTGCAAGTGTTGTATAATAGAAATAATTTAACTTAAAAAAGTACATGTCGTCGATAATTTACACCTGTGAGATTAAAATAAATAGGGGAGAGTGAGTTGTGCCAGTGGGGAAGTAGTGCCACCCCTAGAAGAAATTAGAAATGTGACCACATATTTAAGAAGAGCCATATCCATTTGACTCATCCTGTAAAGAAGGGAGACACATGAAATAAGATATAAGCACATTTAAGCTCAAACAACTGTGCTTTGCCTTTCAAAGTAACATTTCCATGATCAGGGTTTTTGATTATTGTGTCTGAACAATTATAGACACATTTGAAAACATTTGACACATGTTTTAGTGATTTAGTGCATTTGATGATTAATTTCTTCTTTATTACAATAAGATAAGTAGAAAAAGTAAGGGGTACACATTTCAAGCCAACACCTTAAGCTTCAATTTAATGTGGGAATGACTATTGAAAGATGTTGAGCAATTCTCACTTGAGTAAAAAGTGTGCCTACTTACCCCGTTCTCCCCTACATACATATTTTAGTTGGAGACATTACTGTCAAGGCCTCACTTTAAAGTGACTTTGAGTAAAAAGTGACACAGCTCCCCCCACCCTCCCCTACTAACCTACATGCCCGCGGTCGTCCTCGGCATGTCACTCCCCTCTCTGCCCCATTACACCTCTGTCTCTCTGCACTATCAAATAAAAATAAATAAATGTATTATAAAAAATGCCCCCAAAAATATCTTTAATAAAAAAAATAAAAAACATGTACGGTATATATCTTGGGCAATGAGATAGACTGGTAACCTGTTCATACAGTATATCCACCAAACTACAAACAAAACGCTAGTTATGGCCTGAGAACACCCCAAACAGGATAAGCAGGTATTTAAAATGGATAGATAAATATACATTTTGGCAAATAAAATCTGCACAGATTTGCACAGAAAATGAAAAATTATCTATTTTGGTTGTTTACACAGAGGGAAATCTCACCGCCCTAAGGCACAGACCCATGACAACATAGCCTACAGTACAGTATGTTACTTCAGACGTGAGGTGAACAGTAATTTCAGAGGTGGTTTAAAAATCTACCGGCAAAGCAAAAAAAAAATCTATTTTCATCAAATCAACTCCTGCGCTTTCACAGTACTAGTCCCACATGCCACATATTCATAGCCTTTTGTTTCCATGTGTTCTTTTATTGTTTGTTTTTGTGGGCAATGTATTTGATTTTAGAAAAAGGGTAAAAACATTATTGCTTATGGAAATGAACTCCACTCTGAAATCAAAGGTGAAGGACAAGCATAAAAGACAGCATAATTAATTTAGGTGTGCTTTACACAGCAAAATTCATTCCTGAGCTGGTGTGGAAATCTATAATCTAAAGGGTAATAGCAGTTCTTCAAGGTGCCGTTTAATATTCCCTATTGAGACTAATATTGTGTACATGCTGTATTAATCAGCGGGGAAATCATTCTGTTTGCAAACTGATTTCAATCAGCTGTAAAAACAGCTCTAACTGTGAACATTTCCTACCTTTGGGAATTTTATCATCTAAGGAATTAATTTATAAAATTGCGTTTCTTTATAACCAGGGACTTAAGTACATTGTTGAAGAACAGCATATTCAGGTTAGTGAATGTCAATATATAAAAAAGCACCCACTCTGGTGTGAGCGTGTCATTAATCATGTGTTGTCCGTGCACACCCTCAGCCCCGGCAACGGTCTGATCAGCCCAAATCAAAGTGGAGTGAACCGTGGTTTTGAGTTTCACTTAAGGGATGTGAATAAGGAAAGTCATTTTAAGGTTCTCAAATAGAAAGACTGAACCGCTGTTTTTTGATGAACGTGGAAAACATGCTAAAATATGTTAATCCTACTTGAGACAACTTTTAAAATGTGCAGCAGTTCAACATTTTTCACATTAGACAAAGAAATGCATGTGAACAGTATTTCAAGCACAGTGGGGGAGCATGAATCATCATGTTTTGTGCCTCAAGATAAATTGATCCTAGGTGGACAAATTCTCAAATATAAGCTCCAGTTTCGTGGTATTGCTCCTTGTGGTGGTTAGAAAATGTCTCAGAAACTCATGCATAGCTGTCACATCCTGGCAGTTTTCATCATACCTTAATCCCAGATTAAGCTTTGAAGCAAGGTTAGTCAGCGATTAATCTTAAAATCCGTACATCATTGGCTATGTTTCAATTTAACTGTGACTCTTAGCTCCCAAGCTGCCAAACGTGTCTTGAAATAAAAAGGATGGATTGCATTAGACAAACATCTGACCCATTAATGAAACATCATTATGTCTCACTTCTCCAACATCTCACTCCTCCCCTATATAACTTTGCTTTTCTTCTGAGAACACCATCCAACATGACTGTTGTCTTTACACATTTGCAAAAGCAGAAAATGTGGACCCACACTGGTCAAATTGTGCATAGATGATTATTCACCATTGCTGGTCAAATTCAGGCATTCCTCTGAACATTAACAGTATACAAACTGCATGAATATCTTGGATCCTAAGGCAAATTCAAATTTGCTGCATACGCATGGCCGCAGGGGGTGTTCTGGAATGCGTGATGTAAAAATCGTCATACAGCCATACTGCCATACTGCCAACTCCTCAGCGGTCGACCGTGTAAACCTCAAAATGTGTAACTTATGACAATGCAGACCTGCAGAGGATATGTTATATGCATGATCGCTACTGCGCATACGCGGACCGCTAATTTATTAGTCCGCAGACTCGAAGCGGCAAGTATTTAGGGACTTTTAGAGGGATATGTATCAGAAGATATTAAGCTAAAGCATTGTAAATAGGGTTCTGATTTTTATTTGGTACCAATGTGTTAAAGAAGTCAGAGCTTTAAATAAGTCAAACTAAATACAATGACATTCATAATAAAACGATTAAAGCAGTGGGTGATCATATTGGGTGTTGTTGGGCGACTGTCCCGTAATGTGTTCCCATACGAAAATGTAGCCCTTTTCTGTGAACCTCCTGTAGACTTGGCACAATGTATCGAGGCGATACAGAATATGTATACAGAAAAGGTATACATAAAAAAAGCAGTAGGTAATGCATGTGTTTTTATTCTATTCCAAATCTATTATTGGGTTCTTCATTAAATGTTGCAATACTGAGTTAAACGTGTTTAAAAATACAATTTAATCATATCATTTGTAATTTTTAAACGCTTTTAAAAATACTTTTAATTCAGTATTACAAATTTCTATCAATTGAATTTTCTTTTGAATAGCTGGTTCCACTTATGAGGTAAAAGTATTGGTGACAGTATTAGAGCCTGTTGGTCTGCATTAGTAGTTATGTGTTTTTGTTAACATGTGTTTTCTGGTATAAAATGTTTTATGAATTGCTTATAAGACAAAACCTGTTCTTAAAACAGGACACAATTTGGCATTACTTTTGGACATAAAGCTGGCAACATTAAAGGGTGGAGTTCACACTCGGTGTGAGACCTTCTGCATGAGAAGATGTATTTTTATAGCTCACACTTCCTGCTTCCACTCCTGTTATTTTTGCTAAATGTGTCCTACTATACAGGGTTTTTTTTTAAATATAAAGAATGCCTCTTATAGCATGAGTGAATGAAAAGCTCTGCTGTCCATGGCTGACACATTATGGCCGCATCACATACGAATGTGTGACATAATCATGCTTACATAGACATACAAACAGAACTCTTACGCAAATTGTAATTGTGTCACTGTCAGCCTACACTGAATCAAATTTAATTTCAATACTTTAAAGAGATAATTTATTTTTTCAAATTTTTAACTGATTGCTAAATATTCTCTTGGAACACTTCTTTCTTGAAGACTGATGGTGCACTCAAACTAGGCCATCTGTACCGTGCCCAAGTACTTTTGCCCCCTGAAGTCTAGTTTGTTCGACCAATGTGTCTGCTCCGTTCCGTTCTCAAGTACAGTACACTTTGTCAGCTCAGACACAATTGGGAGAGGTGTGCTTGGGGACGGTACAGATGCTAATGAGCCGACGCACAAGCATGCACATAGACAGCCATCCTGACATCAAGTTATAAGAGACTGTTCCCCACGACCCAATACGCCCATGCGCACAACGGAAATTAGAAAAAAATGTGCAGAAGGATTCGCGTTTGTCTGAAGAAGTTGATTAATTACATTCTGATTCTGATATTGCCACTGTATACTCCCGGCTAATGCTAGCGCTAACATTAAGCACAACAACAGTGGCTGATACATCGTAAGGATTTGCGATCAGACGTCTTTCAGCGGGACGATCTGCAAGTGTAGCCTAGTGAGTGAATGATTGCGTGTGATTGCCTGTCCCCTCTCTCTCACTCTCTCTCTCTCTCTCACACAAACTGACAGACAGGCAGAGAGGAAGAGAGAGCGGTCTTCAGTTTATAGTTTTGCTTGTTAAAACAGAGTGATCATCACTGACTTTATAGGCATGACTCTCTCTGACCCCCTGTATACACCGCAAGCATCTCAAGTTTTACTTTACACGTTTACGCGTCTTGCACAGAAACCCTTTCATTTGAATCTCTGCAGCTGTTTGGGGCTCACGCCTCAGCTGAGTCTCACAGCAACGCAACCTGAATTGTGTGATTGATTTGTGTAGTAGCCTCATCATCAGTGTTGGCAGGTTTTGGGTCCGAACCTGGTAACACTTTACAATAAGGTACACAAAATTGTAGTACCTACTACATAGATATGTGTTACCTACTACATAGGTTTTTTGTGTTACCTACTACATAGTTTTTTTTTATGCTACCTAACACATAGGTTTTGTTCTGTGTTACTTACTACATAGGTTTTTTTTTGTGCCAACTAACACATAGGTTTTTTTTTGTGTGTTACCTACTACATAGATTTTTTTTGTGCTACCTAACACATAGGGCTGAAGTGAATGATCTGGGGGTACACGGGAGTGCGAAATATGATCCGGAGCTGACTGCAGAGAATCCAGGAGTATATGAAGAGGAGTTGATTGTAGATGAAGACCAGGTGTAAGAAGATTGCAGATGAAGAGATTTATCGGCTCACGTTTTGTCTATTAGTGTTGGCCAAATTATCAAATGTTAATACATTATGCTTTAAAATTGAAAACGCATTAAATAAAAACTGTCTACATCCCAGCTTTGCATTAACGGGTTTTCATAAATTGAACTGAAATTAACTGTCAACCCAAAAAGGGTTGACAGTTCATTCTCTAAACTGCAGCCTAAGATAAGTCAGGATGGTGAATCTTATGTGTTAGGTAGCACAAAAAAAACGATGTAGTAGGTAACACAAAAAAAAACTATGTGTTAGATAGCACAAAAAAACCTATGTAGTAGGTAAAACAAAAAAGAAACGTATGTGTTAGGTAGCACAAAAAAAACCTATGTAGTAGGTAACACAAAAAAAACCTATGTGTTAGGTAGCACAACAAAAAAAACATGTAGTAGGTAACACAAAAATAACTATGTGTTAGGTAGCACAAAAAAAACCTATGTAGTAGTAGGTAACACAAAAAAAACCTATGTAGTAGGTAACACATATCTATGTAGTAGGTACTACAATTTTGTGTACCTTATTTGTAAAGTGTTACCCAACCCCTTAATTTTCTTCCCTCGGTAAAACCCAGAAATTTATTAAACTGAGCCTTAGTCAAATATCACATACTTTCTTTGTACAATAGTATAACAGTCCTTGAAATGACAGCGAATTGTAGTGTAGCAAAAGTACAGTAGCCTCAGTATTATTCACACCTGGCTGCCTCAGTGAGCCTCGGTTTTTAATTCCTTGCATTAAGTTCTCTACTGAAGTAGAAAAATAACTCGGCACAGTGTGCAGATATAATGTTAAGTACAAACATATATAGTATATAAAAGTGCAAACATAGATACAAATCCTAAAGAGTGAATACTGCATTTAAAACAACTGCCAGTTTAACTGTGTAATCTAATTAGAATTAATGATTTGTGGCTCAAGTCCAACTCAGTCTGCCATGCTACATTCACAGTAATGGAAATAGTGGACGAGGAGATTTGGCGGATTGAGTGAAGAGGGAGAAAAAAGGGACTTCGAGCTAGTTAAATAGATGCGTGTAGTGGACCATATCAAAGCTCTCTGTTTATATGTCTTGTATTTCACTTTGGTTTAATCTGTCACATCACACAGTTTGGCAATTCAGTAAAAATCATTATAACAAATAACTATTAGAAATACCTTTTTGTGAGAATATTTTACAATACACTAATTTGGAGAATAGAGATGTACATGTAATGAAGCCATTAAAAGACGAGAAATACAAGGAAGAACATTGGGATGAAATACATTTGGACAAAAACAACATTTGTCTGAAAAACAAATAATAACCGAGAGAAACAGAGAGAGAGAGAGGGAGAGGGAAAGAGAGAGAGAATAATGAAAAACATGGGAGTGTGAGACAGACTGTTTCCAAATCAAGCTACAGAAAGAAGCATTACAGCTCAACCCCTGATCTAAGGGAGGGTCAATGTGACACTGAAGATCAACCAATGTCTGCTAATGCACTAGGGCTCATAGTGGATTATCAGCAACATAAAACAGGGAAAACTGACCTTATCATTTAGTCTCTAGCAAGATATACAGTATGTGCAATCGATGAGGACATTTAGATTCAGATTTTTAACATCAGGAAGGGCAAAGATTCACATATGTTCCTATTTATGTATGCCCAAGCACGGCCACACAAATGGCTTGGCCCCTGAAAAGGTCCAGTCAATGGGCATCTTTTACTCATGCTTTACTCCTGTAAATGTGTGTGATTGTGTTGATGTGTCTGCAGAGGTGGCCATTGTTACATTAACAGAGGTTCTGCTATCATTCACCTCTGCCTCAGGCTCAGCCTCGCTGCTGGTAGCTTAGGCTGGCCAAAACAAATATTGTAAAAACATTGTTATTGGGCTCCTAATCCCTTGCCATTTCCCTCCCTTTCTTCAGCTTTCTTTAAAGGACACCTCTATGCTGAGCTGAAAATACTTTTCTGTTAAAGAACTCACTTGCACAACAACACTTACAGGTGGTAGAGGAACTAAATAGAGACACAGTGCTGAGGGCATGAAAATCAACAATCAGTCCAACCCGACAGCTCATTAAGACGTGTCCTGTTGCAGGCAGTTAGCCCCACACTTCATTGAGGGGGACAGCTCGATCATGCCCTTGTGGCATTCCAACACTGAGTGGATGTGGGAGTGGGGTGCAATGGCAAGCTCCTGTCACAATACAACTTGTTATATGATGCTTCCAGGGACTACTATTCCAAAACACAATTGCACATACGCGAGTCTCAGCAGAGGCTGGAAGTTAGTTGAGGTAAAGGACGCTCCACACATACTTAGTCAATTGTGCTTGTTCTCTAAGTGGGAATTGATATTGCAAGACATTAAAAATGTTAATCATGCTTTAATGGCTACAAACATATGTATTGCAAATGCTGACGTCAGCGAGTGTTTAGCTGGATGAGTATTTCCAGAAAAAGATGTATTAAATGTAAATGTTTCCTAATTATGTTGACTAAACAACACACCATACGAGCAGCATTACATTTCTGTCAAAAGAGGAAAAGGGAGACAGTGTTAATGGGAATAAATGTAAAATGTGGAATGTATTCCAATCTTGAGCAGCTTTCTGTGACTATCAGTTGAGTTGGTTTTTGGTTCATTTTATTGGTGAAAAGACATGTCACTGAGAGTTTTAGGGGTTGTCTATTAGCTTGTTTGTCAGTGTTACTTTCCAATTCTTCTTACAAAACTGCCCTATATTTCTATATTTTCCCTGGTTTTGGAAAGTGTTTGCAGCACTGCAATAGATTGCTTAGGGGAAAACATTCACTAGTTTGTTTTGAGCAAGCAATGCTGTCATTTTTTGTGAGGAAAGTCAAAAAGAAAATGCTTATCGTTATAATTTGTTGATGTGTTCATGCATGATGCGAACGTCCCTTTAGTTAGACCATGATGTTGTGTCATAAGAGGAATAAAGATTAGATGGTTAAGTAATTAAATGAACGACGTGACATCCTCATATTGTCCACATGTTGCATTGTCACAGAGTCTACAGTTAGATTGGAGCAGCCAACTAACCAGCTGGGAGTCAGGATGCTTTCTCTAGGTATGTGTATTAGACCTACTTTTGCTGTGGTGCTTTACAAACTGGCTGTTTGCCTGAGCAAAAACAGTGGTAATTTAATGAGAAATGTTGATGTGAGAAGAGGAGTCAGACACAGATCCTGCCTTGTTATACAGACATGTCTAATGTGTAATCGTCTTTGATGTTTTTGGTTCCTTTTTAAAGATGAAGAGACCACTCCCATTTAACCTGAGGTTTTCTGTGATATTGGATCTGTATCCAGAAGGTAATGATCAATACGCTGTGTGTATTGTGGTGCACCATTCTAAACATTAAAAACAACAAGGAAGAATAGGCCATTCATTCTGGTAAACAATGTGTCATTAATCACTTTACGATGCTTGCTACAACCTTGCTAAAACTAATCATACACGACAGAACACGGAAAAAAAACATTTAAAAAAAATGAAATAAAATAGATCAGTTAGTATGACATCAAGGTGTCTGCGCAAATAACTTATTTTACCACTTCTTTAACATCTTCCTCTCAATCTCACTGGTGGTTTTGGCCCATTACAACTCTGCACGCTCTACATTACCGCCAGCTATTTTACAAAATGTACTTTCAAAATTTTAGATTGATTTCCTACTTTGTCCTTCACACCATGAAAAGAAGCAATCGCCAAAGTTGATAGAAATGCTGTCAAGAGTCTGGCGCAAATAAAGGCGTAAATCCTCTGTGCCTTTCTGAATTTCTTTCTGGTGCAAGCACACTCACAGTAAACTGTTATTGTGTTTTGCGTAGTCATATTTGAAGAATGCCTGAAGCAAATTAGGGTTGTGGCATGCATGTAGACCTTATAGTGAGATGAATATCATCTCTGGTATCCAAAGTAACAAGGCAAACCGTTTCATCACAGCACCATCTTGGCCTGGTTGAAGGCAGGGTTCTTGACAGTGCACTACAGGGGCATAGGGTTGGAGGTGGAACAGAGCAGCCATGCCCACCTCTTAGGTCTCTTAACCTACTGATGGAAGGGCTTTTGTAGATCTGTGGCACTTTCATCAACCGCTGATGAGCATGAAAGGTCCCTCTTTGAGAACACTTACACAAAAGTGCAGAGGGCAAAGCAATACCAGGCCTTGAAGTAATAGCTTTCCAGGACTCTGACTAAAAAGTCCAAGGGCTGAATACTGCAGAGTTCCACAGAGAGGTTACTTTGGAAGAAGAGTGTGGGATCGTGAGAAGAGTGTGGGATCAAGATGGATTTGTGATGTGTTATTTATTAAGGGCATTTAAGGTTCTCAACGGATGAATCACACCGCTTTGGGTGAATTTTGGTTCAGAGCGACTGTACATTTGAACCTGCCCAAAAACATCGTTATGTACTTCTCCATTATTATTCACCAACTCTCATCAATAACATTAAAAACAGACATGTTGATATTTAGCATCGTGCCTAATGAAATCTGCGATCATAAGGGGATGCTAATGGCTGCTTTTAAAAACTACTCATATTAAGACAATCTGTCAGTTAATGGGAGCTGAAGGGGAGATAATCATGCCGGGCTAATAGAAGGGGATGTTTGAAGAGGTGAACAAAATTAGGCACAGGGATATTGAGTCATGTCTCAATTTGACTTCATTATGCCATGCCTGCACAGCAGCCCCTTATGTCCCTCCAACATTGCTGCCTATTTGGCCACTCTCTGCTCACTTCTGTACGTCAGAGTGGACCACAGAGTGTTTAGTCTTTCAGTCTTTAGTTTATCATATAACAAATTAGGTATGATTGTGCAAAACTTTAATTTATTTTTGTAATAAAACTAGTGCATTAAAGTGTAATGAATCAATATGTGAGCGTGTCTGTGATGGTTATGGGGGTATAGGTAGTGGCCTGTGAAAACAGGTATTGGATCGTGAGGACACCAAAAAGTGATTTTGACAATAAGCATTCTCCAGAATTGCTGGCACAACCTTTAACATGACATGGTTTAGACAAAACAGTGGACTGAATTTGATTTTGTTTTAACCTATGGCCTCAAACAACACTGTTTTCTGTCCTAAGGTTACACATTTATAAGAATACATTTAGACTTTTGACTAAAAAGAAAGAAAAAAAAGTTGTTTACAAAAAAAGAATACATTTCTCCATAGTTTCATAACCTAAAGCTTTTAAAGAGACAATAACTGTTGTTGTTTTTGATTTTGCTCTCCTCAGTTTTGACAGCACTTTGCTAAAACATATGTCGCTGCTAATGCCACAACACACTGAAAACCAGCTGGGAAACATCAAAAGACAATCAAATATAAGTAGCGCACAGTTGGAGCGTGGTTGTACAAACATTGTCTCTATGATTAGACTGAAATAGATTTGATTAGAAGGAAAACACTGGAAGGGAGTTGTTTACTTGTCCCCAAAAGATGCACACACGAAAGCTCGGAAGCACATACAATACACATTTTTTAGCTAGTTTGGATGTACTTCCTCTATCCCCCATTCTAGTCAAATGATGGGCATAAATGCACCCTCACCTGCTAACTTGATCCACAGTGATGAGTCTTAGGGTCTCTATGTTGTCAAAATCTTAAACCCTCCGAAATGTCATCATACATATGACAAAATAGCACTGTGCACAGATACAAGCAGTGCATGTGAATGCGTGAAGAATCGTGTCTTAGTATTAGGACGTGTTACACACTTTTGAAACTAAGCTGGCGGAATTATTCCAAAAATGTACATGTTACTTTGCTGAGGAAAACTCAGCAACTTCACATCAGTCAACATGATCCATATTCTAAGTGAACATGACACATGGAATTTTAGTGGGAAATTGCAACGATGTGGTTGTAATACGAACGCAGACTGCATACAGAGGTGAGAACCTACCCTACCTGACAGAGGCACACACTTTTTTTAAAAGCACAATTATAAGTGCGGCTGTGGTGAAGCAGGTAGGGCGGTCGTCCACTGGGTTGCAGGGTCGGTGGTTCGATCCCCCGTCTCCCTGCCACATGTCGAAGTGTCCCTGGGCAAGACACTGAACCCTAAATTGCTCCTGATAGTTAGCTTGCACCCTGTTGCTATCAGTGTATGAAGGTGTGTGTGATTGGGTGACAACAATACCTGGGCTTTGCTAAATTGACAGATAGCCTGTAACATTCCTTGCTGGCTACCATATGATTTCATAATAATAATAATATAAAATCTTTATTTAAAAAGGGACAATGTACAGTTAGAACATAAATGTTGCCATTTGATGCACTATACCAGATTATAGCTTTAAGCTAATTTGCATCTGTAGTCCCTTGGCAGGTCACAAAAATACAACACAGTAACAAGACAGATTATTAGTATACAGGGATAAAACACCACAACAACATGGCTACACACGTCTGCGTGCAACTCCCCCCACCTTCCTCATCCCACCCACGCCCACACACACAAAAACAAGTCTAAGGACCAAATTAGTGGTTGCAGAGCTGAGCAGCTTTTAACAGATTTTTTAGGTTAGATTTGAAGACTCTGAGAGAGCTACTGCCCCTTACGGCGTCAGGTAAGGTATTCCACTGGTTTGTGGCTCTTACAGAAAAAGCAGATTGCCCCGCTACAGTGCGGCGAAATGGTATGGTACAATCTCGTATGGAGGATATTCTAGTGGATCTGATGGAATTTGACGAGCGAGCGTGGACAAAAACACATAATGACTGTGGGGCCAAACCATTTAAAATTTTATAGACCATACACAAATTGACGAATAACCTAAAATTCTCAAAGCTCAATAACTCATGTTTCTGAAGTATCCTACAATGATGGTAACGAATTGGCTTTTTGTCCAGTGTTTTTAAGGTTTGTTTGTATAAAGACTCCAGAGGTCTCAAAGTGGATTCACCAGCCTGCCCCCAGCAGGTGATACAATATGACATGCGGGACAAAATCATGGCGTGCATAAATATCTTGGCTGCATCCAGAGAGAGACAATTTCTGATGTGTTTAAAATTAACTAAATTGTATTTTATGGTTTTAACCATTTTTTTGACATGTTTCTTAAATTTTAAATTTGGATCCAGAAACAGGCCAAGATATTTAAATTCAGTAACTATATCAATTCGTTCACCTTTAATGAGAATCTCAACATCAGGGATTTGTACCATGGTTTTAGAAAAAAACATACATTTTGTTTTGTTTACATTTAAACTCAAACATGATTGATCAAGCCAAAGAGTGATTCTCTCCAGTGCAGTTGTTAACTTAGCAGCTGCTAAGTCAGCTGTTTTAGCATGTACATGAACAACAGTGTCATCTGCATACATCTGCAGATCGACGTCAGCACACTGTTCAGCAAGATCATTAATATAAAGACTAAATAATAAAGGACCTAATACCGAGCCTTGTGGGACTCCCATAGTACATGTCCTGTAACTGGACTGTGCATCACAGACTTTAACACATTGCCTCCTGTTTGATAAATATGACGACATCCAAGCCAGAGCTCTAGGCGAAAAATTAAATTTAGAAAGTTTTGATATTAAGACACTGTGGTTAACTGTATCAAATGCTTTACGCAGGTCTAAAAATACAGCACCAACTACTCCGCCTTTATCGAGCCGTGATTTAATTTGCTCTATTAAATGTAAGGAGGCAGTCTCGGTTGAATGGTTCGCTCTAAAACCAAATTGCATACAATGTAGACCAAAATTGCTGGTGTTAAGAAATGAGGTCAGTTGTTCAATGACAACCTTTTCAGCAATTTTTGAAAATACTGGCAGTATGCTTATAGGTCGATAGTTACTAGCTTCAAGGCGGTCTCCAGATTTAAAAACAGGTGTGACAATGGCACATTTCCAGTCATCAGGAAAAAGACTACGTTTAAAAGAGAGATTAATTAGGTGAGTGACAGGACAGGATAAAATATCCTTATGTGACTTAACAAACTTGGTGTCAAAGTGAAAAGCATCTCTAGATTTTGAGCTTTTCAGAGAGCTGATGATTTTTTGTACTTGTGACACATTTGTTTCTACCAGTTCAAAGACCGGGGCTGTTTTATCTAGTGGAGCAACATCCAGTTTTCTTGTTGGAAATTTTTTCCCAAGTTCACATACAGATTCAAGAAAAAAATTATTAAGAGCAGAAGCAACAACACGATTATCTTCAATTAAGTCTCCCTGTACTTTTAATATAAGATCTCCAATAGATTTATGGTTTCTCCTTGTGAGATCATCAATATTTTCCCATATCAATTTAATGTTGCCTCTTGCCTCATTTAAAATATTGACATAAAATCGGGATTTAGCTGATCTTAGTTCTTGGATAACTTTGTTCCTCAAACCTTTATAAACCAGCATATCAATTTCTCTTCTAGTTTTAATTGCCTTCCTCAGTGCAGCATCTCTAGTTTTCATCAGCTTCCATAAATTCTCATTGAACCAAGGTAAATTATTTTTGTTTTTAAATTGTGTCTTGACACTCACACTAAATCTGTCTTTCACAGAATTAATTTTGTGAGTTAAAGTGTTACACCCATAGTTCAGATCATCAGAGGATAATACATCATCCCAATTCAAACTGTTAATTTCACTTGCAAATTCTTCTTGTTTAGCTTTCGGTATGCACTTGCAGATTTTTGTCTTATTTGCTGTGTTCCTAAATCTATTTTTAGACAGTTTTCTAGCACACAGAGTTAAATTATGGTCAGATAGGCCGGTAATTAAATTATAACTTTTCGTTATTCTTTCTGCTCTGTTAGTAAATATCAAGTCAATTTGTGTACTTGAGCATTTTGTAATCCTAGTTGGGCCTTTTACTAGTTGTTCTAAGTGGAATTTTTCGGTAATCGTTTTTAGTTTTTTCCTTTTGGATTTATCCTCCCAATTCACATTAAAATCACCCATAAGCAGTAGTTCTTTGTTGTGATTGCACTCATTCAAGACTTCAGCAAGTTGATCATAAAAAGTGTCATCTGCAGAAGGAGGCCTATAGACACCTATAATGTTAAAAGACATTTGTTTAGACAAAATGATTTTTATCCCAACATATTCCAAAGTGCTACCCGCTTTATAAACCTCGCGCTCACATTTAATGCCTTCTCTTACATAAAAAAGCACCCCCCCTCCCCTTCCATCTGGTCTGTCTCGTCTAAAACATTGATATCCAGGCACTGTAAATACACTTGAGGGAGTAGACTGTTTCAACCACGTCTCAGTCAGACAAAGAAAGTCCATATTTGAGTCAGACAGAAGATGAATTAGCTGATTGCTTTTTGGAGTAATGCTCCTGATGTTGAATTGTCCGCCGAATAACCCGCTTGGTTTCAGCTTCGGGTCCCACAAAACTTTCGCATGATTGACAGTTTGAAAAGTTTTGAATAACCTCTGTCTCTTCACTGCGGGGTTACAACGCGCAGCGGAATCGTCAGCAGATTTCGTAGGACACACAGTGGACCTATTAAGGTCTCCACAGTCCAGGAACGATAAGTTATTCATTAAGTCACCATGTCCGAGATTTAAATTATAAGTGGAGAAGCCCGACTCAGGGGGTTCATGCTCACTCACCACCGGTAGCACCGAGTGAATCGCGGACACAGGGACTGCGCCGGGGCTCTGCAGCGCTCCAGCGGTCACTGGCCCAGGATTTAGCTGAACATCTCCGGCCAGCAGGAGCAGTGTGAGGAAAAGACCTGCCATTCTCCGGAACGGTGTGATGGATGAGCGACCCACTGGGACAGTAATGCGCTCCGGCAGTCGGGCTCGCCCGAGCCGCAGGACAGATGAATAGATCGCATAATATCCCAGTAAATTGCAATGCAAACTCACTGGAAAAACGTCACTTGGCCACAAACCGGCGCCTGCTCCAGGTTCAGCCGCCAGGAGCGCACGGTGGCACGGGTGGTTTCCATCAGCGTTGATTTCTCTGGCCAGGTAGATACGCACAGGTGATGCGATAGTGAGTAGCAACAATAGCCCAGAAAGCACTCCATAAAACACATCACAGGCCTTTTTGCTGTTAAAAGACTGCTTTGCCCTCAGTACAGTTTTTAATTGGCATGTTCTGGGGCATAAACGGCCTCCTTGATGTAAAAGGACGCGCGGGGTCGTAGGACCTGCCACACCGCAACTCCGCGCTGCCGCCATGTTGAAATTCATAAGGCCATAAGATCAGCTACCTTACTTATAAGCAGTTGTAAATTATGGTCACTGAAAAATCCCCTGTATCATGGGACTGTGTTTTGAGAGCTGAGGCACATTATAACCCCAATTAATGGATTGGGTTGAGAAAAGGTTCTCAAGAGAGCAAGGAACTTTGTATACTATAATAGAAAATGAGCTAACATTTGGAGCCTGAAGTCCTCATCTGTTAGGTTAGTTCTTCATCTATGCATTAAATCAGATCCCTGGGGACCTTCATTCAAGCGAGAAGCCCTGGGAGATTTGAGTAAGGGGTTTAGAGCAAGATAAACAAACTCCTGCACCTACAAACCAACACATTTACAAAATCTATACGTGCAATTAGAGATATACCACAAATAACTCCTTTTCACCACTGAAAAGTGTGTCTGGATTTCATTTATTTTATTGTGCTATGTTTGTTTGTTTGTCTATTCAGGATCCTCATTAGCTCCTGCATTGCAGCCGGTATTCTTCCTGAGGTGCTTGTTGTTGTAACATTCCCTTTAATTCAACGTCTACCCTTTCTTTGATAGGAATTATATTCATATCCAGGGGATAATAAGGGATTATCAGCTCTAAATTGGCATTTTGATGGCTTTTGAAGAACCATGATCTGCCCTGAGACAAGCAAAGGCACATTTAGAAGTATATTTTAAATATGAACTCTTCTAGGGGAGCATTCCGAAGTGGAATGAAGTCATCTGCTCATTTCAATCCATTTTTGAGGCGTGGACTATTTAAGCAGTCCTAAAGTTGCTAGTGATTTTGCTGGCTTGTGTTTTAGTTCTCCTAGGCGACTTGATTGATCTATGGTTGCTTGATTATATGTATAATTCTGTTGGAGGCAGAGGCAGAATGATTGATACTGATAACATCCTCCAACAAACCCACGGATGATGTATGATAATATATAATGTCATTCCTCTCATCTCACGCTGCTTTTAAGCACTGTGCACACTGTGTGCCTCCCACTGCGGAAATACATAAAAAGTTCCCTGCCACTCTTATGTGCACTGTGTACTAAACACTTGGCTTCATAGCACTCTGTTTCTCTATTCACTTAATCAGGGGTTCTCCGCTCCAACGCTAACTCTTCCTGGAGTTTTGACCGTGGAATCGTGGAACAACTGCGGTCAAGCCAGCCGTCTCTCGTTTTTTGCTTGGTCAAATCCAGCCGCTCCTATATCAGCTCCTCAAGCTGGCTCGTTGTGTCCAGTATGGTTAGTATGGTCCATCTATTATATCTCAAATCACATTTTCAAATTTGGGTTCGATATTTTTGCTGCCACTGAATAACTACAGTCTGACAAAGCTATTTAAAAAGGCCAACCAGGAGTAAAAGGATTTGATTAGCATGTCCTCCCATGGGTCATAGTTAGTTAAGCTGTTGTTTTTCTGTGCAGCTCATTACGATGTCTTGTGTTGCTTCTCATTGTGTAATTCTTTTAAAAACGTGGGTGAGTGAATGAGTAATGAATACATTTTGCAAAGCCACCTTACACCCCCATACACTATTCACTAACATAAACCATTCATTTTGTGTTCCATTGTGCACGATCCTGACAAGATAAAAAAACTAATTTTTACCCACCACAATGGCTCTTTTATCCTGTCTCTTCTCCCTCCCTCATGCTCTCACTCCTGACAGTCTATTAAATGTAAGACTTTCAGAAAGTTGTTTAGAGCTTGGACTTGCTCAGTCATTGTTGTGCTTGTTATTTATAACCATCCATTTATTCCTCAGAAGAAACACTGAATTTTTTCCCAAAAAGTTAGGCTAAAGAGGAAAACAGGAGACAGGTCAGGGTTTCAGGAAAAACTTTTTTCAGCCACACTTGCAATCTGGATTGCCATGACATTTCTGAATCCTAAATACTAACTAAATCCCCCTTGACTTTCCAATAAGAACCACAGTTAGGGCGACATTTATCCAACACTTTAGTTAATGACCAAATATTTGCAAAAATATCATTAGTCGCTATACTGAACTTTCTGTTTAGTATAATTATGTTAGCTTGATGAACTTAGCCAAAGCTTCACCAAACAGCCAACACAGTCTTGTAGTGTTGTTGATCAATAATGGTTTATAGAATAACCGGAGCACCTTTATTTCATTTTGTACATGCACATCGAGATACAAACTAAGCTTTCAAAATATTGAGTAATGGTGGGGATATAGATAATCCACAACACCAGAACATACTTTCATAATTGAGAATGTCACCATTGGACTGGAATGTCTGGTTGCAGCCTTTAGGCCTGGTGTTGCAATTTTACATTGCAAAAAAGAAAATATGCCCCTTGTGACATTTTGTTCAGCGTAGGAATGCTTGGAGGGACAAGAGCAGACGAGGGAAAAGGATGACAAAACACTGTAAAATTATGTATTGTGCTTGAATTCCACCCATTCGGTATTCTAAAAAGTGGAGCTCTCAGCCTGTTTACCCTGTATGTGTAAAGTGTTCTAAAGCAACAAACCGGGAAGAAATGAAAGTTCAACTCCTGACCAGAATGTTACACAGCTCTGACATTGCTTGATTTTGGCATGAAAAGTAAACATGGGTTCTTCTTATACTAAATTGAATCTTAAATTATACCGTAAGTAACAACCACCATAAACTGTATCAATTTGCCTGTGGATACATAAATGAGATGCCCAACTAGAAGCTCTTTAAAATGTACATTCAATTAGGGATAAGCACTTTGATGTTCCCTTAAAAACTGATATAAAGCATGTTCATCATTAGCCTTTGTCATAAGTTTAGAATGTGGAAAAGAGTATATGGTAAACTCTTTGTTATATTTACCAACATTAGGCCAACAATAGAATATGCTCTCAGGGCTCTGACTGGTTTATAGCCAGACAGTCTGTACAACATGGCAAGGATTGAATAATCCATTGCCTTAAAAAATTATTCACAGACATAACACTATGCAGCGAAACCTAGCCCTTAATGTGGCTAAATGAGCAGATCGCTTGAATGCTTGTTATCTCTGGTCCCTTGGGGTCAGTAGACACATAGACATACACTTGCACATGTATACATACATAAATAATTTTACACACAGAGTTGACAATCGGTGCTCTGGTGCAATTTCCTGCTAAAAGTGCCATGTGCTGCAGATCATAGGTTTAGTCAGGAGCCACAGAGACTTTCAGAGGAGTTGAAAGAATGGGCCGCTATAATCGTATATTTTACATTGTTGAAGGAATTTTTTTAACATTGACGGATAAATCTGAAGGTCACTGTCATTTTGCTAATTTTGAGTAATTTGTACACCTGTCCGGTTGGTGACGCGAACATATTAATAACTTCACAATTGTCTTTGTTCTCAAGTGCTGGGCTTTGTCTTTGTTGGATTGAATAATTAAACTGTGGCCGAAGTGCTGGGTGATTCCAGTCTCCAGCGTGGCGGCAGAGCGAGGTTTTAGCCTTCAAAACCAGATCACAATGTAAACGAGAAACGATCAGGCCAAAACTCAGTACCTGATGACAGTCGCCTCTGACTGTCTCAAGTGAGCGCACAATCCAAATCCATGGATCAGAAGGAAGGGATAAGTTTAGCTACGGCTTCAAAAGGTTGATTGAGTTTAAAAATATACAGTATATATTTCAAAAGTTATATATTTTACTTGTAATCTGCCAATTTTGCAAATTCCATTATATGCAATTGGTCATATAAGAGAATTTACCAAAAAGAGACACAATGTTTTAATTGGCCTTGGCTGTCACTGCCGGGGGAAACAATACATTTTTTCTGCCTGGATAATTGTGGATATGAAGCGACCTCACTGTGACTGTTTGTTTTTTTCAATCTAGAACTTTGAATTCCCAATTTGCAAACTTGTTCTTCATATGTGCTATTAAACTGGATATTAAATTCCATCATATATGCCTTGCTTTCATTTAAAAAATGTAATGACTAGTTAATAAAAGATCATGAAAGATGTCTGGCGCCTGAGTGACCTCATAGTGTGGAACTCTTAGTGTATGCAGGAGGGGCAGGGTGCGACTGCAGCTCACAGCACTTTGTTTCCTCCTCATTGCACCTAATAAGTAAAAAGCATACCCCACCATGGCAAGCATTTCATTCCCTTCATTATAATTTAATTGTGAATGAGAATAGTCCCTTTTTCCAAATTATGAAACTGAAGAAGAACAATAACGCTTGTCGGCGAAAAGCCTCAATTTTTTTTATTCTCTTCATTCTTTTGGACCACTGAATGAAGCAGTCACAGTAATGTCACATGATGACACAAATCCTTCCATGACTCTTGAGGAAAGTGATGCTGCCCTCATCAAATAGAGCTATGCAGCGAGGTCCCTTTACAATTTGAGGAAACACTGACAGCATAGTGATAGATAGCAGTTGCCTAAGTTAAAAAGGTCATACACAGAATATGACTTAAATGATCATCTAATTGCATTGCCGGGTATACAGGGAATATTCATAATAAATGCGTGAGGAGCTCATAATATGTGAAGGAGAGATAAAAGGAATCAGTGGTGGAAAAGTTGTTTTGATAGCAGAATGTTGTAATACCTCTACAGCTAATACTGCTTTCTGTCTCAATATCTAATGAAATATGAATAATTGTTACCCATTCATTAAATTGATAGAAGTAGATTATTTTTTACAAAAACATTTGTGTTATCATTAGCAATTCATTAGCCTATTAGATATGCACAGTGATGTAGCCTGTGGTTACAATATTTAAAGTAATTCCCCAGTTTATTCTTATGATCTGTGCTAATTGGATGCAGTTATATGAAGATGCTTCTCTCAATGCTGCAGCGAAATAATTAATATAAAAGTAATTTATGCATTAGGAATCTATTGTTGCCACATAATGTCTTAAAGGAATACCATTGCATGTCTCCAAAGAATAGGGGAAACTAATGATTTTCATTGGCGCGATTAAAATCACATTTGCAAGAATTGCCCTAGCATTTCCTCTCACCTCTTAATCCCTGTGCAAGTGTCACATACACCTTTAACAACAGAACTAATCTGAAGGCAGAATAATATCAATGTATCACATTTTTTTAAATAAAAGCTTTATTATGCACACAACCTCTCTTTGGTTAGTGGCTGACCTTGAAAAAAAATAAACCAAATGAGGGGTGATTTCTAGGTGTTATGGTCTGTTAAGCATGTATTGACCAACAGATTGAGCTAAAATAATTTTTTTATACATCATAGATACAGTGACCACCAGTCACTCTCACTACAGTGACTGGTGGTGTGGGTTTAGAATGTGTCCTGTTTCGGGGATGTGCCTGCAATAATAATTTTCAAATGTGTGTATTAATCTGGTCATAAAATAAACAAGGGGCGCTTGTGGTGTAGTGGTTAGAGCGTCCCTAGAGGTTAAGGCCGCACGGGTCCAATCCGACCCGAGGTCAGTTCTCTGCATGTCATGACCCTCTTTGCCCTATTTCATCCCTGTCTCTCCATATTTGTCTAATAAAACTAAAAATGCCAAAAACTGTTTTTTTTTATATATTTATGTAAATAAGCAGGCCTCCATTTAAAAGCATGCGACTGAAAATTGTTGAACCTGTGCAGGAATTGATGACTAAAAAGGAAGTTTGTTCAAAAGATAATTAATGAATATTTCATTGGTGTTTGTGTGTCTGTGTGCTCCCTTGGTACGTACTGTATATGCATATCTTCCTGGGTGATTCAGATCATTAATTATGTCATCTTAAACCCCTGAAAATCAGACATTTTCTCTGCATCGTGTCAGTTTGACTTGATGACAGAATAAGTCATTATAAGCACTTGACGTGTTATGTCTATTGCAAATCTGCTTTGCAACAGGGGTTTTTAACCACAAAGCTTCAGCGCTACACGTATGACTCACGTTGTGTCTCTGTGTGCGGCTTCCTGTTAAAGATAGGTCATCCTGTTGTCTGTCTCACAGTGTCTGCCCCACTCTTTAACCTCAGTCCACAGTCTACTGTTTCTGTCTTTGCAGAAACCCCTCGATGGATTCAGCCTGATTGTTCGTAATGAGTTTGGGGAGCACAAACATGGCTGGGGGCCCACTGGGAATGGCCTCCTCTCTCCTGCTCCTTGTCTCTATCATACAAGGTAATCCTGAACCACATGTGCTGATATATAAGATGGGCTATTCAACATGGGTTTGACATATCTATTGGCTTATGGTGTGACAGGTTGCCTCAGTTATAATGCTCTGATTTCTATCTGCTTGCATCCCAGTCTGTCATAACAGCTTCAAATTGTAAGTGATATATCTCCTCATTTTTCTTCTTTCCAATGCTATCTGATGTGCTTGACAGGGCTGTGGGGTGTCGAGGTGATCCATCACAAAAAGATTGTGGCAGAAGAAGGCCAGGATGTTACCTTACCCTGTGTAGTAAAAAACATTACTGGTCTCCACATCGTTAGTATTGAATGGAGTAAGAATGTGAAAGAAAACACAAAGCTGGCTGTGTACAACCCGAACTTTGGTATTAATTTGATCTGGCCTAATGTCACCTTCCAGAATAATTCGATGGGTTCCTATTTGTGCCTTTCTGGGGTGTCAAAATGGGACAGTGGTATCTATATTTGTGACCTCACAACCTTTCCTCATGGTACCATTGTGAGTAAAACAGAGCTGGAGATCAAAGGTAAGACTAAGGAAAGCACATGCAGTCATTCAAACATATTGCACTGCTCCTCTGACAATTAGCAGTAATTTACTTCAGAGAATGTATGTAATTATTTCACAAACACATCAAAGAGATTTGTTTGTCACAAGACATTCATGTTCATCCCTCTGTGTGAGGGGATTGTATGATCACACAATAGAGGGTGTGGACAGTCACAAGAGGTTTTGTTTGTATCGCATCCGATTTAGAGCGACCATTACTCTTTTTCCGATATTCATTTTAAAGCAGATGTCTTACATAAGCAATTATTGTGTTGTCAATCCACATTAATCTCACATATGCTCTCCTTTAGATCCTGTTAAAATAATGTGTGATGCTAATGGCACCGTTGAGGTCAATGCTGGAGAAAATGTCACCATTCACTGCAGAGCGTTGCCTAATGCAGACTACAGTTGGACCAAGGTAACGGAAAATAGAGAAAAAACAAAAGTAGTCAATCCGCACATTTTTGCCACAACAGTGAATTTCACTTCATCTATTGAACGTCAAGTTGATTTGATTAAGTCTGACATCTGAACCATACAATACATTATGCGAACATCTTCTAAATACCAAAAGGTATTCATATGCTACACAATCTTGTTTTGCCCTAGAATGAGAAGCTGGTGTCAGGGAATACAACTCTGGAGCTGTTGCGGGTGACTGCTGCGCACACAGGAGTTTATACACTGGCTGTCAACACAGGAAACAGAAGCCTGCATAAAGACTTCATCATTACAGTCTTAACAGCAACCACAAGCTTTAGGACAGGTGAGCTTCTCCATTTCTTTGCCACTACTCCAAGCTTAAATCAATTCAGCATTTCCTTGGGGGTGAATTAACAATTTAGTTGGAGGCCAAAGAGACTGAATGACCTAATAAACCGTACTGGACCAGAGAGCTGATATTTGACTTTTTGGTATTATACTGTTGCTCACTCAATTAAAGATTTTAATTAGCAGCAAAGGAAAGACAGACATTCGAGGAATTTTGAAACTAACAGCCAGGTGATAATAGCCATCCAGAACTACGGAATTTTAAAGGTGCTACGAAGAACTTTTAAATATTTCTGAAACAGTCTAATTCTTCCTCTGATGATCATGAATGACATGTACCAGCAAACGAGACCATCAGTGCAAGGAATGCTATTTTTATATATTTTCTTAATGCCTTTGTCATGGGTCCCTCACCCTGGAACTATAGCTGACATAGTAAAAAACACTACCGCTTTTGTCCAAAGGGTGTGCAAGAATTAACAAAAGCTGAAAGTACCTCGGAGCACCTTTAAGAGAAAAACATCTCTCTATTTACAGCAAATCAATTGCCTGGTGAGATTAAGTGTTAAATACTGGACTAAGACAAACTGAAACAGTTTCAAATTGTAAAACCACTGAACTGCATGTGTACTGCCCCTACTGGTAGCTGGGTAAAATGCTGTGAGTGCGCTGTGCTTACTGCATACACAGGAATATAATCCCTTTGCGTCTTCTTTCTCATGCTGTCTACGTGTTTCATGTGAGAATTTGTGTACAAAAGAAAAAAGCACAAAACACAGACGTGAGAAGTCACGTACTGCTCTTCCTCTCTATCTTCTTATAAACCACAAGAACACAATCAGTGTCAGCTGCACCTGTGAATCATGATGTGGGGTGAGAGCACATTCTGTTGGTCAGACTGGAGTAGTACAATACTGTGCTGAGCTGCTTCGGGTGGACACTGCATGGCTTTAGATCACTTGGCATTGAAGGATTGGACTGAATCTAACATGCTTGTGAATGAGCAGAATTTGGCATTGTTTGGATCTGATTAATGTTGGATCTTTCCAGGTACTCACGGTAGAAAATTTAAATTGTACAAAAAAGCTGACGCACAATCGATTTCTGGCACGCATTACCAAGGAATGTATTCAAAAAGATTTTGTTGAATTTGCAATTCATGCCCACTCCTTTTCCTCAAGAATCTGTGCCCTTGGCTACATGGTCCAGCTTTTTGAATTAGCCGTGTGCCTCATTTAACTTATTGATTATGCATTAAAATGATAATGGATGACAACGCTGACCATGTTTAAAGGATATATCCCCGTTCACTGGGTATTTTAAAGTTTTGTGGTGCATTACTTATACTTTTGTATTGGGCTTTGAAGCTTACCAATGGAAAGTTTATTAAAATGAATAGTTTGAAATATTGGAAGATTCATACAAATGCCCACCATATTACAGTTTTTTTGGACCCATTATTTTGTACACAGAAGTAATTGAGAGGCAACCAGCAGAGACTCCAGGAAGTGACTGCTGCCAGTGAAGAAATTGTTCCAGCACAAAACTCACCATGAAACCACAACTTGTCAGTTTCACTTAATATGTTTGGCTTTAACAAAAAAAATATACAACAAATCAATTAGTGGGTTGGCGGAATGCAGATTTTGTTATCTCTAGACATAACCAGGCTAGCTATATGCACATTTCCAGTCTGCATGCTAAGCTAAGTTTACCAGCTGGTGACTCCATGCCATATTTATATCCTCATTAAACTCTTGGACAGAAAACGATTAAGTTTATTTCTTAACACATGCAACTATGCCATTAACCTGTTCTCCTACAGACTCCTCTGTGATGGATACATTTTGTTAATCCATGTGCATAGTTTTCCTTATCAGATATGTCTCTCCAAACAAGTGGGTGCTTTTTGATACTGCAGTAACACTAAAACAGTTCAATGCATTGTTGCTTAAATTCCCTGTTTTACTTCTTTCAGATATCGTGACTGAGGAGGGTATAACCGAATCAGCCGACATCGACAATACCACATCCCTGACCACTGAGCCTTCAAACACTGACACCAGTGTTACTTGGTCAACGAGTATGGTCACTGATGTGATGGGCGTTAATCCGAACCCCAGCAATGTTACAGATAATACACCAAGCAGCAGTGTCACAACAACCCCTGCCACACACACTGACTTAATGAACACAACTCGCAGTTTAAACACATCCTCTTTTTCTGACCATTCAATTGACAGCAATCTTTCCGCAACATTAAGTCATGCTAGCACAGTATTCAAGTCAACACAGGAGCCGAGAAATGAGTCTAACCCTGGCACAACCCCAACTCAGAGCACAGGAAATACGATAGACAGTGAAGATGAAGGTAATTATTCAAAAACATTTTACTGGTAATTGATCGATGTTGGCTAATACTTGTTTGTTCCCCTTACTTTGCCACCAATGCAACAGTTTAAGAGTTAAAAATACCGTTACAGTTTAAGGGAGAGACCCCAGAAAAATTCAACATCCAATTCTCCAACTGAAAATGGCTTTTCAGTCGTTGTTTTGGGAACAACATTTGCTCTGGGAACTGTCAACTGAGGGTTAGCTTGTTTGTGGCTAAAGAGGTGAGGTGAGCTAGCTTTGTCCTACCAGACCATCATACTTAATTTCATTTGTACAGAAGGTCTGCAATCGCTCAATTGACAAAAGTTAACTCCCCCTATTGGATCTGCCCAGTGCCACTCTGGATCTGCCAACCAATCGCATTATGTTTGGTCGTGACGTAATGTTACGCATCGGCTTCTGAGACACTCTCTCTGTTCGCTGATTGGACCGCCACAAATCTGGCCGGAGAAAACCTAAGAAAATACCACAGACCCAGACTGACTACTGAAGGGAAATGAAAATGTAGCAGAAGTATGTAGGAGGGTGGTGCCAGGCTAGAGGTGAGCAGTCACAGTTCCGGAAAATAAACAAGAAGAACAATTAACTCAGACAACAGAGCTAAATGTTCACTTAAGACCTCCAAAGGGCCCCTTAGAAACTATGGATGAATCTTAGCCGCAGTTACTTTGCCTTCACCATTATATTTTCATCACAAGTGGAGACTTTACAGATTGAAGTTTACTAAGCTAAGCCTAGATTGGCTTCTAATGTTAGAAATTGTGTTAAAGTGAGGGTCAGCTGTTTCGAGTTGGAGTCTGACCAGTTGATGGGGAGAATGGCAAGGCACACTTTTTCTGCATGAAGGCAAAACAGTTTCATTTTGCAGCTTTAAATGTATCATCAAGATGGCTGCTGCTTTTCACCATAAGAAGCTGATCAATATCTTGACCCCCTGAATATGCTTCTTAGGAACTGATGGTGTACGGAGCCATCTGTGGTTGGTGTTAATCATAGTCCTAATGCTGGTATTGATCGCAGTGTCTGGCTTTCTGTACAGGAGACGCAGTGAAAAAAAGAGGTAAAACTCCACTTACCTATCCATTCTGCCATCCCAATACCTCTGCTTGCACTTTTTTCAGGGTCATGCCCAGGCTGACTCTGAAATATATGGAGATAAACATTTATATTGCTCTTATTTTTTTGATTGATGCCTCACTGGCAATGCCAACAGTCAATATTTCTGTTCGCACTCTCTCTGTAGGATGGATTTACCACCACCGTTCAAACCACCTCCTCCTCCAGTCAAGTACACCGCTATAAGTCAACGTGAGATTTCAACACAGCATTTCCCCACTGGAAGGTGCGACTCCGTGACAGAGAGCCATCAAATGTTCATTCACATATAATGCCAAAGGTGCTGCACAAGGACAGTTGATAAATGACACATAGTCATTGTGGGGATAAAGTGTAAGCTGTACTCTGCCTTAGTTACACTCTGCGTAATAAAATATATTACTCTGAGTTGTGGTCAGCTTCAAACTGCAGTTCCAACACAGTTGCGGGCAATTGTAAAAATGTGTACTGTGTTGAGGTGGGCTATATGCTTTTGTGTAAAACATTTTTACAGTTTAATTTTTTTGTTAATTGAAATACAATTCATTAGGGTTTCAAACTTTTAAAAATAAAAGCTGGTGAGATTGACTTCGAACTATTATACTGCAGGTACTTGTGTTAACTTTTTGCTTTTTATAACATTCTTGCAATAACATTTTTATTTTGGCATTTTTATGCTTTTTATTGATAGTGTAGAGACAGAGTTGAAATGGGGCATAGAGGGGAGTGACATGCAGAGAACGACCGCGGGCTGGAATCGAACCCGGGTCCGCTGCTGGCCGAGGCCCATGGGGGGGACGCCCTACCAACTGAGCTAAGGGCACCCTTACATGTTAACTGTGCCTTTCCAATACAGGCATTTGGATTTTGAGTCCCAGCTATTGTATCTTGCAAAGCTTTTGAACAAGCATTATATCTGCATACGAATAAAACTGTTGAAAGTGATTTTCCCTCTGTCTCTTTGTGCTATTAAAGCTATAATTCTGACTTTCCGCCAGCGATTTAGGATACCCAATAACTTCCTCCATTGTAGCTGATCAGTGCTTATGTAATGAATTGTCAGTTGGGTGTATATCAAACAACAACACCAGTGTCCACATCTACCACAAAGTGACACTTGAGTATGCAAAAGCAGGACTTTAACCACAGACCACATGGGCTAAATCGGTATAAGGCATAACAGCCAATATATACCATTAAACTCAGCGATAGGAAATGGGTGTTGGAATGTTAACAATATAGCATTTTATATATGTTGTACCATTTAATGGTTTATATTTATTAATTCCCGTTTATCAGTTCTTTGCTAATTAACTTTGACATTTCATTATTTGATTTGAAGGTTTAATTAAGTGTGAAAAATGTACATAAGTATACATGCACACACATACACACTCTTGCATTTAGCTGTACTGAGAAGCCTGCATTTTTGTTTTCGTCTGATTTTCCGACCACAGTAGCAAAACCACAATGTACTGTGTGTTTGCAAGATATAAATTGTTGATACACATATTGTAGCTCTGCAGCCTTGTGCACACATACAACCCATATCAAGTATAAAGGGCTGTACTCAAACCAATGTTACACCTGTGTCTGCTATTCGTGGCATTTTGGGGAATCGCTTGTATGTTGGAACTGGAAAAACAGTCACCACAAGTGTATTATTTAAGGGTTAGAACTAGGTTTTAGGTACAGAATCAGTTTATTAGGCGTAATATGAGGGGTTAATGTGACATTAATGAATTAAAACATATTCAAGCTGACAAATTGAGTATAAATATTCTGTCTTTTTAGAGTGAAATGTTTTTTTCTTTTTATCCGTTTCTGCATTGTTATATTTGAGATCTATATACATCTATATCTATATATACTAGATCTATATATACAGTTGCCAACACCAACAGATGTTTATAAAGCATTGCCATCTTTAGACAGTTGCACGGTAATCTGAGTGAAAGTGTATTGTATCTCACAATGGTATCGCGAATGGGTGCCTCACAATGAGGTTACATTGCTTCCTGTTTGTAACTGAAGAGCAGGCAGTTTTCAAAGCACAGTGATAAGAGGGGTAACTAAGGCGAAGTAAAAATAGACTACAGTGTAGCACAACTCACCGACTGAACACTGTGATGCCCCGTAGCTCAAAAGCAATCTTGTCAGACTGACAAAACCTTTTGTCCAAGACGGCTGGAATATGACAGGTAGGATCAGAACAACTTTTTGAACTTTCCAAAAATAATGTTCAGATTTTCAAACTATATTATATTGCTAAAACTGTACATGTTTGTGTAAATATTCCTTAGTAGAATTTAGCTTTAAACAAAAAAAAGAAAGGAAAAGCTTAATCTTCTCTAGAAGTGTATGGTAGGGAAAGTAAGGAGTGGAGAATGACAAAAAACTAAGTTGTTAGTATAGTGTAATGTATATGTGTCTTTGTAGTATCTGCTTCGCATTCATCCACACAAGACCTTGCTTTCTTGTGCCACACTTCATAGAATTATCATTCCATGTATGGCACACTTGTGACACTTTTTAACTAAATTATTCATTATCCTTACAGGTAAATTCAAATTAAATTAAAATACTGTGATAACAACAGGAAGAATGAATTTCCTGTGACGTGAATTTACTGTTAGGCTGAAATTGGTTCAATACGTATAAAAACAGTGGTTGTTTAGAGATCACAATCTAGCCTCTAGAACTATTTATTTAAAAAAAAAAAACACAATGTGTTTCTTTTGCAGTAGCACACACAGTAGATTACATAGTAGGATAAGTAGTAAGTAAAATTGCAATGGCCACCGTATACTTTAGCTGTGACTGTCTGTGTTTTTCCAACCAAAGTTTCTCATGTCAAAAGTATGGGATTGTAATTGTCCAGTAGTTTTGAAACATTTGGTTGCATGTTTGTTTATCACTGGCGTAAAACCGATGCCACGTTTCTAAAAAAGTGTAATTATTTCTGTTTGTTATAGAGACATACAGATGGGGAATACTGTAGCCTACAAATTAAGTAATGGCTGATAATAAAACAAACTAAAATTCTACAAATGTGTCCCTTTTTTGAGACAATTCCCCGGGTGTTAACAGTCAGTTGTTGATGTCTTTTAGCTTGTGAATTTGAAGTCGTAGGTTTGGCCCTGCTATCCGTGGCCTTGATGATCTCTTTGTGTCTCAATGTCATCCTGTGCATCAGACGAAGAGCCACTTTGTGCGTAGGTATGGTAATAACTCTCTTTTCTAACATATTATTTTGCTTTTGTAAATCAGCTTTTACAAACAGGACATTCTATACATTTCTGAATATTTGTTTTCGTACAGACACATACGAGTGCTGCTTCGTACAAGTTAATGACGGGGAAAGGTAATACATTTTTAATACGACCTAAACTTGTGTGCGGTGCCCATCAGCTAAGAAATCACTCTGTTCTATGCCTCTTATTTTGTAGTCAGTAATAATAGGTGGTCCAACATTTCCATTTTCTTTTCTATGTACAAATGTCATCTTATGGAAGTAACAAATTGTAAAATTGCCTCATTACTTGTTGTAGCCAATCACAGAACGAAGGATATTATTTTCATGGCCCAGATCGACACGAGGGTCAGGAAAATGCCCACAATCATCATGAGCAACAGGAAAATCCAATCTATGGCAACATCAGCACAGAAAGAGGTGAGTGTGCCGCCATTCTCTCACCTTTTTTAAAAACAATCATTGCACCTTTTCTTCGAATGTCAGTGTGTCACAACAATTATGTTCATGAGGCGTGCGCTGTGAACCGAAATTTGAAAATAAAAAAAATTGTCAAAACCTAATTGTTTCCATTTTCTTCATTTTCATTTTTGATACTGCCATTTGGCAAGTTTGAGAAACATTCAAAGTGTGATGAGAAAACATTTGGTTCAATTGCATGCAGGTGTCACTTCATGTAAACCCATAAATAAAAATAAACTGGCAATTTCTTTTTCAGTAAGTAGAGGAGCCTTTTGATTATTCTATTTTCCGTGTATGTGATGAATGTGCACGTATAATGCTGTTAATAAAAACTGTGAATAATAAATATAAATGAGAATTACAAATGACCTCATCCTGCGTTTTATTTGTTCAGGTTCTTTGGAGGATTGCTATGAGATGATGACCATGCAACACAAAAGAAATCATACGAAGGTAATTGTTTCTCACAGCATGTTGTTTCTCACTCTCTCCAATGCCTCACTGGAAGTTCCACATTTGGAGCTTTCCACATTTGCGTGGATGTATTTCTTACAGTTTTCCATTATTTAACGTAGAATGTATGTTATTTCAATTTAATAGCATGTGTATCATTTAGAAATTTAAAATGTTCCTGTGAGCTGGGTTAATTTTTCACCCACTTGCACATGTGTTTACCTGGAACTACATACTGGGATGAATAAATGGTTTGACCTCTCTGAATATTTGGACATTGCACGTAATGTAGTGAATATAATATGTGTGTGTACCAAAGGTATAAAAATGGGCTGAGTTGTTGACGATGTTTAGCCATATTCTAAATCTCTTCATATATTTTGTGAATGAAGGTATTTTAGTACATTTGTTGTCACATTCACACCGAAACTAAATATATACGTGTAAGCATTTTGTGTCAAAATACACTCGCAAACCATGCTGATTTGCTTTCAAAACGGAAGGCAGCTGACACCATAGACATTGTGGTCAATGCAACTGTGAAGCAATATACATTAAGCCCCAAACGTTCTAAAAATAAACCTGGTTTACAGAAAAACCTGCAAAGCGACAGCCAAACGGGCCTGCCTTATCATTTGTATTGTGTTTGTTTAAAAGGTGCATAGCAATGTAACATTTTGGTTTACTGATGTTAAAGGAATAGTTCAGTATTTTTGAAGTGGGGTATATCTTATTGAGATGGTGATCAGTGCAGTCACATAAAGAGTGTTGGGGAGATGTCGCTGTAGAAGGAGTCAGCCTCGTACTGTTGCAGAAAGGGAGAGAAGAAAAAAGTTTTTTTATCTTTTTTTATTTATTTATTTATATAAATGCTAGCCTGGTCCTACTAGACCATCGTACCTCATTTCATTTGTACAGAAGGTCTGAAATTGCTCAATTGACAAACGTTAACTTACTTGAAGGCGGGTGTCTGTTGAAGTTTAAAACTATTGGATCTGCCCAGTGCCACTCTGAATCTGCCAACCAATCGCATAACATTTGGTTTTGACGTATGTCATGCGCCGGCTTCTGACTACAACTGAAACGCGTGCATGACCTCAACGTCATTGTTTTCAGCCACTCCCTCTGTTCGCTGATTGGACCAGTAAAAATCTGTCGGAGAAAACCCGCGAATATACCGTGGACCCAGACTGACTACTAAAGTGGAGTGAAAATTGAGCGGAAGTAGGTAGGCGGGCGTTGTCAGGCTATATAAATGCTTCCCTAGAAAAAAAAAAATCTGTTCAATTGTATGCTCAACTGAGATATATTTTTCAGCCATGTATTACAACGCCAGCTCATGCCGGTGCAGTGCAGCGTATCACTACACCAATCGGCTGTTCGTAACCAGAGCTACCCGGCTAATTCAAAAGCTGATTGGGCGAAGTGATACTATGAACTGCACTGCAAGTACCTCATACAACCCTGGCACTTTAAAAAAAACTGAACGTTCCCTTTGAAAGACCTACAAAACACCATTTCATCGAACACAATTCTGTCTCTTTTGTCTGAAAGCAGCATTTAGAGACTGACCTGAATTATGCCTCGCTGGATCTGAAGTTGGCGAACAAACACAAGAAGAAGAAGAATCGGCAACAGCAGGGCAACGCTCGGAGACTAAACAAACTTCCGGATCAGCCGCCCGTCCAACTCACCCCCCCGGGGAGCAGCACTTTCCTGGAGGTGGAGGAAGCCGACATAGACGCTCACCTTCCTCCCAGAGACACCTCCACCATGGTTTCCCACAGCAGCATCTACCTGAACAGTCAACAGATAGCACAAGAGACAGAGGAGATGGAGAGAGAAAGGGCCATAAGCATGGACAGGGAGAATGCAGGTTGGGAAGGAATAATAAGGGAGGATAACGGACTGAGCACAGTTTGGATAGGAGCGCAAGAGAGCGAGGGAAGAAAAGACAGACACGATTATAGTAATAACGGGAGTGTATGCACGCAGCTTTTAGAGGTGGTAGCGGCCACTCAGAGTGACACAGATCATTTCTTTAGAAGCTTTAGCCATGATAGTGTGGAACAAGATTAGCCAGAGATATCATTAAGACTGTTTTATTTTGTGTTTTGAACTGCTTGGAACTGACTAGGCCACCTGAAATGAAGCCAATAAAAGCCATTATCTATTCCTGTGTGTTTTTACTCTTCAAGAATTAAAAGCGATGTCATCTTCGATATTCAACAGGTTTTTGAGCAAAATAAAAATGCTCCCTCTCGAACTCCACACAATGAGCAACAGAGGAACAAAAGGTGTACATTTGTGTGCACAGGATGTAAAAGAGACAAGGAAACTCTTGTGTGTGACATTTAGAGGTCAAGGGCCCCGTGGAAATGTTCAATTTTCTTGCGAAAGACAAGGAAAGCATCAAACGATCACAGGACATGGAAGATGTTTCACTGCTTTGATGTTTCTTAATCAGACATCAACAGATTTCTCACAGAAAGGTGTAATGGGGGGAAAACATGACATGTGTTTTCCATGCCGTAGGCGATGGCCAAGCCTCCAGGCGATACTTGTTTTCTTTAATAAATGAACTTGACTTTATGCACTTGTGAAAATTAATATGTAAATAGTCAAAAGTGGAAAGCTGTAAGTGGGATGTAAGTAAAGCCTCCCCCTCCCCCCACACACACACATGGACATAGTGCAGTGTAAATGCCAACCACATTGGATTCTTCCACGTCAAAGTTATGATAATGGTGATTAGCTTTATGATCTATTGCACTTATGAGCAAATGTGCCATCTGCTTTAATGATCATTTCCCTAACTGCAATCCTCACTCAAGAAGGATATGATCATTTGCTGCCATTTCCTGCTGAACTAAGTGAACTCAGCAGTCAGAGGCCTCCAGTACACCAGCCATTATTTGACAGATTTCCAGTGGCTAGGGGAGAACGGGGTAATTTGTCACACGGGTTGGTTGTCACAATCGTTATATCTCGGAACCAGAAGGCGCTGTCTGTGAAATTTTGGTATGTAAATATCCAGAATTGGGATCAGTGGTCAGTATTCCTTTGAGTTAGACTGCTGAATTTGAGGTGAGACGACTGTTTGTGTTTTTCATGTCAAATTGAAAATATTTAGCTCCTCAGTATTTTTCTTCTAGGCTTTTACACAATGGGTTTATAACAAAACACTTGTTACCCATACAAAGTGTGAAGGGTAAGCTATAGTTTAGATTGTTTTTAGCAAGCTAATTAGTTGTCAGATGGTTGTTGGCCTTGATGCTAGCAAGAAATTCAAGTTGGGGTTGGTCGTCATATTTTTTGGGGGGTTGGTTGTCACATGTTATCTCAAGGCTGCAGCCAGAAAATAACGGAATAAATTGTCAATCTGTATCCTCACTGACACTCCAGAGAAGGAAAGAATAGAGCAGGAAAAGGCAGCTAGCATGCAAAAGAAAAAAGGGCAACAAAATCAAAACAACCCAGTGCATCCCAAACTAGACCAGCTGCCAAGGCTACATTAAGTTATGTAGGCCTATTTGTCAACTTGACAATGCAATTAAACTTACAAATTTAGTTCTACTTTCTTGCCTTCTTTTTAAGATTATTCCCATTAAGATAACATTGTGACAAACAACCCCATAGTGTTTGGCAACCGACCCCTTAATGGGGTTGGTTGTCACAATGTGTATGGGTGTCTTTGATGATTAATTTCTTCTTTATTGCAATAAGTTAGAAAAAGTGAGGGGTACACATTTCAAGCCAACACCTTAAGCTTCAATTTAATGTAGGAATGACTATTGAAAGATGTTTAGGTGATAAGCAATTCTCACTAGAGTAAAAAGTGTGCCTACTTACCCCATTCTCCCCTACTTCTCCATATGGATTCATTTTTGGCCTCAAGCATTTTTGTCTTAATCTAACTGTGACCGCAGACATACAGGGAAACAACACACAGTGGCTTTCAAACGTATTGATACCCCTTGAACTTTTACACATTTTGTCACATTACAACCGCATGCGTAAATGTATTCTATTGGGATTTTATGTGATAGACCAACACACAGTGGCCCACAATTGTGAAGTGGAATGAAAATGATAAATGGTTTTCAATTTGTTATATAATAAAAAACTGAAAAGGGTGGCGTGCCAAAGTATTCAGCCTCCCTGAGTCAATTGAAACAACTTTTCGCTGCAATTACAGCTGCAAGTCTTTTAGGGTATGTCTCTACCAGCTTTGCACATCTACACACTGACATTTTTGCCCATTCTTCTTTGCAAAATAACTCAAGCTCAGTCAGTGGATGGAGAGCATCTTTGAACACAAATGTTCAAGTATTTCCAGATATTCTCAACTGGATTTAGGTCTGGACTTTGACTGGGCCATTCTTACTCATGAATATGCTTTGATCTAAAGTAAACATTCCATAATAGATCTCGATGCATTTAGGGTTGTTGTCCTGCTGGAAGGTGAACCTCTGCCCCAGCCTCAAGTCTTTTGCAGACTCTAAAAGGTTTTCTTCCCAGATTGACCTGTATTTGGCTCCATCCATCTCCCCATTGACTCTGACCAGCTTCCCTATCCCTGCTGAAGAGAAGCATCCCCACAGCATGATACTGCTACCCACATGTTTCACTGTGGGGATGGTGTGTTCAGGGTGATGTGCAGTGTTAGTTTTCTGCCACACATAGCATTTTGCATTCCGTCCAAAAACTTCTCATCTGACTGGAGCACCTTCCTCCACATGTTTGCTGTGTTCCCCACATAGCTTGTAGCGAGGGTTAGTGGAAGGTGCTCTGATCAGAAGAGACCAAACCTGAAGTGTTTGGCCTGAATGCAAAACGCTGTGTGTGGCTAAAACACTAACACTGCATATCACCCTGAACACTCCATCCCCACCTTGAAACATGGTGGTGTCATGCTGTGGGGATGCAAGTCATATGCATGTGTTAGAATGTCCCAGTCAAAGTCTAGACCTAAAACCAATTGAGAATCTCTGGAAAGACATGGAAATTGCTGTTCACAGACGCTCTCCATCCAACCTAACTGAGTTTAAAGCTAGATAATAATCCCTCTCAATGATCACTTCTGCCCCACTAGAATATGTGGTGGTGTGTTGATCTGCACAGCCTTCCTCTCTCTAACTCTATTATTTTACATGGTAACATTTGTTTTGTATTGTTTTGTAAACAGAAGACTCAGGTCTAAGCTCCACCCAAGCCCCTCACTGCTACTTCGCGGGCCCAGAGCAAAGAGCAGTTGCCTCTCTACTTCCATAAACTTTGGTTAGCTCAGTGGCTAACACACTGATATACTGTATTTCTAACCGGAAAGTGGTGTCCTCTCTCCCTTCAAGTGATGTCCTCCCCTCAACCGAACGCCTCCAAAATTTAAATAGAAAGTTTTTAGAGGGAATCCCCATATGTATGTACATTTCTATAAATGAGGCTGAAATGCTGCATCCCCTTTGCATGTTGATATAAGCCTATCAAAAAAGACAGAAAGAAACAGACTGGCAAATTGAAATGATTTATCATCTGAATTATCTGCAGTTTCAGAGTGTGTCTCTCCTTCAATTTGTTTTACCTTAAGTTTGATCATAATTTCTGATAAAATAAGACATTTGTAAATCTTTAGCCTACATAGCTTACATCATACATTATATACCATCTATAAGCTTAACCTATAACACATGGCTACAACAGAAAACAGGCAATAACAGTAACATATTATTTTGAGTGACATTATGCTACTGCAGTGGAATGTATATGGAAGGAGAATACAAATGCAGTAGTTAAGGCTTGGACTGCAGTAAGACCCTCTGCCTACCTGTCATGCCTGCTGATCACTTCCTGCTTCTGTCCCCCTGTCTGAGTCTGAAACCTCCTCTTCATCCCTCACATTAATTTCCTCCTTCCCCTCTTCTCCTTCACTTGTTTGTTCATGTCTTTCTGTGGCATTATTCTGCTCTGACCCTCCTTCTCTCTCCAGTAGCCTATAGTCTTCTCCTTCTTTTCATTTCTCTTCTTCCTCACTGATTCTGGCCCTGCCGAGATTTGCATGCACCTCTATTTCAGAACAGGTGTGTTAAACATGCTTGAATACCATTTATGTATGAAACTTGACGCAAGCGAACAGAATGTTCAACATCACTTCGTTGAAATGCTGAAAATAAAACCTGTTTTGGCAACCGGAAATGGATTCCTCTTTTTTTTCCACGAGTGAAGCTCTTCGCCCGTAGACGATCTTCGTCACAAAAATGGCAGCTCGCATGTGAATGTCATGCCATTCTAATCCTGTGCCTGAATCAGTCCATGCTCTAGTTCGGTTGGTGGTGCGTTACAGCTGAAATACAAATGACTCCTTGTGGAGTTGTGCTTTAACTGACCCCAGACCACTTACGGACCAGGAAAACTGACTTGATTCATTAGCTGGCCCTGCTCTACATGGTAGCATTGTAGCTAACCAGTCGGCGTTTTGATACGGAATCACGATGGAGCCTGACCAACAACAACTGAGAAACGTAAGTCACTGTCAGTTCACATTATGCACTGAATGCTACTGTACGTAGGGCTCATTCAGAAACCGTTAATGTTGAGCTTTGAGTGATCGTGTCTCTTTTTTTTGGCAGCTGCGGGATTTCCTCCTGGTTTACAACCGCATGACTGAAATCTGCTTCCAGAAATGCACCAGCAACTTCAACTACAGAAACCTCACCATGGACGAGGTAAGATGACTAATTGGAAATCATATATAGTTTGGCAGCTATGTGTTAACACACATCTACATACATACACATTTAAATGTGATGGTTTTTGTGGTGCTTAGTCTCTTTTTAACTGCCTTTTTTGTCTGTGCACTAAACGTGCAAGGATACGACGACAAGTAGATGCACGAACACAAAACCATGTAGGCCCTATGTGTAAGCTGTCATAATGGCCTTACTTTTTTAGATGGGCTCTCCTTCCTAATGTGTCATTGTCCTATTCACTTACTGGAACATCATTTTAAGGCTACTGGCTTGTAGACGTTCTTTGTGTGGGCTTGAGGACAGGGCTCGGTGCAGTCTGTTGACATAGCTTTGTGCTTGGAGGTCATCATGTTGAAACAGAGAAAAAGAGCTCTTGTTGTATGCCTAATTTGTAAGATTACCATTGATTGATAGTCAGTCCAGTGCATCCACATGCTTTTGGCTGCATATTGTATCATCAGCAGGTACTATAATTATTACCCAATCATCACCTCTGATTTCTGCTGTCTGTCCAGGAGCGCTGTGTGGACAACTGTGCGGGGAAGCTGATCCGCTCCAACCACCGGCTGATGGGCAGCTATGTGCAGCTGATGCCTAAGATGATGCAGCGCCGCATGGATGAGATGGAGACCAAGGCAGCCGAGGCGGCAGCAGCAGCAACAGCAGCCCCCACTGCGCTCGTGGAGCCTCCCACCACAGAGGCCTTGGAGGCATCTCAAACCCCCATCGTCACCTCATCTCCAGCCCAGCCGTTAACTCCTTCACTGACTGACGTAGGACCAGTGGACTACGGTTCAGTCTTTAAGCCGGCAGGACTAGATCATGGTCCAGGACTAGATGGTCCAGTTGGGCTTAACGCTGCTGTGTCGGCATCTACAATGGCCACAGACCTCAAATTGTCAGCTGCCATTCCACTCACCCCTGTGACTGAAGCAGTAGTTCCACCTGTTCTTAAAGACGCAAAAAATGAACCATCTTATACAGGGGCCTTTTCTCTGCCGCCGTTAGCTGGTGGCCAAATCGAGGCTGGGACCTTGGGCTTGTCTCAGCCACCCAAAGCTGCTGCCCAAATTGAAGCTGTGAGCTCGGCTCAGCCTGTGTTTACACCATCTGAACCGACGTCCTTACCAGTCACTGTACCTGTGTCCACACTAGCTGCACCTACAGCGTCTATATCAACAGGGACCCTGTCAGCCCCTGAGGCTCCCCCACCACCAGGCCAGTAATGGTGCCCAGTGTGGGTCAAACTGTCAGCCATAGGTCTCTTTATACTCCCACTGCAAATGGCATCATCTCTGTACTACTGGAAATAATAGATGGTTAAAGGATTGAAATTAATAAAATGGAGTCAAATGCTATCACTATTTGTGTGACAATATAAGCAACTCGAAGGCCTCATAATAGACTCTGTTATCACATGATAGACATTATGTTTGACATTTTCAGACTCAACAGTAAATGACATGTTTGATTATGAAAATAATCTTAAATTGTAGCTTAATCGTCCAGTGATCCCTCCCATAATAGCAATAACAATCATTCATATATGTATTATATAGTCATTTGTGACATTGTGTTCCAAAGTATGTGAGAAATGTTAACAAAAACAAATATGAAGACATTAAAATCGGATGTGTAAAATTAGTATTTTTTTCTGCAGCGTGGCAAAAACAAGAAGGAAGTTCTAACATTGTGTGTGTGTGTGTGTGCGCTTTCGATGGTGAAAAGATGATTTTAGTGATAAAAGTGAAATTGCCAGTCAAAGCTGAACAGGGATCATTACACAGCCTGTAAGCCTAGAGTGTGGGTCATATCCGGACCTAGGCTAGAATTTCAGGAGGGAGGCGGGCTCAGTATGATGACACACTATAGTATACACACAGTATGCTGTTCATTTCTTTTTCTGAAGGTGACAGGAAAAACGGACATTACATAATCCTCTAATAAAAATTAAAATATTCACTTATTATTGTTCTTTTATCTTAAATTGTTCTTTTATCTTAAATGCTCCATACAACCTCTTGACATTAAAAGCCATCCTGCTGCCAAATGTTCTTACACAGCGTTGAATTGGGTGTGTATGGCACACATACTGATTGTTGTGGGTGTGAATCCAGTTCCTGACCTTGGTCACATATATCATCACCTCTCTCTTTCCACCCATAATTTCCTGTCCATGCGCTAGACACGCCATGATAAGTGATCTAAAAAAAACAGCATTACTTGTGAAAGTTTGGGTTAGAGAAGTTAACTTGTGTTTTTAAGGCCAAGTATGAGAATGGTCATTTCAAACCACTGATACTCCTGCTTGGGCAATAGGGCCACAAAATAAACCACACAAAGGCCTCACTTTATACTGTTAAATAAAGGTGGACTTAGTTATTATTTTTTGCAGGACTTTAAAAAAAGTAAAAACTACATAAGTCGGGCATGTTTAGAAACCCTGCTGCTTCAGAGTCACAGTCAATTATACAATCCATACTGCCAGGAAGCATATTTTATATGATGTATCAACAAAGTGTCCATTTTTCGAATACTTTGATGCTCAGTTCTGACTCACCTGCAAAATGTCCCAATGAGTAGGAGTCAGCTAAATGGGTGATATTTACATATCACTAATGTACACATATTTCTTTAATAATCTAATTTTAGTGATCCTTATTAAAAATGAGTTCAAGACAACCAGCAGAAAATGCTGTGGTTGAATTTGTTTTACTTCTCAAACTTTTATTATAGTATAATTCTCAAAAAATCATGAAGTGAGAATAACATGAACAAGCCTTTGACACATGCATCATGTTCTATAAAACCATCATATGATGGAAGTGTCGCTGTCCTGTGAAAACAGCGTGATCTGTGAAGAGCTCACTTTTCACAAAGTAAGAAAAACAGCCATGTTTTCAGCTTTACAATGATGCATTTTCCAGTTTACCCAAGTTCGCTTTAAAAAAAGTGTATTTCAGTCAAGAAGAAGGACAGTTATTATTCAACCCATAAAGGAAAACATCCTTTAGTTTAGGCCTACTGAAAAATACAACTACAAAATCGCCAAATTTGAGATACATGGTTTTTGACTGGATTTATGTATTTCAGTAATCTGAAAGGTAACTATAGTAAATAATGGTGTCAGACACATTTATTGTATCTAAAAAAGTAGTAGGCTTAGACAATGCATATGCCAAGAATTAAGCTGAGTAAAAGGTACACAGTTTGACTATATATAAGTTTATTGAATGTGTTCTTTAGTACTGCACTAAAGTTAATGCATTTAGCTTCATTCAACCACTGCTAATAAATTATATTTTGTAACCGCCCACATCCCTCCTCCTGACTGGTATTTTCAGCCACATACTGTAGCTGTGCCGCTGGGTGTTGCATCGTTGCATTGCGTCCAGCAGGGGGCGCTGCTGTGCGAGTGTCCCGGGACACTGCTTGCCAGTAGCGGAGCTCCACTACCTCCTCACCAGTAGCCCACATCTACTCCGAGGAGCGGGGCGTGGACTTTCAGCGACTATTCTCTGCCCTTAAATTTGAGGAGACGGCGGACTTTCGGAGGAGGAAAAAAAAAGGAGAAAAATAAAACTGACAAGAAATCGATCGATAAGCAGCTGGTAAGAGTTTTTCAGATCGTTTTTCTATGTTTAACATCAGTGTTTCCCTTTGTGGCTGGAGAGTGTTGCTGTGGAACTTGACTTTTGACGTTTTAACAATAGATTTCAAAGTGATCCAATAGGCCAGCAGCCCATCCGACTACACGTAGGAAGATAAAACCAAGGGGAACTTTGGGAATGTAGAACAATTTTAGACACTTAGCCTACTTTAACATTTCATTTTGCTGGACTGTGGCAGGCTCTTTATGATTATTTGAATTGAGTAGATGGTGTAAATTGGACACTCAGTATACAACTAATGACTTGAAAATTGTTCTACCATTAACATTACTGTTATGATAGGCTACAATGAAATAATACATACACACTACAGCCTTGCTTCTGACTTCACGTCTGATGGTTTTTGCATTACACGTTGATTTCACAGTATGTATTAAGGACATTAGCCTTAAAAGACTGTGAGTGGTGTCTTTTTACTTGTTGCTATCAGTCCCCTGGAAGATGTACAGTGCATGACAAAATCATTTGTACAATCTGTTACAGGCCTATATTTCTTTGTTTGGGATGGTCTCTTGACTTAAGAGAACTCTTCGTTGGACTCCTTTTTTTCAGGCTACATGTTCCTGATCTCAAAAGAGATAGCAAACAGTCAAGAGAGGCAGCCCACTGTATAACCATGGATGACATCTTCACACAGTGTCGAGAAGGCAACTCAGTGGCTGTTCGCCTGTGGTTGGACAACACAGAGAATGACCTCAACTTGGGGTAAGCGGATATATGAGCGCACACTTTACTCAAACGAACGTATAACGCCTTGAAGATGTCTACAATGGGACCTGTACCTTTTCTGGGATGTCAGAGTATTGCCGTAGCTTGTGAAGCCTGTAAAATACAATTATTTAGTCTTCTTAATTTGGAGTTGACTTTAACTTACCACATGTGGCATAGTGTGTGTGTGTGTGTGTGTGTGTGTGTGTGTGTGTGTGTGTGTGCGTGCGTGCGTGCGTGCGTGCGTGCGTGCGTGCGTGCGCGCGCGCGTGTGTGTGTGTGTGTGTTCGAGCGAGATCCCTGGCACATTAGAGGTGGTCAAATAGTTTCCATATTGAGCTCTCGACTGCGTGATGCAGAGCATCACCCAGCTTTGGTAATTCCAGTCGGGTTTGTGCTTTTTTTTTCACCCCCTTTTCTTGGATTTTTCTACGTATGATGTCATCCACAAAAACTTTATGTGTGTGTGTGTGTGTGTGTGTGTGTGTGTGTGTGTGTGTGTGTGTGTGTGTGTACCTAAAAGCAGTGGACGATTTGTGGAGTTTGTGCAGTGACGTGAATGACTCAGACAACAGCATATAACTTCTAACTCATCCTAAACCAGATTTAGAAAAGTGCATGCTGTCTGTAGGTTACAACGCTGAAGTGTTTTAGTTGATCAGTAGCACATGCAATTATTCACTTTGAAGATTTCACCCCGTCCTCTAGAACCAAGAGATTTGCTTTCTCACAATTGTTTTCAAATTATATATCTTTAAGAAAAATACATAAATGAATCTAAATGATAAGATTAATTTATAATGGTAGTGAGCTGCGGGCCTGTTGGTTTGTTTTGAAATTGTTTAGGATATGCAGAGCACTGAATGTTAACATCATTTCCTTGCTAGGGCGGAGCTAGAAGACCTCACTGCTAAAGACCCTGGTTATCTCATTCTTGGGCCAGGCCATATATGTGCAGTTTGTTGACGTTGACTTTTGAGGGCCCTGCAGAGCCGCTAGCCAACCACGCAACCGCCAAGACCATTTCCTCTGCTCAACTCCATACAGGGCCAGGCCCTCGCTGACAGAGCTTCTTAGGCAGCTAACTGCAGTCCCGCGTAAACATCTGAGAGACCAGTCAGTCATTATGCTAAAGGGCCTTTGCTTTGGCTGTAGCTCTGAAGAGGCTCGCTGTGTGAGTCCAGGCCCCTCTCTCTCTCTCTCTTTCGCTCTTACTCTCTCTCTCTTTAGAAGATCCAATAATGTGTAATACATGTGAAAATATGAAAACATGATTTCCCCCTCCATTTCTAATACAAAATGTAGGCACTGGGTAGTGTGTTCCGCTGAGCGCAACATTAAATGCTGTTTTAAACGCAGATCTGCCCAAGGAGCTATGTTGGTATTTGAGCAAATGACACCGGAAGAGACAGGGAAAGAGAGAGAGAGAGAGACAGAGAATGTGTAGCTGAGGATTCCAACGTGTATTTTCCGCTCTGTCATTCCTGAGTTTTTTTCCCCTCCAACCCGTTACTTTTTATAGCACACAGGGGTTGGTCAGGCTGTGAACTGTCTTGTCCACAATGCTGGACAGGAATTGACAGAGAAAGTGACTAACTGCTATTTCACTTCAGTGTGAGCTGGTTCTTCAGTGGTCTCACCCGGCAGGCTATATAAGCCCTCCTGAGGTGTATTGTTAAATGGAGTGTGGAGTTTGAGGCTTTGCACAGAGTTGCGAGGAGCCCCAGCAGCTGCCTCAGGGTCAAGCCAATGTAAAGAAGCCACTTTAGGCACAGGGGGACCCAACCGCACGTTGGTGATAACTTGGCTCCTTGTAGACTGTGGCATTGCTATGTGCACGTCGCGTCTTTTGCGCATGTTAGCAGGCATTCCGGGCTCGCACAGACACATTTATCACTAGGCCTGTCGTCAGATGGGAATGGGTTGCCAGCAGCGTGAGCAGGAAGCATGTGCTTTAGTCTAAAAACAGACTGTTAGGTATAGAGCCTTTTGTGAGAACCTGTGTGGCTGTGTGTCAAAGAGATAAACACACAGTGGATTTTGTCAGCTGGTTGCAGCTCAGACAGAGTTGTTAAGGGAGCCCATCTGCACCCTATGCTATTCTGATGGTATGATAATAACCTTAAGAAAAAATACTACTGTTAAGCGGTATCACATTATAGCGATTTGGCCTCTCAAATGTGTTATTTTGAAATGTCTGGGTAAAAATCTAATGTTTTTAAATATCTTTCTATTTTCAACATTCCGAACATTAATATATGGTAAACATAAATTAAATTATTCTCAACAAAATTGAAATAAAAGCAGCCCTTTAAGTGAGCAGCTCAACAAGGTTTTGAGAGACACGCTCACTTTCTACACATTTCTCCTAGGTAACAGTGGTTATGATGCAGGAATATTCTGAACATTAATTCATTAATTAACGTGTATGTTAACATCCTGTGTGTTCTAAAACCTTAGAACGGTATGCCAGAGATAATGGCGGTATTGAAACCTTGTCTTTTTCATACCTCGGTATACCTTGAAACCGGTTATCGTTCCATATAGTAACAAGTATTATTTCTTTTTAAACAAGTATTTTGGGGGGGGATCTAGTTCTTCTGTGCCCTTCATTCTCTGTGTGTCTTGTGTTGTATTTAGCGATGACCATGGCTTCAGCCCCCTCCACTGGGCGTGCAGGGAGGGGAGGAGCGGTGTTGTGGACATGCTCATCATGAGAGGCGCTCGCATCAACGTGATGAACCGCGGAGATGATACCCCACTGCATCTGGCCTCCAGCCACGGGCACAGAGACATCGTGGCTAAGGTACTCACACACACACTCTGATGTAGTATGGTGGTGAGATCTGGACCTGTTGTGTGCCTTGTTGTTTACACCATCTGAGGAGAGAAGACTTGCTTTTGTTGTTCACTTTTCTTCCTTTATGTGACCTTTTTTCGCAAATGCCAGCTGATTCAGTGCAAAGCAGACCCCAATACAGTCAACGAGCATGGAAACACACCACTGCACTACGCCTGCTTCTGGGGCCAAGACGAAGTGGCAGAGGTACAGTATAGTACACACGCATTCACATATAGTCCAATTCTTCTGGCACAGTCTGTTGGCTGAAAATACCCTTTTCTGTGGAAAAATGGCCACTACGGTGCTTTTTTTAAATTCTTGTGCTCCACGTACCTTTGTTTTTAGTTCAAAACATATACTTGAAATCCTATCTGCACCTTATAAAGTTTAACCCAGGCTGCCCTTTTTTTAGGACTTGGTGGCCAGTGGTGCCCAGGTGTGTGTATGTAACAGATATGGACAGACACCGCTGGACAAGGGAAAGCCTCATCTAAGGCAGCTGCTTGAAGGTCAGAGGTCATTGGTGTGCATTTTAACACACCGACAGGTTGTTTCCTATTTAAGTAAAATCACTATGTTGGCTAAATATAAATTGATAAATTGTATCGCCACCAGATTTGTTTTTGTGTGTGTTTTTTTAGAAAAGGCAGAGAAACTGGGCCAGAGTATGACCAAAGTCCCCTATAAGGAAACTTTCTGGAAGGGAACCATGCGAACAAGACCACGTGAGTATTAACATGAAAAGAGACATTTTCATGAAAAGAAAACAAATCAGTAAATCAAATAATTTTGTCATTTTTTTAATTATTCATACTTTGTCTCTTTCAGGTAATGGTACCCTAAACAAGCAGGCTGGTATTGATTATAAGCAGCTCTCGCTCCTGGCAAAGATCAATGAGAACCAGTCCGGAGAGGTCAGTTTGCGGTCTTTGTCAGTCCATTTCGTTGTTGTTTTATACCAAGCTCCCCGAGTTGTTTGCTTGACTGTGTGTGCTCTGTTTACAGTTATGGCAGGGCCGGTGGCAGGGGGATGAGATCGTTGTGAAGGTGCTACAGGTGAGAGACTGGACCACCAGGAAGAGCAGAGACTTCAACGAGGAGCATCCCAAACTCAGGTACTTACATATCAATGTGCTTACAATGAAAGAGTGCTATAGTGGCGCTTTCCTGGTTCTTCTTGTGGTGCTCATTTGATGGTGTAAGAGCCATTTGTAGAAAAATATTTAGTTTAGATTTTTGGTATTTTACTTTATTATACTTATGGTATGTTATCAACCTCGGCTTCTGGTTAGTCGTAATAGTGACATGTTGTCAGCCCTGGCTTGCCATTGGGCATCAAAGGCTCAGATGCTGTCCATCTGTTTGCTTGCATGAACTTAGACTAATACATTTAGTTCTGCTGTTTGAGTGTCTTCACAGCCTGTTTATCTAAGTCGGTACAGTACAGTACAGTCTAACGCAAGTGCTAATGTAAGGACATATTTGATTTGGTTTATTTCGATTGAGGTCAGTGGTCACTGAGAACTTGTGCAGAATAATCTTATGTACCATAGAGAGAGGAGGTTTTAATTTTTGAGGTCAAACATAATGGGTTTTGGTTGGTTGTGTTGTGAAATAGTCTGCAGCTGTTTACTGTGTTCTGCCTTTTATTGTGAAAAACAAATTCCACAAAGCCCACTTCCATCACAGTACACACAAAATACATCATAACATGAAATTTAAAGTATGTGCAGAGGATTTCAATAGAGGAACTTGGTGAGACAAGACTCTACTCTTACGAGCATGTTAGAACTTGTTCAACAGAGCCCCCTCAAAGACCTCAGTATTCAGCCGATCATCTTTGATATATTTATGGCTGCGTTAACTGTTTCCCCTAAAGCAGCAACTCACAAACTGGAGGCATGTGTATTCAAACAGAAGTAGCTGACTTAGATCTAATTAAGCAAAATAAATTGCAGAATAAAAGCAAAACATGGAACATATGGAAAACATATTATTTTACGTAATTGTGTCATGCTGAATTTGTCTCACTGACTTCATTAAAACACTCAATAAGTGACGGATAAGAATCTCACAACAAAACCTTAATAGGAGAAAAATGAGAGAAATGTTTGTGCAGGCCAATTCAGAGAATGTGAGTGAGTGTGCATTTGGAAGAGCTTGGCAGTCTGCTCTCGTGCTGGCTTCAGTTCTTGCTCTCTCTGTTAAGACCAAGTACTTTGGATGAGTATGCTGAACAATTCAGATGCAGAAAATGAAAGATAGTCAAAGGGAGAAACTACAGCTACCGCTTAACTTCAAAGGGCCACAGATGATTAAAAAAATGTGCTGTATGATAACATTCATTCTTGGAAGACATTTCTTGATGCAATGGGGTTTTTTCTTCTTCTTTGAGCCTTCTTCTGAGAACGCCCTCCCTTCTCTCATGATTGATAGAAATGATTGACTTTTTGTTTTGTTTTTTACATAGTAAAATATCATTTAAGTACATTGTGTTGTATTGCCACAGGATTTTTTCTCATCCAAACATTCTGCCTGTTCTGGGAGCCTGTCAGGCACCTCCATCCCCTCACCCCATCATCATTACCCACTACATGCCATACGGATCCCTCTTTAACATACTCCACCAGGGCACTAGTAAGTCTTTGCGTTTTATGTATATGTATAAAATAGAAAGGGCTAAAATATATATACATTTTTTAAACAAACTTTTCGTTTCTTGCCCTCCTCTACCTCAGCTCTGGTTGTCGACCAAAGCCAAGCAGTGAAGTTTGCATTGGACATTGCCAGCGGCATGGCTTTCCTCCACACCTTAGAACCAATGGTTTCACGGCTTTGCCTCAACAGTAAGCATGTTATGGTGAGTCATCGGTCTGCTGTCTGTTCTGAAACCACATTTATAAACTACAAGATGTTAAGTCTATTACTGCCACGGTGCTTACACACACAGTTAAAGGAGGAGTCAGCAAGAAGAATGCTTGTTGTCAAAATCACTTCTTGTCAAAATCAGTGAATATCTTCTCACGATCTGCTTCCTCTCCTGTGTGTGCGCTGAAGAAAAGTCAAGTGTTAAAACACAGCCTAGGCTCTGTAAATGTAACTCTTGCTAGTTTTGGCGGGCCCTCTTTGTTTACAAACCCATTATTTACATGCCCGTTTTCTAGACTGTGTATTGACACAAAAGATATTCAGCACACAAACAGGTATGAACAGGTAGAGGATCGTGAGGAGATATTCACTTATTTGACACAATTGATTTTGACAAAAATCAATTGTGTCCCACTGACTATCCAGATAGTTCATGAGTTACAAGCTTATTCAATTGCAGATTGATGAAGACATGACAGCCAGAGTGAGCATGGCAGATGCTAAGTTCTCCTTCCAGTGTCCTGGCCGTATGTACTCTCCAGCGTGGATGGCCCCTGAAGGTATTGTTTTTATTTTTCATCCCTCCTTGTTCTCCTCTTCCGCCTACTTCCTCCTCCTATAATGAATTCCTCCTTAGAAGTCATGAGTAATGCAGTGTGGAACATGCCGGGCATGCTGTATAATTAAATCCTGGGTTCAGCCTGTCGTCATGTTGTTACCAATGTAACAGAACAAAAACAAACCCAGAGGAGTTCTTGCTGCCATGTTAACGGTTTTCCTCGCCCCCCTTTTGTTTTTCAGCCCTGCAGAAGAAGCCCGAAGATATCAACAGAAGATCTGCAGACATGTGGAGCTTTGCCGTGTTACTGTGGGAGCTGGTTACCAGAGAGGTCCCCTTCGCTGACCTCTCACAAATGGAGATAGGCATGAAGGTAAGTGGGCGCAGTGTTTACCCACAGGCTTACCTTGCACTCTACGATCACATGTCATTTTCACACATCTTGTAGGGTTTCTCCATTCCTTATTTCACCTATGTATGTGCCTGTGCTCTCATCATGACTTGTTTGTTAACTGCTGTCTGTGTTTTCTGTTGCCTATTTTGGTTGTTGTCTTAAATTGTATTTTATGTCTAATGTATTTTATCCCCCCCACCTTTAACCCTTAGTGGCTTTTGTCACTTGTCATTCCGCCATTGTGAATAGGAACTTGCGCTTACAGTTTTTCACAATTGCTTAATCACATTTCCTGATATACTACCTCACTTTTTCAAAACCCTAAACACAAATTTCAAAATTCAAACACAAAATGCAAAATCCTTCACTTCTCTTGCAAAAGCACACTTTACCCTCAAAACAATGTTAACTCTTCACTAAATGGTGTTTTCATTTCAAATGACACACATACATCATATGACTAGACATTTCTAGCACTCATTGAACACTGGTGTGCAGAATGAAAAACACTATAGTATAAATGCAAAACACTATATGAATGCTTTATCAGTAGAATTATGCCTTTGCATGTTCATACAATTTCACCTACAGTAACAACAAATACTTTACTGTTTTTGCCAAATGCTAACACACATGTTGCAGAAAAGTTTATTTTGCCATTTCAAACAAACACAATGAATAGGTAGGACTGCAGTTCAAGCAATTCAGTGTTTCAGTATAAACAAAGAAAAAAATTACAGTAAAATTAGGGAACAATGGTAAAAAAAAACAGTGTTGTAAGGAAATGGGTGGTTAGATTCCTTTTATGGATACCGCCTCCTGTTTGTGTCTGGCCACATCGCCTCATCAACATCACACTCAATGTCATCCTTTGAGAAGCAACAGGGAAATGATCACCTGATATCCAGTCTAAATCTCCTAATTATGGAGCGACTCAGGTCGGGCTGCACTCTCTGTCCAGGCTACCTCATTGATAGGCCATGATCTATAACATGGTCCACTATAGTGTCCCTGTTGTATGTGTCTCTGTCTGTTGCCTTCTTTGTCCTTGAACTCCTGTCACTCTCTCTCCTGCTCTTCCCCTGACTCTTACCGTCTCAGAAAGGAGCTGAGCTCACCTGGGGTCTATTTGTAGTGCTAAGGTTTAGACTGATTGGTATTCAATTTATTTTTATTTTTTTCAAGAAGTGTGTTGGAGAATTTCAAACGCAGTGCAAAGCATAAATCGTGTTTGTAGGGTTGGTGCTTTGGTTTAGGGCATAGTTACAAAAGTTAGAGGTTGTGATGCTGTGGTCATAGCAGTCACTTTTAGTGTTTACAGTATTCGGCAAAAACTGTATTTGTACCAAAATGTGCAGTCTACTGTAAATCACAGCAAACAGGAGCTCATCTCTGACCCTTCTATAGCTAACTGCACAAAAGCCTTTTGAGTTTAGAAATTTGATTGGCAGTGTGTTCTGTGTGAATACCATGAGAGAGAATTCAGGAAGAGTGTGCAAGATATAGAGAATTGTGTGTAGTGTTGTGAAAAATGTGTGTTTTTGGAATGAAAATATGAGTCTAAGGCAGGAAATGTGTTTGGAGTTCAGCAGAATTGGTTAAGCAGTTGGTAAATTAGTTTCAGATTGTGCACATTGTGTCTGATGTTCCAAAAAATGTGTTTAAACAATTGTGAAAAACTGTAATGACTTGCCTGTTGAAATAAAGGAGAAATAAAAAATAAAATACAATGTATATCTCCTCTCTCCTCCACATTGTTTCAGGTGGCTCTCGAGGGTCTGCGGCCAACCATTCCACCGGGGATTTCCCCTCACATCTGTAAGCTGATGAGGCTCTGCATGAACGAAGACCCGGCCAAGAGACCCAAGTTTGACATGATCGTCCCCATCCTGGACAAGATGCAAGACAAGTGAATGCCCTCCGCAGCAATTTGTACACTACTGTGTATGCCATGTGTTTTGTTTTGTATCATCAAACCACTCTTTATCTTCACTTCTATTATGTATCTGCTTAGCCACTGTAAATAATGTCGGAGACCACTTCAGCTACACAATTCAAACAATAAGCATTGTATGGCTTTTCTTGTATAATTTAAATTTGAGGTATAAATGTTCTTTAGCCTATGTTGCTCTTTTTTTCTATGGCTGTAACATGTTCACTGAAATATTGAAAGGGGTTTTAATCCAGTGTGGATTATAGCTATGCAGTAATTACTCAGACAGAATTTGATCCAAAGAAAGTGTGTACAGAATCGATGATTTTATACACATTTGCGAATACCAATGCAATAAATGTTTTATATTTATGGCAAATCCTCTTTCTTTTTACTTTGAGACATTGACTTGATTTTGGGTAACACTGCGTGTTACAACTTGATGGAAAGTCTTCAGCCAAGTGGTTAAATAGTGTGATGGAGATGATTCAGTCGTCAGTTTCGTTTCGTTTCATGCAGACTCTCTCCACTGATGAAGGCCACAAGATGGAGCTGAAAGCTCCAGAAAATCTACACGTATTGGACCCGGTGATCAAGATGTATTTCTTTTACTTTTTTCAAAGTCAACAGTGAACCTGTTTTCCCAGGTGATAGGCAATGACTCCAGGTTTCAAATAACATGTATAATTGAAATGATTACCTACAAAAGTTCAATTTGAGTATGCATTGCCCTTTTTTGAGGCTTGGTAAGCCTTTGCTAGGCCTATAACAATGGTATGGCATCTTGTATTTATTTTAGGGGTAGGCTATATGGGATTGGCTGTGTGGATTTATATTTTGACATTGTTTCTGGACTAATGCTACTATGTAGGCTAACTAACATAATGGTGCAGCATTGAGGTATTTCCTCTTTTGAAAGCACGAAATGGAAACAAAGTATAAGCTTACAAGTATACCTATGCTGGTCAGAATAGGGCAAACAAGCTGTAGGCCTAAGTTAATTGCATTTTAATTGCTTAATAGAAAAATATAATTTATAAATGTGAAGTACACTTCGAACAAGTGATATCAGCTGCTGTTTAAGTAACAATTGGCTCGGAAGCATAGGTAGTATAATAAAGCTCGGAAGTCGGAAGGTGAGTAAAAAAAAGTATTTGACACGTGACTAGTCAGCTGACTGGCTGAGGCTTTCACAAGACCGAGCGGGTCGAAGCTCGCACATCACAACAAGCAGCGTGCTGTCAAACGGAGAGCACATAAGAGGGCTTGTCGAGCTTGTTTCAGTACGCGGAAGCGGTAACGTATTCAATAGTCACCTGTCTGTGTTAAGCTCACCCCGGGAAGAAGACGACGTTTTTGTTTAAGGTACGGTGGCAAAGGAGTAGCCTATAGTCAGCTACTTTGTTAGCAGGCTGTTGTCGTGGTTTGTGTCGAAGTGGGGGTGGGGGGTCCTCCTTTAAACGTGTGGTGTGTATGTTGAGGTGTTAGTGTTACTTCCTTGACTTGTGTCTTTCTGCTCTTACTAATGTCCCTCACAGCGGCTGCAAACAAATCGGCGTGCGCAACAATGAGGCTGCACGAGCAGCTGGTGCTGATGACCTGCACTCTGGCTTTGATGTCACCTCTGCTTGGCTCGTGTCATCCAGCACAAACTTCAGAGCAGCCAAGGCTGGTGTTTATTGAGAAGTTTAGCCGCCCAGGGGTCGGATTTAACTGGCGAAATGTCACCTGCCCTTTTTGCAAAGCTATTTTCACCATCCTTGACATCGCCCTCCTGGTAATACACATTTCTTATTTTTGTTAGGTTACTATACCAATCAGCCAGTAAGTCCATACATCTGTTTGCTAATTGGCAAACAGAAGTGAGGAAATACACTCACTGATGTATTTTTATGAACTAAAAATGTAACAAAACAAATCCAGACATGTCTACACCAATTGTACTGGGACTAACTAATGCAGTGATACTTCATTTTGCATATTCAAATCAATTCAAGAAGTTTTGAGGATTTCACATGAGGCATTATGTGTTATGGCCCTTTTCAGGTTCATCGCAAAACCCCTTCCCTAATCCTCTTCTGTCTTTCTTGCCCCTCCTAGACTGACGCCAATGAAGAGCGAGTGGCCGTCGCAGTAGTTCAGGCATGTATCCATCTCCACCTGGCCGATGAGCATGTATGTCGAGAGATAGCGCAGTTGTTCAGGGATGACTTCATCCGGGCCCTGCAGGAGTCTTTTCTGTGGCCCACTGAAGCGTGTGCCATTCTGGTGGGTCCTTCATGTGGCAAGTTTGACATCTACGCCCCCTGGAACATCACCTTGCCAAAGGTCCCTAAGCCACCTGTTACACCGCCCTCACCTCCACAACCTGGTTCTCCACAGAGCAGGGTCCTGTTTCTTACTGACATCCACTGGGACAAGGTGAGTGTGTGTGCTGTTCAGAGATTAGCCAAAGCAATAGTTTTTTGAACCCCCAGAAAGCTATAGGTTTTAAAGGTCTCATATAGTGCACATTTTCAGCTTCAAAATTTGAATTTCCTCCCTAAGAAAACTTTTTTTTAATGGTGTAGTGTCCAACAAAACCCTTTTTATATGTATCACAGTGGGTGCCATTTATAAATCTCCTCAATAGTTTGGCATAATAGTTGAACTTTTTTTTAAATATGTGTGATAACATGCAATCATGAGTTGCTTTAAATGGAATTGTATTGATTTAGGACCGGGGTTGAGGTCAAACCAACCATAAAAAGCAGATTCAAGTGAATTATTTACTTTGAAGAAATGTTGCAATTTACTGTGAAATTTGGAATGTCTAACCAGAAAACGGTAGGGGTTATTTAGCCCACCTGACTTGTGTTTGCTATTAAAAGAAAACCCTTTCCACCAACAGGACTATGCAGCTGGCAGCGCCGCAGACTGCAAGGACCCTCTGTGCTGTCGTAATGACTCCAACGCACGCAGATGGAGGAAGAGGGAGGCCGGGTACTGGGGAACCTACAGCAAGTGTGACCTGCCTCTACGGACAGTGGAGAACCTCCTGGTGAACGCAGCCACCGCCGGGCCCTGGGACTGGGTCTACTGGACCGGAGACATACCGGCACACAATGTCTGGTCTCAGACTAGGAAACAGCAGCTGACAGAGCTTACTGTCATCTCAAGCCTCATCCACAAGTAATTTTTTTTCTTTAGGATTAACCTCCATTTGAGTAAAATCATAATTGCTTCTTTCACACATAACAGTGGATGTGTAGTCTACCTACTACTGCTGCAGATAACTTTACCAGTAACCGCTCAACCGTAAGAGTTTTTAATAGAAGTTTTGAAATGGTGTTGTAATGTCACAGAACCTAATTCAACCTCCAGAACATGCTGAAAAAAGTGAGGGTGTGTTTGCTGCTGTGATCAGATGTTTTGTCATGTGTTACTTGGAATTTATCCAAACAGCTATCAACCTCCCCCCCCCCCCCCTGTCTTCTGTCCAGACACCTGGGACCTAATGTGACAGTTTACCCAGCTATAGGGAACCACGAGAGTACGCCGGTGAACAGCTTCCCACCGCCCTTTATTCATGGCAACAAGTCCTGCGCCTGGCTCTATGACACAATGGCAGAGGAATGGGCACCATGGTTACCAGAGCAGGCTTTGAAGACTTTGAGGTACTATCGTTTTCTATCTAAATGTGTATATCCAGCAAAGGGTTTGTTACAGATTTTAAAGTAGGAACTGTTTTTGTCTGATTTCATATCCCGCTATTTGTGTACAGCAGTGGTCACATTTCTCAGAATCTTGTTCCCTTTAGACGTTTAGTTTTTTGAGGGGCGCCCCTAGAGCCTGCATTTGACTTTTTGTCCTTAAAGAGGACCTATTATACTACTTTTCTGGTCTTAATTTCTTGTTTTACACTGCTATAGAGCAACCTGACACGAATCACATCACAAAAAACTATGTAGATTTTCGGGAAGCTCTTTCTCTTATTTTGGCGATCCAGCACATCCTGTCAACACTTGAGTGTGTGTGCTTCGGCAATCTCCGCTCCCTCCGCCTGTGCATCGGCCATCTCCGCTACCCTCCCCCCCCCCTCCTGCAAACCCCACTCCGTTGTGATTGGTTACCTTCCTTCCGAAACACTTTCAGTGGCGGGAAGCGCGAGCATGGACCTATAAGGGCGCGAGGCAGACGCGAACAGGGAAGTGACAGCATTACCATACATGGAAACATCCGCGTGGTCACATCACCAATTTTTATGCGACGTCACCAATTATGAAAGGGTAGACCGCTATGAAGACGTGACTTCTCGACTGGCTAGAATAGTGTTTAGTGCTCTGCACAGACACCCCAGACGGTCAGCAGGGAATACGTCGAAATGCATGTAAGTCATTATTTGATAATTTAGTATGGTTAAGCATGACTATGAATCATCATAACAACGTTTATAGGTCATAAAAGTCAAAAAGCATCATAGGTCCTCTTTAAACTGCTCCCTCGGGTGTCATTTCAGATATGCAGGATTCTACACACTGGAGATTCAGCCTGGTCTAAGGGTGGTCTCTCTCAACATGAACTTTTGTGCTCGAGAGAACTTCTGGTTGATGGTGAACTCCACCGATCCTGCTAATCAGCTGCAGTGGCTGGTCCATGTTCTCCAGGCCAGCGAGGACAAGGGAGAGAAGGTGAGTAGAGCAGCAAAAACAAAAGCTTGATAAAGGTATACTTTGTAACTTTGGGTGTCTCAGATACTAACATTTTATAAGGTATTTTCTCATGACTGAATAAACAACTTTCCTTAGCTACTTTAAAAGCTAATGTTTTTAATGCTGCTGTTTACCGCAGTTTTGTTTACAAACATATTCTAGTCTTGTGTTTGGTTCCAGGTGTCTCCAAAATAATTTCATTTATGATGATAGAAATACTCGATACTATAAATTTCCGGTGGACAAAATATGCTTTGTAAACAAATCCCCTCCCCTGAAACCACACAGTGCACTGTTTTTAAGATGAAGGAACATGGTGTAGTTGAAGAGGCTCAGGTTAATGTCCTGCCTTAGTCATGTGCATCACGCTAGATATGGATTATGACTCTATGGTGTTCTCATTTAACTTTCCTTTAGTAATGTTACTTCAAAAAATAGAATGTATTTTATAAGTGGCTTAATATTTTCAATACGTTGTCATCTCGTTCTTTTATTTAGGTGCATATCATTGGTCACATCCCACCTGGCCTGTGTCTTGGCAGCTGGAGCTGGAACTACTATCACATTATCAATAGGTAGCTACACTGTTCATTTAAACCTAAAGATGCAGAATATCAAAACTGTTAAAAATCAAACTGCAGTGCAGAAAAGACAATTTGCCAAAGAGCATCATTTGGTGTGTTTGCATGCTTCCGTCACTGAGGGAAGAGGCCATAGTTATTTGCACAGTGTTGTGGTTTTTTCTTGTATTGTACCAAGTGACATTATCAGTAAATTGAGTGTAATGTGGAACACTCAGATATATAACTTTTTTTTTATACCCAAAAGAAAATGTATTTATATTTTTTAAATTTAAATAAGAAATGTAATGTCCTATAAATGCTACATGGGTATTATCACTGCCAAGTGGATTGCCAGTATATGTAATCAATCCCGATTAGCAGTAGTCTAGGTCTATTGGGGTAATCTGCAGTAGTGAAGTTGTCAGATAAATGTTTGGTTGACTTATTTCAAGCAACAATTTCACTTCCCCTTCGTTTCTCCTGTGGTTGTGTGTGTCTGGTAAGTTAATAAATATGGAAGTTGTTTTATTTTTTTTTAATTTGAGGCCCATGGCATACTGTAGTTCTACATGTTTTGTAGAAGTTGCCTCATGCAACGGCCTGACTTTTTGCAATCGCCCAATTACGAGTCGTTTTTATCTTTCTCTACCTTTTCTCAGGTATGAAAGTACAATTACCGGACAGTTTTTTGGTCATACACATCTGGATGAGTTCCAAATGTTTTATGATGAGGCCACCATGACCCGCCCATTGGGAATGGCATTCATTGCTCCTAGTGTCACTACATACATTAATCTTAACCCAGGTGAGTTGAAAACTAGTTATTTCAGAATCCACAAAAAGGTCTACAATACTTTTTAACCATCATTCTCCTTCCAGGTTACCGGGTCTACTATGTGGATGGGAATTACCAAGGCAGCTCTCGGCTGGTGCTTGACCATGAGACCTACATCCTTAACCTGACGGAGGTAAACCACGGTTCAGGTGGCCCCGAAAAGAACCCCCAATGGAAGCTACTGTACCGTGCCACTGAGGCTTATGGCCTGGCAAGTCTGTTCCCTGCGGACTGCGAGGGGCTGATGCGGACCTTTATCAATGATGACCGGGCTTTCCAGAAGTTCTGGTACTTCAGACACAAAGGGCATGTGTCGGAGCCCTGCAAGGAGACATGCAAAACCGCAGTGCTGTGCTTTCTGCGAAGCGGGCGGTACGATGAGCTGGAGCAGTGCGACCTCCTTAATGGTTTTCACGGGAACTTGGCCCGGGCTGCCAGAAAAACCCTTTGCTGACCCATGGGAGTTTGCTCTGACTGAGGGTGGTGGGGAAAGCAATATAACCATATAAATTGAGCCCAAATGTGTATGATTCCTGCTGCTGGCTGACTAACAAGGATGGTTTTTCTTTGACAGCTGAGTGATTTGAGCTATGGCTCATTAATGAAGTTTATGTGGATTTTGTAAACCTGACGTTGAGTTGGGTTTTACAAAGACAACCGATTGTGATTTGCAACATGCCTTGGTTTTTTCAGCTGCTCTTTCGCAATGTCCCTTGGGTTCTGTTTACTTGAAAAGCACAGAATTGCAGGAGTTCAGTTCAGTTTTCATGATTTTGGCACTTCTACCTTAAAATTGCCTTGTATCTAGGAGACTAGTCTTAAACATTGTTAAATGATCACGCAACGTTTGAAACTGCAACGAAGCTTTGTCCTAGAAGGTTTATCAGGAGTATGCACTTCATAAGATCCCCAAACTGTCATCAGACAAGAATTTGGATGTCTTCCAACGCCTTCTTGTGGAAATGTTAAATATAACTGTCCTTTTGACCTACCCACAATGCAATGTTACCATAACGTTTGCTGGCATTTTGCCATACATTTTTTTTTTGTGGCTTCCTACTGTTTTGGTGGGTTGGACCCCAGCCATCACATCTCAGGTTGGAGTATTTCTACATTGCACACTGTCACTGAACATAATCTATAGATTGTAAAGTATCTACCTTAATGCGCAGCACAATTTGCCTTAGTGAAAAGGTCTTCAAACCAGAATGATTAACAGTATTTCACCTGAGTTTTACTTCTTTCTGCACTTAATTGTTTGTTGTTCTCTAGGTTTTACAGAGTAAGTTTGATTGAACCAAAGTTTTACAAGCATGGGTATGGTCTCATTTCTTGGTCTGTGGTGTTACATGAGTATGACTAGTAATGCAATGTGTTAAATGAGCAATAATGTAAAAGAATATGATTTATGAATAAAAGATTTAATCTCTGATTCTTGTGTTTGTTGGGAAGGAAACACTTACAATGTATTGTAAGTCCAAAGTATTGCACTTTATCTGCTTCACAATCTGCTATATGAAAGCGGTGTATAAGCTGCCTAGTACTGACCAGTCAAATCACCAGATGAACGATCCACATCAAAGTCTCAGATACATAGAACCTATAAAACTCAATTCAGCAGGTAAACCCTGGATTGTAAACAGTCTATCAACTGCAGCAGTGAAAGCCTGCTGCCTAAATCTCAAACTTCATCTCAAGGTGGAGCTGTTCTGTGAGCCCCCCACTGAGCACATTAGGTCAGGTTTGAAGATCGGTTTCCAATGAGTCTTCCTGTGTTCTGCTAAACTATTCTGTGGTTTCCATGGTTGCCTCACTGATTACGTCACACTGGGTCGTAGTTAAAGACTCAAGATGATGGACTTTGACAAAGAGAAATAAAGCCCAATCCATCGGCATTATGACATCAGGTGCAAATGTTTTTATGATTCCTTTAATTCTATTTTAGGACTAATCCAAAACCGGTCACCAACTGATTCACATGACTGGTTATCTAATAGTTGTTCTTCACAAAGCCCCCTTATAAATTGCAGTGTATTGCCACGACTCAGAGCAACTGTGCAATCCACATGATTTTATTAATTGGAGGAGCCCACTGCATACAACAACATTTGAACACAAAAACATCGTATGTCTGTCATTCATTTCTTGATTCAATCTACTAAATTATTTTCATCATCCATCAAGTACAACTTTAACAAGCCATTTTATTAAAAAAGGGCTTTTATTCTGGTTCTGAGAAGAACATAGTGACACCAAAGTCCTCCTTGTACAGGTCCCAGGTCTTTGGTTTGTGTGGGTTATCCAGCTCTTCTCTGGGTAGAAACAGCCTGTGGAGATTTCACAGTCAGCACCAATGTTGACACATAATATTAAAACTGTTTTAAGAGCTACAGAGGCAAAACATATTTATTGTCCCACCAATAAAGCAATTCAATTTAACTGATAATTGCATGAGAGCAACATAAACATACTTGTTATCCTCTACGAAGGAGGTATTGAACCAGAAGTAGAACGGAACATCTTCGTATCCTTTTGGAAGACCCTAAAGGGAAAGAACACATTGAATCATAGCACGATAATCCTAAGCACCAGGCTCCCTTACAATGTGTAGTTTACAAAGGTGAACATGCATTAATGCAGGAACTCACAGCACTTGATTCAAACATGACCTTCACATCCCCTTCAACCACAGGCCCATTATGTAGGCTGATGACTGCTGCATTGTTGCCCACATCAGGAAATACCTAAGAAACAAAAAACACCAGAAATGGGTTTATCGCCCCATTCAACTAATGCATCGGCATTACCTGATGAGTGCACATGCCGGAGCGTGACACTTACTGTGCAGTTTTCCTGTTTGGCACACACACACTGAAATACTAGCTCTTTCTTCACGATTATCTTCACCTTGAGATCACTGCCATTACCTTTACCCACGCCTAGGTAAAAAGCATAAAAAGCAGATATTAACACTGGCCCAAAGAGATATGTAAAGGGCAAAGTAACGTACTAAAGTGGGCCTGCGGGTTTGCTGGGTCTGACCTGCTATGGAGTGGATGCGGATGCTCTTGACGCAGAGGCTCTTAGGCGGAGGCAGCTGCCTGTTGAACTTGGTCTTCATGATCTCGTAGTACCCCACGTACCGGCTCTGTGGTTCACGCAGAGACAACCGGGCTAAGACATCTTCATCCACTAATCAGTTTCTAAGGTTTTATGAGGACATTTTATTCATTTTTTCTCCAAAACAATCCATGCAACTCTTAAACTGTCAAGATAAATGCAATATAAAGTATAGTACTGCTGTACAGTAGGTGAAAACAAGCAACATAGTAAATTAAATTACTGATTTGCAATAAAGTGATTCTCAGTTTGAAAAAAGAAATGCAATAATATCAAAAGTATATAACCTTTTGATATTACCACTGGGAGGTGCCAGTCAGAACTAAGTATAATCCTAAAATAAAAATCTAAATAGATGAAATATCTTTTTTGGGTCTGGCCACTGAGTTGCCTGTTTTTACCTGAGAGGGGGTCTCCACTCCCTGAAACTTGGAGCTTCGACTCTTGTCTGTCCTCCTCTCGCCAAAATAGTCCAGACTGTCCTGGTGGAAAAAAATAATAGAAAGAGAGTGTAAGGAAGCAGTCATTGTTTCATTCATTAAACCATTGCTTGGAAAAATCTCACACGCAAAGAGACATACCTTTGCACTTTCAAATTGGTCACTGTCGATAAACCAGGTGCACACCAAAGTACCTGTGCGTCCTGTGAAAAAGCCGCAGCATATTTGAATAATGTTAAGAGTTATACCTTGTCAGCAGCACATATTGAAAACCAAGAATAAAAGTTACTTATTTTAAAACAGCTGCCCACCAAATTAATGTATTTGTTAAACTCTAATATTTACCTTTCCCTCCTTTACAGTGAATAGCAATGATGTTCTTGGGATCAGCCGACATCCACTCCCTCACATTTGCTGTGTATTTCAGCATGTCCCTGAGACAGTAAAGCAAACAATGAAAAAGACACTATCTGACCTATAATGGTAGCGATACATCCTGCTTCTGTATGTGTTAAAGAGGCTCCGCGATTATAAAGAACCTGGCCGTATCACTGGCATGAGCCGATCATGCGCTCGGTGCATGCTCATGCGCGCGCTTATTGATTAGGAGCGGAGCCGCAAACTGCTGAGGAGGAGAGAGAGAAAAGGAGAGAAGGAAAGGCGGCAGAGTGATTGTGTTTGCGGACGGAGTTTGGAGTTTTTCCCCAATAAGCAGGGCCGCCTTTATGCACGGGCTTACCTGGGCTGAAGCCCCAGGGCCTTTTTTTACTGTCTCAATATAGGCCCCTGATCTAAGAAGGCCCCGAACATTGTCATTTAAAACAATACATTATTGACTGGCTCATGATAGGCCCCTAAACTTCGTAGGGGGGGCGGGCGTACGGAGAACAGGGGCCTATCATGAACAAGTAAAGAAAAAAAAATAAATAAATCACATTATTTTTGGCCTATGAAGATCAAGGGGCCTATCATTCACCAGTAAATTGTTGTTATTTTTGTTTAAATAACATTGTTCGGGGCAATGCAGATCAAGGGCCTATATTGAGTTGAGCCATTAAAAACAAAACGAAGAGTTCAAAGAGAGAAGTAGCTTTGGGATAAGGGATTATTTAAAAAAAAATTGGAATGCTGAATGACTGGATTTTTTAAACCTGTATATTTTTGTTTCTGCTTTTTGGTATTTCTGTGTCTCCAAATTATTCCAGAAAATAGCTCACATAGGACACAGTTGATTTAGCCTTAGTTTTCTTCTCAAAGTGCACCAGATTGATGCATTTTACTTTAAAAGGTTCAAATTTTTCTTCCGGGGGGCATGCCCCCGGACCCTCCTAAAAGGTCCTGGGACCCCACCGCTGTCTCTTCAATAACTTGGAAAAACACTGTAACCAACCATGTGTGTTTGGTTATTAAAAGTCATTAGACCAGGAGGGGGTTACCTTAAGTGATTTTGTATTTCATCAATAGAGATATTGTGGTGTAGACAAACATGGCTTTAACGCATCTGTATTGTAAGACCGCCAACCGGGGGGGCCTACGAAACCTCTCAGCCCCAGGGCCTAGTGGCAGGTAAAGGCAGCCCTGCCAATAAGAAGTGTGCGTCATTGAAGATTTGTAAGTGACGATAACCTGAGTTGTTTGTATGTTTTTGTTAAGTATCTAAGCAACTGTTTAATGTTGTAATGTCCCGTTTTAGAGCCTCACACATTTACCGTCTTTAATGCCAATTGTATTAGATGTCAGTTATTTCTCCCTAGTATTTTACCGGGGCATTTATGCTGTTAGGTGAATGTTAGCATCTTCTGTTAACTATGTTAATCCCATGTGAAGGCCTACTGGCATCAATGCATATCCTGGTATTGACTTGTATAATCATTTTCCCTATGTTAATTACTTAGACTGTCATGCTAGTTGTAGTGTGCATGCATTATAGAAATGTATGGTTATTATGAATGTGGTTATGACGTAATTATTTGTTTCCCTTGTTTCTGTAGACCACACACACAGATACCCAACAAACCCTACAAACTAAATAAAACTGCCATTACATTGGACAAACCAAGAAAGCAGTATTCCAGTGTTTTGATTGACACTCCGTGGTGACAGCTATTATCCTATAAACCTACCCTCATCTACAGTATGTGTTCATACTACTGCTCGATAGGAATTTTTACACTTAATTACAATTTTGCAAATGTGGTGAGCATGCTCTCTAAAATAAGATAAGAGACTTTATTGACACAACACAGGGAAATTCAAGCGTCATTTACAGTTGTTTTGGTTGGTTCAATGTCAACCGGCGGCATTTTTATTATGTAGTATACTTTACTATAAGAACAAAATGATATATTGTAGGTGAGAGGTGAAAGCAAAAATGACACCACAACAAAAAGCTTTACTCACTCCAAGGAGGGGACGTTGTGGTCATCAATGAACACCCGTTCTACCTTGTAGTGGAAGAACTGGGGATCGTAGCCTTTCTCACCTGGAAACAAAAGATGACATTGACCTAGTTTTTGTAGTTATACACAAAAGTGAATACAGAGCATGTGACAAGCAAGGGGTGCCACCTAACTGCACAGGTTGTAAACTTTGTAGTGGCCTTCGTGTTTAGTGTCCAGGAACCTCGCCACTTCCTGCACAGAGGGAGAGGAAAAATATGTCAAAACACTTGTGTGTGTGTGTGTGTGTGTGTGTACTTCTGTGGGTCCTTGTATCAATGGGGAATAAAGATTTGTTTGTAATTTGTTGTAATTAGATCAAAACCATCTAAAGTGAGTGGTGGAGGTGCACCTGTGCATGTTGGGATGGATTTTAATGTGCATGTATACCCAGGGCGTGTCACTACTTTAACCTTGATTGGGTTCCTGTAGAATGACTGCTTCCCAGAGGAGGGGAAAGACATGGCGATGACGCGGTCTAGAGAAGTAGATAAACATGCAAACAAATATGATTAAAATAAGTTGTAATTGTCAAGTTGTGTATTTGAGGTGTACTGTCTGACATGTCCGTATGCCTTGTGTACTCTATGTAACAGGTACCTGTGACATAGGTGAGGTCAAGGTCAAATCCGTCCTTCTGATAACGCCGCTTGTTCTCAGAAACCTGACGAAGTAACGCATCTCTTTATGCCAACGCTACACATTTGCAATCCTCCAGGAGACTCCAGTGAACTTCACTACATTTAGTTGTTCATAGTTTTCCATTGCTCCTATACAAAGGTGATCTTACCATCCTCCTAGTGACCTTCTCCAGCTCTTTCCTCTGAGCTGCCAGTCTGAAAACCCTCACCAGGATGATGATTCTCAGGAAACGAAGGAACGACACCACTCTGATAAAGAATATAGGAGAAAAATATATAAAACCCTTTGAATCACTTAACAAACGCTAACGTGTTAATGGCATTGAGCATAATTTACTCTTACAGAAGGTTAATGTTATGTTAAGCAATATGGTTGAATTCAATATTACTGAATATAATCTTTTAATAATAGTATGCTCAATATTATAAATAATTTAACAGTATTTTAAGTATTAGTATATTTTCCATATGGCTTATTAATGAAAATTGTGCTTTGGTGTCCACTGCTCAGATTACTGATAAATTATCTGAGATTTAACTTAATTTAAATACTCATTAAATGTTCGTTCTGCTTGATATGAAAATATTAAAAAGACAATCCAATGTCATTATTATATTAATCCACTGATGCCATAGCATTATAACACATATACAGTAAACAGAGCTCCCATTTAAAAGATTCATACAGCTTTTGGAGTATTACTATACTGTACAGGAGGATGCATGACAAGTCAAAGGTCTAGCACACCCACACAGGTGTTTCCAATAACCCCGGGTGATTAGACCTACAGTCAGGTGGCGCTAATCTGGTCATAACGTGACATCACCTTACTCTATGGACTAATGTGAATGACAGATGTGTAAATTGTCCCACCCTCCCTGTCACAAGACGGAGACACAACTGAATGAGTCATTTCTAGTCATATTAAATGTCCGATGCAGGGGGAATGCCGCCCGTACCTGGGGATGAGACTGGCTCCTGACAGGTCGCTGAAGGTGTAGATCATGGTGACCACCAGCGTGACTACCACAACACAGGCATCTACTATGTTCAGCTTGGAGCTGAAGTAAATGCGGAACCTGAAAAAAAAAACGAGTAAAGCACACATCATGAGACGATTAACATGCTGCAGAGAAAAACATACATTCAAGGTTTGCAGCTAACAGTATGTGCCTGACTCTTAACTTAACTAAACAGTACTGTAGGAGAGATCATTTATTGAGTGACACTACACTAGTACTCCATGGGAACATTCCAATACCCATACTTCCCTGCTATTAAGTATGGTAGATACAGATTTTGGATGTCCCAATACATGATGTCAAATGCAATATCCCGAAAAATGCCCGGATGTCCTTCTCCATCTGGTCGCAATTTTTAGTGCGTAAACCAGCATGCTTTTTGGCAATTCTGACCCACAAACCACTGCACAGCTTAAGTGACGTCACTTCAACTGAATGAGAACACCCAACAGTGCAACAGATATACAGCAAAACAAATACAAGTATAATGATGTCCCAATTGTATGCATACTGCATGCAAACTATGTATTTTTTATGGACAGCTGAAGTATGAATGTAGACCTAGTATAGTAAAAAGAAAGTTCACGATTTGGAACACAGGGCATGTCATTATGTTTCCCAATGTCCAGCCCAAAACATCCCTTTCCATATCCTGTCCCGCTTCCTCTTCGGAGCTTCCTGTTTGACAGCTAATCACGGTCCATTTATGCTGACACGGGACTCTAAGAATCCTTGCGTCACTATTAATCAAGCAGTTGTGCAGTGTTGACCGAAGCTAAAGAAATGGCCACATCACTACATTAACTGCGTGCAAGGCTATGCTTTCTCACTCACCCTTCCACATAGACCCGCAAGAGAACGTCAGCCAGAAAGAAGAAGGAGATGGTGAGGGACACGGCCTCCAGTGCGTCTCCGACCCCTCTGCTCCTGGCTGGTAGAGACATGTCCACAATCACCAGCACAAAGTCCACTATGATCAGTATCATTCCAAATATGCTGGAGGAAATAAGACATCATGAACTCAAACGATGCACAGCAATTATCTCACCAGAATACCCAATTAAGCCCCCTTAAAAAAGGGCACTCACCGAAATCCAAATGACATAACAAAAGGAGATATCTTCTTCCGGATATTGCTGCAAATAAGGAACAGAAGTTATGCTATCTATCCAGTAAACGTGCTTGGGAAAAGCACACTGTACAAAACAAAAAAAAGAGTAAACTTACTAATACATTGTGTCTGGAAGCGCACTCTCATCCTTTCCGTCATCAATCTCCACTTTAGCGTCCTCCATCTTTGCGATGTTTCTAATTAGACATAAAAACAGATCAAATAAACAACATAGGCCTATCTGCACAAAAAGCAGGCTGTAAAGACACGCTGCCCTGCTAAAAAAATAGCACCACATTCACATATAAAAGCAACAGGTCAAACTGACATTACAGGTTCCACTGCAGTAAGATTAAACCCCACACAGACATAATGAAGATTAACCAGGCACCACCACCCACCCCCCCCCCCCCCCCCCCGACCCTTCCTTACCCGTTTACACCTGAATCCGAGCCCGGGTCGAAATAGACAGTAGACATGATGTGTTTGTGTTCCTCCCGACTTGGCTCTGAACGTGTGGTCCCTGAGTTTGAAAATACAGTGTTGAAAAAAAAATTAATGTAAAGGATGAAAAAAGTAGGCATAAAGAAAAAAAAAGTAAGACAAAAACTATCTCTTTAGGTCAGACTTTTTGTAGCTACTTGTATCAATCACCATTGCTCCTAATCACATAGCAACCACCAGATTAGCCGTTGGTGCAAAACTAAAAGCAAAAAATATATCAAATTGTTTGAGAAAAATAAAGCATTCGGGTTTCACAATTACCTCAGAGACCAAGTGGACTACTCAGCCAGCTTGATAACACAGCTAAAAACAGTTACTTTTTGTTAGCTCGTCCAAATTCCCCTTCCCTCTCCTTGACTGTTGTGTTTTTTAAACCGCTCAGACAGAACAAAATGATTAGAAGAAACTAGCTAAACTCGCAGCGCCTGCTTACCGTTTGGACAGTCATTCGTAAAATTATACTGGAGTTTGTCTTGTGACTTCTTGTGAAGACAAAAGGAAGACGGTTCAAAGGTTAACCGGGTGAATTTTTTTTCTCCTCTTCTGTTCATCCAATATTTCTCATCGTTTTTTTTGCAAACGTAGCGGTTTCGGACTTCCTGGAGGAGCTCAGCAATGAAAAACGCTCAGCCTTTTTTCTCTCACTCTCTCTCTCTCTCTCTCTTTCTCCGCTCGCTACTCTTTATTAGTGTGAATGCTGGACCTCAATGCATTGTCAGCACATTTTTGCAGTTAAAATTACTTTAATGCATTTTAAACATATTTTTGCAGTTCAGCATAATTTTTTCATTTCACATTTTCAAACTTTTTCAAAAATGCATACTCCTTCAGCTATCCAGTTTCAGCCTCCAGCATTCACACGCATTTTATTCTGGAAATGCATTTTAGTTAATCTTTCCTCCTCTCAGCCCACTTTCACACCACAACTGACCGAGCTTGGCCATTACTTTCTTGTAGGCCCTACAGTGTTTTATTTATTTAACTAGGCTTACTAGTTTTAGCTTCTAAAAAAGTAGGTCGTTCAGCAGGCTGCTACAGCCTCCTCTTGGTCACATCTCCCTGCTATCCGTCACATCTGGTTTTAATTGAACGTGCATTCCCAACAAGAAGTAGCCTAGTCCATGGTTTTTAAAGTCCAGTCATAGCTGCAAGGTATGACAATGTGTAATTTGTAGTAGCCTAAATGATAGCCCATTGTTCTGCGTAATGTGTAAAAGACAAATTGAAGTAAAAACGGGAAAAAACGTAGACCTAATGTTAATTTATAAAACCATTTAAAAGTGTTTAACAACAAATAAGCTACATTAAAATACATCAGTACTACAGCCAAAAATAGCCTTGAGGCTACATAGACATATATCCTGGGCCCTTAAAAATGCAACTTCAACAATTTAGTATTAAAAAACATTTTTATTTTATTTTACTACTAACCAACACAAGGGGGAGCCATATTATGAATTATCTTTCAAAGTGAAAAATGTGCTGCTTTGTTTCAGTTCATTCATTGTGCATTGAACGTGTACCTTTGTGACTTTTTGAATGTTGGGTGGATACACTGTTCAATTTCAAGAAATGTTTAGCATGCAAAAGTCAACACCAATCCCCTTTGTACATTGATGTTGTTATTTGACATAGTCTTGTCTAAGGGCAAACACTGGGTTGTTTTGCATGAAGGACTTATCTCTATTCTTTAATATAAGCAAATAGTGTGTTGATATAGTGTTTATATTGTGTTAGCTCAAATAACATTTACTTTCTCTTAATTATCACTTCCTTTACTTTATGTGTTTAATGTTCTTTGAGGGCACAATGATAACAATTTAAATCAGTATTTTATGGAAAATAATTCACACACACACGCACTAACAAAAACACACACGGAATATTTAATTTTCGGAGAAAAAATAAGGACATATTAAACTGGTATGTACGGAATGGAGTCCTCCTGAATACCTCTGTCCATGAAGCCATTAGCAGGTCTGGGATCAGCAGCCCTTTCCAAATACTAGAAAGCTTGATAGAGGAGGAAAATAACAAACTGTTTCGAGTTCAGTGTTTGCCAAGGTCAGTCGAGTCTGGATCCCTTTAATGTGGACCATGCAGAACTGGCCCAGCCTATAAATAATACTAAGAGGAAAAGAACACTGAACCTGGACAAAACAAAGGCAGACGTTGTGAAATGAAGGTAGGATTGCAGCGCGGAGGATTTATAAATGTTTGAGTTCATCAGTAGTTGTCTATTCATCAAACTTATTTCCTATATGTATTGTCTTTATAATTTCAGACTAACATTGCCACAAAGCGTTTCCTCCTAAACGCCGTTCCAGAGTTGCTGTTGTTTGCTCTAGTGTGCCAAACCATGGTCTCTTCTACACAGTTGTCCTCAGTAAGTAGCCTTTCCTTCTTTAAGATTTTAAAATATTTGTCTGTATTGGTTTTCCGTGTTTATATTGAAAACATATAGTTCAAAAACATGAAAGCCTATAGTAGTAAAACAAGTGCAGAAATGTCATGTTTATTAAAAATAAATAAATAATAATATTGAAGTTGCTTTTCCCCATTTAAGGCATTGAACTCCTGTGGGCCAGAGGTTGCAGCTCTCAAGCGCAGCATAAGGAACCTGGAGAATAAACTCTTTATTGGAACCTGGCAGGTTGAGCACTTGCAAAGGCACAAATATTTCCGGCCATTGCAACCTGCTGTCCCTAATACTGAAACTGGCACAAGCACTGGTGGGAACCACACCAGCAGTGGGACATTAGACAACTCCGATGTGACACTGACAAATCCACTTCCCCCAGCAGGCAACTTAATCGTTCATGACAAAGGTAAGAAAAGCTCACCACATGTTATATAAGTGTTCTGGCTGTTTTTGTTAAATTACAGTTTCGAATGTGAAATCTGTAGACCCTACAGACTGTGGAGTAATTTACAGTATCTCACAAAAGTGAGGACACCCCTCACATTTCTTCAAATATTTCATTATATCTTTCCATGGGACAACACTGAATAAATTACACTTTGATACAATGTAAAGTAGTCAGTGTACAGCTTGTATAACAGTGTAAATTTACTGTCCCCTCAAAATAACTCGACACACACCATTAATGTCTAAACTGCTGGGAACAAAAGTGAGTACACCCCTAAGAAAAAATGTCCAAATTGGGCCCAAAGTGTCAATATTTTGTGTGGCCACCATTATTTTCCAGCACTGCCTTAACCCTCTTGGGCATGTAGTTCACCAGAGCTTCACAGGTTGCAACTGGAACCCTCTTTCACCCATTCATGACAGCATCACGGAGCTGGTGGATATTAGAGACCTTGCGCTCCTCCACCTTCTGTTTGAGGATGCCCCAAAGATGCTCAATAGGGTTTAAGTCTGGGGACATGCTTGGCCAGGCCATAACCTTTACCCTCAGCTTTTTTAGCAAGCCACTGGTCGTCTTGGAGGTGTGTTTGGGGTCGTTGTCATGTTGCAATACTGCCCTGCGGCCTTGTTTACGAAGGTTGAGTACACGTGCTCAGCGTCATACACAGAGGTTGGCTTTGGAAAATAGACGTATGGGTGCTGCCAGCATTGCTGAAGGGCTTGAAGGGGTGGGGTGTCAGCCTGCCAGTGATCAGACCATACGCCACACACTGCATCATACTGGTCTGCATGGCTGTTGTCCCAGAAGAAAGCCTATTCTAAAGATGATGAACAAGAAACCCCACAAAAAGTTTGCTGAAGACAAGCAGACTACAGACATGGATTACTGCAACCATGTCCAGTGGTCTGATGAGACCAAGATACATTTATTTGGTTCAGATGGTGTTAAGACAACCAGGGGCGGCAACCAGGTGAGGAGTACAAAGACAAGTGTGTCTTGCCTATAGTCAAGCATGGTGGTTGGAGTGTCATAGTCTGGGGCTGCATGAGTGCTGCCAGCACTGGGTATCTACAAGTTCATTGAATTCTAGGTCTCTAATATCCACCAGCTCTGTGATGTTGTCATGAATGACTGGAAGAGGATTCCAGTGGCAATCTGTGAAGCTCTGGTGAACTCCATGCCCAAGAGGGTTAAGGCAGTGCTGGAAAATAATGATGGCAACACAAAATATTGACACTTTGGGCCCAATTTGGACATTTTCACTTAGGGGTGTACTCACTTTTGTTGCCAGCAGTTTAGACATTAATGGCTGTGTCGAGTTATTTTGAGGGGACAGTAAATTTACACTGTTATACAAGCTGCACACTGACTACTTAAAATGGTATCAAAGTGTGATTTATTCAGTGTTGTCCCATGGAGAGATATAATGAACTATTTGAAGAAATGTGAGGGGTGTACTCACTTTTGTGAGATACTGTAATATTCATTTTGCACATCATTTATGTTGTTTATAGGTCCTAAATATGCAACATAAAGTCAATATATTATGAGGAACAAATGTAATCCTCAGTGCTATCTTCCTAGACTGTTCCGAGCTGTTTGACAGACTGAGACCACCAAGCGGGTTTTACCGCATAAGGCCCAAATCCCACCAGGAGCCTTTTTTGGTCTACTGTGACATGGAGGATGGAGGAGGATGGACGGTGTTTCAGAAACGTCGGCATGGAAAAGTTGACTTCAACAGGTAGCAGCCTGAGTACAGTACATGGGTTCTCAAATACGCTTTGCAAAGCCCAGCATCAGATTACAATGTAGGCGTTCAAAGTGCTTACATAGTGGTTTAACTTGAGATAAAACTTCTGCATTACTCTCATTTTAGAGACTGGGTGGACTACAGAGACGGCTTTGGTGACTTCAAACTGTGGAACGATGAATTTTGGTTGGGGAATGAGCACATTTATTCTCTACTCTCAGAGGGTCAGAAGTGATTCAAATCCCAGAAATCCAGTATCACATTTACTTTTATGAGGAATCTTTCGATTAAAAATGGTCTCATATTTTTGTTGCATTTATTTCTTTGCACTGAAGGTAATAACATAGTGAAGATAGATCTAATGGACTGGGATGGAAAGAGAAGCCATGCATTTTATGAGAACTTCAGGATCACAGATGAGGCCGTAAGATCACCAGTTTTTTTCTTCTTGGTCTCAAAAGTAACTGTTATCCCCAACAAACAATACTTGCTCTAATGCCAATTTCAGGACAAATATCGGCTCCAATATGAGGTGTATAGTGGGCAAGCTGGAGATGCTCTGAATGGAGGTGGGGGGATGGTGGAGCACTGGTCTGCTTCCCTCAGTGGCATGCAGTTCAGCACCAGAGATCAGGTAAGGCATCTATTTCCTTTTTCAAACAAAAATAAGATAACCTTTTTAAAAGGTGACAATAACTAAGATTACTGACATTGGTGATGATCATTGGCAGGACAATGACCGGTACCTTCAGGGCAGCTGTGCTCAGGAGAACGAGGCGGGATGGTGGTTCAACAGGTGAGACCTTTCAAATAGATCCACGTGTATACTGTATTACCTTTGGTCCAACTCTGTTATCTTCTGTCTGATTGGTCGTGCACACAGGCATTACCACTTCTACTGTAGATGGGGAAAATAGATGTTGAACATTTAATCGCTTCAGTTTTTCTTTGGTGTAATATTACTCCCTTGAAATGTTGTACTTTCCCTTTATGTACAGGTGTCATGCAGCCAACCTAAATGGGAAGTTCTACCGCAAAGGGAGCTACAAGGGCCGGTATGACAACGGTGTGGTGTGGGGGACCTGGAAAGGCCTTTGGTATTCTCTCAGACACACCACCATGAAGGTGCGGCCACTTGTGTTCTTGGACGTCACAGGCAGCGGGGCAGGAGAAATTTAAAAACAACAACCAGGCTTAATATTCCCTTGTGAATGAGGTCAAAGACTGATGACATGTTTGAACCCTTTGTATTAGAATGTTTCCCTTTGCTTCATGATTCAAAACTATTATCAAATGGCAGATAGTGAAAGCATTGCTTTCTATAACGTGTACAATATTAATCAAACAATAAAACAATCAGCATCTAAGTCGCAATTCATTTAGCTGTTCTGATAAATTGTCACAATGCACACTCTTGTTGCAAAAAATACATGGAAATGGTTTGACATTGCTAATGTCAGACATACAAGCTGTCGCTGAACAGTAAACTGTGTTGCATTGAGAGTGGTTCACTCTACACGACTCTATTGTTTAGTGGGAGAAAAATATCACATTCAGCAGTGTAGAGTAAGACAAACCTGTCTTTAGTGGTGTTTTATACTCTCAATGATAGGGCTTGTGTTTAACAGTGCATTCAGACTTACCATAGGTACAAGGCCATGTTAAGTGAAAAACTTATTATGGCAAATACTCCACCAATAGTTGACAAAAAAAAGACATTCAGAACAAAGTCATACTCTGAACAAGACGGAAGTATGTTCAATTAAGATGCAGTGAAAAAATTTAACAAATACGATTACAAAATGAAATAGAGAAGTCTGAAATCTGAAATATAAATTTAAATATCTCTTCTTCGCAACCACCCTCCCCCCTAAATCTCTTAGATATAATACAATCTTCACTGATATGTGTGTCTCTGATAAGAATAAGTCAACGTCACAGATGTAGCAATCAATGTAAAAATTACGACAGCAGTTCTTCCTCGGTGGTACATCTTCTACTAACAGGTGTAATGATCTTAACCCTCCTCCCCTACATAATATGCTGTGGACAGGTCTAAGTCCAACATCCTCTGCTCTGCCTCACTCAGCCTGTAGGGGGAGCCTCCTCCTCCACTGCTACTGTAGTCTCCAGACATCGGCAAAGATCGGCAGCGGCTTTTCCTCTGCTCCGATGACGTCGTGCTAAAGGTGGAGCTGCGCTGGCGCCCCTTAACCGCGGAGCAGGACTGAGCCTCCTTTAACTTGCGGGCCAGGATGTTCCTCTGGATGGGCGATGGGCCACGGCGGTTCCAGTTCTGCTCCGCACGGTCCACACTCAGGCTGGCCGGCCCTGTGGCTGGACCCCCGATCCCTGACACTCCCTCTCCTTCACGTCCTTTCTCTCCACTATTTTGCCTTTCCCCAGTGCCACTGATGAGCTCAGCCTTAACGTGTGTTGTTGTCGCGTGTGCTGCTGAAATGCTGTTTTTTGTGTTGGTTCCTGTGTGTTTGAGTTCAGTGTTTGTTTGAGGGGGACCAGCAGCTGACTCTATCCAGGGCTTCCGCTGGTCATTCCTTTGAGGCCTGGATAATGATGGAGCCCACTCCGGGGCCCCGTGCTCTGGAATGGGGTAAGAGCGGTAAGGCTGCCTCTCCCATCCTCCTTTGTTCCAACAACTTCCTTCGGGAAGGGTCCGAGATCCCACCTGAAAGAGGATAAACATGCAATCTTTGTTAATTAAAAAAGCCCTACACAGATATGAACTAAACTATTTAGATAAACACATCTAATATACAAAGCTGCATAGGTGACCTGGGTCATGCTCCTTTCTCTGAACTGTCTGGAGTGTGCAGAGGACAGAGGCTGTGGTTTGGTGTCATTAAAACTTGAAGTCCGGCGGAAATTTGGATTGTTATGATAGGAATTTCCCATTCCGGCATGTCCTCCTCCTCGAAGTCCTGCTAAACCACTCCTCTCTACCATCTCCACCCAGTCGGCGGTGCGGTCACGCCTTTTTGAGCTGCCCCCACTGGCATAAGCGGATCCAAGAGGACCTGAGACCAGCTCTGCTCTGGGACTCAGTCTGTCAGATGGGACCTTAGAAGTCTGCTCAGAAAGAGGGGCCGCGATAAGGAAATGGTTTAGACCTGTGTTGTTCTGGAGGCCCAAAGGCAGCACTGGATGAGTGAATCCAGTTGGTGTAGGGATGGGGGAGATGGTGGGCGAAGCAGACGTCTCTAACAAGGTATCCTGGACTGGGCTTGAAGATACGTGGTACAGCTGTGTGGCCTCCTTTAACCCCTTCTTCTTCATTTCTTTCAGCTGATGCTGAGCCAATCGGTACCTAGACAAGACAAGACGAGACTATTTGAATTTTTCAAGGTCACATATGATGCTCGTTTTCAGGTTCAAAATTGTAATTAGGCTTTCTGCTAGAAACAGTTTTCATGGTGTAGTTAATCCTTTATATTTCTCACAGTGCCATTTTATAATGTCTTCTTCTCAGCCTCTGTCTGAAACGGTCAGTTTTAGAGCCTGTCTCTTTAAGCCCTGCCTTCCAAAAAAGCCCAGTCTGCCCTGATTGGCCCTGAATCTAAGTGCCAGTTTGAATGTCACAGCCAGTTAGATTCAGGGGTATCTGGGTGTGTGCTTATCACAGGTGGACATAGTGCTAAGTGAGGTTGGTGGGGTCAACAATATAATGGTTGAAAAACAACGAAAAAGTGCATTTTGCGTAATAGGTGTCCTTTAAGACTGGGGATTGACAGAATAACAACAATGTTCAATGTGTTTTAAACATACCCAAATGCTGGTGGGAACATCGTCTGACCGCTGGGGGACAACCTTTCTGGGTCTTGTGAGACAGGGATCACCAGGGGATGTGAGAGAGGCTGACTTCCCAGGTAAGGCCTGTCTTTCTGGGCAACACCCACACCCGTGCCTCCCGATGGGCCATGGCCATCAGACAGGCTGGGTCTTTGGAGGCTGTGGCCACAAATGGAGGCCTCGTCGGATAGCTTGCGTCCTCCAGGGGAATGCATTGAGCCTCTGCGGACAGAGCTGCACTGAGGGGTCCGGCAAAGCTTTCTCCACACAGTCACCACAACGGTCACCAGGATCACAGCGAGGCACAGGGAGATACCAGCCACCATTACCATGTTACCGCCTAGGGGTGCAAGTCCCACAGGTGCAGGGGGGAGTGATGGAGAAGGTGCAGGCAACCCTAGGCAAGAAGGGGAGACCATTGTGTTAATATGTAGATGATGAATACTCCACAGTGCATCTGGGATTCTGTTTCATTTTATGGTCCTGAAAAAGATGACAACGTATGAGTACGAATGTAGGGGCTAAATCAGGGGGTAAAAAGACTGACCGACACAGTTTTCCAGTGAGCAGAGGGACTGTTCCTTCACCATGCCGGTGCACTGCATCCCTCCCACACTTGAGGGCAGCAAACACTCGCGAACTCTTTCCCTCACCCCCTCTCCACAGCTAACACTGCACAAACTCCACGGCTGCCAAGGGCCCCATGACTCTGCAGGAAAACACATTAGCAAAAAAAGATTCAATTGCAGATCAATCTGTAAATTTACGAACCTTATTTATTTCCTGGGAAACCTTAATGCTCATAGGTCAAGAGCCAACTACGTTATCCTGTGGCATATTATCAGGAAACACAATTTCAGTGAATTGCTCGGATGAGGGAATACAAAGCCTGTAAGGTACAACCAAACCAACCCTATCACATTGAACTTAATAAGAAAGCTCCAAAATGTCATATTGCATGATATCAGCCAGGTTATGCTTTATCCTCAACATAGAACAAGGCCAGGTCAAAACTGCAAGCAGCGTTCCATATAGAGGATGTGACAGTTGTGGCTGATTAACTTATAATTATAAACTGAATGTGCTTGTGTCAACACGAGTGTGAGGTCCCTCATTTGATGGATTAACATAAAGATGCATGTCATAATGCACCATCAAACTGACAGATCTAACTTTTGGACATATAACTGTGAAGCCTATGATGCTGTAATTTTTCTTCATAATGCAACGTTCACTTTCAGCAGGACATTGCTATGTATAAATGTGGAATGACATGACAACAAACTAACTCAAATTAAAAAAAATACTGATAGTTGATTCCGTTAGTTTATGTTGGTCAGAAATATAAAGAAAAACATAAACTCAGTAATCGGTAGCTTCTCATAACTTCAGTCCCTGTCGACTGATGCTGCTTATTGACAAGCATATGGCACATCTCACCTGCGCTCCTGTGAACCACCAAGCAGGTCTGCGCAGGACTGGGGGAGCGACTGAAGTTGAAGACAAAACGAAAGCAGTACTTATTCCTCCCCGGGTAAAACACAGAACAGTTGAACTCTGTCTCATTCTCTCCCTGAGTCAGCCAGTTAAAGGCCAGCGGAGGAGAAGAGGGTTGCTGTGGTCCAAACCCTACCAGTGTCGTTCCAGCTGCTGCTCCCTTCCCAGAGGAGACAGCGACCCCGCTTCCAATGCCCGCGTCCTTATACAGCAATACTTTCCCATTGATGTGAGCGCAAGGTGGGGTTATCAGTTTAACAGTCATGGTCCCTTCGCAGCCGCTCCTGTAAGCATTGCTGTTTTCCACCAGCAGCTTGTAGGAGAAGATGCGGGACAGGTACAGCGGTCCGGAGCTCTTCACGTCTTGTGTGGCGTGAGGCGACCGCAGAGCCACTCGGATAAAGTCTTTTTCTGTAAAGGGGAAGGCACAGGGAAGCTCAAAACTCTGGGAACGGAGGAGTTTCAATGGGTGTCTGGTGCGGGCTCGCACCTTGTCGATGCTGTTTCGCCCTATCTGGTTGTACTCCATGAAGCTGACCTCCAGGAAGAGAGCAGAGTCAATGCCGCCTGAGCAGGCCTGAAAGTGTTCATTGGTGGATATCCCAACCTGGGGAGAGACACAAGATGTTCCGCATCACAGAAATATAAGTACAATACCTAATTGTGCAAAGTTTCATATCTTGTTTTTTGTTGTCTTGCCTGAAAAGATCCTGAGTGGTTGCTGGCCCTCTCAACAGCAATATGAAAAGTGGGCCACTGCACCTGCAGTTCCGAACTCCACCACCAGGCAGTGCTCTCTGTGGCATCTTCATCCGTGTGGTTAGCTGCAGGAGAGACGGCAGAGACGCTGGTCTGCCTCAGCAGGAAGCGAAAAGTTCCTGCATAAAGGAAGCAAGAGCAGTTAAACTCCAGCCTACCAGCTGATCGGTTGTTGGGCAGTGTCCTGGTCAGAAGGGTGGTGTTGGTTTCTGTGTCGACCAGAGAGAGGCTCCTGCTTAGGATGGTGCCGCTGTTGGAGTTGGTGCTGAAGTCCACAAATACACTGGAGTTGCTCAGGGCAACGTGGAAGGAAGGCCAGATACTGAGCCCTGCAAAGGCTGCAGGAAAGGATGACATGAGATAACTATTAAACCATGGTTCATCCATTTTGCACAAACCTTATCTGAACATGTCCATCAATGGGAACTGCCAATGTAACAAATGGATCTATAAGTCTATAAATGTGAACTTAATGCAATGGTGTGTCACTTTGACAATATAAATGTGCATCATGTTTCACGATACACACACAGAAAAAAATCCCACTTCTATACAATAAATGATGTATAGCCCTACTGATATATTTCCAATGTTTAAGTGACATCCAGTTCAATTTCAATGACCACACAATTCCCAAATGATGGCCTTGGATCAGGACAACTAAATAATGAGCTCATACTTAAGCAAAGACACTACAGATCAACATAAATAATTGATGGTGGCTAAGTAGTAGTAATCTACATTTTTCATACACATACTACTTATTCAAACAAATAGTAGTTAACTGCTGAGCATACCAATACCAGTACCCAGGAGGGAAAAGCTAAAAGGTTGCAGAACAGAAGCACATTATTTTAAGAGCTATTGTGCTGTGTTGTGTGTAAATCCTGTTGTGCAAAACCTCACATCCTCACAGAGCAAAAGAGGGTGTGGGAAAAGGAAGAGGCTGACCCTTCATTCCTCTGCCTTTTCCTTCAGCTCAACTTCCTTTCCTTTACCATTTGAATGAAGGCATGCTGTAGAAAATATATGGCATGTCCAGCACACTGAAGCTAACCTGATCAGGGGAATTAAAAATGCAACACTCCTGCCAGCTTTTTTTCCGAACATGTAGATTTGATATTAAGACTTAAGATATATTCTATTTAGACTTTTGACGACACTCACCATATCCCATGAGTGCCAGCAGGAAGGACAGCAGTGAGACAGCCCGTGGCATTCCGATGTCTGTGCCTCTGTTTTCTCCTACACCACATGACCGTCCTCTTCCAACAAACCTCTACAACATCAGAGGCAAATCACAAATTAGACATATAACAAATAAACATGACAAGAAGGCAGCAGCATTGGTGAACTGGTCTGAGGTATATGAAAAACAGGAAGGCTGGAGCATGAAGCTGTGACCATGAGGTTACTGGATTTACAGTGGCGTCTTCCCCTTCCTTCCATCTTCACAATGGGGATGAAGAATTTCAATCAGCACAGGAGCATGGTAGGGCTTTGCCCCTAACGATTGTTTATGAGGTACTGTGGAGCCAAAGCCTTGTTGTTATGGTTGCTTGCTAAGGTTTTCAAAGTTTTTTTTACATGATAGAATTTCTCGGAAAAAAATCACATAACTTTGGACATTAGATACAAGTTATAGTACTCCTATTCATATTAGGCCATGTAGGCCTATTGGCGACTGCTTGTATATCCATGGACTCATAAGGTTGCATTTATTCAAATAAATACTCTTTTATATAGGCTATAGCGTACTGTGGCCGAATTAGAACGTGTTCATATGTTTATTGTTTATCACTATAGGCCTATGTTTCTTAATGGTGAATACATCTGAGTTTAACCCAGAGTAAATTCCCAACCTACTGTAGGCTCTTATAACAATTGTTTACCCCTTAACTTAACGCTAATGTGTCTTCGCCCATAACGTAGTCTTAAGTGGCAGACTACATTATTTACCGCTCCTGACTTTGAAATCTGAGTCTTTACAAACTCCGGAATATAATTATTTTTTTTTTTTTACTGCAAATAGGCTATCCTACCATAGTTGTTAGACCTAAATATTCATCTTCTAAGTGGTGATAAGATTTATTATTTTGCTTAATCATGGTCGGAAATTAAAGCTGCTGTACTCACATATCTTTTTGACTCAGCAAATCATTATTCCTCTTCACTTCTTGCCAAACACAGCGTCTGGAATAACGGTCCCTCCGAGTGCAGTCAGCGGGACAAGCATGGGGCGCGCGCCGCTGGTCAGAGCGCGTGAGAGTGATCCGCTCACTGTCACTTCACGGTCAACAGCAAGGCGTAGTGAATATTACGTGCTACTCGACAAATTGTACAGGCTGACAACGTGCTGTGGTAAACAAAGCAATAGGCTACTTTTCCAAAGAAAAAAAAATAAAGAAATGATCATATTGATAATTAAGTAGCCTAAGGAAATACACTAGGCTATGTAAAATAAAATAAAAAAGGGCATAATGGAAAACTAAAGCCCATATTAAACACACTTTCCTGGTATGGCTGTTTAAGCATTGTATGATATTGTGCAAAGGGAATTATTGGAAATATTGTTATTGTTACAGTTATGAACCCTGGGACATCAAACGTCTCATCAACACAGGTGCCTACGGAAAGTGGCTTCATGGACTATGCGAGATTCAAACGATCCATCTATTATTCACCCCTTCAAGTGGCAATCAAATATTACTTTAACAAAATATATTGATATTCATACAAACTTTCATTGTGTATCTTATTTGTCTCAGCAGGCAAGGCAAGAACAAAACACATTTTAATCAATGCTGTCACGGTTCATACCACAAGATGACACAAGTTATTCCTCTTTAAGTCACTTAGAGATTTGAACAGACATATCACTCAGCCATTCAGGACATAGATTCACTGAGTAAATCAGCCCATCTCAGCATGTGCACGAACAGGACCTATTTTGTAGACCAAAATGTTCACAAAAAGAATGAATTCCTAATTGTTATGATCAGACCTTGGCTCAGTCCAGCACTGAGGACATCTTGAATTAACTGAGATAATCTATTATCAATAAGTGAACCACATGGCAGGGTAATCTAATCAACTGTAGAGCTCTGCAGACCTTCATCTTTTTTCCCCCCTCCAGAGAGACGGCAGAAAACAGGAAGCTCCTCTGGAGATGAAACACCCAATACTGCTGGGCCTGGCCCGGCTCACAATGGAAACAAATAACTTTTTCTGGTCTGCATGTTAGATGCAATACAGGGACACACAGAGATTTAAAAAAAAATCTAGGCCTTACACTCCTATCAACAAGACATGAAGTCTAGACATGAAGCTTAGACTTGCAATATACTCATAAGTCACACATTCATCACTATTTTTGTTGTAAGGGAGTTTTTCGTTATTCCAATTAAAGGTCCAAGGACAGAGGATGTAGTGTGCTGAACAGATTTTAAAGCCCCTTGAGGCAATTTTTTAATTTTTTATTTGTGATACTTGGCGGCTACATTAATGCAAAGTGCCCTTCATTTTTACAATCTGTGAATAAAACTGACAGCAGATCAGGAGTTTTACTTTATCTCTGTCTTTTCCTTGAACGCAAACTAGACAAAGGCTCACACATTCAAATACAGTTTGACTGGAGAAGAGATAAGAATTGTGTTTCGATGGACAAGACTGAGAGACCAAACCAAAAATGAAAGGTGAAGTAAGGGGAGGTTTATACTCTTTTCTTTGAAACCTGGACATTTGGACATGTAAGGCATGACAAGCCTTATCCCTTAACCGTTGAACATAAATGTACTTTTTTTGGTTTATCAGGGGCTATGGCCTTTTCACAACAGTCAACACGTTTCTTGTTCAAAGGTATGAGCTGTGTGTCATCATCAATAAAATTCAAAAAGTAGAGTTGTGCAAAAATAAATGTACACACTTTATATTCCAATTTTCCCATTTGTCACTGCACACATACTCTCTGCACCAAGCACATCCTTTCTAGGAACACTTTGCTTGTAAGTGCAATGTTTGCAGGTTGTTGAAAGAGGTATCTTCTTGATAAACTCTAAAGACATAGTCTAGCTAGACACAGATAGAAAATAGCATTATATTTGCAGAGATATTCCAATAAAATAATCCCAAGCCATTACATTATCCTGACCAGACTGGGTAGGTACATTTGCAATGCTTGAAGGTACAGCAGTATGTCTGCTGCCCAAGTCAACTCGTTTTGTTCTTCTATTTTAACAATAATGACTGCGAAAGAGGTCAAAAGAGATTTGGGTAGAATCTCAGACCCTCAACAGAGTCGTCTCTACACAGGTGTCCCACCTTCTCAGCCAGCAACAACCTGGAGATGAGAAAGGAACAGAGAACAATACAATTAGATTATATTGTTAATCATTCTCATCGTTACAACTGCATTGTGTAGACAAACAGACAAGTCAAAAGCTAACTCACCGCTCTTTAGTCAGAAGAACAGACAGACCCAAGAGCTTCGCAAACTCCTCTGCTGTCAAAGAGCCTTTGTCTGTCACCTGCAGGAGAGGAAGATGAAGACATGTGGAGAATAAGAGAAAAAATGAGTTGTTACTTATCTCTAGATATATTTTCTTTCCCAAAAGATATACAACCGAGATAGCATTCGGGTTTGAATAGTCTGAACCCTGTCAGGAGTGTCTGTGGGCAGAGTGTCTGTAACAGGAAAAGCTTACATTGTCCAGTGCTGAGGCTATCATTTCCTCCTCGCTGTGAGACTGCAGCTGGACCACCATCACACCGCTGTCAAACACACGCAGCCTACAGAGAGGACAAGACAGATAGGGAGCTAAAGCTAAAGAACAGCAAGCAGTATGGGGGCCACTCAGACCGTTTTGGTAGGGGAAACAGGCCCAGCGTTTCTTTTTGAAAAACCCTGGGAAGTAACAGGAAGTGACAGCCGTGTAGGGCTGGACAGCACTTCCAACAACAGGAAGCCGAGGCAGGAAGAGCCCGGCCTGTTGCGAAGCAGGCGCCAACCCTGCCGTACGTTCCTTTAATAAACACATAGCCTGGGCCTAACAAACACACAAAGGAATGTATGTGGGCGAGCACAGGGACGTCATACAAAACAATATAAAGACAAACAAATGCTCAAAGTCACCTCAACGGGAGCTTCAACGACTGAAACATCTTGCACGCGTTGACCAAATCTTCTGGAGATAAAAGCTGTGGAAAGGAGGGGGGAGGAGGGGAATGTGAGCCTCAGTTATGGGACTATTTTTGTGTTCAGTATGATTGTATGGCATCAAATCTGTGTCATATTATTGATTCCAGTCATGTCAAGTCAAACTGTATTTATAGAAAGTACATTTAAAACAACCTCAGCTGACCAAAGTGCTGTACAGGCTCAATACACAAAACAAAACATGTATACATTCAGATAGAATGAACATGCACACATACAATCCTTCAGTTGTTTCATGTGTGCTTTCAGGTGAGCATTACCTCCATCCCTCGGGCACGGTTGACGAGACAGTACACCTCGGTGAGAGCCATCATGCCCCCACGCTCCTGAGAGAGCAGGGTAGGTAAAAAAAAGAGTAAGAGGATGATTTTAGCATGTCGCATATGTAAAATCTGATGACATAGAGAGATTCACACCAACCTCTAGTGGGGCCTGCAGCATGTCTCCCAGTTGCTTGGCCAGCTGCATATGGTAATGTGTACCTGATCCATGCGTTTCCCTAGTAACAGGGTCCGCAATACCCATACTCAGCAGGTAGGACTTAAACCGGATTGTCTAGAAAGCAGAAGATAACTGTTAATGAAAAAAAGAAAGAAAAACAAAAGTACAAGAAAACCAAATTGCATTGTAAAGCAGCATCAGGCAATAACACAATTGTTACTTTCATATGATGATGATGTTTGTGCAAGTTGTGTTTATGATGGCCGAGGAAGGTTTTATAATGGTCCTGCAAGACTTGACAGTATTACTTGGGAGGCTTTTAAAACTTGTAGAATATGCAGTGAATGGAAACCACGTCAACTGCCCCATGTGCCTGAGTCTGATCATGCCGGTTAAGTTCTTACCTTTTTTATACTATCTATGGTTCTTACCTCATCTTCCGTAATGTCCCCCTGCTTGTCTTTGATCTTGTTGGCTATAGATCTGGACAGCTCCACCATCTCTTTGGCCTGTTAGTAAGAACAGCAGTAGATGGGATTAACACATGTTTGATATCCATGTTTAGGATAATTGAAAAATCATACACTATAACCGTCAATAAAAAATTGAAAATCATTAATTTTCCTTCAGGGAAGTATTAAACGTCAAAAGAAAAGCATGTTTACCTTCACCATCAGCTTGCTGAGATCCTCAAAGGCCTGGAAAAAAGGAGAGACTGAGTAATAGCGCTAACACATTTTCACAATCAAATTCACCCAAAATACTTCACGTCACATTTAAATGTCTTTCCACAGCACCCATACCCCTCTGCCAGGTGATGGTAACATAAAACCTTCACCCTAGCCCTAAACCTCCCATTTGTTGCAATAGCATACCTTTCATTAAGCTAAAAATGTGTCTTGTAATGGATTTCATACTAAAGAATTATACAGCATGTTCAACAGCGGTTGCATTAAAAAATAACTTAATGGTTCCTTAATGTTTGTCACAGCGACTTGAAACAAATCCAATAGTGAAGTTTTTATGGTAGAAAAAAGTTCAAAACATTCATAGAAACTAAGAAACTCTGAATGTACTATACGGTCTCATTAATTTTCTTCAGATTAGTGCTAAATACTTAAAGCTAGCTTGGAAGAAGCTGATGGCATGATGGAGTAGCTCTGTAGAGAAGCGACCCCTCCACATTTCCCATTCAGACACACTTATCAGTATATCCCTTCTTTCCATTTTACAGTACCTCAGAAATGTTTTTGTCTGTTTCTTTCCTCCTCTCCTCTATCTTCCTCTCGATGCCAACAATCCCCACTGCACGAGTCCTTCCTGCCTACACCACCACGAAGGAAAGCAAAACAGACACCAGAATGAATTTCAAAGTTGGTTACAGGCCTGGAAGAAAGAAAATAAAAAACAGTAGAGGAGAGAACAAATAGTGTCCAACTGCTGTATAAGTTCATAAATTAAATTCAGTGATAAGTTAAGTCGCACTGGATGCTTTACTTAATTTCATAAAGCAGTGAATGGGGAGAGGAGCAAGAAAACAACAACATGCATACTGCTTTTTTTCTCCAAAAGCCATAAAAAATAATGAGCAGAAGCAATTTTGACTTTCAAGCCCAAGAATATGGTGACAACACTGCCATCCTGTGGAAAACAACTTGAATTGGTAGGAGTGTCGTTCCAGTACACAGCACCCATAACCAGCTGAATGACCAGCTGAATATTTTTTGCTAATGCAGACACAGACATCTGGTGTGGAAAGTAAATTACCTGAGTGCCTGACCCTGTGGGGATGGGTTGTGAAACGGGCGCCTTCTCCCATCTCTTCTGAGTCATTTCCTCTGTTAGCCGCCTGTGAAACTGCAAACAAACCACCAACACCATATCACTTTTTATGGTACAAAAAATAAAAATAAATGCAGGGTCTCTCTGAAGAGGGCTCTTTATACGGTGTAAAATAAGCACGCAAATCTTTAACAAAAAAAAAATAAGGAAAAGTATAGCTCTCATAGCTACATGTATGAGTGGGACTACCTCAATCTGCCCATGCTCTTTGAAGGACAGCTTGATGAAGGGGTACTTGCTCTGTTGGTAGGGACCCAGCTCCTTGTTGGCAAGTGATGGGTGAAGGTGGATCACTATTTTTGCACTACAGGAGAAACACCGTGGTTAAGTGGTTAATTGATGTACCATGTTCCTCTAGTATATGGCAGTTATTGTTGTAATCAACTGTGAAAGTTCATTCCTGTTTTGGGAAATAGTGGTTTGACAATTGCCAATGTGTTACATTGTTACATTGACATATCCTCATCCTGTCTGTCTGCAAACTGTGGTTATGTGCACATTTCTGATCACGCTCACTCCTACACAGTTGTGCAGCTCTTTGTTTCAATAGATAATAGCACATATTCTCTTTTCATACTGTAATACAGTGGCTTGAAAAAGTATTGAACCCTTCTACATTTTGTCACGTAACAACCACACACGTACATTTATTTTATTGGGATTTTATGTGATAGACCAACACAATTGTGAAGTGGAATGAAAAAGATACGTGGTTTTCAATTTTTTTTCATAAATAAACTGAAAAGTGTGGCGTGCATAAGTATTCAGCCCCCTGAAACAGTGCTTTGTAGAACCACCTATTGCTGCAATTACAGCTGCAAGTCTATTGGGGTATGTCTTTACCACCTTTGCACATCTACAGACTGACATTTTTGCCCATTCGTCTTTGAAAAATAGCTCAAGGTTCAGATTTGGCATCAGATTGGATTTCAAGTATTTCCACATATGATGTGCAAAGCTGGTAGAGACATAACCCAAAAGACTTGCAGCTGTAATTGCAGTGATAGGTTGTTCTACAAAGCATTGACTCAGTACTTATGCACGCCACATTTTTCAGATTTTTATTCATAAAAAAAAATTGAAAAACATGTTTCATTTTCATTCCACTTCACAATTATGCGCCACTGTGTGTTGGTCCATCACATAAAATCCCAATAAAATAAATGTACGTGTTTGGTTGTAACGTGACACAATCTCAAGGGGTATGAATACTTTCGCAAGCCAATGTATGTTATAGTAAATGTTGTACTTATTTTCTTTGAAAAGCCTTTACTTGTGTCCTCTGTCATCTTTTTGCGTACAATTCACTACCAAGACACAGTAAATCCTTGTATGGGTGAAAGCGCTTTGCAATAAACCAGATTCCAATTCTTCGGACAAAAAAACACTCAAGGCAATGATGAAGATACGAGATGCTTTCATAATCTCTAGGAAACGATTTCAGGTGGATTTTGATTTTAACAATTTTGGTCAAATTATTCATTGAGGTAAAGAAACATAAATCACTGAAGTTTGCACATGTTTTATGTAATACTTCGATCCTAGAACCCGTTCACCTTTTTCCTATCCCTCCTGCCTGCTCCTCAAATAAGACGATCTGTGACAGGGGCATGGCTATGCAGCATTCCTATCAAAACAGAAATAAAGCACACAACATGTAAAAACACAAATCTGAGAGCAATTGCACAAATCCTCACACAAACAGTGCAGTGTGTCCAGTTTATAGCCGTCTTACATGATTTTTAACGTCTCTCCAGATCAGCCGATGCGTGCTCAACAAGACAATTCCAACATCCAGCTTTGCCTAGCGAGCAATGACAGGGAAATACATGACGTTACTCTTTGCTCATTAAACTTTCAGTGTCACTTTACGTGTTATAATCGCCTTCAATCTACACCACACATTCAATCACCGGAAACACTAACTATATCCCTTTGGTTATTTATGTGCACCATCATTATTACTGCGTTATACAATAATATTTCTTATTAACATTGCAACGTCTAAAGTTTTAGCTGTTGCTGTTGTTGTTTGGTCAGGCCGTATTCTTAGTTATCAGCAAACCGTACCTTATCATCCCCGTCATACAGCCTGACACCTCGCTGCTGGATCACTAAAGTTTCGTCTATTTCTAAGAGCCCATTTGACCACGAAAAGCGGTCCATTTTGTCTTTATTTCTTTACTATTACAACAAAAACTACTCCCTATTACTCTCCGTTGCCGAGACTGTACCCATGTTATGTTTACTTCCTGTGCGCTGTCCAAAACCCGCCTGACACTGCTAGGAAAATAACATTTAAATTTAACTTTAAAAATAGTAGATTTAATTAAAATTTATATTTACTGTCAGTCAACTCTTTATACTGATACAATTTATGAAACCAAATTAACTATGTATACATTTTTTTATATATACATTTGCCTAATTTGCTACCCTTTCTTTCCTGACAGGCTGCATCAGAGGGGTCCTTTACGGTGTTGACGTTTCTAGCGCCAGCTGTCAGAAGAAGCTAGCAGGGCTGCTAACTGTGCTAGCGCGTTTTGTTGATTCATTGATTCGTTTTTAAATGAATGTTTCATTTTTACGGCCTCCATTGCAGTTACAACCAGTACTGTGTTTTAACTAAGTTTGAACGAACTGAAGCAATAATTTCTCACTCGCACTTCTGGTGTATTTCCGCTGAGCCGTGCTCGGACTTATGTATAGCTGCAGCGGGCTAGCTTGTTGTTAGCTGCGGACAGATCTGGTGCAGACAGGTTTATGCGCTGCAGAGATAGCTTCTGTTGTTTGGAAGTCATTGTTCATGGGCGGAAAGTTGTATCGCGGACAAGGACTGTAAAGATCATGCAGCTTTATTACAGAGCTAATCATTTATCTGCTAATATCCATTGTTTTAAGTCATGCATTCGAAGCTCTGTGAAATAAATCGTTAAGGTTCAATCGGTAACATAGTATTTCGACCTAATGTCATCCGAGTGCATTTGGGATTACAATACTTTACTGGTTGTATTGTAACAAAGTGCATTTAACAAGTGCGCAGTGTAATAATTGTTAATTGACAAAAAAGGCTAACGTTCATTTTGGATCTTCAAACATGGATAAGAAATCATTTGATATCGTCTTGGATGAGATAAGAAAGGTAAAGAGCAGTTTTCGATCTCAAATTGTCTGTTTGATTTATGATGTGAAATTGTCTCAACTCAATTGTTCATGCTGTGTTTCAGTGCGTCCTGACCGATCAGCGGATCAAAGCCATAGAGCAGGTGCATGGATATTTCTCCAGTGAACAGGTAACAGCACCGTCATGCACTGTTTACCTCTCAGTGAGAGAAACTCCGCAGATCCACCACGTTCTGTCTGGTTTACCAAACTATGAACACAGCACTCCCAGGAAGTCGTAAAACCCTTCACAGATTGTGCGTGTTCGACTTCAGCTTTTAAGTTATTGTATTTATCATAATATGCACAACAAGTGAAAGCGCAGTCCTTTGCATCAGACAATTAAATAAGAAAGAAGAACACACGAGAATCTAGGACATAAAGATAAAATACAGTATACAGTACTGCAATGGGGGACAATATTAACTGATGGTATAAACAGATGTGTATATTTACATATATGAACAAGTGTCACTATAAAGAGATATTAAAGTAATGGTATTAACCAGTATGATGCAAAATAAAGGTAGTGTAACCACTAAACAGAGGAAAACTCATGATGTAGAAATATATTTCTTTTTGTCAATGCAGTTGGTTGTCTAACGTTTAAAAGTCTTTCATAATATTGTCATACTGGGATTGCAGCTCTACTTTTATTTTACGGTGTGAAACTGTCTTGAACATCTGCAGGTGACGGAGATACTCAAGTACTTCTCATGGGCAGAGCCACAGATCAAAGCAGTGAAAGCTCTTCAGCATGTGAGTCACAGGTGTTTTAAGTGACAACATTTTATGTTTTTTCCATTGGTAAATGTTTATCAATTTATTATTTAAAATGTGTTTGAATGTATTGCTAAATTTTTTTATCTAAAGTGTGTTTGTATACAAAAGTTCAAAGCCAATATTAATGAAACTGTATACAATGTGTTTATTATAATGAATTGACACTTCTCTCTTTTATTTGAACGTCTTAAAGAGTTGCAATCTGTTTCTCCTTCTGTTGCCTTTTAGAAAATGGTTGCCATCCCTACAACCAAAGTTGCAAATATCCTGAACTGCTTCACCTTCTCAAAGGACAGACTGGTTGTCTTGGAGTTGATAGCTTTGTAAGTAAACTTCAAATATGTATTTAAGCACTGTGAGCAGACTTTGAAACATGTTATGTTGTAATATCAGCCTGCTTGGCTCAGCCAGTTGTGAAAACTTAAAAGTTCACTCGTTAAATCTTGTTTCTTCTGTTCCTTTACAGGAACATTTCAGATGCTCAAAATTATCGTCCAGTCGAGGATCTGTTTCGCATACACTTGTCTGAGAAGAAGCGAGCTCGCAGGATATTGGAGCAAGTAAGTTCACCTTTACAAATTCAACCTCATGGTGTCATATGTGTTCTATAACAAAGAAGTCCCAGGGAACAGTGAGATGTAGATGTACAGGGACAAGCAAATTATGCAAATCAAAAAACAAAATAAATCTTAATCAGGTTCATTCATTTAATTAAGCTTTTAAAAATAGTGGTGTGTATGTGTTAAGGCATTATATTTGAGAGATCCCTAATAATTATAATATCTTTAACATGTTCTATACACAAACGCAAACACACTCACCCACAATATCTAACATCCTACTCCTCTTGTTTCACTAGGTGTGTAAGGTTGGCTGCAAGGCTCCTGTAGCCATGATCTCCTCCTGTGGTATAATACCAGGAAATCCATATCCTAAAGGGAGGCCCAGTCTGGTCAGTGGCACGTTCCCTGTAAGTATATGCAGAGATCTTCACGAAGCTTTCCCATTCCAGAGCTAAAGAATTGTACATGGGCTTACTTACCACAAGCAAGCCACCACCAACTAACAACAGGAATAAAGAAGCAGATGTCTAGTATGTCTTTGGTCTGTGGTTTCAGACCTTAGGTGTATTTGTTTCATTCATTCATTGGGATGCAAAAATATGTTTGTTGATGATCACAGGGAATCCCTCCCGTCAAGAAAGAAAGCGAGAAGAAAGAGGACACCTCTAACAATATGGAGGGGAAAGGAATTGCCTCTCGTATTACCGGACCGTTCAAACCCGTAAGTGCAAGATTTTAATGATTGTGATGCCTCTCATGACTTGAGTGACGAGGCCTCACATGACTTAATTATATTACACATGATAGACCAGGGAGATAAGGCCAACTGGACTAGAGATAAGACTATAGGGCATAGGCTGAATAATGTAAACCTATAGAAACCATTATGTAAGTAAGGTAACACATCCCTTTTTTCATTTACATGAAAGCTATTCCTATACAATGCAAATGTTCTGATGAATGATGAGGTCATGAAATATACTTGGCTTAATCGTTCAAATCATACTTTATTAAAAAAATAAATATTATGTTTTTTTCCAACTTACTACTATTTTAGTTTATACAGCAGTTGGTTCTGAGCGAGTGATGTGATTGGACGAGAGACCTTCTGAGCGTTCTGAAGGAGTGCTGATATGAGCGAACAACATCACTCGGGCCGAAGAGAAACACAGCAGCTAGGCTAGGCTAAAGCTATGCTGCGCTCGTATTATTCAGCAGCCTGAGTTTATCTCCACACACTATTGCTGTCTTCAGTAACGTGAGTGTGAGCGACTACCGCACACTGTCTCTGTCTGTGTGTCTGTGTGTGGCAGCGATGCCCTCTCACAGGGGAGAGACTCGCCACAGTCAACCTGAGTCACACACACAAACAGATAACACAAGTGAAGCTACGGCTCATCAGTGAGCCGCGGAGTGATTTTGACAGTTGGTCTACAGTGGTTTTGAAAACTTAGTGTTTTATGTCTTTTGTCTTTTCCTTTTTTTAAGTTTCCGTCAACCTACAACCCTCATCGACCTGTGCCCTACCCTATACCACCCTGCCGACCCCACGCCACCATAGCACCAAGTAAGAACCAATCCACATACACACACTTATCCGTACAGTACCTTTCCCTGCCCTGTACAGTAATCCAACACATGACTACTTTTCCATGATGATGTTACCTATATCAGAGAGGGAATGCTCTCAGACAATAGCGGAAATAATAATGCTGCTTTGTGTGGTTAAATGTACAATTAAGCAAGTATTTGATTTGTTGAGGGTTAGTTAGTGTTGGGGTGTGTATTGTGTGTCATTCTAACGTGTGTGTAGTGTACGTACGAATGAGCAGTGGACACTGTTAATATTTGCAACTGCTACTTAGGTGCGTACAACAACGCAGGCCTTGTTTCTGTGGGAGGGGTTATAACTGCCAGCGTGCCCCCTCCCCCCTACACCTCATCCCACAAAGTAGCAGGTATGATTTGAGTGTATGTGCGCGAGTGTATGTGCGCGTGTGACGGCCAATAGAAACCTCCTTGGAGCTTGCTGCCTAACTACCTGGTATGCTGCTGCTTACCTGTGCTTCTCGAGCCTAATGCCTTTATCCGGTGAAGGATGTTCGTCTTACTTCTGAGTACACTGAGTGACCAGAAAAATACGCCCCCTCCTCCCATCCCTAATGCAACAGCGGTGTTTTGGATTCCTTTAATTTAGAACTGTTGGAGAGATTTACAGCAGATTCAAATCTGTGATCATTTTCAAAGGGGCAGTTGTTGTATTAGAGTGCATTATATCAAGTGTCCAATTTGATACAGTATAACCAATCTTTCAAAAGTCAACAAAATGAAAAATGCCATTATAATACAAAAGTATTATATAGTATTATACAGTCTAACATCACCGTTTCAACAAACAATACTAGTTTATAATATATATAAAATAATGTTTTTATTTGATTTTGCCAGGCTGTATTATATTGCAGAAAAACCGTGCTGTCACTTCTCTTTTCTGGTCAGTCAGCGTAGAAATATGTTTTGCTGAATTGTGAGAACTGATCTCTAGTTGCCTGGAATGTCACATGCTTCAAACTAATGTCATTTTTGTTATTCTTTCTGGAATCATTCTGCGTGCTGGCATTTAACATACATTGCTTGGGATTACATGTTTTTCTTTTTTTTTCTTTTTTTTCTCGTAATTTTTCAGAGTTGAAATAGATCTTTTAGGGCCTTTGGGGAGATATGTGGTTATATGCATAAAAACCATGTCTCAAGTTCCATGAAATTGACAAATTCGACCAAAGCAGTGATGAAAAGTCAATTTGAGGTTATTAAGACTAAATGAGGTATATTTTCCCCAACGGTAAAAACAAGACATATTCCAATTCTTGAAACTGTCTCCATGTAATACGTTGCAATAAGTGATGCTCTCTGGCTATTCATTCTTGCTGTATCTCTCTTTTCCTTTTTTTAAATATATATTTTTTGTAGATATCTGAATTGCTTCTTCTACAGTAGTTTGTTGGTTTTAACCTATTCTGTCTGTGAATTTAATTTTTTTGTCAACACATGTCATAACACTACCAATCAGAATAAAAAAAAACTTTAAAATTTTTTACCAGTTTGATACTACTTTATGTTTATCATTTGAATACAAATCTTAGTTGATTTCAGGTTATAGTATTCTTCCTTTTTATATGCCTTTTTTCTCATACTCTTGTCTTTTTCTGCCTCCAGGTTACGCCAAACCAGGCAATCCGCATAACACCACACCTGGAGTCAACAGTGGGCCCCTACTCATTCCTCATGGGTCTACGCCTTCTACCCCTGTCCATCCCCAGGCTTCTCCTGCCCAGCCCACTCCCACCACCCCTATCACACCAGTGTTCCCCGGCATGGTGCCCTCTCACAACCCCAATGCCCCTTCTCCCTCCCCTGCTCCGTCCCCATCTGTAATCAAAGCTGGTCCGCAGACCCCCGGTGGCCATACTACGCCTACACCCTCTTCCGTCATTAAAGCCCACACCCCTTCAGGCACCCCTTGTGGAACTCCTGTCCCCGGTAGCGGGGGCTTCTCCCCTTCCCCCTTCCACGCCATCTCCAGACCAGGAACTCCCTCTACCTCCCGCGGCGGCCCAGACCCCTACTCTCAGAGCAACACCATGGGCTCCACTCAGCAGAGGGTTTATTCGGAGCACCACCACCACCAGTCGGCTCTCACCCACCATGGCTCACACCCTCAAGCAGGTAACCCCTCTGGGTCAGTGATCCGCAGTTACACCCCCTCCGGACCCCCACCGCTCACTCCCGGATCATCCAATCCAGGTATTCTGAGCTGTTCCACCCCGGGACCCAGTCCCAAACCCTCCCATGCTCATTCTCATTCTCATGCACAGGTTCAGGCTGCCATGGCGGCGGCTGGAGTCCTGAACAGACACACTGGGGGAAGCAACAGTGGCAGTAACAGCCCTGTGCACTCTGCTTTCAAGGGCACCTCTCGGTGTGGCACACCGTCTCTTAGCTCTCTGGTGGCACCAGGTTCTGCACAGGCTGCCCTGGCACGTTCCTTCGGTCTGTCACATCCCTCAGGTTCTCCTCAAGTCTCTCTCTCTAGTCCTGTTGGTCTCGCTGGCTTCCAAGCTCTGTCCTCCAGCCCGGCCCCCTCTCATTACCCTGGCCTGTCCCACTTCTCCTCTCTCCCTCCTTCCACCATCCCTTCATCTATGTCCGCTAGCAACCTTTCCAACCATCCCCAAATCTACTCAGGCCTGACTCACAACATGGGGCCCGGTGGAGGCTCCCCATTTGGTCTGGGCCTCACGTCTGCCCCCTCTATGTTCCCAGGCCTACCGCCTGGCCCTAGCCACGCTGCCTTCCCAGGATTGGGGGTCTCAGGAGGGCACGGGCATGGGGCTGGGAGCCCTGTGTTATCTTCATTCATGGGACTGGCAGGAGCCACTCCGTCTTCAGTGGCATCAGTGGCACCACTTCATTCAGCAGCCGCCGCCGCAGCAGCAGCCGCGGCTGGAGTTCCATCATCATCACCGGTTTTACCTGGCTTTGCGTCGGCTTTCAGCTCCAACTTCCAGCCTGGGTACGTGAGCGTTGAACATTTCTAATGCTGCATATACAAAAGCCACGTCATATGGATAAATCAAACCCAATTATTTTATATTGATTACCTTTTATTTTTAAATCAACATGAAAAGGCCATTGCAGCAACTGAATTTGAATGTAGTCATTGGAATTTGAGTGTATGCCAGTTGTGCTTGCTCTTGCAGCAGTCCTGTATAAACAGTATTTTACACAGCAGTATACACTGCATTAGTAGTAACCACAGTAATTAGTGGCTAGAATTGGCTCTTTTGTTAATTGACAAAGATTTTCCACTTCCTGTGAAGTGGCGTCATAAATCATGTCCATCGATTTTCCACTTTGGCTTTTATATGCTGAGTGGAAACACTGGACTCCCACAGGGCAAAGTCTACTTGCTCTTATACTCAGTAGTGTCACGAGTTCCTTGCCAAACCTACTAAGTTGTTATTGTCCGCCATATACTTATTATGTTATCTCAATGGAAAAAGTTTGCCAACACTGACCTGAACTTCTGTTGACAGCTCATGCAACTCAAGATGCAGGTGGCGTCCTTGTGAGCTATAGAGCTATAAAATGAGCAAACAAGTTACACTCTTTTATACATGTGGTAGTGGAAAATATGAAACATGTGTGTACACGTAAGATAAATGACATATCCAAGCATACACCACTTTTTAAAGTTATATTTTGTCTGCTGCTATTTTTTTATTTAAGAGAAAGTATGTCATAAATGCATTTGAATATTAATTTGAAATATAATTAAAACAATTGCTAAATTACACTCTATGCTCACACCATGCAGACACACGTAAAATAATAAATTACATTTTAGGCGTTTTGGGAAATGCTCTGATTTGCTTTTTGGCAGAGATCATTGGATATTAACACTTGATCAAAGTCATTTTCTATTAGAATAAACATGAGGAGTGCATGACGATGTGGTTTAATATAATCTAATTAAAACAAGCTTGCCTGTTGTCTGATGGTAATTATTCTCTGTGTTGCAGGTTGAGCAGTGGACTCCAGCCTCCAGGGAGCAGCGGGTTCCCCAGCCTGCTCTCCTTCCCTGGTGTACCAGGCTTCTCTGCGTCGGCCTCCCCCGCTGCTCTAGGCGGCCTCCAACACCAAGCCATGCAGTCTGCGCTAATGCAGGTTAGACACACACACACACACATGAACACAAACTTAACAAACAAGTCTCTCCACCCCACAAAGGGACCTTTGATAAAAATAAAAATTAACTATTACAAAAACCACTGCCTCTCTTTTGTCTTGTTCCAGGCTCATTCTGGCTCTGGCTTGGAGGGCTTCAATCCTCAGCCCAACAGCTACACCAACTACCCTCCTGGCCCAGGGAATCCCTTCCCCCTTCAGCCAGGCCTGCACCCCCAGTTGGGATGGCAGTGAAACCTCCATCGTATATACTTTCAAACACTGAGTACACTTGCATACCGACACCCTGACCTATACCCCTCAGCAGTTAACATGTTTTCTTGTGTTGGCCTTGAACCCTGAAGAGCACTGCTGGACACATGGAGAGTTATAATGATGTGTAGCTTACAGTTGGAACGACTTGCTACTACAAGGAACACTATCATGAAATGATTTCAAATGATGTGTTGGGGTTGGGTGGCAAACGACTTCTATCATTCATAGTGAACACATTGTAAATATCAGTTGTTAGGTTTTACAAGTAGACTGTGACTGGTTTTTTAATGTTAGCTGGACTTGGCTGTTTTTAATCAAGTTTATCAACATTAATTAATGAATAATGAAATATAGAAAGATTGAAAACATGTACATGGTATCACATGTAATTACTTGACAGTATCCTCATGTAGTATGACACATCCAGTCACAGAGAAGAGGACATGTTTATGAAACCCATGGATTATCCTGAAGTGAATATTGTATTGTGATGATTTTTAATTTTTTTTTCGTAGACAATGAGTTTAATTTTTAAGTGTAATATTTTCAGTCCTTGTGCTGTGTCAAGGGTCGGAGTGTTGTACACAGAAACTGTCATTTGCGTTATTCTCAGTTAGCACCCGCAGTCCACAGCTGACACTTTGTTTGTTTACAAAGTTATTTTGAAAGATGTCGCCCTGCTAGTGCTGTCATTACACTATTTGACCAGACGTACTGTATGCAATTGTCGCTGAGAACAACTACGAAAGCATTCGTTGAGTGATATGAGGACTTGAGATGAAACATTGTTTGTATCTTTCAAGTGATGCTTTGCAACATAGTGAAAACTGTAATTTTAACTTCATTCACTGTACACCTCAGTACACGCAGGGACGGTTACTTTATTGTTTGAGAGTAACAGACACATTGTTTGGTACACTGTGTTGGTTCTCTTATTTCTTGTATGTGCACCTGTTTCTCTTGTTTTTGTCAGTAAACTGCTGGTTGCTGTAGCTGCTGTTGTATCTCTTTTCTGTGCAATGCAGAGGCTATCAGGAAAGCCCCTCAAATATAAACAACTGGAGGTAGACAAAGTAATGGAAACGCCACATGGAAAGGAACTTTAATATCGAGACATCATCAAGGACATGCCTTAGTAGAACAGCAATTGTCTCAGCAAAGAAAAGGTAAATAGTAAAGGTTTTGTCCAACTCTTAGAGTTATCAACAGTTTAACAGCCTACTTTACAGCCAACTTAGAGCCTGGTGCTTATCACAAACATCTGTGATATTGAGCAACACACATTCATGTGACAATTTGTCATGAGACTTCTGAGATTAGCTGGAGAAATTTCCATTTTTGCAATATTTCCTTTATAATTATTCTTTGACCATCCACACTCATCCACACTTTTTGATGGATTAACATTTGATTGACATTGCATTTCTATAGTCTTAAAAAAAAGTCTTGTGATGTAACTACATTTTACATACCGGTACTTACCACAAAACATTGATAATCACGATATACAGAAATAATTTAGTTATATTTATTCAAATAAAGAAACTATTTATATCGAGTCAAATGAGCTCATATAGAGAAGTCAAGCTTTGTAAATGCTCCTTTCAAAGTAGGGAAGTGAAAGTAAGGAAGTAGAGGCATAACCTCTCACATCATTTTTTGGAAAAATCCTCAGTATTTTATTGTTGGGTCCTTGAGATGCAAGGTTCATTAATCTCCTAATGGCAGTTGCTTGTGAATGCAGCAAGCTACATTATAAATATGTTTTAATTGTAATATCCTGTAGCCTATAATTCTTTCCAATACCAGTGTTTCCAATGATTTAAGATACATTTACATTAATAATAGAATATTTCTCCACTGAGATTATCTGGTTACGTCTAAATGCACTTTTGCTGATGATCAACTCAGCCACACCTACTTGTCTAAGTAGCATTTTATTGCAGTGTTACAGCTTTAAAAGGCTGGGTTACTCCCCCCGATTACATATTTCTCGACAGACTCTCTCAACACTCACTTCCCCTCCCACACTCATCATCCAGCACATGGAAATGGAGAACCAAATGGAGAGCCAGAAGAGAAGAGGACTAAGCCAAGATGATTTAATATGTAAGATAAACCCTTTTTTATGATTTTGTATTTTTCCTTTGAGCTTTAGTGTTATATAACTGGTTGTGTGTTAGAGAAGAAAAATAAAGTTAAATATTAGTAAGTGCAGACATGGTAGACAACAGTCTTATTTACTCTTCAGTGTTGTTTACTCTTGTCTCCTGTTTTCACTATTTACATTGTCATTACATTGCCGGTCATGTGAGCAGTGTTGTGTTATGTATATGTAGGCGCTCGTCACCTGTGCAGGTGGAAAGCAGCCACAGCGGACCAGGGCAAAGTAGAACTCAGTCGTCATGGAGACAGAAATCACATGTCACTGAGATAAAAGAGTCCCATAAGCATTTGACTGTGACCATATCTCCCTTCATTTGTTCTCTGTGAAGTCAGGTGAACGAGGAACGTGGTCTGGCTGGTGTGTGATAAATAACCCTAACCCTAATTTCAGTTGATGATAAGAGCTTGTTTTCATATTTGAGGCTTTTTATCAGCATAAGCGTTTTTCCAGGTCTTTGTTATGACAGACCTGTTAGACAGGGTTGTGTGCCTCAAACAGTCCAGTATATATCCGTTACATGCATCCTCTTTCCATCAGGTATCTGAGAATATTACTGAGAAGAAACACCGGTATAATATAGATATGGCTCCGTGTACCCTATGTTTGTAAATCAAAGCAATCCATAAATAGTAAACAAATCCGTGGAAGTGGATTTGCAAGGGGCTATATTGCACAGTGTTGTGAAGTTTACTTCAGTTCAAAAACAGGAAACCACTTTTCCTGTGGTTTGACCTAGAAAGATGGTGCTTTTATGGTAATAGGACAAAGCAGAAGTGTTTACATAGGTGCAAAAGCCAGGAATGTGAGGCCTTTTGGGTTAGAATCAGCGCTTGTGTTTACAAATTAAAACCAACATATGTTACTATTTAAAATACAGCCAAGGGGGGATGTGCAGACAAAAACACCGCCACACCTTCAAGTGGGGCAGAAGTGATCATTGAGAGGGATTATTTTTGTGTGACACATTTAATACATTTTTTCATTAAAATGTTGCATAGTGTGCCTTTGTGCCTCATGAGGTTAACACAGTGACCATGAAGGCGTCAGAGGGGAAATGGGATTTATTGTAAAACATGCACTGTTGGGAAGGATATAGAGCTATTTGTGATGAAAAAAATGATTCAGTATGACAAGCACATTCTGCCCATCCCCCTTAATGACGTTTTTGTAATACTAAAGCCGTAGTCCAGAGATCATGTTACAAGAGTAAACACTTAGCAGTTTGCTGCTGCTATTTTTTTGAAATAAGAGAAAGTATGTCATAAATACATTGGGATTTTCATTTGAAGTATTATTACAATTGCTACATTACACTCTATGCTCACACCATGCAGACACATGTAAAATAATAAATTAAATGTTAGACATTTTGGGAAATACTCTGATTTGCTTTGTGGCAGAGATCATTGGAAATGAACACTTAATCAAAGTCTTATTTGTGATGGAAAATATGACTCAGTATGACAAGCAGATTCTGCCCAACCCACTTAATGACGTTTGTGTATTACTAAAGCCCTAGTCCAGAGATCACGTTACAAGAGTAAACACTTAATTGTTTGCTCTGTGTGTATGCGTGGCAGCACTCTGTGTGTTATCTGTGAGTTGCTCTGAATGCAAACCTAATGTGTTTCAGAGAACAATATGAATGGCCATTGTTCATGCATAGCTTTTATTTGACCAAGAGATGATGGCAAATGCTTGTTCTTCCCATCTTCATGGCCTATGTGGTTCACATCATGTTTGTTCTTGATTCATACCAGTTCACGTCTCTAATTAGTTTTCTCCAATAATAATGCCTGCTTCTCTATATTTCATATTTGCTGTGAAGATTTCAAACATGTCTAAACAAACACTCTGTTGTCTTTCCCTGCCTCTCTCTAGCTGAACGCACTGGGGATTTGGGATGTATTGGCTGGTTGTTAGTCATACTGTCTGGCCTCCTGACAACGCTCCTCTTCCCCTTCACCATCTGGTTTTGTCTGAAGGTGTGTGAACTTGATAAATCAGCATAGTGGCTTGGAAGAGCAAAAGCCGCCATTTCCCTTTATGCAAACTTTAACTTGAGTTAAGCCTGTGCTGTGGTTTTCCTGTCTGTGTATTGCAGATCGTTCAGGAGTATGAGCGCGCTGTCATCTTCAGACTTGGCCGCATTACAGACAGGAAGGCCAAAGGACCAGGTACAAACACAGACAATTTCCACTTCCGAACAAATAAACACAGTAGAAGAAGAAGCAAAAATACTTTTTTTGTATTTTTGTTTTGTAATTACGTTTAAACTAAAGGTCATGCTTTTTACCTATTTGTCCACAGGAATTTTCTTTATTTTGCCATGCACTGATTCCTTTGTTAAAGTGGATCTGCGAACAGTTTCATTTGACATCCCACCACAAGAGGTGAGGCTTATACAAGAAACAACACCAAACTGTCTGGGCAGCATTCTAAAGGGATTTCAGTTCAAACTGTCATCTATTTGTGCTCTATAGATCCTGACCAAGGACTCAGTTACGGTTTCCGTGGATGGAGTGGTGTACTTCCGGGTCAGCGACCCCATCGCCTCCGTGGCCAACGTGTCTAACGCTGACTTCTCCACCCGCCTGCTGGCTCAAACCACCCTCAGAAATGTCCTGGGGACTAAGAACTTGGCTGAGCTCTTGTCTGAACGCGATGGCATCGCTCACAGCATGCAGGTACAGAATATAAATACAAAAATATAAAAAAAAAATCTATTGAATCTTTCATCTCCAATGGACAGCTTCAAGTCAAGTCAAGTCAATTTTATTTTCAATTTCTGCAATATACCTATGCCAGACATACAGAGGAATCAAGTTATGTTTCTCTCCAACCCGGATGGTAGGCCTATGGAATAACCAATCTTACTATTTTTCTTGAATTGCACTGTGTTGACCACATTCTGTGTGACTAATGTATTTTACTTCTTGCTGTCTTTTCCAGAGCTCGCTGGATGAGGCAACAGACAACTGGGGCATCAAGGTGGAGCGTGTGGAGATTAAAGACGTGAAGCTGCCACATCAGCTGCAGAGAGCCATGGCTGCCGAAGCTGAGGCTACACGAGAGGCCAGAGCCAAGGTCAGGACATTCAACGCAACACAGTATGCCATGTAGTATGCCATGTAGGCCTTATACATGCATACTGTGTTACACATTCGGTATAAAACAGTTTTTGAGCGGGAGAGAAAAGTGAACTTTTTCCAGGTGTTTACTGTGGGTGTAAATCGCCGGTTTCATCACAATATGATATTAAAGTGATTAATTGGACAGCGACAAAATATTCGGCCATATCACAAATTGTGCCCGATACTACTACGATTTAATTACATTCAGGGGATCAATATGAGCCGATATCATTTTACAAAACCTGTTACAATTATATCATCTTTCAAAAAATAACTAAAATATGATTTTACCATTTTATATCTGAGCTCTTCCAGATGTTTACAGGAAAATAACCTATATTGAGTACGGCAAAATTCATTGATGCTAGGGCGTTGCATCGATACATTTCGATCTTTCGCCAAAATAACTAATATATCAAAAATATAACGATGTATATCGTGACACCCCTAGTGTTTACTGTGAGGCTACTTATTGTGTGCTATCCTAATCGCTCTTGTTCCGTATCTATGTGTAGGTGATTGCAGCAGAAGGTGAGATGAATGCATCCCGCGCCCTGAAGGAGGCGTCCCTGGTGATCGCAGAGTCCCCGTCAGGCCTGCAACTTCGCTACCTGCAGACTCTCAGCACCATCGCGTCAGAGAAGAACTCCACCATTATCTTCCCCCTGCCCATGGATATGTTGACTCCCTTTATGCGGAAGTGATCCTTCATTGAAACCCCCAGGCGCCATTAAATAAAACACAAATCAAATGCGATCTGGGTACAATTCCGTGTCTACTTTTGAAAACATCTGTTTCGATGCATGATAATTCTATTGCTCAATTGCGGACATTTCTACAGAGCTGTCATAGAAACACCTTTATGGTTTAATACAGTCAAGCTGGGATCAGGCCGGGCCTGCACACTAATGTGATTTTGATTAAATTTGTAGTCAGCATGTCTTTGATGACGTTTCATAATGTCTTATGAAACTGGTATATGTTGTGGACAGCCTTATTCATGATGCTATATTATATAATAGCAATATATACTGTATGTAATACTGTGATACAACAAATATAAAGTTATTTTTCTCAGTAATACAAAGCGCTCCCTGTCTTGACTCCTCTCGTGTCTGTGTCTACGTAGGTAGATGCCATGATCAAAACCCATACTGAGCGTATCAGTACTTTGTTTACAGGGACCTGCACTTTTTTCTAGAATACATGTAGAAGTTAAACATACTTGTGCACAGACTCAACAAACATGGACATCCTGTGACTTTTCTTAATTTTATTTTAATACTGCGTTCTCCCAAAAAAGGTACAACTGAAAGCATTGACATAGCATGTATACAGTACATTTTGAACTACCTCATTCCTTGTCCTCTGCGCCTCCTACGCTACAGTTACATTTGGACCATCACAGATTCGGTGAGGTGAAAGAGGAAAAGAAGAGGGAGAGCGAGAAAACAGCAAACGACAGAAAAAACATGCTTCTATTACCTTTTGCGGTGCACTAAGACACAAACTCATGTTGTAAATGTATTTACATTCAAACATACAATCAGTGCCAGAAGGATCAAGTTCAATTAACTTTTTGTCCCTGGACCAAATCCATGTGGGTAATTGAATAGCTTTCCGCCACACATTCAAATTGTAGTGTTGAAAGTTGACAAGCCATGGGGAACATTTGCTACAACAGCATTTCAACATCGACATGGGAGTTTCCATCCCTAATGAAATAAATAAATGAGCCATGATCCTTTTGGAGAGGCTCAACCAAGTGCTACATATTAAATTGCTGCTACATAATGGTTAGACGAAAGGTCTTCTAAACTCAACAAAATCACATGAATGACTTCTATAAAATGCAGTCATTACATTTTGGACATTCAGCGCATAGTGAGACACCGATGTCCACAGGACACATTGAAGGGTCATTACAATACCAGTTCATTGTTTTGAAATCATAGTCCATTCAGGGGTGAAATATTAATTTAAGATGAAATTGGGCATCTTCCTGCTGTCATTTGTAAACAATAGTTAGTTGTGTTGCATCCTTGTATACTGTATTTTTTGCAACCTAAAGTGACCTTTAGGAGGACCCTGAATAATCATTAAATTACATATAGGTGAACTGTAGCACTAACCATTTAAAAACACAGTGACTATCTGACTAGTATATTCTTACAATTGATCATTTTGCAAAGACATTCTCAAAAGTCTCAGTGTAGGTAGAAACCAAGATAGGATAAGATATACATTTCTCAAATTCCTATGCTGTACTTGACATTCTTTTTTGTTTAAGAGCATTTAACCCTGTGCACGTGTTATACAAAAGAACCCATTAAAGAATAATAAAAAATAAAAAATCACGACCATCAAAAGTGCTGGTTTCGCCATTAAAGGTCTACTTAAAAAGTCTGTTACTGACAAAAACTGGCAACCCAGAAATGTCTCCCTTTACATGCTGGCAAAATGATATATTTTATTCAACCTTGTAACTTCATTCTGGAAAAAAGTGACCAGGAGCACTGCAAAGAATTTCCAGGCCCTGTGGCGGTCCTCTACCCCCCTCATCATGCATCTACTTAACAGTATTAACCCTAACCCTTGCTCCCATTAGCTGTAACTGCCAACAAAGACTTACCCTCATCCCTTATCACTGGCCTTGCTAGGTTTTCATGTGTGTTAAATGCAGGTATATTTTGCATTTTCACACTGTAGTTTTCAATGTTATATTGTTCAAGGCCAGGTGAAAGATCAGGACCCTGAGGGGTAAGTTAGTGAGAAGAGTACAGTACAGTGCAGGAAGCATTTATGACATACTGACATACTATAAAATATTCCTCATTTGTTATATACCAAAGGTTGGTCTCTCTCTCTCTTTTTTCATAAGTGGAAAATTATCTCGGGAGTGCTATACAAAAAAAAGTTAAGTATCTCTAGTCTAAATTGAGAAAAGAATTCCCTGAACAATATAATAACCTACGTAGCTTATAGACCCATATCATATTATACAACAGTCCCCTGAACACCACCTACGTATGTGTGTTGACAGCAAGTCAAAACATCTCTTGCGTGTCCCCTTTCTTCCTGGGGTTCCTCACGTATTCCACTTGTGTCCCGTAGGCGATACATATTCAAAATGTTTCGAAACACCATTCATATCCTCCACGCCTTGAGCATAATAAATAAACAGTAATCACAGCAATAATAAAGTTCCACACTAAGACTGGAAGACTTTCACAGTACATGCTTGCCTAAGTAGCAGAAATACATGTAACGAATAAATTAGATACAAACATCGTGTTTGAAAGGAATCCACGACAACATTTTAAACAGAGATTCCTATATTGGGTTTCTCCCCTCTATCTTTGAGCTCCCTGGTAGATGTGTGTGTGTTCCTGTTGTTATTGTTGTTATTGTTGTTGTTGTTGTTGCTGCTGCTGCTGTTGAGATACAGACACGACAGGCTGCACATTCCCGCTGAGGTAAAAATACAAAATGGCAGACGTAGTTTTTTTTGCAAATTGACCTGAGGGATCCCGAAAAAAGAGAAGAGTTGCTCATGTGGCGAGATGCTGTAGGAAGACCTGGCGAGGTTTTGAATCTCCTCTATATTTTGCGGGTAAAATGGCTGGGGATCCAGGGAGGGGTTTTCCCGCACGAGTAAAAACTACCAGCATTCGAAGTAATTACAAAATCGTTAAATACACCTTGAAAGAGGCTGAGAACTGTGATTCGCTTAGATGCACAAACCAAATTCTTAATCCAAAAGTCCTTCACGAAAAATTTAAAATTTTGTTTTTTTTTTCTCTGCTGGTGAGACGGCAGGAGGGTTAATAAGGCGCTTTGTAAGGGATTTTTTTTTTCAGATGAAAAAACTGAATTGACTGTTAAAAACTCATCCCAAAGTGAGAGATTTATATCTTATTTGATCAATAACATGGCTGTGTTTTTAACACATCAGAGTATTGTGAGTTGGTTTGCAGGAGTGTGCTACTTTTGACATCTGCACTGCTACTGTCTGTGCGGGACCCATGGCTACCCATGCAGGGTGGTTTCACTACATGTCCACACTATCCGTGCCACTAGCATACAGTATATACAATCTACATTTCAAGACAAATTGGGATTGGGCGAGGAAGTACGGAGCTGAGGTCCTCTGCATTCATTACAATAATGATCTGTGTTGATGGACACCAGCTGTAGAGGCCTGGGAAGTTCAAGACCCTGTAACCTCAGTGCTTTGACTTTGCACTGTTTGTCCAGTTTTGTCCTCTGGGCGCCGGAGACTGCAGCACCTTGTTTTTCTCCAATATGTACTTTAAAGATCATTCACATTCAAGAAAAAGGGAGGAGGAAATTAGAGTGTCGGCTAAGAAGATGAAGAGATAGAGAGAGAGAGAGAGAGAGAGAGAGAGAGAGAGAGAGAGAGAGTGATGTGCGCTTATATCGACGAAGAGCTGAGACAAGGAGACGGGCTAACAGCGATTGGCTGACACTCTGTGTGTGGGCGTTGCCGGGCCGGTTGGGGTGTAATTCTGATTCGTCGCTGCTCTGTGAGTGGGCGTGGCTGGGCCGGGGGAGTAATTCTGATTATTTGTTGCTGCCCTGTGAGTGGGTGTGGCCGGTCCCGGGGACGAGAGATTCCTATTGGCTGCGGAGTCTCTGTGGGACGGAGAGGAGGAGTACTGGGCCTGCTGGGGACAGCCGTAGCAGTGAGTGGGGGAGTCGCATCCCATGAGCCTCGTGGGCGAAGAGGAGGAGTAGAGGAGAGGGGAGGAGGGGGCAGGGGAGGTGGAGAAGGAGCGATGCAGAGGGGAGGAGGCCGGGGACATTAGGGGGCTGGTCTGCAGACGCCACAGCAGCTCGTCGTTGTTCCGACTCAGACGCTTCTTCTCAGTGTTCTCCTTCTCCACGGACTCCTGCAGGTTGGCGTTCTCCTCTGACAGTTGCCTGAAAAAAGGGAAAAGAGACAGCAAAATGAACACTTTTTTTTAACATACTTTTTTGGCATTTTGATGCTTTCATTAGATAGTTTGAAGAGACAGAGATGGGAATGACATGCAGAGAACGACCATGGGCCGGATTCTTACCGGGACAGGGATAGGTTCCTTTGAATACGAGCCTTCATGTCTTCATTCTGCTGTTGCAAAACCTGGACCCTCTCCTCAAGGAACACGTTCTTTTGGGCCTGCTCAAAAAGTAGAATGCAACGCAACTATTTCATTCACCAGACATATACTGACACACCATTGCGTCCATGGAGACCAGTTTGAATGTGCGTGTGTTTGTTTGTGTAGCAGTGGTGGAGACATAGATTATTTGAGCCTACCACTTTCTCCAGATCGGAGATCTTCATTTCTTGCTGGTGTATCTGCTGGTTCTTCATTTCCACAACTTCCTTCAAGCTCTTCAGATCTTGCTCAATGTGCTGGTATGGAGCTAAAGCATCCTGTGAGCAACACACATTCACATTCACACAAAAAAAAATAACAAGAGAAAGATGGAGAATGACTGATGGGATCTAGAAAGATAGCAGGTACACTGCCAGGCTTGTAGGTTCAATTCACTGTTTGTTATGAATCAATTTGGATGTCTACAATACTTCTAGTGACGTGTGTGCTCTGTGTATTTCTTTATACAGTAGGTATACTCACAACTATCTGTTCGTCTGTACTTCTCCTCAATGCCTCCTCAAAGCGCTTAGCTTTGTCCCTCAGACCCTGGTTTTGGAATGTGAGGGTGTCCACTTGATCCTGAAAACAGATACACACAAAAAAAACAAATGAGTGTGCATCAACCACATTTTTATTATTAATAGTTAAGCAAGTTTCTCTATGGAATCCTACCTGTAGAGAGAGCCTGAGTTTCTCAAACTCCTCCTCTAGAAGCATTTTCTGTTGTTCATGAGCTTTCCTCAAGTCTGCAAACACATACAGACAGAGTCACACAGACACACACACACATTCAGAAGAACAATAAAAGAAACAGAGTTGATGTTGTTAATAGCAATGCTGGTGTCATTATGTCTTTTCTCTTAAATAGTACCTCTCATGGTACGGGCGTGCTCCTCATGCAGCGTTGCCATGGTGATGTAATGCATGTCTCTGAGTTCCTGAGTGGCTGCCCGGTGATTAACTGTCATCTCCTCCACCTAACACACACACACACACACACACACACACACACACACACACACACACACACACACACACACACACACACACACACACACACACACACACACACACACACACACACACACACACACACACACACACACACACAAGCCAAGTGCTTAATTGATTGATTCAGATTACATGTGCAATATCATACACCAAGTAAAGCTAACATTTAGACAAACATATACTACACAATCTACTGTGCCCCCCCCCCCTCACCTGTTCCTGTTGCTGTGTCCTCAGCTCTTCCATCTCACAGCGATGCTCGGCCCTCAGGTGTTCCGTCTCTGTTGAGTGACAGCTCCTAAGCCCCTCCTCCACAGCAGCCAGCTCCGCCTCCTGCTGCACCTGCAGCTCCTGCAGCTCCCGCTCAAACGCCACCTCCAGCGCCGTCTTGTCGCGCTGGAGTATCTCCCAGCGCACCGAGTTGGATGCTACACACATAAACAGAGTGTATGTTATGAATAGATCCTTATTCAGAGAGTGTGATATACTTCCCAAATTTTAATTGTCCATTTATGACTTTACATTTATAACTGAGAGGCAGATTTTGACTCATTCAAGCTAGAAAAAGGGTGCACAACAGGCCTTTGATTTGTCATAGACTTTGACTTGTCATAGCAGCATTTCTTATTGTTGCCGGGCTCTGGGAATACACATGCTGACATATTGGGACAAATGAAGAGGTCGGAGCCCTCGTTAACGTTATTTATAACACCTGTGCTTCTCCTGGTGTGACTATAGTAAAGAGTTCTACAGTTATACTGTATTTACCATCTGTTACTTGATTGATTTGAATGATGAGTAGTGAAATTTGTTTTGTTCAAATGTTGGTTCTCACTCACCCATTTCCTCTCTGATCTTTTGCACTTCAAATGACAACTTCCTTCCATTTTCCTCTGCAATTGTATTCTGAAAATTGGAAATAAAACAGCATTATGAGATCTAGGATGATGTAACAAGACAGCCATGCTAGCGGCTTACACAGCTCAATGCAAGCGTCAGAATGTTAACTTGCTCACATCGACAACAATGTCATGACATGCAGTTTCTTGGTCATTCACCAGAGTTTTGGACAAGTATTTAGAGAGATAAAAACAGAGAATAAAAATGCCGGTTGGAAAGGAGAAACCTGTGTTAATTATTTAGCTAATGACTTAATGTTTAACTACCACATCTGTCTCAAAAACAAATCACTCTTGAGCCTTGAAAAGAAAAAAGAAAAGATAAGAAAGGGACTATGGTAGGCCTATCTGGAGACATTTTGTAAAGAAACGGTCATGGCATGCTCATTGAACTGAATTAAGCCTGTGTGAGCTGCTCAGAAAGAACGCTACTTTAGATCTCACCAATATCGATGAGAATTAGAAATATCCACTGTTAACAGCGTTCTTTGTCCACCTGCCATACTGTAGCTGTTGTGTGTGTATAATAACAGCAGGGGGAGCTCAAACCTACTGAACTAGAACCACACTAGAGCTTTTTCTGTTTCCTATAGCTTCACAGAGAACCAGTGATTGCAGTACTCAGACAGTGACCATAAAGAAGTCAGACAGTCCCCAGACAGTCGGTGGTATTACGGTTATAGCACCTCAGAGGCTGTATCATTCTATTAGACAGAGAGAGAGAGAGAGAGAGAGAGAGAGAGAGAGAGAGCGAAAGAGCCAGATGAAACTACCTCAGTGACACACTGAACTCTAAAGGACCCTTCCCACAGTGGCAAACAATCTTGCTCAATCTTGTGTTAAATACTGTATGTGTTCTCGAGCTCACGTGAGTGTGTGTGTTTGTGTGTGTGTGTGTGTGTGTGAGCGAGCACGTGTTTTCTACAATCCATGGCTCTGGGTAAATGGTCAATTGAGTCCACTTATATATAGTGCTTTTTGCTGAATTTCTCAAACCCAAAGAGCTTTACATTGTTTTGCCTAATTCACACACACACACACCACACACACCACACACACCACACACACACACACACACACACACACACACACACACACACACACACACAGGGACACTTCTACATGTGGCAGGAGGAAGGGGGATCAAACCAGCGACCCTGCAATCTGTGGACGACTGCTCTACTTGCTTAGCCACAGCCTCCCCTACTTGGTTGAGGAAGGTTGAGGTCATGTTGTGTATATCTACGCGGCATCATGACTTAACCTTCCGTGTATCTCCTGTTACTCAGAGGTGTGTGAAATAAACATGATGACGATGATAATGATGTGTACTGTCCGCCATGTTCAGGATGGTATACCTTGAGGCAGTAATGCTGAGTGGTGATGATAAAAGCTTCCAGGCCCAGGGAGGTCTTCCTCAGTTCATGTCTCAGAGCAGTCAGCTGTCTCTGCTGCTGCTCACAGCGTCCCTGCAGCCTCTGGACCTGAGCAACCAAAAAATTTAACAGAATTAGAAGAGAGCGCGAAACTCCAAGAGGTGTCGAAAAGTGGATTTATTTTTCTCTTGCTCAACCATGACTTACCTCCTCCCTCTGCTCCTCTTTCTCTCTTTCCTCTGCTTGCCTCGCTCGCTCTTTCTGTTGAGCCTCCTCCTTCTCTCTCTGCAGGCTCTCCTGCTGCTCCTGCTTCAGAGGGGCCACGCGGCGAGGGGACCCAGGGGGGGCCAACCCTCGCACCGCTGCTGCCGGCCGCGGCCCAGACTGAACTGTGCAGCCAGGGAAAGGAAACATGGCGGGGAGAGTGAATATGTATACCATGATCATATAGGTAGTAGTAGTAGTAGTAGTTTTTTATTCAGTTATTTAAAAACAACAATCCAAAAAAAAAACATATGATTACACACATTCAACAACAAATAACGACTGAAATGCCTAGGCTGAAGCAAAAAGCTTAGTATTGCCTTTATATCTCCATCAGTCCTAAAAAAATATTTACAGTATATACATAGTTTTCAATTTTGCTTTAATCTCAATAGGTGACATCCCCGGGTCCAGGGTTGGCTAGACAGTATACACATTAAACTTTTTTTAAATTACTTGCATAAATTCCCCCGGCATTGGCTGGTGGCCAGTGCTGGTAACGGACTCTGAACTCACTGTAATGTACTGTATACTGTGCCTTTTGTACACTGTCTTGCTCTCCCTAGCGGATATTATAAAAAGAAAACAATAAAAACAATTGATCACAAAAAAAGGGGAGATCAAACATAGAAATGAACATCAAGTTAAAATAGAGCGTGCACTTTGTTTTTCTTAATTCTTTTGAAAAATATACAGGATGTGATATGGAAAAATGTAAATGATATAGCCTATACACTATGATATCTGTCATATTGCATTAAAAGTTATGTGCCAAATCTTCAATCGAACTTGGACAAATCTTCCCTCAATAATGGAACTGATGAGTATTAAATCAGAGGAAATTGGTCCTGACCTATCGCTAACGAGCGTGTTCACGTGATAAATGATGGTAAGTTAATTGAATCTTTGATACAGAGGAAGCCTCCTGGTAATTCCCACTCTGGTTTTCCAAATGATGGACCACCTCGTCTCATGATGAATGTGATCGTTATCAAGAAATGATTGAGCTGCAGCAAGCAATAACGTGAAGACGCTGTTACAGTATACTCGTATTAGTGAATTTGCATTGTGTTTGTGTTTAAACATGAAGCACATTTAGGTAAAGGTTTGACACATTTGTGATGGAGGTAATTTTAAGGCCAGACATGTGGGGGGGGGGGGGGGGGAGGGAGGTTAAGCTGCAGTTAACGTACAGGCAATTTGATTAACCTCTGTGTGAGTCACCTTGTCATGTGGCGTGAACATATTCTTGCCACTGGAGATACACAGCATCAAAAACACAGCAGTACTCGGACGGACAGAATTCTTTCAAAATGTGCCCTCTGTATGTTCACACAGGCTCAAACACACAAGCTTGAATGTCTACACACACACACGCACACACGCGCACACACACACACACGCACGCACACTGATGAAAAAAAATCACTGCAGCCCCACACATCACCTGCCTCAACCATATAACTCAGGCCTACTGAAGCATGACGAGGGGTTTCCATGACAACGCAGGGCTTGGCTTGGGGTGCAGGATCCCAGGTAATGAGTGAAAGATTGCTTAGAGGGAGGTGGGGGCATAGAATGAATGTAGAGTGCTGTGGGCAGCGGGGAAAACCACAGAAGAGAGTGTATAGAGACAAAGAATTCAGTGGGAAGGGAGGGAGGGAGAGACGGTACCTGGAGCGGCTGAATGATTCTAATACATTGGATGTGTTAGGCCTATTTGGAAAGAAGTGACGAGCTAAAGGGAATAAAGCAAACACATACATACATGCAAATAAAGCCTTACATAGACTGAATGAATGAACTAAGCATCAAAAGATTGGAAAAAAAGAGGCATATGGATTTTCAGGGCATAATAATTTAGGCTTTGCTTCTTAAAATGTGCAAAACTGCAAATATCAGCAAATGTTTCCAAACTACATCTTCATCAGTGTCTTTGCCTTGAAGGCACAAAAGGATTTCCCGTCTTTGAAAACAGCTAGAAGTCTTATGTTAATGTCTTCCTCTTTAGCAGGCGCACACACATCTCTCAGGCATTATTCACACACACACACACACACACACACACACACACACACACACACACACACACACACACACACACACACACACACACACACACACACACACACACACACACACACACACACACACACACACACACACACAGGTTCTACCTGAAAGGTTAGGAAGAGTTGAGTGAATACTAAATGAATTTATATGGCGTGTATATGAGTGTCAAGGCAGCATGCAGATGATAGCTGATGGAGGAGGAATAATGATTAATGATGAGGAAACAATGGGAAAAGGTGATGGCAGACCTTGTGAGGTGCAGAGGCTTGTGTGTGTGTGTGTGTGTGTGTGTGTGTGTGTGTGTGTGTGTGTGTGTGTGTGTGTGTGTGTGTGTGTGTTCCTGCCAGGCTGTGGTGAAGAACGGTCACAGCACTGCCTAAGTGAAAACAGTGGAGTGAGCGATGGGAGAAGTGTAGCCGGAGGAGAAGTGTGTCAGCTCTGCCAGGAAAGATGGTTAGAAAATGATTTTACCGCTGCAGAGGCGAGAGTAAGGGAGGTCCAGACTCCAGACTGCATTAGATCGAATCACGGCGTAACAGACAGTGCTAAGCATCATGAATTCCCCTTTTGAAGCTGTGTACAGCCAACAACTGATATTTGAAATGTAAGCAAGTAGCTTCTGGCTGTGTGGGCGAGGTCATAAATATAAGGGCTATTTTTTTTTAAGGTTTGTGAAGGCGATTCAGGTAGGCCTGAAAAGAGGAGTGGATCAGGAAACAAGCCAGTCAAATTAGGAGAGGACTGGACCTAATAGATTAACCTTCGACTTGTCAAACAAAGGTGCAACTCATTATGTTAGTAAGTGCTGCGTACTTGGACAATTTAATAAAACGGAGTCGTCATTAAAGGTGCTATGAGGAACTTTTTAATATTTATGAAACAGTCTAATTTTTCCTCTGATGAAAATAAAATTACATGTCATAGCAAACAAGACCATCAGTGCAAAGAATGCAATTTTTATATTGTAATTATATAGTTGTTCTTCATGGCTTTGTCATGGGTACAACACCTGGCTTAGTAAAGACACTACAGACTGCACCCTTAATGTGTATAGTAACTTTGACAACTCAAAATCTCCACAGTGAAAAAAGGCCTTAAATACCATCATATTTTTCATGTTTATTTCATTGGGTAGAGGTGGATAAAGACATCTGTTTTTTTGTTAACGAGGTAAAAGACTCACCCGGGGTCTGAGGTTTGGGAGGAACCACTGCTAGCCTCTTCGGGGAGGACGGCAGAGAACGTGTGATCTCTGAACTTCGCTGGAACTCCTTCCTGCCGACTGCCAATCAACAGGGAAACAAACAACCAATGTTATTTGGCATAAATTAATCAGAAAAAAAACACTCAAAGACATCTTAATCTTGGATGACAAAGTAAACTCAGCGGTAAAATGTAAAAAAAAAAAAAATCCTTATGTCAAGCTAAGACAAGCACCAAACCAAACATCTTTCCCTGAACACTCCTTGCTCTCTCCCCTTGTTCGCCTTTTCAATTTCTTTGCTGCTTTCTCCCCGCTCAAATAACATTTTTTTCAATCTCTCTGCACCCTCTTGCTTTCATCTCAGTAGTTTGTCGCATAACCATGTCCCAGGGGACTCAGGGTCAAAGAGAAGCAGAGCTCACCGGGGGGGGGGAGTGGGGGGGATGTGCCCATCACCTCCCCGCTCTCAGACAGTGACATTACACACTTTACAGCCAAGACAGTCGGAAACTCTGTCGCAGAGTTGCAGTGTGTAGGAGTAAATTATGTAAAAAGAGTGTGAAATGTGTTGAGAAAAAGCAGTAGATTTGATGAAGTAAGGAGGGAATCTATGGTGAAGAAAAGGAGGGAGGCCTTGAAACGAAACTAATTAGACCTGAAATGGGAAAGATCCTGAACAAATCCCCCACCCCCAAAACCCTGAAAAGATATGTCAGGCCTGCAGAGACAGTGTGCATGTGTGTGTGTGTGTGTGTGTGTGTGTGTGTGTGTGTGTGTGTGTGTGTGTGTCTGTGCTTGCTTGTGTGTTTGTATGGTGTGCGTGAGTGTATGTGCCAAGCCAATATGCTGCTGTTACTAAACCGCAACGGCAGTGCTGTCTTGAACTTGTATGTGAAGTTTCAGAGTAAAAGCTACTTTAAAATGAACCCTTTCTCAAATTCAAATTAGTACAGATGTGAGTATACAGCCACAGTGGTGGCTTTGTGAGGCTGTAAAGGAACCGCATTGCTTTGAGCTAAATGCTAACATGCTCACAGCGACAATGCTATTATTTTGACGCTAATAAAATGTTCAGTATCGTACTAAACTCTTAATCGCTGAGGCTAATTCATTCACAAAATCTGCTAGGACTTGAATCAATACTTCTGAAGGCATACAGTATGTCACCAAAATAAAACCTCAAACATCAACCTCATGGTCACACACTGACTTCAGCTTCAAGAGATCACCTGATTAGTTAAAAGACAGATTGACCAAATGACCAACCAGCAGAAAGAGAAGTAGACAATGTTATTGGAAGACCCCATTGCTAGTAGTAAGAAGCAGTTTGTTTTCAGGGCCTAAGCTGAAGTTATTGTTGACTTATCTCTTAACCATTGAGGCCACATCTTCATAATATATGGATCATGGATCCTGCCATTGAAATTAAGCTTGAGGATTAGGCTCACAAGTCTGTGCATGTGTGTGAGAGAGTATCAGGTGAAAGCTTCTTGTGGGCTCTCTGCACAGAAGGTTTGCTGTCTGTTTTCAGCAGGGTAGATGTTCCTGTTGACTGACAAAACCAATGGGTCTGTACTGTATTGAGATAGCCAGACAAAAACTGAACAAATGGCACAGACAAAACTGGTGTCTGTGCATGTCTTGCAGGCTGACTCCTCAGGTATTCCTTCATCAATAATTTACAGCACATTTAAAATCAGCTCAGGCCTACAGAAATATTGGGATGGGAGAAATCTTCTCACAGCCATGACACTGTCTGCATTCGTAACACACAGACTTGGCTGAGGGAGGAAAAATACCTGTTGGAAACAAAACAACAATGTTGTCGACAGTGTTTTGCTGTCTTAAAGTGCTTTGGGATCATTTTTGCGATATTCTGTTCAGACCTTATTGGCACCGTTAACTACAGTAGAACAGTTAACCCCCAACATCTAGTGGTGAAAGTTCTAGATTGAAACACTCAATCTCTACCAATGGTTTATACCCCTCATGTTTGGAGAATTTTACAGAAACTACAGTGTCCTTCAAGTACATGTTACTAAAGATGGAATCATCATCCACCACTGCCTCAAGTCTTTACACAATAACAAGTGATGAGGTGAATTTGAATTTAGTCATTCATTCTATAGTAACCTCATTATTTGTTATTAGTCTGTTCGGAAAAACATCAATTCCCTTTACACACTGCACCTTGAATGTGTGATCTTTGTGTGTACTTCCCCATAGCTTAAATAGCTAAATGGGTATTTTAAGCTGTTTGATTTCGACAAAAGAAAAATACCTCCAGGGGAGCTTCTTGGCTGGGCAGGCAGGTAGCGGCGGGGCAGGGCCGGGGTCGAGGGCGGCTGGAGGTTGTTGCTGCGACATGGTGGCCCTCTCTGGTGATCTGTCCACGGAGGGCTGGTGGTCACTCTGTGAGGGGGAGGCTCTTCGCTCACACTCAGGCCTGGAATACACAGAATATTGATCAACGTATGATTAGTTGTATCTCCATTGCATTCTCTTCCTCCTATCTGTAATCACATATAGTTTTTTTGTGCAATCTCACAGTGATGGGTAATGTCTAAATGTCTAAATTCACTGGACTGAGAAATGGTTTGTAACCCTGAGGTCTTGCTGCTGCTGCCGCTGCTGGACTCAATCATCTTTTAGTTAATCTGGAGGAGGACACCTCCACACATGTTTACACAGGGGCACTTTGATGCTTCCACATGAGCACGTACATACACAGTAAAAACACAATGCGCACTCACACTCATGAGAGCACTGTTCATCGCTCGTCCCGGCCCACAGTGCAGCTGTAATCTATCAAATGACTAGCAGGACAGTTTACACACTGCTTAATGCCGCTCATCTCCTCATCCCCGATCAATAATGACTCAACAGATTGCCTGCTCTTCACACAAAAGCCAGGGGGTAAACAATTGTAATGTAAAGCCGCCTGTAAGAAGCCATGAGATGGTGCATGAGCCACACATTTAGGAAAATAATATAATATACAAGTTTTTCTTCAGTCTGTATTGTCTTGTGTTTTTGCCAAATCACTCTACGGCTCAGGATTAGAAACAGTGAACTGCATGGAGCCTCATATATTCAGAGCTTTGCCATTGGTATGAATTGTTTCTTTGATTTTATTCCACCTCCCGGGGCATGGACACACACACACACACACACACACACACACACACACACACACACACACACACACACACACACACACACACACACACACACACACACACACACACACACACACACAAGCAATTATACGGTCTTCATGTTAGTGTACAATCTATTATTTTCAGCTAATTACATTGCTTAAAATACTGACTAGATATATTGCCTGCCATTAGGGACCAATGAGCATATTGGCATACATATAGAATGTATTTTTCATACATGTATCAGGATTCAGCAGGTTCTGTTTCATTTTCACATTTGCTTCAAGTTGTACCACTGTGAATGAATGCAGTAGCAAGGATGGGGAAGCATTACTTCGATTGCTGTCAAAGTAACATAACAGTGCATTTTCAGCATTTTCAGCCTTTTCTGTACAGCAATATTGACAAATACAGGGACACTTCAACATGTGGACAAGGCCGCCAGGTATCAAACCATCAATCATGCGATCAATGGACAAGCCACAGGAAGGTTTTGATGACAGCTACTTTGAAGAAAAAAAAGTGTAATGACATGTGCCTGAGGCAATGATGATGAAACGATCCGAGTTATATGTTGTGATCAGCCAGAAATTTCAGGTTGGAGCAAATATGATAGTGCTTGGTCATTAGCTTGGCAGCAACAGAGCAACCTACTGTGCACAGTGCACCCAACCATGTTGCAAAGATAACAAGACACTTACTGTGATTTGTGATCATATTACAAAACCGATTTGTGTTTGGTCAGTGCCAGTATTTGAGCCATGTGTAAAACAGTACAATACTGTATTCTGTATGCAAACATGGAATACTCCATGATAGATTCTGAAAATACTTTTTTTGGCACCTGGAAATAAATTCAACAATTTCCAAATGTTGTTTGGGGTGGGGCCCCACCGTGGGGGTATTATTGCCAATGCTTGTTTGTAACTTAACCTGTGTCAAATTATGTTTCTCTGAAGATTTTTTTTTTAATTTGCTTACACTTGACTGGTAAAACACAAACAATAAGACATTTTTATAGTACACATGAGGAGGCCTCTATCTATCTATGATTTAAGTGCATTGTTTTGCTAACATTGCTAGTTCATCATGTACTGCCTGGTGATGCATTATACACTCCTAAAAGCATCATTCAGTCATCCCAGGAGCTGATTAGCGAGGCTATTTACAGTATTTTCTCCTTGTTAACCGCTCAAGGGCATGGGCAGTGTGTCCTGGCCAGATCTGATCTTGGACAGAGCTGTCATTACTGAGCTCTGCAATCACTGATGTCAACAGGACTTCCAAATTAAATATAACATTTAAAAAAATGTGTTTGTAAATAACAGATTATTAAATGATTTTGCTTCAGGTGAAAGACAATCTTCTGCATGGTGCATTTTCTGCTGTTGCCACCGATCAATTGTCTTGTGGATATGAATGAGGAGTGTGCTCATTAGTCATAGGTCAGGCATGTGGGGACACATTTCCAGGTCTCAAGGCAGAGGGATGAGGAGTTAATGATGACGTTGGGTATAGTCAGTGACACTAAGTCGGGGTATGTTGTGAATGATACAAAGGAGAATGGATTTCAGGGGCTTAGAGAAAGAGAGAAAAATGGGACAAAATCCATTAACGGTAAGAGGCAGCTGATATGCATCACTGATGGGCAAAATGCCAGTCGAAGATGGATATCACTGTGTGAGGTGGAGGAGGAGGAAGCATATGAGATCAGGATGAAGCAAACAAAGGAGCAATGAGAGGGAATGAAAGAATGGTGCTGCGACGGAGCCGGTGGCAAGCTGGGGTTATTATGTTGATGGATGGAAGATCCATAAGATATTAAAAAAGGGACCAAGAAGAAGTAGAAACAAAAAGAAGAAAAGACAGCAGGTTTTTCCTGTTCAGACGGGAGCCATTTTATTGGAACAGTTTGCACCTCATAGCAAATGAATGCCAGAAGAATAATGCTGGCTCATATCTCAGCCCTATTTACACAGACTGAAGAGGATACAGATTTTGGGGTAACAAGATAAACTGAATCCATGTGCATTCTGAGAGTTAACCCCTTGGTGTATACGGAAAATACGGAAAAAAGTAGGTGCACGTCGCTTGGGCGAGTCTTAATTTGATGGTGGATATCCAAACTTGGTGGTGTTATTTTTTTTCTTCACTGTAGCGTCAAGCGCTCTGTGCTTGTCAGCTGAGTCAGCACATTTAAAATCTTCAAAAGAAATTCCCTTGTTGTCCTGAAGGAAGTGATCACGGTGCAGTCTGTCCACGCTGATCGAAGCACACACAGCACACACTGCAGGTGCACAACAGCTGGCAGTGCTGACATGCCAAAGAAATAGCTCTGATGCTTCAAAAACATAGATCCTAGGTTGCACTGTATGCTAAAGAAAGAAACAGCATCTGGCACGAAATGATTCATTGGGATTTTAAGGGATAGCTGATGCGCTTGGTTTGACGTTAAGGGACTAGGAATTAATTGATTTCATCAATGTTCAAAAGGCATTTCTAAGTTGAATACAGTGTAGTAAGATGTGCTCATAAACTTCACAAAAGAGTGATAATATTTTGTACATCATTTTATTTTATAATTGTTATGTGTGCAATTACGAGCATTTTAAATGTGTAGCTGGCCAAGGTGGAGCAAATTTTATTTCATGTAGATGTACTGGATAGTTTATTCGATATAAAAATGCATCATATTTTATAAGCTAGTCATACGGAAACAAACAAACAAATAATTAACAACTAATCCTAAATTGTAGGTTACTTGCTATTTGGAATGACACAATTTTGGCTGCCTTTACATATATTGTGTGTTTTGTGACGTTTCTCAGGTCATTTTAATGAATGCTTTATGTTTCTTCCATATTATAATTGTGTGTGGACGCAACTACAAAATGAAAACTGAGGTGTGAACCACAGTAACAACTGAATCCAAGAGAAATTTCCAGTTTTTTTAGAGAAAGGCAGTGATCATACACTTGATTAGAAGTCTAACCGGAGGTGTGCCTGTTTAATTAGACTACATGTCCTCACGGCAGTTTTACTCAGCACTCTTAAATACAGAAGACATTGTGTGTAATTAAACTTGAAGTTTGTATTCATCAGAGCTTACAAATTTGCCATGCTTATTAATCGGTGCGTCCTGTCAGTTGTTTGAAGCCGCTATAGTGTGTCACTCTTCATCCATCAGTCACAAAGTATGAGGCACTTGTTGTCACCCTGTTATTAACCATTCCTCTGATCTTTTATATTCTCTCACAGTGAATACGGAAATATGTCTGAAATATGTTGCTTAACATGATGTTAAATAATGCTTTTATTCTCTTAAGACAATATTTGCTGGAAATAATCAACCAAAATTAAAATAAACTGCTTCATCCGCCCTGGTTTCTTTAAATTAAGATATTGGAGCTTCACATATTGGATTTAGATTAATTTGCTAGATCATTCGTCAAAATGCATCCTTAATCCACATTTTGCTCAAACTTGATATGATTTATTATACTTCGGTTGAATGTTGAGCTTTAACTGACAACAGCATGCATGTGGCAAGTGAATAAGATTCATGGTTGGTGAGTTGTGTGCAACTGTGCATCCTCAGCTCTGTGTGTGAACGGCAAGGTTAACGCTGCATAGATAAGGCACAAAGTAATTGCGCTGCCGAGACAAAATACCTGGTTCTACAGATTGTGAGATAGATTAGATCGGTAACAGTGGAGCTGACAGCAGCATCAACTGGCCTCCTGTCATATCATCTGTCAGGACTCAGATGTCACCAGATTAAAGGTTCATTCCAACCAGATGGATATGTCATGTAATTCTGCTGTTATGGTAAGATTAAAAGGGAAGACCTTGGTGATAGCGGAAACTGGTCAAATGGCGTTGTAAGTGTAGTCTAAAAAAAATCAGAGTAAGAAAAGGGTTAAGCCAGATCTGGAAAGAATGAGGAACTTATAATTCTTTGAAGTTATGGTATACAAAAAGAGGGCATCTGAGGAATTTACGGATGATGGTGACTGTATGGTACATGGAAACTCTTATTACTGTGCCTTTCAATTAGTGTGTGGTCAAAATCTGTGTGAAATGACTAACTGAGGCAACTATACCTAGGTCTGCTGCTATCAAGATGTAATAGAATATAGGTAAATGGCATGTTGTTTTCCACCAGAGTCTCTCCAGCAAAAAAATGTGCGTGCCTTTTAGATTTTCAGACAACCATAGCCCTCGCTGACAGTGTGAAAGTAACTGTAGGGAAATCAGCACACCATCACTAATTATTTCATTACCACCCAAAGAGAAGACGGATAGAGGTGATGCTTTGGCAAAATCAGTGCACTATCACTTGTTGGCCTTACACCAAGAAACACAACAAAAACATAGACAATTAATGTTTAGATAAGAAAAACTAAAATGTGTTTTTACAAGAACCTTCCGTTTGCTGTTTTACAGCCATACTGAATTGTATTTACATATTTTTATATTAGGGCAGGTATAAAAAACAAAAAACTGTAGGTGTAACATGTATTCCTGTAGGTGGTGCAAGTGTTAAAGTCGTGCATTTGGCATTTTTGAGTTTTTGAGTTACAATCCAGCTCCATGTAGCCTACTGCTTGAAGTCTAAAACAAATGGTTGAAAGACAAACACTGGAAAGAGCATAAAACAAAACAAAAAAACAAAGCTATTATTCATAACCAATACCGCAACACGTGTAGCTGACAGTGAGCTACTATTCAAGCTAAAGGAAACATTAAATAGCTAATACAAGATAAGGCACCACATACATTCTCCAAATAGAGTCATACATTGACAAAATGGCTTATATAGCTAATAGTCATTTTGCCTCATTCTATTCGAAAATCCTTTGCACAGCTTTATTATTAAAGCTCTCTTACTCAATTATATTGTGAAAGAGTATACATTATTTACATATATATTATTTGCCTGCTTTGCAAGACACAACAGAGCATTAAACTGAAGCATAGGGGCAAATAAATTTAAATTGTGTGAGATTATGTGATGTCCACAGGATGCCTACATTTCTTTTCTTTTTTCTTTTTTCTTTGCACTAGAAATAGAATAGGCAGAAGCTAGGGCGGAAAAGCCTACACATACTGTGGAACTAAAAGCAATTCATTGGCAATGCAGACAGAAATGAGGGTTGCTCAGCGGGAGATGCTGTTGTGTTAATTATTTGATAGAAATTAGTTGACCAAGGCTCTTTTCAGGCACAATGCAGAATCACAGACATAGTTTATTTTGCTGGACATATCCTATTAATCTTTAGAATGATTCCCATTAACATGATATGTACACAACACAACACCTAGGAGTACACTATGATCTGTATTTTTGTTTGTTTTGGGCTTAACAGCAGATTTACATGTTTATCTGATTTCGATTGCTCCTGTCTTCGCATTCCCGATGTTTTTGTCAGTCGGGATCATCAGTTAAGCTCATAAACTGTGATTAACATGGAGCTGGATGGAATACGCTGGGAGTTTATCAGTTAATGAACAAGCCCATTGAGCCTGGGCGTCACTGCCACAGCTCTGCAGCTTCACTAAAGCCTCTGCCATGTTGGTTCTTCTCTCCTCAGCCTCAGAATGGCAGCCATATCTAATTGGCCCATCTAATTTGCTGCTCCACTACTGTGTGTGTGTGTGTGTGTATGTGTGTTTTGTGTGTGTATGGATATGTGCTGTGTGTGTGCATACGCAAATTGTGAATATATCTGCGTGTGCACATGCACCAAAAGAAACCATCTGTTCACGGCGTGCTAGCATGAGTCACAGACCAGATCTGAGCCATGGCATCTGGGGTATGGCATCCACTCTCCTCCCCATGCGCCAATCCCTCCATTGCTTCTCTCTCCTTCCGCTCTTTTTTCCTCAATAACTTTCCCCCCTTCCTCTCTGCCCTGCCTGTTCATTGAATTGCTTTTATCTAGCTGACTGCTGCTCAGTTTTCTCTTTGGTTCATTCGATTCCACACACTATCATTTCATTACCACAGGAGGGATAGAGGTGATAAGGCTCTCATAATACAAAGTTTGCTTTGGCTATTGAGTTTCCGTCAGTGAGTCGGCGGTGGCTCAGAGGCACAGGCTTCATCAGCATGCATCCGTTCTGCTTTGTAATGGAGTCTGTCAATCACAGTGGAATTAACAACCTATCTCTCAGGTTTGTTAGTCTAATGCACATGCACACACACACACACACACACACACACACACACACACACACACACACACACACACACACACACACACACACATCCCTGAAACACCTTGACGGACTGTCAGCGGCTGGGCTAAAGGAAGGATTGGGTTAATGGCTAATCAATGTCATATAGAGTAAGCTATATAATACTCCCCCCCCCCCAGATTCTAGACAAGCACATGTACTTGCATGCATACTTATATACAAACAGAGCATAGTTCAAAGTCACCTTGGTTAACGTATAGTGGGAGTGTGCGTAAGAAATTGTTTCCAGTTCACTCCAAATAATCTACGGTATATCTCGAAAGGCTAGCTATAAAATAAACCCGCAATATTAGTGTAAGCCCACCCAAGTTACAGAACACATCCCTAAAATGCCAACCCCCATGTCAATACAGTGCCTTTGAATGGAGTTATGTTTGTTGTGTTCACAGCATTGGAAATCTACAGGAGCTTTAACCGCTTTGCTTGGAACTACTTTCTCATTCAACCGATTTTGCTTAAATTATTTTAATGTAAATTCCTAACAAAATCACATTAAATGAAATGCTATTGGAGTGCATGGCACAAATCTCAGAGCATGCTTTCTCAAAACATGAAAAGTAAAACCATGACTAAGTGCACGGCTTACGGGGAGTAAGTGAAAAAATATGTTTTCTGTGTGAAAGCGTTAATGTTGTGATTATGACCTAAATATGCCTGTATACATGATTGCATAATCCCCCAAGCCGCCAAGTATTCCTTTTCGTCTGCCACACCACCCTCCTTTCCACAGGCAGAATTGCCCATGCACACACATTATACGCATTGATCATGACAGGTTGACGAGCTACGACAGTTGGGAGTTCACACTCCTGGGACAAATACACTAACCCACTTTGCTGAAGCGCAGCAATCCTTTCCCTCTGATCGCTTACTACTCATTAATGATCTCTCCTATCCGTATCACCCAGAGCCCTAATGGAGTCCGCTTTGCTTTCAGATCAATGGGTAGAAACGCTGAAAACTGAGGCTAGCCTTTCTTATCTCTATAATGGAGGTACTGAGTTTGCTGCGGCTCCACCAACATCCTTGATGGAAGGATGTGTGTGTGTGAACTCATCTGTCAATCTGCCCGTCTTTGATCTGAGTCAGAGAGGGTAGATCCCTGAGTGTTAGAGGAGAAACAAAATCTGGCATCGCAAAAACGATCACCGCAGGCACACTTCCACACACTCACCTATGTGCACGCAGCATGCAAGAATAAAAATGTAGATTGAACAGAGAGCCTCTGGAAAAGAGTAAACCTATAAGCTTGTTTACCACTCGACTTAACTTCTACAAATGGGTTTGTGCAGTGACTCAGAAACATGCCCCAATATTTCACATACGACCGACTTGGGTAGCTAGATAATAGTTTCCAAAATTCAATTATTTTGGGATGTAATTGATAATATTTGAAATTCAAATCAGGGAAGGGCTTTACTTTGAACTTTCAGCTTTTCTAAGTCCCCACAAAGACAAAAAACAAACGAAAAAGAAAGAAAAAGAAAAGTCTAAGGTTTTTTCTTTTTCGTTGCTGCAACCGAACATTATATATATAGTAATGTATATGTATATCTGGCCAGTTTCATACACATAGTTTAACACATCGTCAAATGTAGGATGGCTGTAGCATGTCCAGAAGTGGGCAATGCATAGTTTGAATCTAAAAAATATATACATATATTTTCCCCAATTCCTGAGAGAAAAGTTAGACAAAAAAAAGCCATCAGACAACCTATGGGTGAAGCGCAACACAGGTGGTCACACACTGGGGCAGACGGGGCGGCCTCTACGGTCGAGCTCACCTTAGTCTGGAAGGTTCAAATAGAGCGGAGAGTTAAAATGCCTCACAGCTCAAAAGTGCAAGTTAATGCTCCTGCTCTTGCTTCATGCCTCTCTCACTGTGCTTGTGTGTCTCTCTCCCTTGCTCCCTCTCTCTCACACACACACACACACAGCCACACGAAAATGAACATCAAAAGCCTTTAATCTTTTGCCATGTCTTTCACCTTTGATTCCTTTTCGGTCTCACCGTGCTCTGAGCAGCAGCAGGAAGAGGAACATTCCGCTGCAGGCACTACTTTAAAAACTTTTGGTCGTTTGTGTTCAGCTGGCAGGTGTTCATTCGCTTTGTAGTATGGAGCGTGTGTGTGTGTGTGTGTGAGTGTGTGTGTGTGTGTGTGTGTGTGTGTGTGTGTGTGTGTGTGTGTGTATGTGTTTCTCTGGTGGCTATATTTATAAAAGCAGTGCAAATTCATATAGTTCTGATCTGTAGGTGGGAAATCTGCACATTGATAATGGCAGCTGCTTAGACAGACAATGTCATAACAAGCAAGATATTAGGTCACTGTATGTATCTGTTGGATTGCACCAAACAGAAATAGAAAAATCAAAGTCTGTATCTGCGAGAGTCAGTTGATGACAGACAAGGACCCAAGTGCCATGGCAACATATTATTTCTGCTCATTACTGCTCTGCTATTGACTGGTGTTAGACTGTCGATTGTCATTTCACAAATTTACTTTAAAAACTTGAGCCTTGATGTAAGGCACCTTATCAAATGAATGTTTCTGCTTATCAAGATATCCACTGATAATCTTCAGCTTTATTGCACACACACAAATGCCAGCACACTTGGTCAATACTCACAACGCAATTAGAGCTCTACCCATTGATTAACGCCTTCCTCCTATAATGTATTTACTCAAACATGGAACATATATTGATCAATATAAATAGTTCTGGGGCTGTATGAAGCCTATATGACAAGCTTCATGCCAACAACAAAAGAATGGGATACAAAAAAAAAATCATGGAGATCTGGAGACCCAAGGGAGTCCCCCCCCCTCCCCTTGAAACAAGAGGGATGAAATAAGTATGAGTACAAAAGGGGGGGAGCAAAGGGAAGGAGTGATGACATAACAGGAGGGGGGCCTGACGTGCGTGAGAGTGGAGGTGCTTACGTCAACTGTAACTGGGAGAAGAAGAACAAGCTTCCCCCTATGTAGGTCACATTAAAAACACATGCAGCTACCACAAATCCAGCCAACTAACCCACCAGCAGCTCTGAAATCACAACTGCAAGTCAGACTCTAGTTCTCCATGAGTGGGAAAAATTTAACAAATAATCCTACAATCTCTGCTAATGCGGACTGAATCTGCAGCGCAAACCTTTATTATCATTACCGATGAGTCTGGGGAATGATATCCTCTGTTCATTTTTTTGAACAAACATTAAAGATAGAAAAGTGGCCGTGTAAGCTGTTCAATTACACCAACTTTGCAGCATGTCATCACCATTTACTCATGAATTGCAAAAATAATTAGAGAAAAAGGCATATATATAATATTATATACATTATACAATTAATAAATAATATGAATCGTCATATTGGTGCCCCTATTTGGGTCAATCGTGTTCCCTGAATATGCAAACACAAACAAATGAATGATTGAACAATCAATGACACTAGTCCATTCATTATGCCCAACTACTAACAACTTAACTAACAATGTCTATAGCCAGACATAGTATCTCATAAGTCATGTCCTCATGCTGTATAGAAAAATGTGCTTTGCAAAACTGTAGCTCTACCATTGTTATTGACCTGAGGCTTTGAAGAATAAATTGTGAGTGGGGCGGAGCTCAGGAAGAGAAAGCAAACTGTAACATAATGAACGTGGGAGGGGGCTGTTTATGCAAACTATAATTATGAGGGGAATACATAGAAGACGGCAATCAAGACAGTGTGGTTTTAATACTCATCATGATGTAGAGATAAAGTAGGTGTTAGTGGAGGTACCATTGAGATTAACATACCTATACCAGTGCATTGTATATAAAACAAAAAAGTTCAGACAAGATAAACAAGCACATGCTGGGGGGGGGGGGTAAATGAAAAACAGAATAGGAATCAAATCTCACAAATGGTTGCAGTGTATTTGTGTTGAGTGGACTCACGGTGAGCCGCTGTCCTGCAGTCACGGTCACTCTGTGTGCTGTCAGCGGACTGGGCCGAGGAGACGGAGGACACACTGGAGCTCCTGACGAAGCCAAAGGCCGCCAGACGACCGGCGGGCTGACGGCTGGAGCTGAAGCCTGGGGCGCGCAGGCCAGACTGGCTGGCTTTGGGAAGGACAGACCTGGAGGCCGCACACTGGGGCTGGGGCTGGGGCTGGACTGCTGTAGCCATGCCTGTGGCTGGAGCAGGAACATGTTGGGTGAAAACCTGGTCATCTGTAAGGTGAGCACAACATGAAGAGAAACTTGGTTGTTTATTATTTGACTGGCTGTTATTTTACAAAACTGTGAAAAAAGAGAAAAATTGTTCAAGAGGGACATGTAATTGTGTGTGTGTGTGTGTGTGTGTGTGTGTGTGTGTGTGTGTGTGTGTGTGTGTGTGTGTGTGTGTGTGTGTGTGTGTGTGTGTGTGTGTGTGTGTGTGTGTGTGTGTGTGTGTGCGTGTGCATGTGTGTGTGTGTTTGAGTGACTACAGTTAAATCACTAACCAACAATCACATGCCATCAGAATGCAGGTGATTGTGCATAGATGTGATATTGATTTCCCCAATGAATCATTCATCATTCTGTGTTGACTAAGCTTTCAGTGGGCACTAGGACGTTTTCTGTGTTATGGCTCAGACTGCTTCCGCAAGCAAATATAATTTAAAAAAAACTATTTACACAACAACGTGCTAACAGCTGCTTTTGGCTCAGGCTGTGCTTGCAGGCCCGGGCAAGCGGCCAGCAGTTTCTGCCAAAGCCAAAGCTGTAATGACATTCGATATGACACCCACAATTTAGGACATAGCCGATATATATTTCCAATACGTACACTGTGTTTGCCTGTGTTTACACTTCATTACATTCCTCGTTAGGTATTACAGTGATTCTCACTGCAGTTACCCGAAGCCGCATACAAGCCGTGGCTCTGTGCCACCCTGCTTTCTGGACTGAACACCAGCAAAGAAAGCTTAAATGAAAGGTGGATTAGAAAGAGAGACGAAAGAAACACATAATATAGAAAATAGGGATAAAAAAAAGCAATCACAGCTCCATAGTGGCAGCTATTGTCAGTCAGCAATGGGGAGAAATCCTCCCACTCGGTTATCTATGGTTTACAACAGCAAGACAGATGAAATGTGCAAGCATGAACAACCAAGGCTGGACACACACGCACACACACACAAACACACTCACACGCACACAGTGGGGCAGTGGGTAGAATCCACAGGCCTTGGAAAAGAAGTCCCATTTTGGCTACCACAGCCTGCAGTACAAGGTTTTAGATCCCGGGCAGAAGAAGAGCATTATCCCCTGCTGGCTGAGGAGATAAAGTAGGCAGCCCTTCTTTCCTCCCTATTTGGCACAGCTATGTGCTCATGCTACAGCCGAGGGGGAGCCACCACATCACATACAAGAGAGACAGAAAATCTCTGTGAGGGAGAACACAAGCTCTGTTGGTAGAGAGGAACAAAGTGGGACAGAAAGAATGGGAAACGTCACCAGTGTTATTCCCCCTCCAGCCTCACCAGTGCCACTGCTCACTCTTCAATTGCCTCTTTTCCACCTTCCTCAATATCTTCCCATATGCAATTTGGTCTGTTTATTCGATTGGAGCCCGCTCTTCTTGAGTGAGAAGGTCAGGATCATTAAAGATAAATGTCCTCATTTCCCTCCTCTCCCCCTCCCCCCATTAATTCCCTCTGAGCAACGAGGTCGAGAAGTGAGCCTGACAAACATCTTATTTAGCCTAGATATGACAGACCAGGGCTCCTGCTAAATGAAAACACACATTATTCATCAAAATCAAATTATTGATAAGAATTTGATTCCGTCCTTCTCTCAATCTTTGCTTCACTTTATTCTGGTGGATTGTATTATTTCAGCCCTTCCATGACTTTGTCTCGGTATCGTTCTTCAGCTTCCATTTGTCACTTTCTTATTCCACAGCTCACACCTGCAAAATACACTCTATTGGATAAAGTAGCTCTCCCAGGACTAAAATGTGTGGAAGTGTGAATTTGAAAAATGCATCATAAATCATAAAAACCCAGGGTGTTTTTCTTGCATTGCTGTTTACTCCCGTCAGCCATCCCAAAGATTTGAATAAAACCACTTTGGTTTTTCCAGCAGGTCTGAAACACTACCTTGCATTTCTCCAATAAATCCCAAGGAAATTAATCTTAAAACATCCATTGGCTTTCACTGAAAGAATGCACATCCCAAGAAGTTGAGATAAATTGCAGTATGTAGATTGGGCTCAGGGAAGTCGATGGGGACGGTCGGCATCGGATGAGCACCTTAATGACCAGCCCATTTTAATTGCAGCCCAAGGTAACTTGCGACAACCTGTATGGATTTCCCCCGCCAAGCGTCAAATTGCGTGTTATAAAATGTGATACTCGAGTGCCTTGCAATCTCTGCAGAACTACTCGAGCAAAGCACAGCGCTTCATTGCTGCTTAGAAGGGAGGAAGAGAGCCTCAATGAGCAGACGTTAACAGTATAGCTTCAACAAAAAACAGCCTGTCCTTTAAGTGGATGATCCTCTATCATAACAACCCAGATTTTTACACCCTGCACAGTAATTATGTGAGTCGCTGGAGTACTTTGACTTTTCAACAATAGTTACTATAATATGTGTGAAGAGATGTCCCTTCACAAAAGCCTTACAAGTAGTAATTAACAGTGATGAAGAGGAATAGGATAAACAGATATCCCAAGGGAGATGGATACACTTACATAATAGCCCATACATACATGGACTGGCAATGATACACAACATGCTGACCAATGCTTTTGCTACGTACAGTATATGTAATATATATATTTTGCTGGTGTTCATCCAGGCAATGTACTGTATGTATAGGGCAGGGTGCAGCAGGGATAAGGATGAATCAAACTGGAAGACATTGATGTTACTTAGGTGTTTATTACTTCGCACTTCAAAGCCTGTAGTTGCCAGTGGGCAGAGCAGCACCGACACAACATACTACATGTATTCATAGGGATTATGATAAGGGAACCATGTCCCACGTGATAACACAATGCTGATCAATTCTGTGTGTGCTTGTTTTGTAGTGCGTTTATCTGTGATTGTACGTACATAAGCCCCACGAGGCAAAACCGTTTTTTATGATATTGGGTTACTTAAATAAAAGTGACTTGACTTGAAATGTATGCCATTTTGTCAAGGTTATCGCACTCAGGGAGAGAGCACATAAAATATGCATGGAGGTGATAAATGGCATAGCGAGGCGATGAGCACATTTTATACTTCAATATTCCAGTCAGACAGTCCGGCTGTAATGTAAATCTTGACTTGTGACTGGGGTGGTATCTGAATCGCCTGGGGCCTCATTTATAAAGCTTTGCGTGGGATTCACGTGGAAGCTGGCGTACGGAAGAAATGTAGGATGTACGTGCGAACAAAAATATTCGGATTTATAAAACAGTGCGCACTCACGTCCTACGCCTGTTTCCCTTTATACATCACAATCTACTCTAAATGTGGCGCAGCCTTTGCGGGCTTCACGTACCGCCCATATTTACCCATACATAGTCATCGACACGCCCGAATTAATATCATTTACTGAGTGCATGAAGGCGGTAGTGGCAATCGCCGACTGAAAGGGAAATGGAAAAATAAACTCCACACGGTGTGGATCACTGCGGTCACCCCGAAGTACCCGTTGGAGAAGTGGCGAACAGGGAAAATATAGTTTGGTGGCAGTGTGAGCGTAAAGGCGATAGAGTGCAGCCTGTGGCGATCTCTGTGAACGCTGTGGCCGAAATAAAAAGAAGTGATCCGACATAAAAGTGGACGCAAACAAGTGCATATCCTCACACAACAGTGTTTGTGCCACGAGCGGGGGGCACTGAGACCCCCCATGAGATACAGATTCGGAGAATTCATCCCGGGGCAGTGACGGGCGGCGGAGGGTTAATAATAAACTTCACAGTCCCTTTCAAAACACAATTGCGACGTGCTTAAACACAAAGAAAAACACATAGATAAAACGGACTAAAAGCCGTGAAAAAAATCACAGTAGCCTATGTGATGTACAGTAGGCTTATCATTAGTGTATGAAAAGGTGCACTCCTGTCTGCCTGACTGAGGCATCGAGAACAGCGTCAGTGTAAAAGTAATAGGCTGTATTCCACCTCAATATTATCAGAATTAATTCCACAACATGCAGATAGGTTATTCTTTAATAACTGCAGAGCTTATTCGAACGTTGCTATTTTGTTTTTATTTGCACTCATATGTCTCCGTTTGTAGGCTATTTAAGATCCTAATTAGTTTTGTTTTTGTTGGTATCACTCCATGGAAAAATCCGTGGAGGCATTTGTTCATTAGTTGTAAGAATGGCTTCATCCGTTTTGCAAAGGAACTCCCAATATATGATAGACCTACATGGCTTATAATAGGCCTATCTGGATACATTTTACACAAACACATTCGTTCTCGCACTTCATACATGTGCCGACGGAGTCGCCGTTTCTCCTTTCTCCACTTTCTGTGCGTACGCATGGGTCAGAGTTTGCGTGGAGGACCGCACATCTCCCGTCAAGTTTGGTTTTTATAAATCCCAATATTTGCTTAGAAATTGGCGTGCGCCCTCTCCTGGGCGTACGCAACGTTTATAAATGAGGCCCCTGGATAAGAAATGTTGGCTTTGTTGAAGAGAGAAAGTGTCAGCATGCTTTTTATTTATTTATTTTGTTTTGGAGATGGCAGCCTTCTGGAGCAGAAAGAGTCCCCTCAGAGTACTTCTTAAATCCCCCTTCCAATCAGATCAACCCAAATTAATCTCAGAGAACGCAATTTTAATGAGCTGCCTTCATCTAATGCCAATTTAAGGGGGGAAACAGTCCCACCACTGCTTGTTGCTGCAGGGGGAGAAGAAAGAGAAGGTATCTCCTGTGAAATCTACGATGTGAAATGTTGGTCTGCTGAAATTAAAATCTGATGTGTACCGTAGGCCGGCTCCATCTGACATTCCAGTTGTTTTTCTGTTCGAGACATGATAATGAGGTGAGGCGATGCACGTATAGTATGGTATTACCTGTGTTATCTTGGCTTTTCTGATTGGTCGCTGGGCTGACAGGTTGGACTGGCTGGCTGAAGACAAGCATTGACCTTTGACCTTGAGCAGGAGCCCTGCCCTTTGCTGAAGCAGTGGTCGTCCTGGTGACGGCTCCGAGGCCCAGACGCAGACCTCTGCCGGAACGCAGCAGACTGCCGCTCCCTCCGGCCTGCGCGGCTGTCCGGGCCTGCAGTGCGTCCTCAGCACTACTGCCTTTAAGACTGGAAGATCTTCCCATCTATAGATCAAAGTTATGAAATTAACAACTTATGAATGCTATCAGATAATTGTCTCCTGGATTTGTTTTTACCTTCTATCTATCTATCTATCTATCTATCTATCTATCTATCTATCTATCTATCTATCTATCTATCTATCTATCTATCTATCTATCTATCTATCTATCTATCTATCTATCTATCTATCTATCTATCTATCTATCTATCTATCTATCTATCTATCTATCTATCTATCTATCTATCTATCTATCTATCTATCTATCTATCTATCTATCTATCTATCTATCTATCTATCTATCTATCTATCTATCTATCTATCTATTATTAATTATGAATTGCATTGTCAAGTTAAGAAAAAGGCCCACAAAACTTAATGCATCTTAACAGAAAATGAGCAAGGAATAAACAAACAGGAAAGCCATATTAAGACCAGCCTATGTAACAAAAAGAACAAAAAAAATATTTGTCACCCTTTTTTTTCTTTTGTATGCTAGCTGCCCTTTCCTGCTCTATTCTTTCCTTCTCTAGGGTGTCAGTGAGGAAACAGCTTGAAATATTCTTTCCCTATTGGGTTCCTTTCCTAGCTGCAGCCTTTGGATAACATGTGACAATCAATAACCCCAACAAATGTGATGACCAACCCCAACTGGAATTTCATCATCAAGGCTTGGAACCATCCAACAAATAGTTTGCTAGCTAACAACCATCTAAACTATAGCTTACACTTCACACATTTTAAGGGTAACAAGTGTTTTGTTATAAACCCATTGTGTAAAAGCCTAGAAGAAAAATACTGAGGAGCTAAATATTTTCAATTTGACATGACAAACACAAACAGTCCTCCCACCTCAAATTCAGCTGTCTAACTCCAAGGATAACTATGTAAGTGACCTCTGATCCCAATTCAGGATATTTCAATACCAACACTTCACAGACAACGCCTTCTGGTGCCGAGATATAACGAATGTGACAACCAACCCCTGTGACATATAACCCCGTTCTCCCCTATGTGTGAAAAGCCAAATATTTAGAATATGCTTTGGCTGATTATATGCAAAATACACCATATAGTATCTAATAAGAATTCACTTACATCAAATTGGACCTGTTTAACATAATTCAGTAGTGTCTCTCAACAGCATTACCCTGTATGCTGGACAAAATGCTGACATACAGTACATGCAGTGACACATAAAGCCTGCCAGAATCATATTGTCCCTGTGGGCTTTGTACTTCAAAAGGCATTAAGAATTGATTTCCACATGCTGGTGCTTGATGCTGTACAGTATGAATATGAATGCCAAATCAAGCTATTTAATCAGAATCAATATGGGATGATTTTAAAGCGATAATGAGCAGCTAGCTCTCGTAAGAGTGGGAATTAAAATGCAGAAGAGCTGTGATCAATTATACATGGTTCACTGTGGCAATTAAATTATGGACAGCAGCTAGCGATACTGACATGCGAAGTCATCAAACATATAACCAAAGAGGTTTGTTTTTTCTACTGAGTTTATATAAGATACTGTTTATCACAAAGTAATTATATCTGGCTAATTGATATAGGAGTCATCATAATAAAACCCTATGTCTGTTCTTTCTTTGTGGTTTTTGTGAATGTGCTTTGACAGTGGATTACACTGGATCTCATCATAATAGAAAAGCCTTTGATATGATATATAGTGTATTTATTACAATATAATTCAGAATGCAAGCTTCATTCCTCTAATCCTCTTACAATATTAACTTATAATAATAATCTTATAATCAGATGTAGTGAAGCCTGCACGTATTACTCACCTCAGATGGCACCCCATAGAAGTTGTCTGCTTTGCTGGACAGTTTTGGGGGGGCTGTGTAGCTGTGTGTGTGTGCAGGGGGGACAGTGTGTGTGTGTCCGGGGGGCCTGATACTCCTGGTCAGCATTCCTGATTGGAAGATGTTTTTCTGCATATCCTGACGGTACTTGTCATAAAGCAAATTGGAGGCACTGAGCACTGGGGCTCCCCTGCCTTCTGCATCAGACTTGGAGGGGTCTCTAGAGGCTTCTCTGAAAGAGGTGGGCGTTTGGCTGTGTGTGTATGCTGTGGGTCTGGATGGAAGAGAGGACACCTGATAAGGGCCGTCGGAAGCCTGGGGTTTAAACTGAGGATTCTTTCGGACAGAGGTGATGATTTTGGGTCGAACTCCTTTAGGTTTAAGTTTGGGCGATGGGGAGCTCTCTTTGGAAACAGGGTTGTGGTTAGAGCTCTGCTGGTTGTTAAGAGGCGCTTTTGGGATTCCACTTGTGCTTATATTGGTTGAAACTGGTGCTCTCAGGCAACTGTTGCCATAGCCCTGAGCTGATGTTGTCACAGCAGAGTCGCATCCCGACGGGATGTGTCTAACCACTCCAGAGATATTCCTGGAAACGAGGTACGTGGAGGGTTGCCTGCGCGGTGAACCCTGGGGCGTCCTGAGAGGGGAATGGGGAGGGGTAGAAGACCTGGAATCAACCGCTGTTCTGTTGGGACTGGAGCAATGCCTTCTGTATGTGAGTTGAGTCTGGGGTCTCTTCTCCATGGTGGAAGGATTGGGAGGACTTGACTTATGCCATGCAGTTGTAGCTGGCTGTTTTTCCACCATTGGAGCCTCCCTCTGGGCTGCTGTCTGGTTGGACTGCCTGGGCTGCGAGTTTCCAGATGGGATGTACAGGGATGAAAAATCTGATGGTTCACGTAAAGACGATCTGGTAAACTTTCTGTTTGACTCATTAGTGTGTGAGTCCGGAGGGTTTTTGGGGGAAGAGGGTTGCTCTGTCTCGGGTTGATGATGAGTGGTGGGCTGTGCTAAGCTTCTAGATCTCCCCATCTCCGTCTGACAGAGGGGTCTGACCAGCTGTTGCCGTCGTGGTGGCACTACCCTGTCCTCAAATCCGGCCTTCCTCCTTTGGCCGAGCCCCCCGTCACAAGACAATCCATATCTATGATAACTTCCTCCCTCCTCCTGTCTTTGATCCTGGCTGAAGTATTGAGGACGGCCATGTTTCTCCTGAGGATGCGATGGTGGTGAGGTCTGGTTGGCATCTACAGGGCATGCCTGTCTTCTGGTCTGGACTGAGGTAGTGTTGTTTGTATTGGGATAAGGGTTGGTCCTGGAGTTGAGTGACAGTTGTGCCTCTCCACTACTATCCAACGCACTTGACAGGCTCCCACTGAAGGAAACGGCAGACAGACTGGAGACGAACACATTGGTCTCCGACTTGGACTCTTTCAGGCCTCCTCTCCGTCTCTCCCGGTCTCCCGCACTTCCTGACCTGGTGTCCCTTTTCTCTTTTGAGCTTGTCTCGTACGCGTCAAGCTCTTCAGTGCTGTGACAGGTCATCCTTTTCTGTATTCCTCTCTGTATTCTGCTCTCCGTTTTGTTGCTGTCATTGTCATTTCTCCTCACTTTGATCGAGGCAGAGCTGGCAGTTGAGCAAGAGGATATGGACATAGGACCTTCGTCTTTTCCATCTCTCATGCTTCCTCCATCATCTTCATCACCCTCATTCTCCTCATGATCCCTGTTTCCCAAGAATGTATGTATCTCCTGACACTCCAGAAGCTCAATCTCTCTATACTCTGGCTCCATGCATCGCTGCTCAGAGCCCCAGATCAATAGCTTGTTGGGGGAGTCCCTCTGAGAGACCAAAGGAGGGATAGAGCTTGTGCTATACCCTGTTTCCTCTATCAGTCCTCCTTCCACTTGATCACCTATTGTAGATAATTGATTGGCATTATCATCCCCAGATTGGGGGAACTGGATATTTGTTTTGTTTCCTATCTTTTCCCCTCTATCAACATTGACCCTCAGTCCCTGGAAGCTAGTTGGAACGCTCATGTTGGACTGATTCTTTTGGCGCAATCAAAGACTCCTTCAGGATGCCGAGGCCATCTGTGGACCTTCAAATGTTTCTTGCCAGCACGTCTGTCCTACTGAGGGTCTGTGAGATGATGGCCCTTCAGTTGATTGTTCCAAGGACAAAATGTCATCTCGGGAAATCTTTTTCACTTCAGCTAACCACTTGCATTTGATGTGAGCTAAAAAAGCTGTCTTTGATGGATCTTCTGGGAGATGGTCTGTTCAATCTGCAACAAACAACAACAAAGGAAACTGTCAGAGAGGGCAACACATGTTCCTGACTTGCAGCCATATTGGGACATTCCTTTTTGCAACACATATAATTGGATGGTCTTTGAAACAAAACAGAACTGGCTGCCCATGTAACAAAAATACACAGGAGGATTTACAGGAAGTGAAAGTCTTGGAACTACCTTGTTTTTATTTTAAAGGCATTTCTTGCAGTTATCAAGAAAGAGCAGTACATGCTAATAATAGGAATGCAATTATCAATTGATGATGGATGCTCACCATAGAACAAAATAATAAGCCTGTTTTCATGTTAGTGAAGGAATCACCCTCGGGATGCCTAACGAAGACAGGCGAGGTGTTTTTAGTTTTATCCTCAAGAGACATTGAGTGGAGGGGGAACGTCCAATGCACGTTCAAACCATTTTTGATTTTATAGAATATACAACACAAGCTACCAGAGACTTTACATGGGTAAGTGCATGCTTGAAAAACATGAAAATCATATGTGGGCATCGTAACAGTCGAGGAGCAAAAAACACCAGCGTCTGATGACTACAGGAGGGTTAACACTCTTCTCTCAACATGTCATCCATAACACGCCATATGGCTGATTAAGCCAATGCGCCCTGATTCGATGCTACACCACAACAGCACATCCTGCTTCATTTAAAAGTGAAATTCAGTAGGACGCACTGAAAACCTGAGATTCAAATGGCTGTGTCGCTTTGAGGAGACATCATTTCAATGTAACAGACGGTATGTGCTGACATGTACAGTTAATAAGTGGGCAGATGGCGGGGAGGGCAAACGTCTGAGAGCTTTGGTTACACTATGTCGGTGCAGGATGGCGGCAGGACAGTTTAGACAAAAAAACACTCCCAAGAAAACTAGTGACAATGGCAACAAAAAGGACTGCTATGTTTTTTGCTCTCTCAGAAAATCATTTACATTTCTCTTTCTTTACATTTTAGGCTCTCCATAATTATGCAAGAGCTCTATGAGGAATTGATCCTTCTGCCTTGAAGCAGAAGCCACTGAATATTAATTTTCTCAGTACTTATCTCACAATATCTGTTGTTTGCTTGTCCGTGAAAGCCCAGCCTTGTTTTTCCTACATTATGCACACAGCTTGGATATATTTGAGTCATATTCTATCAAACCTGTCAGATAAAAGTTTCATCAAGTCGTATGTCTCTTTAGGCAGTGACTATTGTATATTCAGACTAAGATGGTCATTATGAAGTCAAATATTTGTCTTTGAATCCTCCCACTGAATATGTGAATAGGTTCCGAAGTTCATTCTGATTAGGTGCATTCTGGTGTGTATGTAAAATAATCCACAATTGTCTTCTGCACTCTGCATCTGTTTACAAAGCTAATATTTACCCTTAGCTGGTGCACAAAATCAAATGATTATCTAATCATAAAACACACACACACTGAAATGTGTGCAGAAAATTCAAGACAGGGATGGAGAAGCAAGAGACCAGGAGAGCAAGAGACGACAGCACATTGTTTTAGAGACTGAGAGGGGTCTCCGAGAGGACATGGTGGCAGATCGATTATGGCACTGATGTAGCACTGAAGGTTTTGCTGATGACAGCAGTCCAGGGAGGCTGAGTGGCGCGCTAAGCTTGGTCACAATGGCTGAACCAGAATAAGCTGCACATCCCCTCACAGCCAGACGGGCAAACAAAACTAATCTGGCAAAACACTAAACATGATCAGACAGAGAAAAAAAAACACTTTTGACAGTAAATAAACGACACCTGTTGTTATGATAAAAAAAAACTATCAGAAAGTAGATGTATCTTGGGATGCTGCAGGGGCCATGTGTTTGAGGAAAAAAAACTTGACAGGTCCCCCCAGATGTCGCCCTGCTTTATGTCGGTGACATACATACTTAGGTGCTAAAAGTAAAGAGGACCGCATGGGACTGAATGGATGAAGCTGGACTGGAATGATGTTTCTCTTGACTAGAAAATGAATTATGCAATTATACATGTGGATAACATGTTTCAACTTGCTCTTTGAGCAGAGGAAATAATGTTAACAGTAAAAATGCAACTTTTGTATTACCAATTATACACAATGAGAAATAAGATAAATGTACCTGATGATGATATGGTGAGATCAAAATAGTTAGAGATACAATATATAGTTTTTGGTGGTATTCAGAGCATACCAGGTAGGATTAAGTGATTTTTATTATTCCTGCATATACAGTCATATGAAAAAGTTTGGGAACCCCTCTCAGCCGGCATTATAATTGACTCTGCTTTCACACAAAAAAGATAAAAGTGGTATGTCTTTCATTTACCAGGAACAGCTAAGTACTGGGATGTTTTCCAAACAAAGATTTTTTGAAAAGCAGCATTTAGTTTTATGAAATTAAATAAAATGTGAAAAACTGGCTGTGCAAAAATATGGGAACCCTTGTGGTCTTGCTGATTTTAATGCATGTAACAGCATGTAAAACTGAGGACTTTAAACACAAAATTGGTTGGATTATGTTGTTAAGCCTTGAACCTCATATAAAGGTCTGTTTAATCATGATAAAAGGTATTTTAGGTGCCTAAATGCAAGTTCCACTTCTCTTTGACTCTCTGCAGAAGTGAGACAGAATGCGATCATCAAAACAGCTCCCAAAAGATCTTAAAAACAAAGATTATTCATTGTCATGGTTTAGCGGAAGGCTACAAGTAGCTTTCCCAAAGGTTTCAATTGTCAATTTCTACTGTAAGGAACGTTGTCAGGGAATGGAAGGACACAGGCACAGTTGCAGTTTTGGTGCAAATTGCGCTGAATTGTTGAACGATGTACAGATACACAATCTGCAGCCAGATGTTCTTGCAGGCCTTTGGAGGTGATCTGTGGGTTGTGTGCAACCATTCTCACAATCCTCCACCTATGCCGCTCCTGTTTTTTTCTTGGTCTGCCATGCCTGGGTTTAACTGCCACTATGCCTGTTTCCTTCCATTTCCTGACAACGTTCCCTACAGTCGAAATTGACAATTGAAACCTTTGGGAAAGCTTCTTGTAGCCTTCCCCTAAACCATGACAATGAACAATCTTTGTTTTTCAGATCTTTTGGGAGCTGTTTTGATGATCCCATTCTGTCTCACTTCAGCAGAGAGTCAAAGAGAAGTGCAACTTGCATTTAGGCACCTAAAATACATTTTCTCATGATTAAACAGACATTTCTATGAGGTTCAAGGCTTAACAACATAATCCAACCAACTTTGTGTTTAAAGTCATCAGTTTTACATGCTGTTACAGGCATTAAAATCAACAAAACCACAAGGGTTCCTATGTTTTTGCACAGCCAGTTTTTCACATTTTATGTTATTTCATTTCATACAACCAAATACTGCTTTTCAAAAAATCTTTGTTTGGAAAACATCCCAGTACTTAGCTGTTCCTGGTAAATTAAAGACATACCACTTTTATATTTTTTTGTGAAAGCAGAGTCAATTATAATGCCGGCTGAGAGGGGTTCCCAAACTTTTTCATATGACTGTATATGCATGTTGAGGTGATCTGAGCTGGAATATTTGATGAAGGTATAGGCTTTGTTTCTGCTGATGCTGTGAGAACCAATAGTTGAGGTAACTAGTTGGGGAAACGCCTTTGGGGAAAAAAACATTAGGATGCAAAAACCAAAGAAGAAAATTGAACGGTCCTGCTTCTGTTGTCAAGGCAATGCCGTATCCCATGGGAATTGGAGAATACGCATCATGACCCCTGTGTCTTCCGTCAGGGGGAAAGGTCAGCGTTAGAAGGAGAAGGCGCTGCTCTGAAGGTCAGCTTTATGCCTTTTAGCCTCACAGCTCATGCATACATTCTGCCGGGCCACACTTTCTTATGTGAACTCACACCCATGCACAGCAGTGAGAAATAACACACTAAATATACACACAGTGCTAGAATACCTGAGTGACTGCTATTTTCTTTTCTACCAGGTACATGCTACCCATCTAGGAGCAATCCTATTCCTGCAAGTGGATATGGATGGGAGATAGAAAAAAAGAGCTTGGGGCAGAATAAGAGTCCATATCTCAGCAGTGATCAAATTCAGTAAAGGACTGGAATTGATGGTTTTTCACCGCGCTCCTAACCTCAAGTGCTGCATTTAACTAGACAAAGCTTTCCCTCAGAGGGTGGGAAATGACAAGCTGAGAATATGAGACAGGATGAGGGACTCACTGGAAATGGGGAAAAGGATAAATACAATTTAGAGTGTAGTTTAATGAGAGAAGAGGAACACTTCCTCACCCTCCCTTTTTCCTCCTCTGTGAATGTGAGCTGGTCTGTGTGGGTGAAAGAATGACTGGCAGACATGAGGTGGGAGAGAGGATGAGACATGCAGATGGATACAGAGAGGAGGAGCGCTGTCGCAGGAGAGCTACAGCTTTCTAATTAGGCTGGTGGAAGGGAATACGTGATTTGAGCTACAGAGCCCTGTTTCTGAAGTGACATACGGATACAAGCTGAAGATAGCAGAGGGAAGTAATTATTGGAATATCTACACTATATATACAGTATATAAAGCTAATGAGTGCTACATTGCTCCCATTGATAAAACGTGTAGCATATATTTCCCTTTTTATACATTTCTGTTCTGCAGATAGTGTATCTTAAGCCCAAAATCTAAGAAGTAGACAGTAAATGGACTGCCCTATCCTTGTTTCTCTCTGCAAAATGAGTAGAGGAGAGGGGTTTAGAGATGGTAGAGATGGAGTTTTTTTTTTTTTTTTTGCTGTAGGGGAGGTAGTTTCAATTTCTAAGTTGGCCGTTTGCTGCAATATTCACAATGGTGTTATGGTTGCCACATTTGTTTGTTGTCTGTCTGTCCTCTTCCAGGTTTCCAGGTGGTGGAGATGTAGATCTGAAGTCCTCCTGCATCCACACTAGTCACTATTCATATTTTACTTTAGTATTATTATTATTATTATTATTATTATTATTATTATTATTATTATTATTATTATTATTATTATTATGTAAACACTGTGTCAATGATTGTATTCCTTTGTGATTTTCTGTACATGTGACATCTATTGCATGAAGTCCGTCCTGGGAGAGGGATCCCTTCCTCTGTCACTCTCCTTGAGGTTTCTCAATTTTTTAAATCCCTTTAAAGGGTTTTTTAGTGGGAGTTTTTCTCAGCCGAGCTAAGGGTCTAAGGGCAGAGGGTGTCATACTGTACGGAATGTGAAGCCCACTGAGACACATGTCTATTTGTGATATTGGGCTATACAAATAAAGCTGATTTGATTTGCCACAAATAAAAATAAAAAAATTCTAAGTGAAGAGAAGGATTCAAATAATATAATCATAATGCTGGGGAGGCTCTTGCTTTTTTCAAAAAAAAATATCTAATTATCTAAATCATAACTCATTTCTACCCCAATGGAATCCATACACATGTGACAACACAAAAACCGTGTGTGTCTATGAGCTCATTGTGTCACGCACGGACACACTCACCTGCAAAGACACACACATCTACTGTACATGTGCAGGCTCACTTTTGTCTCAACGTCTTTGTTGTCGGTCCAGCAGCACATGTGGCTGTTACAGGAGCCATTTGTCTTTGGCACTTTGCTTTATCCTTCTCCTCCCCCACAAGAGAGCAGACAGGTTTTATAGCTCCCAGGGGAACCCCAATGACACACACCAACACACACACACACACACACACACACACACACACACACACACACACACACACACACACACACACACACACACACACACACACACACACACACACACACACACACACACACACACATTCACACATATTCAACCTGTGCCATCCCTCTTTCATACATATACACACACACACACAGATGTGAATTCCGGCACACTGAGAGAGAGGTAAAAGAGATGGGGGGGTGGGAGGGGGGAGGGGCACAAATGGACAGAGTGTCGACGTGGGCGTAATCATAATTTATGACTCCTGTTAGTGTTAGCGCATGACATAATTAGATTTAGTGCAGGGTTTTTACATTTAAAGGCAGTGTCAGTTATCCTTAAAGATGACACTCCGCTCCTTTCTAACACAGTACATGTGCTGTGTCTGTGTATGCGTGTAATTAACTAATGACATCATCCTTGCATGTCCTTGTACACTTTTCCTGAGGCCAGATTGTGTTAGAGATGTGTGAATGCGAGTGAAAGTGTGAACTTGTGAACATCTATACACTGATACATTTGAGGCTCTTGCGCACTCGAAAAATAAACTGGCTTATGTTGTGCACACAGAAACAATCATGCTCTTCTTGTCCATTTTTCTTTAATACAAGTTTCCCTCTCTTCTTGTATCATATGCACATACAACCATCTGATAGGTTAAGGCTTAGAGGGAATGTCTATTCGGAAAAAAGCTAAGAGTCATCCATTTCTTCTCCTCCCATCTCTGTCAATAAAACAACACAGACAGAAATAGCACTGAAATGAGCTAAACACTCAAATCTCGCAGGAGACACAATGGACACCCCGTGGAGATGCGACGTGTCATTGCGCTGTGCCTGAGAGCTTGTATGTGTGAACCAATCAACAGCTCGCTACGCACAACAAATGGGATTACCATCACTGGGAGAACAGTGAAGCAGACCTGCTAAATATCCCAAAATAGTATCATCCAGTTGCTTGATTGCTGCTCTGCACTTTCTCTAAAGATGTAGGAACAACAACAGAGCTTATCAACAATCTTTCCTCCCTCGACTGCAGCACAGCAAATCTTCTCAGAACAGTATTCAATTAACCTTCAGTCCCTTGAGAGAATCCCTGCTTTTTCAGCCCGTTCTAACATAAAAATAAAAATCTTTTCAAGTCTGTCTCTATCTCTTCCTCCCCGCCATTCCCTCTTCCACCTTAACAATACAGAGTTTATGAGGACAGGGCGAAGTGATCAATCCCATTTTGGTCCTGGTAGACGGCACATCAGCAGACTACTTCTGCCCAAATAATCCCCCTTCTCTCTCTCTCTCTCTCTCTCTCTCTCTCTCTCTCTCTCTCTCTCTCTCTCTCTCCCACTCCACTCCCACACACACTTTTGGTAGTACCCCCAGGGGGAGTCATTCTACATGGCATTGGGGAACTGTAACAGGATTTCTGCAGGATCTCAGGTCAGGATGAGTGGTCACACCTAACTCAATGAGGAGAACAGGTAAATCAGATTACTGCAATAAAAGATGATTTATTCATTCTATTTTGCTTTGGTGTTTGCTACCTGGTAGGAAACCAACCAGAACATCACTATATGCCGATGATGCAATTTAGGCTATTGGATGAAGTGGAATGAAAAAACTGGAGGCACATGTTCCTCACATCCATCCGTCAACACATCACCAAACACAAGACTCGTCTCTTTGTTAGTAGCAGAGCTGACGAGATCAACTGTGCAAAAAAAATAATAAATAGGAAACAGATGATCACACGTACACAACGTACATTGAAAGTGTCACTTTCTGAACGTGCGCAAGCAAGGCATACACATGTGAACACATACTTCGTCATGAGTAGGCTACCACCAACACACACTCAGGCAGTTACAGTCGCTGCAGCAGGAGCAGAAACAAAGAGAAATTTTCTCATCGGGAGAAAAAGTGGCTTGCAAAATGAGGTCTGTCACACACATAAAAATAAAAAAATTCTAATTAAATGTACCATCTCCTTATTTTTCCAGCATTGCTTTTGGCAAGTACAGGGAATGGATCTCCACTAAATCAGACATGGTGGTGCTTCCCTGCTTCCCTGTCTGTTTTTGCTGCGCTGTGCAGTCTGCGAGGAGAGATTGTGGTTTAGATGGATGAAGTGAAGTGACAAATGTGCAGGAAATTAAAAGAAGAACGACAATGGGAATGAGAGAAATTTGGAGGAGAAAGAAAAACAAAGAGGAGCTCGGATTAGTCTGATCAGAAATAAAACGGAATGCTAACAGTCTGAAGGAGAGAATAAGAAGGAGGAGGAGATGGAAGAAACTAGACATGGGTTTTATTGGCTACGAAAGCCCTGCAGACAAAACAAAGAATAACATAGATCCAGGGCTGGCATGGAGGAGAGGAGGAAAACGGGGGTGTCTGTCCACGCTGGTTGCACCGCATTGTTATTTGTGAAGCCCCTCCACCCACACTACCCCTCGCTCCTGTCGCAGAGAGAAATATTAACTCTTGCATGGCTGCTAGGAGAAACTGTACAAGGGGACAAAGAGGAGAGGAGAGGAGTTCTCTTCAAATGCAAAGCGGTAGCAAGATAATGAATTCAACGATAGCAGAATCCTCCACGGGGCCGTAAGGAAGTTGGCCGTAAGGAAGTTGGCTCACGCTTATACAAACACATGACACACACACAGACACACACACAGACATACACAGTCAGACATAAAGCTGGCAGGGTGAGATGGCACAGACAAAGAAAAGCTGAGTGCAACTTAGACAGGCTGAGTCACTCTTGTGTTTATTTTAGGAGAATATGATAACACAAACAAATGATGCTGCAGAGCGAGGAGGGGGCGGAGCAGAATGGGGACGTGGGGGATTTTTTAAATCAGTATTGAAATGTGTGAGTGTGTGTATACATTGCGCGGGGTGATATGCAAGTGGCAAACCCCAGGGGTATGGGGGAAGGGACAACTTGGAATTGAGCGGTGAGAGGTGAGCAGAGAACAGAGATGGCTGAGGGTATTTGGGGCCGTTGATGATGTAAAAAAATTTAATAAAAATGGTAATGGTTTGAAATGGCTGTGTGTTTGTGTGTGTGTGTGTGTGTGTGTATGTGTGTGTGTGTGTGTGTGTGTGTGTGTGTGTGTGTGTGTGTGTGTGTGTGTGTGTGTGTGTGTGTGTGTGTGTGAGTGTGTGTGAGTGTGTGAGTGAGTGTTACAATTTTTACACGTTGGACAAAGGACAGTGAGAGAGTACAGGACATGGCAAAGAACTCCTTTGGGAAACTATGGAGGCATTCTGCTCATGTGCTGCTGTTCTGTCGGACATGTTTATTTTTGGGAACGTGGAGAAAGCTCAAAAAGAATGCGTTAGACGTGTAGAGCGTGGTCAAGTTTCATAAAAAATGAATGCTGTGTATTCACTTTTTGTGGCTGTATACAGTCACGTATTTAGCCCTCGCAGTTCTGTTCCATCAAACAAAATCGGCACTGCTCACACTTCCACGCTTTAAAGATCTTTCATGGAGTGGTATTTTTTTACCTAATAGATGATGTCACTTGCTGACTGATATAATTGAAATGACTTGGTGAACAATAACAAACAATACATCTCCCTCAATCATCCCTTAAAATGATTGAACAAATTCAGGAAATGACTGCACACACATTCATGCACACACGTGAAAAGGATCTTTCCTGTTAACTCCCTAAAGGACAGGGAAGTGTGTACGTGGATGTGTATTTGTATGTATGTGTGTGTGTGTGTGTGTGTGTGTGTGTGTGTGTGTGTGTGTGTGAAGTGTGTGTATGAATGTGTGTTTGTGTGTGTGTGTCATCAGCAGAGGCGTACCTCTCTGTTCACCCTCCGATGTCCTGCTTGTGACTGCAGGGGAGGAGCCACAACAAAGCTCATTGCCACCTTCCAGACAAAGACAGCGTGGATTTGTGAAAGTGTGCTTGCATGTGTGTTGACACTTCATTCACACTGAAGTCCCAGACCCACACACATACACACACAGGCACACACAGACACACACACACACACACACACACACACACACACACACACACACACACACACACACACACACACACACACACACACACACACACACACACACACACACACACACACACACACACACACACACACACACGCACACACACAAACACGCACGCACACACATCCTCATACAGAGCAAAAAGAAAAGCCTCCTTGAGGGATCACAACACAGGATAGTGAAATGACTGCCAAACCAAACCACTGTGAGTACAACACTTTTGCCTGAACAAAAGAAAAAAAGGAGCAATACAAGCAATACATGTTTAAATGACACACTGACACCCCCCTTTCTCCTGCACTGCACTTATACTGTGTGTTTGCTCCCTTCCTCCCTCCCTCCCTCCCTCCCTTCCTCCCTTCCTCCCTCCCTTCCTCCCCCTCCTTCTCCTCTGTTCTGTCCTATACAATGACCTTGAAGGTTGCACCGGTGCACTACGAACACTCATGGGCTTTGAGACAAACTGTCTTACCTGCAGAAACACAAGCACCTGAGCCCTGAGCACTCACACACACATACACACTAACATATACACACACACACACACACACACCTACACACACACTGCTGCGAGTGCTTTTCCGGGCACAGAGATCTTCTGAAATTGATCGCCGTTCAGGCATTGCAGAGGTCAAATGTAATGAATCAATCAAACATTTGGTCTGCATCTGGGACGGCAGGAACAGTACAGAGACAGCGTACAGTTACAAGCCAAGGCCACACACGCCAACCTCCACATGACCATGGCCGGAAGGGATTGGGTCTAGGGGGTTTAGCAAAATGGACTCAAGGATCCAGAGATTGCGAGGAGTCTCTGATATTTTTGAATCTATAATGTCAGCAGCCAGCAGCAGACATTTCCAATAAACGCAACAACAACAAAAAACACACTTCCCACACATATTTCCATGCATAATATCTCAAGAGAGATTGATTCTATGGACCACATGTTTGGTCCAGAGCAGCCAAACACTGTGAACCTGTACACAGAAACAACGCTTGAAATATCTCAGTCAAGCAAAAAAATTAAATAAAAAAAATATGTGACCATGACAAAAACAGGAAAACTCCTTCAAGGTATGACATGAGCCTCAGACACTGATTAATCAAAAAAAGAGACAGCTGTGAAATAATTCAACCTGTATTTGATCCATCCCTTCCTGTTCTTCCACTCCTCTCCTCCCTCAAAGTAAGCAAATTGCTGCAAAAGTAACTAAAGCCTTTGACTAAGGCTCCATCCGGCTTTGTGAAGCAGTGAGAAGATAGTAAAGTATAAGAGTAAGAGGTAGTTGTGTGCAGTCTCACTCATGCCTCTACTGCGAAAAAGGAGCAGAAATTTGAATGGAAGTGTTTTTGGCAAAATGAAACTGCTGGGCTACATGTGGTAAATTGAGCAAAATGTTTCCTTGAAGGATTGACTAGTCTCTGAACAAAAGCCTCTTTACTCCAACTTCATATCGAGCTATACTGCTCCCACTCCTCTGGGAGGCACACAATCCAATGGCTAAAGTCTGAGTCAGCAGCATTACAGCACTGTGGCACCATGAAACAATATCAACAGACAAAACTGTCCAAGATTGGGCTTGTTTCTCCTTTATTCTAGATGATGCCAGACTTTATTATGTACAAAATCTGGATTTTACAGAGATCACAGGAGACATTGTACAAACACCAGATATACAGTAGCCTACATTGATGCAAATTGTTTTTCAGAGTGTCTTCTTTATCCACCAGTCTCAGTACAGTGGATCATAGCTGGGGACAGGTCTAAAGCCTGGAAAATCTATGTCTGATCATTAGCATCACCCACAGAGACTTGACCTGCTCCATCAATCACACCAACCTGCTCTACCCTGTCTGACCTCACTCGCTCCACAACCCATAGCTCTGCTGCTCCACAAGGCAGTATACAGTCTAGGCTACGATATACGGGTAAAGTTCCACTTATCTTTATTATCATCCTTTTTGAGAATTGTGTTGTTGTTGTTGTGAAATTTCACAAATTCCCTCACACTGCATCGAAAAACAAAACAACCTGGTCCATATTTTAGCTGAGAATTTTGAGCTAAATAAACCGAGTCAGCACCAAGACACTCGTCAATCCATGTCTCCGAAGCTTCGCAGCACAACAAAAAAATAAAAAAAATAGCCTTCCCCGCAGGATGTTTTCAGTTGTGCGACTTACCTCCAGGTTTCTCTGGTGAGGATTCTAGTCAGATTGTCGGTCAAATGCGGGAGTTGCAAAACATAGCACAAGCGTGTCTTTCCTCTCTCTCTCTCTCTCTCTCTCTCCGGCTGGCAAGAAACAGTGCTAGGAGAAAGATGCTGCGGACAGGAGGGAAGGAGGGAGGATGAGAGCGGTGGTGCTGATGCAGCAGCAGCAGCAGACACCTGGCAGAGCATCCCTTATGCTCAGGCGCGCGGCATCTTTTCTCTCTCTCTTTCTCTTTCTCTCTCTCTCTACACATTTGCGCTCTCTGCTGGATCATGTGAGAATTCAATGTGCGCGCGCCATAAAATCAGTCGGTGGCTTTCGCCATACACAAACGCAGAAAATGGATTTGAAAAAGTTTGATTTACAGAACTGTTAGGCCACACGAAACCTAGACTATAACAGAAGGGCAAAAAGAAAAACGCAAAGCACAGTGACTGCATCCTTAAATGATAGCCTAGTATAGGAGTTGAATGCCTATACCATGTAGCGTGCACGTTGACACTGGTGGTACATTGTGTGAGTGTTTGTGTGCGGATTTCAGTGTGTTTGAGCGGGGAAAAAAATTCTAAACAAAAAAAGAGGAAGGAATACATTAGTTGCTTTCAGCCCCTCATTCTCAGTAGCTTTCCCTGGCTGGGTCGGGTCGGTCCTAACACTACCAGCAGATGGCGCCAACGTAAAGACATTTCAGTTCCCAAACACAGTGACTTTCAATGTTAAAACAGGCTATATCTGCCTTCTTTTGTTGTTGTTGTTGTTCATCAGTCATATGTAGGACAGATTGGCATATGAACAGAGACCTGGAATCAATTTAACTACATCTACATGCTATAGGGGGTAAAGCATACCTGAATATAACAACACCATAGCACTTTTGTTTAACTATAAGTCAACTTCTTGGCTTTTTCTGGAGTCGTATCTAGTGGCATTAGTTCATTAATGGGCCTACAACTAAAACACTAGGTTCAGTTGTCAAGAAGATAGCTCTGCAGTCAACAATATATGAAACTTTGCTCGCTACCTAGTGCATGTTGGCACTCCTGCTGGACAAGGCTGTGAGATATGGTTGAAAGCTCCACAAAGAGCAACTAAATAGACCTTTATTTTGGAAGGCCAATATTGAGCTTTTGTACTTGACACAATGCACATTTTAGTTGCCAACTATGGCGACATGGCTCATGTATTTAATTATTTTTTTATTTGCTTGAAGTAATGCTTCAGTGCGTCAAAGTTGAGTGAGGAAACCAATGGTGATGAGTGACAGACTCAAATATACAGAAGATTTGTTTGTGTTTTCTGAACATTTATATATAGTTTTAAGCCACTCACCAGACAAATGGTAAGCCAAAGCAAAAATTAATGTGCCTATAAAAAGAAAAAAGTCTGAGGAAATGATTTAATCACAGCAATATAACAGCAGCCTGTCATCAACTACTGGTGATGCATTTGAAACATTAAAAACCTAATAATGTGACACACATTATGTGAAGGGACCGCTATGGTCAGTATGGTTTCAAAGAAGCATCAAAGGAGAAAGGCAGCAAATAACAATAAGAAACAACAAATAATTACTACCAAAGAAATTCACAAGGAGACGAGAAGACAAAACACAATAGGTTAAATTGATGAGAAGTGGTGGTCTGTTTTGGCGTTAGAATTCTAGAATGATCAAAAGAGAAAATTTTGCTGAATTAAGGTATTATTACTATTGCTTAGTGTAACAATTCAGTACGGCATATTAACCTGTCGGGTACACAAATGACCAAGGCCCCTGGAAAAGTCAGTCATATGGTTGATAAAGGTAATACTTGGAGTAGTAACGTGATGCCACAGATTAATATTCACATTTTGCAATGAAAGGCTGCATTGCAGGGACTCCATTACGCCCCCAAATGACTTGTTTCTGCCACAATCATGCCAATACCACTTTTTTTTTAAACACATCTTTTCTTGTTGTCAAGAAAGCAGTCATGGTTAAAGTAAGGTGAAGGCAGGGATTTTGCCAAACTGCAGGAGACACGTTTTCAGTTGTGTCATGTAAACACAATAGGAGGAACACGATGTTAGACAAAAACAGGGCAGCGTCCATTTAAGCCTTTTTCTCCAATTTTCAAATAATTTACTGCAAAACATATCAACAATATCTTATATACACACACACACTCCCAAAACCACAGATAATGAACTAAATTTTCAAACTAATGGGAACATGATACAAGTGATGATTCATAGGTCTGCATATAAATGATAACTTGACTTTACGTCTATTTACAGGTCTTTGGGGAGTACTACTTCATAAAAAGTCCAAAGCCTTTTTGTGGCACCAGAGGGAGCTGTGACAAATCTCATAAATTAAAGAATCAATAAAGAATCACCTGAACACTACTTTTTGTAGTGTGTTTTGTTTAAACAAAAGTACGTCGTCCAGCGATAGAATGAAGTGAGCTGTAGACGTCTGCTTATCTATGCTTGAGGCGTGTGGGTTGACTCGAGGCTACATTAACTGCTACTAGCATGAGACACCCAAATCTCCAACTGAACTGCCTACATCTCAGGTTGGACTTCAATGACTTTTCGTCATAGGATGATTGTCCATTGTTAGTAAGACAATGCTACAGTAGTGCAATGCTCAAATGTACTTTGTGTACACATATCTAAAAGGCATTTTTGTCAGTGACAACAGTAAAAAGATGTATGGAAATAAATGTACTTCTTTGGCACAATTCTACCTCGTCAAATTCATTATAGGCTCTAACTTTTCAAGAAGTCAGATTCAAAATCTGAGAAGAACACCGAAAATGATCATGTTTAAGTGTGAATGTACATGTGTATTTAATACATCCAGATTGAGCATTTTAAGAAAAAAATTTGTTATATTTTTAAAAGAGAAACAAAATTTTACATACAGTAGCTACGGACGCAAAAAGACACAGCAACCAGCACTGTGAAAATAACTATCATCAATGTTACATGACATGAACTGTCGATGTCTACATGTGATGGTCAACATATGTCGGGATTCACAGATTTCATATATTTACCAATAGTATTAAATATCCCAAATGAGAGAGTGTAGTTTAACAACTGTCAATATTATTGTGAAGAAGATCTAAAGTCAAGTATCTGTTCAACAGGACATGCTTTTTATGTTTTGTTACAGCAGCTTCTGCATTCATAATTTGCAATCACATCCATGGCTCATGATTGTTCAGGACTGCTTTTCAAGACACGCTTGCATTAAAACCATACTGTATCACCACAGCAGCACACCAGGCTTCCCTTTTTGCAAATAAAAGCCTGGCACCTCAGGTGGTATGAATGGACTTTAAATTGGACTCGTGAAAACGGCAAGCTACAGCTCCCTGCTGGCCCACTTAACCGTGCAGCCATTGGCCCGATCACCCTTTTCGGCTAGAGAACAAGGGTAATTATATCATTGACAAGGGGTGTTTACTGCAGTGGATTGTGCAAGCCCTCGGTGGTCAGAGAGGACTGTTGGGAGTATAGCATTTCAACACAGTTACAGTACGAGTAGAGTTGGTGAGTCGCTAGTGGTACCAAGTCATATTTAATACTGTGTTATCTGATGTTTCCGTATTGTGTAGATATATACAGTAGTTCCTAGGTTGTAACAGAGAGAAAGACAAAAACTGAATAACTGTTGAACTTTCTGGCACCAAGACAAAACCACATGTGCACAAAGTGCTACAGCCAGCCGTGTAACCCAGACACTCTGAAGAAGTAACTAGGACCCAACATGAAGAAAAATATCTCTGAACCGCCCTGAAACGTTGACACACTGATGTTTTTCTTTTCTCTTTTTTTGTCACCAAAAGGAGCCCTCCACCCCTCAACACAGTCAAGCGATAGAGAGCAGTTTAAGCTCAAGGCCAAGCAGAAAAAGATTATTACAAAACACTGAAATCACAGAACATGTCCATTACGGCTTCCGAAATCCATTTTGATTCTACCCAGCAGTGAAGGAGGAAAGTCAGTTTGTGAACGTTAGGTCAAAAGTTATTGATCATTATTTTCCCCAAAACGGGAGTACAGCCAGTGACGGGGGGTGGGGCTGGGTTGTTCTCTTGTCAAACATGCTCTTACACAGCCAGAGTGGAGGCAGGGCAGGTTGAAATGTACGCAGCAATGTCCTTAATGCTTCCTACAAATCTCCATCGTCCTCTTCTCTGGCATCCATCCCGTAGAGCAAGAAGGACTCCTTCTCCGGGGCCTCCTCCGTTTCTTGGATGCGCTTGAAGCCGTTCATCTCTGTCTCTGGAGACGAGCGGGCCGTGGCAGCCTCAGTGCTGTGATGAATGCCATAGCAGAAGTATATCGCAAAACCTGAAAAAGGTACAGCAGGACACAACATAAGGCCGACCGACTACTTCAAACTACTAAAACAAGCAAAGCTTTAGATTTTAAGTGTTATTCATCTGTGAATATCGGCAGGAAAGTGTACGAGGTGGGGGAAAAGCAACTATATTTTAATCCAATTATGATGGTAGAAATGGAAACTACCTACCTATAGCCATCCAGATAGCAAATCGTACCCAAGTGCCTCTGTCCAGCTGCATCATCAGGTAAACATTGACAAACATGCTGATCACTGGAAGGAACGGAAGCAGTGGGACCTAAAGGGTCAAATATCAAAGAAAGGAAACACAGGTGGCTTGTGTTAGGACACAGAATAAGATCCCAAAACAAAAAATGATTTAATCCGAACGGTCCTACACAGAGTGAGTTTCCGTTATCGAACCTTGAAGGAAAGTTTGGTCTTGCTCTCGGGCTGTCTCCACACGATGAAGGTGATGAGGATACACGTGATAAAGATGACACTGAGGGCTATGATGTTCCACACGGCGATGGTTGGCTGCACCGCCAGTATGCTGAACACCAGGATCAACACTCCTGCAGAAGTACAGTTTTTTATTTCATTTAAGTTAGTGTTTATATCAATGCTTGTGAAACTCAATTGCCAAGAAATTTTAAACACACATGACTCAGTAAAGTAAATAAAGCAATAACAACAAGTATTTTGTCTATTGCTTTTACCTGAACCCCCTACAACATCAACTATTACTCTTTTGATTGTATGTTTTTGTGCTCCTATGTTTTTGTACTCCTATCCACTGTATTAAAGTAGGCCAGGTGTGATCACCTACCCAAGAGGGAAGCACATATGTTGACGTTGAAGCCAGACAGTGTGGATGGCTCAGTGTTGTCTGGGAACAGGAGGGTCCTGAAGCTGAACCTCTCCTCCATGCCAGGCAGCATATCCCCCATACTGGGAACACTGATGCGGTCGCTCTGATCCGCCTCCTCCTGGGTACTGGCCATCTGATATACACCACTGGGCAGATCGGGCTGGTACCTGACACAAACAAAAGCAGGAGGACCGTGATGTCACTGTGAAGCCTCAAGCGGGACCACATTTCCCTGCTGTCCCTGGTTAAACGTTATTTGCTGAAGTCCCCACACTGACCTGAGCACCAGGACACAGGCAGCCACCAATGTGTAGGCCAGCAGCGTCCCTATCGACATTAGGTCCACCAGGTCCTTGAGTTCGAAAAGAAATGCCATGATAGCTTCAAGAGCAAGGAGAGAAAGGAGCGAAAGAGAGAATCATGAAGATAAGCCTATTTGTTTGAACCGGAGAACCTTTGTCGGTGTAAAGCCAAAGAGAGCACCGTGATGTCTGTGGTCCCCAGTTTGTCCATAAACAAGTATTGGGTTAAAATGCAGAAGGTCATTTTTATTTAGCTTCACAACCTAGCTTACACATTCAATTAAGATGGTTAACATGACATACATCATATCTGCTAAAAAAAGTAGCCAGTTAAGATTGTAATTGTGACGATTCTATCATGGTGACATTAGCATTTAGCTTAAGGCATTGCTGTTTAATACTGCCTGATAGAGCTTCCTGCATGGCTGTAGTCTTTTTTCACATATATATTTACCATAGAAACAAATTAAAACATTTGCATACATTTGTTGCTATTGGCTCCCCCTAAGTAGCATCCAATAATGACTGCTGACAGAGAGGCCAAAGCTGATCATGCAGGTTGTACTCTTTTTCCACATGATCTCAATATACTGGAAATCAACTTTCACACAATCTAATACCTTCTTACTCCTCACTCTATGGCCTGGGCCATCTAAATTCCAACTTTCCTTTCCTCTCCTTAAACTAGAGGTCCATTGTTTCCTTATTCTTCCTACTCTTTTACATCCCATATTCAGCTTACCAGACATAACCCCAGCGGTTATAGTGGAACTTATGGGGGATTTCCTCTCGCTGATGCGGGCCAGGTAGGAGAAGAGCAGACCATCCCTAGCCATGGCAAAGATGATTCGAGGTAGGGGGAACATGGAACCCAACAGACTGGGGTGGGGTGGGGAGGAAGACATCAGATTGAGATGATAATTGAAGGTGTGGGGTAGAAGAACAAGGGGAGAAGAGGTATTGAAAAGTCAGTAGGTGAAAAGTTTGACGAATTAGTGAAAGGAGACGAGGAAGAAAAGATAGGAGATGGTAGGAAAAATAGGAGTTAAGGATTTGGGAAAGGAGACCATGTAAAGGGATACCAGACTGGCTGCATTGTAGAGCAGCAGGGGTATGATGTCAGAACAAGAATGCTCCGTAAGTAGAAATATGATGCTCCTCCACATGCTGTTACTCTTTATTCTAATGTAAAGAAACTGGTTACTTCGCCATGCGGTTTTGTTTGGTATTTAAATTCCTTCTTTAACCACCAAGTGTAAGTGTCCCTAACCTCATCGAAAGACAAAAGTCCAGCCACTGACCCATGTTAGAAGTAGAACATGGACTGCTTTACCAAACTATAAAGATACCTGGCCATGTAAGACAGCATTAGACACAATAAGTGATGGCCTTTTCATGATGAAGGGCTGATTTCTGGTAGATTTTCGTCTGAACACAGTTACAAATATAAATCTGCAATAAGCAGGCCAGTGCATTTGCAAACTGGCACAGCACAGCCCAACCACATGAAAAGTGGGCTTCAGTGAACAAGGGTGCTGTGGAAACATGCGTGTTAGTGTCTCACCTGCCACAATGCCAGAGGTGAGGGTTGCTGTTAGCGGGGTTTTTGAACGGGGGCTGATCTCGGCCATGAACTTGAAAAGCAGCCCATCGTCGGCCATAGCCCAGATCACACGGGGCATAGGAAACATAGCACCCAGCAGGCTATCAGGGGGAGGGGGCAAGACCAGGATATATAGTATCCACACTTACACCTACAACAATGCCATCAAACATGTATACGAACAGAAACTCCAGCTTGCACAAACAATATTACCTCATAGAGTACATTCTCACAACATAATACGCTATACAGTGTGCATACCATATACAGTAAGAATAATAGTGGCATACAGAAACATGTTTAACTTCAAATCACACACTACTGTTCAAAAGTTTGGAATCTCCTGCCACGAAAGCTTGATTGGGTACAGTCAATATTTACAGCCCAGTTATACCGTTGTGGTTCAAAAATAATCAAGGGTAACTTTTATGAGCTGGAAAACCAATTCAAAAAGCAAGGGCTATCTGGGGGCAGATATTGTTACAACAGTATTCTGCCTTGCCATTGGACACTGCAAAGACATTGACTCAATGGATGTTTTAAGAATTTAATTATTCTGGTTTGGAGGCCAAAATGATTTTTGATGATCAAAAAAAACAGGTGATTCCAACTTTAAAACATCGGCCAACATCTGGCCTTACACATAAACCTTACCATATGTACTATGCACACATTTTTAAATAAAATTAATCTAAAATGTATATAATTCATAGTGATCTATTATACTAAAGCAATAGATATTCACATTATTTGAAAATAAACCATGTATATAAAATAATACCAACATTATAAAATCAATAAAAAAATCATTATTGAATTTATTAAAAATGCAGCTAGTGGTGGCCTTTGGGGACATGGGTTGCTGTTATATAATCACAAGCATTAACTAATGGTACTATAAATCAAAATATTTTTAGCAGTGCCCTTATTTTTAGTTAAGGGATCAAATGCCATGCCAGTTTAAATATAAACTCACATAGTCACATACACACATGCACGCACACAGACAAAGACAAACACACACACACACACACACACACACACACACACACACACACACACACACACACACACACACCCCCTCACACACACACACACACACGCATCATGTCTCAATGTGTCTGCATCTGCATGGTAATCTGAAAGAGAGTGCATGATCATGCATTTAAAACTAGATGTGTGTGACTCCTTACCTTGTAGACAGAGCACAGAGAGAGCCTACAGCTACAGCATATTTGGCTCCTCCCCAGCCCACATATTTAAAAGCCATAGGCAGAGGGCTGTTGTTGTCCAGCAGGTAGTATGGCATCATGAGGGTGAGGGCCGCAGAAACACCAAAGTACGCTACGAAGCAGATGAGCAGCGAGGATACAATGCCGATGGGGATGGCTCTCTGGGGGTTTTTCACCTCTTCACCTAGGGTGTAGAGGGTGAACAGACACGGTTAAAGAGGGAAAACAGTACAACTTTACTTATTTATTGCATGACCAGTTGCTTCTGGGCTTGCAATTGATTTTTAGAAAAAAAAGGGTGCTTGACTATTGGAGTTTCAAGACCAAATTTCCCCATTACCACTATATGCATTATCAGCTGCTCAATCACAACTGGCCGTGTGGCACAAACACAAATCTTTACATTTTCAATTTGACTGCAGTCTGCTGATTGCACTACTGCATTCAAGCAGGTAACTTTAACATAGTTTAGAAGTTCAAGTTCTCGTGATCATGATGGCAGAATTCCAGTAAATATGGAAAACTAGGCAAACACGTATTTAAAGACCATTTTGCGTGTTTTTTTTGCAACAAATTGAACAAGGAGCTTATTTTCCCTGGGCACCCAGAAGACCAAAACACCGAGCCATTCAGCTGCAGTTGATTACGCAACAGAGCTCCTTCAGGCGAACACTCACTTGTTCTGAAGTGGAATCACATTGCAATGAAGGAGTGTGTATAGTACTGTATGGATCCAACCCTAACCCTACACATCAATTCATGACAGGTGAACATAAGGGCTTTGGGCTGACTGAGAGTGTGTGTAACAGGCATGTCCCTACAAGCCAAACTTCAACAATCATTTCGGGTGAAATATGTGCTAACCAATAAGAAATCAGGAAAAAGAGGGGTGGGAAAATGCCAGGGCCCTGAGAGTAGGCGACTATGGAAAACACTTGTAGACTCTCCCCTTTACAACCCAAGGGCCTTGAATTGATTAGACAGGACTACATGTGCAAAGACAAACACCCATTTCGTAGGTGTAGATCTGCACAGGGTAGACAAACTAGGGCAAAATCTCCCCATACCTCACATCGTTATTTACGCCCCTAGCCTGCATCACAGTGCTTGGCATTCTGCCAAGAGCAAAATAAGTCCAACCGCAGAAAACTGCATCTGCCCCGCTTATGTAACACTCCTCGATGTTTAGTCAAGCCTAGGGTTGAAATGCTTCCAACTTTAGATTTAGTTACACCTACCAGCCCCCACCCCAAAACTGAAATCTACCCATAAGGCAGAGGAAGGGATACGAGAAGTGGAACAAGAAGAGAGAGCAGAGCCAGAGTGTGTGGTTTCCTTTGATTAGTCTAGCACTGACCTGTGGTGGCGATGCAGTCGAATCCGACAAAGGCATAAAAGCAGGTAGCAGCTCCCGACAGGACGCCAGTAAAACCAAATGGCATGAAGCCGCCCTGTCCTAGCATCTCTTTGGTTGGCAGGATATCTGTCACACTGAGCAGGGGAGAAAATAATCATTAAAATCCACACAAAATAACCTATATTGAATGAAATTGTTGATCAAAGCAGTTTCAATACAGTGGTAACACTTTACAATAAGGGTACATTAATTAACAGTTACAACAACAACTCATCAACTATTAATGGTAAGTTGATGTGTAGTTCATGGGACTATGTATTGGCAAGGAGTTCACAATACGATACGCATCACGATACATGGCCCACGATATGATATATCATGATACATTGCAATACAATAAATGCATATTGCGATATATTGAACACTTTACAGTTAGTTAATGCTTAGTGAATGCGTATAACTGACTGTTGATTAATGTAACCCTATTATAAAGTGTTACCAATACATGTTTGGAGAGGCTAGTGGAACCTCAAGAAATTAAACCTTTTAAGCCTGAATAAAGGTATCAAATATAACATTGGATGTTTCACAGAATCTCTACGATATATGTGAGAAGCAAATGTGTACATTTGCATTCTTACTTCTGGTTTGAGGTACTGGTATAATTGGCCTGTAGGATCTCTTCAGGGTCTATCTGCCAGTTCTTCAGAGTACCTTTGACCAGGCCTGAGACCACCATGAACAACAAAACCAGGACATTGATGCATGTAAACACTTTGTTCACCATCGCTGACTCTTTCACCCCAAAAGCCAGCAGACCTTAAGAAATGGAGAAGACAAAGAAAGGAAAAACATCAAACTAAACCTTGTTGGTGAAAAGTGAAATTGGAAGTAAAGGGACAAACTTTTGGACGACATATTTAACATTGGTTGTTTTTCAATACTGTATGTGCCAATGCAGCGATGTAAACTGGTACAGATCGTAAAGGTTCAAGGGTGAGATAAAGATAAAGTACAATCTTTGTGGAACTAAATCAATAAGACCAGACCAGGCAAGAGAGGTAAGAGACAGTGATAATGAAACAAGCTGTCTTTACCTGTGAGGATGATTATGATGAAAACGGCAAAAATGTCAGGGTACTCTGCCAAAACCCCCGGGGCCTTCATGGGCATGTACTCTCTGCAGAACAGTTCAATGTGCTTCCCCACCAACTCGTCGAAGGTGGCGCTCCATGCACGGGCCACACTGGAGGTACCTGAGATGAGAAGAATGACCAATTGAGTTAGATTTTGTGGTGTATTTTCAATTTTGTCAACAAGCTGTTTGGTTCTGTTGATGTTTCCCTCCATTTTTCTCAATAGCATATTTACCGATGACATAGGAGAGGATGAGGTTCCATCCGGTGATGAAGGCCCAGAGTTCCCCTACAGTCACATAGGAGTAAAGATAAGCTGAGCCTGTCTTGGGAACTCGGGCTCCAAACTCAGCATAGCAAAGACCAGCCAACACAGAGGCCATTGCTGCTATCAGGAAAGACAGCACAATGGCAGGACCTATGGGGCGGAGGGGGGAAATGGATATTGTATTAGAGGCTTTAGGATTTGTCGCACAAGAAAACGTATAAAATTTGTTTTTGCGGCCGAATGTGAAACTTGCCTGAATTTTCTCGGGCAACGGCACCAGCTAGCACGTAGACGCCGGCGCCCAGTGTGCTGCCCACACCCAGGGCCACCAAGTCGAAAGTGTTGAGGCATCGGCACAGACGGGAGTCCTCTGTGTTACAGTCCACCACCTACACCCTCAGCAACTGCTTCCCGAAACCCAGAAGCTTCCCCAGTGCCATGGATGACCGTCTGGCCTCAGGGAGGGGAGGGGAGGGGGGGCGGGGGAGAGAAGGATGACCAAGGCTTGCAAAGGTCACAGGGGAGATGTCACACACACCCTAATGGGAGAAAGAGAAGAAAATTATGGGATAGTTATATAAAATTCCATACGCTAACATTTACTCAAGTGCCTAAATCGAGAACTCTTCTGTTGTAGTCATTGATTGGGACAAGCCAGCTCTCTTGAGTGTACTAAAATGTCTTTATGATTAGAATTGTTCATTGTAAGGTGATTGGCTTATAACCTGGAATGTAAAATTGTAGGTTAACAAATAAAAATGTCTCTAAAGTAAATTAACAAAATTATTCAGTATTATTTTTTAACAATAATACACACCAAAAGTAGCCTGTACTAAGCTGTATCAACACATCAAGTCTGCACAACTTGCAGACCACAGTGGAACGGACAAAAAAAAACTCAAACACTGGTCTTTATTGTGGTTTATTGTTCACGTTTGCCTGACAAACTTGTTGTAAGTAGAACAGTTTTCTGAGTGTGTTGCATAACGCAACCCAAATCCACATTGTGTGATTGCTAGCCAAAAACTGAGGGCCTATGGATAATCCATCTTATTGCTGGATACGTTCCTGACATATGTTACGTAACGCAGCACAACTCACAAGAGTAGGCAGGGCCCTTGGAACAGACAGTTTAACACAAAGAAAACATAACTCATCATGACACAGAAACACTTACTTTAAACGAGCCCCCGAGGCTCATCACATTGTGTTACGCCTACACATAGCATGGGAAAAATAAACCTATACAAGACTATGATTTACCCCTGCTTGGGACATACAGTGCAGACAAGACCAACCCACCATTATATTCTGAGTAAACAGATTGAGTACAAAGAAAAACAAAATATCTGGTGATTCATGCCTATATAAAAAAATACTTGAATAAAGATTTGAAGGAATGGGCAGCCAACCCAGTTTGAAAAAGTCTCTAGGCTTGGGAGGCCGAATGCAGCTGTAAGAAATCTTTCCAAAGCAGTCATTGAGGAGATTCCCCGGGTCAATAGTCTGTCCAACATCTCATGCACATTCTCCAGTGCTGAGCTCACACACTGAGAGGCAATACTTGATATTTGGAACAGGACAAAGATGGAGGAATGGAAAAGGGGAAAAAAGAGCGGAGGGGGTATAAACAATGTCCTGCAGCGATCTAAGTTATGTTTTGACGCATCTGGCTCTTGTCCAGTGGTATGTCCCACAGAAGGGTGGACTGGGAACTGAGTGAGTGAGTGACACGCAGCAGCATAACACCGTGACCAAGATAATGGCCCCTGTCCAGAACCAACTGACATGAAGACACAAAACAAGAAAAGGTTGTTTGGCCCATGCCACAGTCATGTCACACCTCATGGAAACTTTCTGTCTGAGGGTAAGCTAAGGTGACGACCTTGTAGCCTTTTTATAGATTTCCAGAAAAGATGCTGGCTCAGGTAGCATACAATGTTCCAGACTGGCCTATTGGACTACATATGAAAAATATATATTTTGTATATAAACAGTGTGTCCCCATGAAAGCTTTAACCACATGTTCAGCCACACAACTAGCAACTAGCCATTAGAATGTATTACAAAAACAGAGATATGCTGAATGCAAAACCACAGGTTTTACAATGTGGTTTACTACTCTGTAAATTATTATTTTTTTTAAATATGAGCTCCTCCGTATTGAGAAGATGTGCCATGCTGGACTATAAGTACTTCAAACAAGAAACAACTGAGTTCCTTCTTGCACCAAACTGTCCACCATGACAAAGCACAATTTACAATACAATTCAGGAAACATTAAATTCAACCTCTCGCTCTTGCAGCTCTTATTAGGTGTTGTAGAGGTCACTATTGTTTGCATGCATGTCAACAGTGAGGCTCGCTGGATGTTCCTAGGAAAGGGTGTGGAAAGATCGACACAGGTGCAGGCTCTCTTGTTGTATACCATCATGTACCGCTCATCATTCAGAGCCATAAACATGACAATGTGCCTTGTGCCTGAGAGATGCAATAACTGGTTGACAGACAATGACTCAGGAAATATGTGGATAATAGATGTGTGTTTTTTTCTTGTTTTTAAGCAGCAAAATGTTCTGCTTCCAGCATGTCCTTAGTCTTATGATAGCAAATGCATATTTTAGGATTTTGGAATGTTGGTTGGACAAAACAAAGCATTTGAAGAATTTGTTTCAGCAAATTCTGACTTTTTATAGACCAATCAATTTATCATGAACGTAGTTGACAAATGTATTGAGGATGAAGATAATACCCAAATAAAGTATCTCATAAATAAAAATTCAAAAGGACCACGATTAATTATGCATTGCATTTAAACATTCAGTAAATGTAACTGCATGCTTTGGATGTGCAAACCTACAGCCATTTCCAATTCAATTATATATGAAAACAATGCAATAAAATAACAAATAATCGATTAGTTGGCGGGTCCAAACCAGTAGCAGTAAGACATTATATTCATACTCAGATACCCGGGAGTTTAAGTAATAAAAGGCTAGGAGTTCAAATATTATTCAAACATCCAAAAGTAAGCATACACTATTGCAGGAACCCAACTGACACACACACATGCATGCACGTAAACACAGACGAAGGTAGCCTACATGAACCGCATGACCCCACACTGAGTCAAATACGTCAATACAATTCATCAGACCGAATTATTGCACCTTCAACAGGAGGAAATCTGACAATTCGTGTCAAACGTGTGTTTGAAAGAGGAGTCCTAATGAAATACATACACACGCATTTAATTTTGCATTCAATGTCAATGCAGCGGATCAATGTCAAAGTGGCAGTAACCTGTTCCTTCTAAGCGAAATTGGAAAACACATGGAGTACTTACTTGAAACCAACTATAGATGCACTTCTCCTGTTGATCCGAGAGGAAAGCTTTGAGGAACCAGGAACGATGACAGATTGGGGGGGGATTAAAAAACGTACTTGTTAACTATTCTTCAGGCTGCTGAGAAGAGTGCACAACGTTTAACTGCCGGCGTTCTGAAATAGATTCTGGAGGAATCACATGGCTTGGCTATTCCAAGAAGCGCACACACATGCACGCACAAGCATGGTCGAAATGCAACAGTAGTTGGCTGACCGTGAAAACCTCTGTAAATGTATTGTTACGGTAATATCTCTGGACGAATGTAACGTCTGTTTTAATTGTAATCTCAGAGTTGCAGGTGGGTGGACGCAACCTACTGTTTATCTACAGAGAGTAGCAGCTTTTTTTTCATTCAGCTCTAACAAGTGGCATTGACTGGTGGCAGCAGGCCTCTGCATTGGTGTAATCAATGCATGCAAGAACAACATTCGAATGTGCAGGGATCAATGTTACAAGAGCCTTCAGGCTCTAAAAAGCATGGCCCTTCTTGTTTTAGTGTTGGCTCACACGGACACGACCTGCTGTGAGTTTAAAGAGGATTTGGCAGGTGTGATGTGAAGAAAGCAGAGGTGGTGCGTGCCTGCCAGCTGGAGGGAATGGATGAAGAGGGGTGTGATCCTTTGGGGCCAATGAAAGTAGACATGACATGAGTGCATGACAGTGCTTGACATTTATACCAGGAGTCCTTGTCAATACTTGAATTACTCAAATGACTGGACTTATTTGACAGAAATCGATTAAGTCTGTCTCTAAAAAAAAGTCGTAGGTAACATACAACATATAGGGCCGGTTTCACAGACATGGATTAAGCCTAGTTCTGGACTAAATTGTACTTTCAATGGACAATCTCCATTCAAAATTCCATTTAGTCCAAGACTAGGCTTAATCCATGTCTGTGAAACCGGCCCATAGAGATTTAGCTCAAAGGAGTTCCCCAGTAAGTCACTAATGGACCTTTAACAAACACTCAGTCAAATTATTCCTGACTCCGCTATCATTTTATTTCTCTTGAGCATATCTTCCTGACATGTAACTGACAGCATACACATAAGCCTAAATTATTACATGTAGATACATCCATGTATTAAAAATGCACGATTACCCAATGAGCCATCTGTCAACATTAAATATAACTGATAAGCTGTTATGTTGTCATTAATGTCTTGCCAAGGCCAAAATCAACCGGCTGATCAAGGCAGAGTTTATCTATTGATCCCCAACATGTAAACAAATTGGTGTGTTGCTGTTTGACCGACTGTGATGGTGACAGCATAACACGCTCCCCACAGGGTCACCTTGAACTCATCATGCGTGGGTATTTTCTGGCATGTCTGTCACTCAGTCCATCAGGAAAATGCAAAATCAAAGCCAGGCGCCACCTCCTTGGACAAATAATACTGTACTGTAAGTGTTTGCAAGTAAGAAACTTTTACTGATACCTGTTAACAATTTGGGTGGATATTGTTGGTCAGTGATTGCTAAAGATCAGAATCTTCAAAACATTCTGGATCATAATATTTCTGTAACTTGATTAGTTTTGTATTGTTAAAAATGTACTTACTGTTGAAAAAAAAGATTTCCCTGAGAAAATATGACTGCAGACAGATGTAGAATTGTGTATTTCCACATATCACATTTTTGAACAAATGTTGTATTCTGACATAGTGTATGTGCGGTTCATACACCACAGTGTAAGCCTGTTGTGCGTTTGACAATTAAAAAGTTGGCTTGGAGCATCACTGCCCATTAAATACAAAGTTCATTCTCAATCTGTTTCAATTCCAGCGACTAATCACTTCCGTAAGAAAGAAAACACATTGTGTGTGTATTACTATTACCCAACATCGTAGTAAGCTCCTGATCCATGTTTTGCAGACACTGCAATCTGTTTACTTCAGATACACTTGCTGGCATTTTTGCACTCTAAGAAAACACCACCTGAACTGTGAGTGTAAACAAAAGCCACACGCTGTTTAAGGAATGCAAGAAATACAAGTTTATGCTGGCATTACCAAACACACGGGCAACCAAACATTAAAAGGTGTAGTCAGTAATTCTGGAGAATTTTTGTTGTCAAAATCAGTGAATATCTCCTAAACAATCCTCTACCTGTCAGTACTGTGTGTGGACTGAAATAGATCCAGTGTGAAGTCACAGCCTAGGCTCTGTAAACGGGCATGTTGCTGGGTACCGCGGTCCTTTGTTTACATACCCTTACTTTACATATCAGTTTACAGAGGCTGGCTGGATTAAAACTGGATACATCAAAGTAGGGACAGTAGCGTATTGTAAGGAGATATTCACTGATTTTGACAAAAAGTGATATCATCAACAAGCATTCTCCAGAATTGCTGACTCAATCCTTAAGCCTGATGATGCAGCCGAAAGGAAAAAGAAAGCTCTAGTATGCTCAAGCCCTCTCCAGAATCATCTCCAGAATCTGAACCGGGAAAGCTTCCAAGCAAACCCTTGGGTAGGTTGGTATAGGCTACATACAGCCCTGCAGTCAAGTGACCCACTTTCAGAGCAGCTAAAGTTAGACTGTCTGCCACTGGTGCAACTGTAGCTGCAGAGATCCTAAAGGTCAAATCTTGATACCAAGTCATTTTGTAATATGGTTCAATTTGGAGTATAGTACTGTATAGTAAGCCAAAGGCAATTCAAGAGTGTTCAGCTTTTACACAACACTGTCTAAGGGTATAGTCACTATTTTTAAACTGCTTGGTCAAATGCCAAACTTTGCAGAGACAGGTTGACTCATACCTTCATAAAAACAATCAATCAAACCGGTCAACTATGTGGCCTTTATTATAACACTACAATCTTCTTGTTGGCTGTATGGGAATGAAATGTTTGATAACATTAATTTGACCAGGAAAGTAACAATGTGTATTACACATGCACTGGGACTCAAATCTGTATTATCTGATCTGTGATGCAAAGTCATTTTAACAACACTTAGCACACTTCAAAATAATACATTATAATAGCTGTAGTTATTGCATCGTATTTAAGTTAACCTGTGAAACATTGTCTGTTAAATGTTTAATTGTTGCAAACTACACCGTTTCTCTGTCATACAGTAGGCTATAGGCCTACACATAATGTACAGTAACCCTGAAGGGGGAACTCTTGAATAAATCTTTCCACATCCCGGCACCATTACAACACTTTCTCAGATCACCTATGATCATCAGCAGCTCTCGTTGGGCATGCTCAACTGCAGCTCCTGCAGTCAAAACCGGACTTAAAACCAATTACCGGAATCTCATATTTCAAGGCCGTCGTTTCAGCCAACGCAATTTCAATGGCAGATATAAGTGATCACCCCAACTCCTGGGGTGCAAACTGCACGAATAGCGTCGCAGGAAACGAGAATCCAATGTGCAGCAGTTAAAATGGGGTCTGAAAGCATGTGGCTTACAGCATGGGTGCTTTCGAATAGAAGCATTCGCGCATCCATTCAACTTTACGCACGGAATGAGTTTCTCTAGCGCTCCAGCTGGTGCGTTTAAACTAAAGCTCATCCAGCGATAACTACAAAAGTTATTAATTACACATTGCAGAAACTTTTGCATGGATGTGGCTGCGAAGCATGCGACAATGAGTAGTGTTTTACCTTATATACTCTGCGGAAGCGCATGAATCAGTGATCCGAGAATAGGAACAATTTCCTTGAGGTAAAAAAAAACAAAACAAAAAAAAAGGAACAAGAAAATAAATTCTATAAATTAACAAACCAACTGCGTCGAATCACGGCGAACAGCACAATTATAGGTCTCTCTTTGGTAAGACGGATTTTAAAGTTTCGTGTTGTTGCTATGTTTAACGCGTTCGGACGGAGGAGGGGATACAGAGGCAAACAAGCAGCCCCGCCTGCTCATTACCATTACCCGACCACCAGTTATATCATAGCCATGCGTCTCGGCTGCATTAGTGACCAACTGGCTAAAATAAACAACCGATTCATGATCGTGTTTTCACATAAACAGTTTTGTAAAGGATGTTTGAATGAAACGGGATATCAAAAATGTTTGAAAACGTACATAAAGCAAAGGCACAGCAGCTCACTTATCTGGCCAAAAGTCAAATGTATCCAGAAAAACGCTGTCAAGTCATTAATGGTGATTCTCTAAGTGTAAATACAAAAAAAATAAAAAATATTTCTTACATTGAATTGATTGACTCTTCATGGACAGAGTATGTACATATAGCTCTGGGACCACAGTTTTCCCTCAATAGCAACTAGACAGCAATCTTTCAAATTTATATTTTATTCACAGGCAAATAAAATTCTAAAACAAAAATCTTAATACAAAGCTCTCAGCTCTGGTAGGGTCATCGGTACAGTCCATAGGTGACAGAGGAGTACTGTAGTCGGGGTTCAAAGAAACGCGTTCCAACTGTCCAACAGAGAACTTATAGACAAGTTGGTTGTCAGTCTTTGCCAATGTTAAATGACAGAAAGAAAGAAAAGTATGTGAGACGAATAAAGGTGGTGAAGCAGTTTACACAGAAAGCCAGGCTGAATATAGTTTCAATTTAAAGATCAGACATTTTCCAAACCGATGGCAGTAATCTAATCCGACAATGTTTACTCTTAATAAATTATGCATTTAAAACACTGCCAGCATGAGGTGTTCTTCTTGAGCTGACGATGCAAGGCCTCATATCAGCATCACTATTGTGTTGACAAGTGAGAGAGCACACATTTCTATACAATATTCACACTATTTACACCAAATGTTCTTTTTACCCTCTCTGTCAGTTAGGGTAACAAACGGTTGAAGTTTATTAATGCATGCCTTTTCCAGGAGTTCGACTTTGTGATTTCATGGCTTCATATGTGCTGAAGCAAAAGATGAGTGAGAAGTAGCTGTTGCCATGCTGCCATCTTCTACTACTTGGCTTCCAAAAGTAGCTTAATGTCTTTAATGCCATGCGCAGCTGCCACGGTGACAATGTGGTCCAGGGCGTGCATGTGGCCCAACATCTTCAAAACCTCTTTGACTTGGTCTCTGTTGGCAGATATAGGTTGTATTAGAAAGCAGTATGGACAAACCTTACATCACAATATAGCTTCAATGGTACTGAGTCATCTGAGAACTGGAAGTAAATTGTTATTGTGAAACTTTACAAAACAACATTGGCAGTGCAATGTTCCCCTTCATCCTTCTTAAAGCCCCTTCCATTATATACCAGCAGATGGAGCTATAAACTCAATTCAAGGTTCCCCCAATTTGGAGCCGAGCAAAAAAACCTCTTACTTTGAAGTGCGGCGCTCCACATCAGACCCACTGACACTGCCGCGGTGCGCTGCGATGGCCAGGTGGGTGACGAATCGACAGAACGGCTCCAACTGAGGCAACGTCTGCTGGCCCTTCAGCCCAGAGAACCACTGCACTGGCAAACACTCCACCACCTGTAGGTGTTAGGAAACAGAAAGAGGAGGGGGTTTAACACTAGCACTGAGAAAATGTGGAAAACAGTCAGTCACATTAACATGGCACAAGACAAGTCAGGAGAGGTGCAAGTTTTCACTGCTTGAAATAAAATGGATTCTAAACCTTTCAATAGGTGTGTGTATATGCAGTACGAAGCTGGGGAAAATTGAGATTTTATTATAAATCACAATCTTGTCTCTTTCAGACCAAACCAGAGAGCCTATTAAGAGGACACTTATACACATTCAGTTGCACTATTCTTCTTGATAAGGTGCATGTCTTGAAAATACCAGAAAGCACTGCCTCTGAATATAAATGAGACTGCTGTTAACTGATGGAATCAGTTAACTACTTGAAACATAATTCCTCTGCTTTTAAATGATCTTGCTCTCTGTCTAAATTTACCAGCATGAGAATACCTCTTGTTTTTAAATATCCCTTTCCAATGACTTGCTCTCATATTACTAGGGATGAGTATCGAGAACCGATACTATATTGATACCGGTTCCTGACTGGTCGATGCCAAAATGTCAACAAACGTCTTGACAAACAATACTGCTATTAATATTTATGCAACAATAATTCATTAAGTCACTTAATCTGAATATGTATTGGGACTATTTACATGGGAAGCATGAAATGTGAAATACCTTCTGGCACTTTTGAAGATTGTCATCCCCAGTGTCTGTGGTCTGCAGTGCAGAGAGGATGTATCTATTCAGAGTGCTGTCCAAAGCCAGGTCTCTCAAGCAGGAACTGGATAGGATGCCTTCCCACTGCAGGATGTTGCCCAGCAACTGTGCACAGGGGGAACTACAGAGTTAGACAGTGCTCATGCAGACCAAAACAGCAAAAAAACTGTTTATGATGTCAATATCCGAGTAGCAGCATAGACGTAAATAGTATCATCAGTGTTTAGCACAAACACACACTGTAGTGGTTCCTCTACATTCATTGAGCAGCAGGGCTCGGGAAGAGCCAATCATGTGAAGAAGGTAAATCCCCAACAACGGCCTCCTCTACTTTTTGCCATTGTGCAATTTGTCAAGTATAAACGTTTCAAATCACGCAAATCATCTCCTTTTCAATATGACGTGTGACCAACAATAATAATTCAGGACCTTCATTTGAACATCAGTGTATGCTCGACTTTGGCACATACCTTCAGACAGGACCAGAACTGCCTCTGGTAGAATAAGTAGGGACCGCTGTTCCTATTGTCCAACACACTGAAAAAAAAAAAAAATTGAATTGGTTATAGTTTAAAAAATAAAATACGAAGTGGACTGCTTCAAATGTTAACAATTGTATATTATACTTTTTGGGGTAGAGTGGAAGGAAGACATCTTCATCCAGAGTCCGCCTGGTCCTTAGGACAATATTTTTCAAAAGCTCCTAATAAGATAAAAAAAAGGAAATAATTAATTCAATAATTATAAAGCAAGTGGTTAGTATAAATGTATTATATTGTTGTAGATATTAAGAGAGTGGACAAGTACCTGTGTGTATCGGTTCTCCCCATGCAGCACAGTAGGGTAACCTTTCATCAGTCTGTGAACGAAGCCAACCAAACAGGCTGTCTGACTGCTTGACAGTGGGTCCCACACTTGCTCTGCGAACACTGAGACACACACACACACACACACACACACACACACACACACACACACACACACACACACACACACACACACACACACACACACACACACACACACACACACACACACACACACACACACACACACACACACACACACACACACACACACACACACACACCATAAATATACAGGACATATTTTTCACTTGCCTACATTGTTATAAGAAATAAATGTTAGTATGCTTGATGCAGCTGTTTTGGAGCTTTCTCTACCTGTCAGTTTGGAGAGGATGACCTTCTCCACAATAGCAGGAAGCAAAATTATATCCCCATCTCCTCTCTGCAGAGTGCTGTGCTCCTCGAAGCCGTAAAACAACAGCGACTCAAACCAGAGCATGTACTCAAAATTTGCACACTGGGCCTGGACAGGGGAAAACAAGACACATGGATTTCAAAATCTTTCCCTCCTATTTCAAACCGAGAAATGTTACACTAGAAAACACAGCTCTGTGCCTTACCTGGAGAGGATTCCATGTAATCAACTGCAGACGGACTAAAGGGTTAAAGAGTTTGGGCAGACAGAGGCCTATGTAAGCCTCTCTGTAGCAGTCGGCATAGTTTCTCCTCCACACTTCAAAATGGGATTTGATGCAATCAAGAGAATGAAAGTCCTCCACCGCGTCCTCAAATACTTTTTTGCATTCCCTGATGATCCGATCTAGTTGGGGAGAGAAATACCTTAGTTAAGCAAGAGCAACAACAGAATGCCTTATGTGATATATGCCTGTGTTATTAACAAGTTGGCCGATTCCTCTCGTTAAGGTCAACACTTTCATTTGTGCAGCAACATAATGACGTACCCATCTCCATGTCAAAGCTGGTGATGTCCGTAGACGTCTCCTCGTCATCAGATGATAAGCCTTCTCTGTGCTCAGCCCTCTTTCCATTCTGCTCTCTAGCTTGTCGCCGCCGAGTTCTGCACACAGACAAGCACAAAAGACAGACAATTTGAACTAAGGTCAGACACTGTGATAAACTAGCCTGGTGCTACCAGACCATCGTACTTCATTTCATTTGTACAGAAGGTCTGGCAGTGCTGTAATTGGCAAACGTTCACTCATGGAGGCGGGTGTCTGTTAAAGTTTAAAACTATTGGATCTGCCCAGTGCCACTCTGGATTAGCCAACCAATCGCATAACCTTTGGTCGTCACGTGTGTCATGAGCCGGCTTCTGGCAACTGAAACTGGAGCGCGACTTCGACGTCATCGTTCTCAGCCACTCGCTCTGTTCGCTGATTGGACCGGCTGTCGAATCTCCGGCAAAACTGGGAAATGGGCTGTACACCCAGACTGACTACTGAAGGGAAAATAAAATTTGGCCGGAAGTAGGCGGGCGGGCGGAGCCAGGCTAGTGATAAACTGTAACCTACGCAGCATTTTAATAACTCCCTTGATGTCAGTACTTCAGATGTCATTCATGGTGAACCAATGCTTTAGAAACTAAAATCAGGGCTGAATTTCTTTGGAGTATTTATCTTCAGGATGGAAATGTATCACAAAATTGATGCCAACGTATCCCAGAGGCATGTCATTGAGTTAAAAACCATTTGGTATTTCAATTTCCCATCAACGGTTTACTTCTACCATCTTTTGTACGGGGACATGCACCTTTGCATTCATCCCTATCGAAGCAATGTCAGGCCTACCCTACCATAAATAAATAGCATGACAAACATATTAGGAACATGAATAAGTATAACACTATGTATTAGGGGTGTGCACGTGTACACGTGTAACCGTTTAGTAAATCATAACCGTTTAGGAAAAATCAATAAACGAAAACCGTTTTTTTTTTTTTTTTTTTTTTTTAATTTTAAAGTTTTTAAATATGTTCTGGAGACACGCGTTTATTGATTTTACATCACTAATAAACTAATTGGGGAGGATAAAAGCTAGTCTGCCGAGAATCTGTCTGTCCCTCGGCGAGTGTGTGTGAGTGAGTGTGTGAATCGGCGCACACACACACACACACACACACACACGGGGAGTCGCCATGCTGGGACTCGACTCACAGCCATGGAAGAGTGATGAAAGATAACCTAAAGATTAAAGTTACCCGGTTGACGTGAACTACGCTCGTAAGTAGCCCGAACTTTATAACACCTGTTCAACATGCATTTAACGTGGACATGTAGAAAGCGATAGGCTATATTAATCAGGAAATGAATGAAGCGCGATTATGACGGCGAACGTGTGTGTGTGTGTACCATGGACCTATTATAAGAGGTGTGTAAACGAGCGTAGTTCATGTCAATTGTGTGTTTACAGGCGAACGAACGCGTATGTGTGTGTGTGTGTGTGTGTGTGTGTGCGCGCGCGCCTACAAGACGGCGGGGGCACGAGGACAATGACGTCACGGTTAACCGTGTACACGAAAAAAAAGGGGTCGTGTAACCGTTTACAATTTTTTGTAACCGTTCACACCCCTACTATGTATGTGTGTGTGTGTATCACATAGAGACTCGCTCACAGCCAACCTGTCACAAACACACACAAACACAGGTGAAGCTTGTAAGTGAGCGAATTGATTTTGTCAGTTTGGTTAACAGTCCCGGTGATGTTGGACTGCGCAAGGGCGAGATCAACCGGCACATCACGGGGACAGCAAAGACGGCCCTCTAACTGCAAGCCCCAGCACTTCTGCTCTCAATTCACCAGCCAGTGTTGTTTACATGCAGCTGACCGGCTCTGCGCTAAATGTACACCTGACGCTGCTTATAGGTTCTGTGTAAATAACACAGAACCAAGCAAAGCCAGCTTATTGGCGTACCGTCGTTCCGTCAATATGCCACAATCTCTGTGTAAAAGGGGCTAAAGTCAAAATTTGGTATTGTGACGACACTTCTATAGGTTTGTGTGACCTTCATACCGTCGTGCTTCTCTTTCTGCTATCCTCCTCTGACGACCGAGCTCTTGGTATGTGGCGCGATCACGACCAAAGGAGTCGAGATTAGGAGCCATGACAGCTTTACCTGCAAGAGACATGATCCATATTAGAACCAGTAGTGAAAAGCTGAGACAACCCATAACCTCATTCTTATTTTCAGCACAAATTGTTGTACTACAATTAAGAATTATCCAAAATGCTTGGAAATATAGTAGGTGAGATGGGCAAATAATAGTCATAAGAGCTGCTTTTAAACGTATGAAACAAGTTAGAAGACTGAGCTAACACATCCTATTCTATGAGAATGTACCATCACCAATAACACATTTGTTACAAAGTATTTTGTATCATTTGTTTTCTATTCACTTACCGTGCTGCAACTTCCTACATGTTTCAAACAGTGAAAGTGACGGATGACAAGTCACTTACAGATCAGTTTTTTATGTTTACTCAGTGACTCAACACTTGAGCCGGGCAACTACCCAGCCTACTGTGAGCCTCAGCCCTCAAAGAGTAGCCCAAACAGCTCCTCCACTTAAACATTTGCCATGTAGGTACATACTCATTCAGTCAAACACGCACCTCATTTAACCTTAAATAGCACCAAGGAAAGGAACACATAACAGGGGGTAGTGGGGAAACAAGAATGTGAACAGCACACCACACAGCCACACCCGTACCCACACACAGAACTAACGAGGCTGTTCAAAGAAATCATAAAAACCTTCAAGATGGACTGACTTGAAAGGCTTGCAAACTCCGACGATTCATCTTTAATATCATCCTGTCTTCTCTGGACAAGTCGTGAGGACCGTTGCCTTAGTAACTGGTGCATGGCAGCCTCCAGCTCCAGAACAGCAGGCACCTGAAAGATATGATGCCTTTTGTGACCTCTGACCCAAAACAAAAGCGCTGGGTCCGAGTCACAACGGATGTCTTGCTGGAGGGACAAGAGGAGCATGACGAAATAAACACACAACACCGGAACCAAACACACAACACCGGAACCAAGATATCACTAGTGTTGAGTGAAAAAGTGTCATATTTCCCATGATGGAAAGCTTGAGCACTCTGGTATTTACATTCTAGCCAATGGTTTAAAAAGGTGGCTGAAAGTATCGACAAACCAGGTTAAAAAAGACAGTATAGTGCCCTGTGAAGGCATTAAAATAACGAAAATTGGAGGTTAAGGTTTTTTTTTTACCCAACATTGACGATAGAATGTTCCAGTTTTGATGTTTACGCTGTAATAAAAAAAAATTACTCCATGTAAAATAATGCTGATAATAGTTGGTTTGTGTCCCCTTTTTCCATCACTATGCTCTGTGCACTGAGGTAAATACCTAACAGGGTTAAAACAGACGTTAGTGAGGATGAGGAAACACATGTTGGCTGGCAGACTGCTTCTCTCTGTGGTCCATTTCTCTGCTGCTGCAGGATCAACACTGAATTATTCTGTTTCGACATGCACTTAGTCAGTAGCTATAGATGTAGAAAATGATATTTGTCAAGACATATTATGATGTTCATCAAATTAGGCTCATGCTCTTTGTTAAAACTGAAGTTTGCGTATATGCTTAGAAACAGCACTGTATTTGGTTTGTGCAGTCCCAAATTATCTACAATATCTTTGTTTAATCATTGTTAGTATGGCTAATGAACAGTCTAAATGAAATATGTTAAGGTAGTGGAAAACGCTAAACAATCTTATTCGTGATGAAGTGAGAGCATTTTCTTTTTACACAAAAACTATTTGCATAAGTATGTCGCTGAGTTAATAGATCATAGTTGTATTTCTAACTTAATGGGAGAGTAGTTGTGAAAGAACTGGGAAAGCTGATGGAGTTCACACAATTGACTTATTTGCAGTCACATTGGCTTGGTAAAAATCTGAACTAGCTTTAATAATAGTATCGAAAAATGTATTCAAAATCAGAACAACTGTTACTCTAAATGTATGTTTCACACTACAGAATTTGTATTAGACTCTAGCCCTATAAAATCCAGAGATCACACAGACACAGAACAGAAAACAGCTAATCAGACAGCAGATAAATTCTCCCTTACCTTTTCACTGAAACACTCAAGCAAGTCTCCAACATACCCTCGCATCTCTTGCAAGAATTTATATTGATCTGCATTGTCACTGGATGAGCCCTCCAGCTGCTGTATGGTGCTCTCAGAGGCAGCCAGGTCTTCTTCGATCTGTTTGTAGCGCTTGGCGTTTGAGTTGTGGCCTGCGTGCATTTGCCGGAGCCTACAGACACATCACATACAGGGAAAGACAGTAGGGAAACTTAAGATGGGGTTTATGGGCCAACAAAGCTTGATTAATTGAAAATACTGACATATACAAAAGCAGAACATTGCTTCAGAGTGAACCACATGAAGAAACACAGACACATCATGAAAACTGATCAATGGGAGATGAGCTCAAATAAACAGCAACTGTTATTAGGGGGACTTCCCCCCTCAGACGTTCACATTCCCTCTCTGGCCCTTAGCTCTGTGGGCTGCTTTGCTGGGTCTTCAAGACCACAGCACACAGAAATGGCAGCAGCTGAGCTGAAGACTGATATTAGACATTGCTGCAGTCTAGCACGGAACCTACCTATCCTGCAGGCGTTTCTTTACCAGATCAATGGATACCGGGGTTAGATCACTAATAGCGCCCCCGTAGTGAACAGAGCCGTTGTCTGATTGGCCAGTTGGCTTGCCAGTCTGGGGGGCCACAGTGCTGTAGGTGAACGGCATGCTGTAGGAAGAACCATAGGGCTGGGTCTCGTAGCTGTTCTGGTAGTAGACTGTGTTGTCCTCTGGCTGGATGCTTTGGACCTAGGTATTACAGACAAGGAAAAACACATTATGGATTTACTACTACATTTAACACTCCAAAACACATTTACAAAATGGTCCGGCAGAATCTTCACTTTTGGGTAAACAAAATATTTGACATTATTGCTTGACAAATGATTATTCACTCAATTTATCAAAACTGTTTGACTGGAATAATGTGATGATTTGAATCAAAAAAAAAAATCATATAATCATAAACAGTTGCACTTGAATGAAATCCCCCCCGACCCCACCCACCAAAATAAATGCTCCATTGTCAGGAAATTTAGTGCAGTTTACCTGGGGTATGCTGATTCCTTTCCTAATCTGCTCCTGCTCCCAACGGCTCACCTCCTCGTCCTGACCTGCTGTATCTAGTGCTTCGTCATCACTGCCCTCGATACCTGCACATGGGATAAATGGATGTTCATGTCTTAGAGACAACATGAGTGAAAACAGTAGTGCTGTTGAATCAATAAACTTGTCAGTGCAACATTTTCCAACCGTACCTATCTCCTCGGCTATCTTCTGTCTCTGGCTTAAGTTCTTGACGCCGCTAAATCGGATCCTCTTCTCATCCTCGTCTTCGTCGTCGCTGGCGTCTTGGTCTTCTCCTCCCAGACGTTTCTTGGGAGCCTCTGTCTCTATCAGTGGGGGTTCACCCCCCAGATCTCTCGCCAGTTGCCGGCGCTTTCTGGCAGCATGAATGAATGCCGCATCAGGAATCTCTCCTAAAAAAAGGAAAAAAAAAAAACAGGTCTTGGCCTAAGTACTGGTGTAATTGTGTGTAGAAATACCAAAACAGATGTACACAAAGAAATGAATGCACCTTCAAGGGGGTTTCATGTCTTGTTATATAACGCTCCTAAAATGTACCCGAGCAAAATCAACAACACCGGCCCAATTAATTAACAATATGAGTGTTAAGACTGGTTGTGCCTGTTCAATAGAACATTGAACAAACATTTCAATCTGAGTGTGTGTGTGTGTATCAATACCTGGTCTGAGGCTGCTGAGCGAGGAAAGCGTGTTGAACGTTGTTGCAGTGTTGTTGTTGCTCCTGGAGACTTGAGCAGGCGTCTGGCTGCCTTGAATCCGTGCCTCTACCTCCTGCTGCTCACCGCCGCTGTCCACCTCCATTGCTTCCTCCCCTTGGTCACTACCGGCTCGGCTAGTCACTTCCTCTTTGATGGCAACCACAGCTGGAGGTGCTGGTGCATCTACGAAAATGTGAACAAGTGAAGGAAAAAAAATGAGCCAAGACAGAAAAAAAACAAATGTGACATAATTCCACTGCATTTACACTTTAGCACACAGGATCATCCCACCCCATCAATCCTTTCAGTTACTGCCACCCGGTCGATGCTACAAAGTCCAGTTGGATCATAATAACATCTACAAAAAAGATGTCAGCCCATCTCATCACAACACTGAACATTAACCCATTGGCATTATATCTGTTTTTGCACTCAAGTCTCAAAGACAAAATTCCATCAGTGGTGGTGACAGACAACATGTGATAGATAAAGAGAATGATAGATTACAAAAAATAACTTATTTGTCCGACAATCAATTTATTCATTTTTTATCATACTATAGAGTGAATCATAATGATTCGTGTTACAGGACAGTCTCGGGAAGCAACATGAAAGGAAGGGGATATTTAATAGTAATTTACCTGATTTAAGTTCCTGCTTGACACATCCAGTCTTCTCCAAATCCTCCTTGTACTCCTTCTTTAGCTGTTTGACAATTTTCTTGCTATGATTGGATTTCTTCACTCTGAACACCTCGGATCCTTCTGTTTACAAACAAGTCATGCGAGAAAGTGAGCGGTGAGTCAAGTTAACCATGCATGCACATCAATGTTAAATTAGTGGTCACAGGAACATGTCCCACTTAATGGGAATGTGTCCTACTTAATGTCTATACACTTGTCTATGATGGAAGATGCAATTAGAATGAACATTTCCGTACTCTAAGCAGAAACATAAAGGGTAACGACAACACGTTTTCCTCAGCTAACATTAACCGGCTAGCTAATGTAGCAACAGTGCACCGCATTACCTTCTTCTTCGTCGAAACTCAGTAAGCTGGCTTTCGTCGGTCCAGGCACCGTAGCCGTAACTATTTCTTTGCATTTCTTTTCCTTCTTGATAGCTCTAAGAACGTTAAATTTAGCCTGATATCCGTTGCTGTGATAGCTGTCCGTGGTGCTAGGTGCTGCGGTAACATTGAAATTGGATGAAGTCTCCATAAACGGGATTTCTTCAACGCCAGGCCCAAACGATGTCGGCGCGAGCGACGGCTGCCGACCCTCCTCTTGTTCGTCCTCGTCAGACTCATTCCTCCGTCGAAGGTTAACACGTTTCGCCTTTTTAAACATGATGTCTCTCGGCTAAATGCACCAAAGCATGCTCAAACGTAGGACACCTTAAAACTGTTCGTGGAGCCAAAGGAAATTGTCCCCACACTTCCAGTCAACCATTTTCTGTCAGAGATTGTTTCTTCTTCTTTGTGTTTAAAATAAGCTGCATGTAGCATCCCCGGCACATTGCTGCCCTCCACTGGTCAAAACTAGTACATGCACATCAGTAATCAACGCGCAATAATGGATACAGAAATGCAAAACAAAAGCACAAGGTAGGGTGTAACATTCGTGTTTTAAACTACTTTTTGTAACTGAAATAAGACAGACATTGTCTATTTTCAGATAAGCATACACATGATTTCCTGATTTCAGTATGCTACAATAATTATTACCCCTATAGGGTGTATTGTTGTTTGATTTATAGGCGTACGCCTACTACTAGGCCTATATTAAATAGGCTACCAATGTGCTACGTTATTTAAGTCAAAATAAACCTTTGACACACATGTTTAGAGCATTGCACAGTTTAAGCAACTTTTGCATTTTATAGAAAGCATTACATAAGTGGTAATGGTGTTAATTGGTGATTTGCAAGAGATTACAACAAGGAAATTATTATTGACCTGTTTACAGTCTTCTGTGGTTGGTCTGCCAAATGTATATATCTTAGATGGATGGATGGATGGATGGATGGATGGATGGATGGATGGATGGATGGATGGATGGATGGATGGATGGATGGATGGATGGATGGATAGATAGATAGATAGATAGATAGATAGATAGATAGATAGATAGATAGATAGATAGATAGATAGATAGATAGATAGATAGATAGATAGATAGATAGATAGATAGATAGATAGATAGATATGACATACACTTTTCTCTGTAATTCATTTCTCTCTAAAATGTTCTCCTTGCATATTTGTTCATTTTCATTTGTATGTACTTAGTTTAGTTTAGTTTATTTATTTAGCACACATTAACAATTAATGGTGCAAGGAAGGAACGAAGCCCAATGGGCTTGTACAGAGTTCCACCCCTATCAATAATCACAATGAAATCATATTCAGGCTAACAATTAAACTCTAGAAATTAAGGAGACAAAGTACATAAATACTCAAAATAATCAAAATTAAATGGAAAAAAATGTGATAATAACATGTCAAAGATAATGAAAAAATGTGAAGAAGAAAAAAATAATCATGTGAGGCAATGGAGAGGACAGGAGGTGATTAGAAGATTCATAAAAAGATAAGATGTTTTTTAAGCTGCTTTTTGAAGAGTGAGTGGGATGATATGGATCTTAAAAGGGGAGGTAAAACATTCCATAAAGCCGGGCCTCTATAATATACTAAATTGAGGATGTGATGTGCGGGAAAAGGGTAAAGATAAGTTGTTATTGTTGCTCTGTCTAGTGCGATGTGAATGTACGTTACATGAATAAATAAATAAAGCTTTCCGGGAGATCTTGGTTTCTGTAAATAAACTTGTGAATGAATAAACATATGTGATAGATATTCAATTTGTGAATTGGAAAAATATGAAAATGTATAAAAAGTGGTGCTGATGGAGCATATCTGTTTGAATGTGAGATGAATCTTAAAAATCGCTTCTGAATAACATAATTGTTTGAGATGGTTGGGATATGAAGCTGCCCAGACCAGATTACAGTACTTCAAGTAAGGAAACAAAAAGCTATAGTATAAAGTTAAATGAGCAGAAGGATGAATTAGAGGACAAATTTTCCTTAATATGCCCATCATCTTCGTGGACCTTTTGCAAACCAGGTCTATGTGAGTCTTTCGTCAACTAAAATTCTACTTCATTATCTTTTGGCTATTTCGCTTTCACCCACCTACCTGCCAGCTCTTTTATTTCTTTTTTCTTTTTCTTTTTTACAAATAGTCTGGAGAAGATGAAAGATACCAATTCATATGCCTCTTGATTTGCACCTGATTGCCACTGCATGTTCCATGGCATGTTCAACGCATTATGGACAAGGGAAAAGGTGAGTAGAGCATACGTCTCTCCTAGGAACAGATAATATGCATTGTCTGAACCTCGACAATGTCCAGCTCCTTTATTGAATGTCAGACATGTGAGCCGCAGTGAGCGAGGGTCATAACAGAGCCATTACTTGACACAGGGTAGTGTATGCCGTTGGCAGAGATAATAACTGCTGAAATTAAAGTGTCACCACGGAGGAAGCCGGAGTGATATGCTGTGATTAATTAACATCAAGATGACCCTTTCCCATTAAAACGTTGACTGGAGATAAATATCTTCCCATTTATGGTAGCATTTCGGTTTTACCTCTTTAAAATTGACAATAGCAGTGGCTGCCATTTCTTTCTTCAGAAACCATTAGTACTTGTGCTGGTTGATCAGCAACAGTTAGATCATCAGTTGAAACCAGAATCGAAAGACAGATGTGGAATGGCTCTGCTCTTATAAGAAATATACTTGGATTGATTGTTGTTCTGTAGTGCTTCAACCAAGCAGGGGCCTAGATTAATCTAAAGAAGCCACTTGGGGGCACTGTAGCCCCTTTCAAACGGCAAACTGTGTCTTATTTGTGGCCAATATACGCTCATAGTTCACTCAAGTATAAATGCTAATGAAATACAATGACATTTCCTGATCCAGTGAATGTATCTGAAATAAGCCAACAGGAATATAGATGACATCAATACTGCTACTCAGAGGTTCATAAGGCTCATCAAATCACTCCCCGCATGCTAAGGGGAAGCTGTCGCCATGTGACCATTGCAGGTGATTATTTGTGTAAGAAAAAGCAATTTAATTTGTATTAGACGTATATCATTGTTTATTGGTTGTTGCTGTGTGTGTTTATGTGTGTGTGTGGGGGGGGGGGACTGTGGTGCAAGGGAACAGAGTATGTCTTCTGGCTTTACGCAGTGGAGAGGAATACAGTTACTGCATAAAGTGGAAGTGGAGGTTTCATTTGCATGAATGGAACAAACATCGGGGTTGAACAACCAGGCTTATTAAATAGACAGTGTTCTTGTCAAGAGGTAATGAAGATTGAAGGAGAATTTTAAAAAGAGGTGCTGTACTGCGAGGACAAGAGGATCTACATCTTGCAACCTCTTACTGAGGACTTCTATTAGCACAAGGCTCTGTATATCAGTTCAGACAAATTTAATCAATTTTTTAAAAGAAAGATTTCATCCATTAAAGCCAGCCATATATGAATCATAAAAAAAACACACGGGCCTGTGCTTCTGTGAACGCAATCATGTTTCTGCAATAGAGGGAGTCAATCTTCTCCAAAGACAGAAATCAAATGTTGGAAGAAGCTCTTCATCTGTCCCAGTGCTCTCAGGTAATACAGTCCTTTGAATACGCATGATTAATGTAGTGATAGAAGCACACGTGTACCAAAGCTGTAAAATAAAATAAAAAGAAGAAGAAGACAACTAACTGTGGATAACTAATTATACTTATCTCTAACAGGGAATCATATCCCGATCCCCTGTTACAGATAAGTATAATGATGATATAATATATCACTGAGGTCATTTCTGTTAAGACTTTCTGTATGCCCTGTGCTATTGCACAGTCCATTGTTATTCCTCCTCCATCTGAGGTGGAATAACAATTTGCCAGGCTACACCGGCCGTTCTCACTATCAATCACAAAGTCGAAATCAATTCAATTCATTCCATTTATAGACAGGAGGGGGGAAAAGGTGTTTTGACCAATAAATAGTACCATCCATTCGCTTATACTGGTTAATGAGTTTTTTTCTGTGCGTGTGTGAGATGGACCATTTGAGTGTGTGTGTGTGTTGTGAGACTTTCTGCTTATTTCCCCTCCTCCTCCTTCTCTGGATGCACATAGAACAGCTCACTGTGTGCAGCGACGATCTGAGTTGACTGTCGTGCTGGGATGTGTTTGTCTTCGGCGTTGTGAATACGGCAGTGACCTCCGACTGTCTCTTTCGTGCACCAGAATAAGAATTGACATCACACGGTTTTGTTCTTCTTTTTAAAAATCCCCTACCCCTTCGGCTGCCAACCTCCCCTTTTCACAGTTTACATTCTTGCCGTCTTCTAAGCGAGGCAGTTGTTTTTTTGTGTGCCGAGTTTTGGGAGTGTAGGTGGAAAAGAAAAAGTATGAAGAAGAAAGTTGTCTCAAACTACTTTGTCAGCAACATCACCTTTTCTATCCTGCAACCAGCCTCCTTCACCTCCTCTCTCATACTGTATATCACTCAAAGTAACATCAAAGCCCACAATCACTATATGGGCAACCCACCAGTCTCACAGTGAAATGTGTAATAGCTTGGTCCACATGGTCCCTTTTTTTCCTCGCCCCCGTAGGCAATGGACTCACATTGACCATATAAAGGTGGAGTCTGCAATCCTGGAGAGCGCTTGTAGTCAAAATCACATCTTTTCAAAATCAGTGAATATATCTACTCATGATCCGCTACCTGTCCGTGTGTGTGTACTGATAAAAGAACAAACAAGTGTTAATACACAGCCTGGGCTCTGTAAATGGGCATGTCGCTGCTAGCTATGGTGGGCACCCTTTGTTTACATACCCTTTATTTACATGGCAATTTACAAAGCCATATGCTGTGTATTAACACTGCATTCTCTCAGAGTACAGACAGGTAGCAAATCGTGAGGAGATATTCACTTGTTCTCCAGAATTGCTGACTCCACCTTTTATGAAATCTAGCAAAGCCTAAAGTTTAACTCCAAGGGATGAAGCAACATGCTTTCAGATACTGCATTGAGAAACTTCCCCCGTTACAGCACCCATGAGCAAAGCAGACATGGAGACTAAATTTGAGCAAGGGGGAGGAAATGATTTATCTGATTAAAGAGAACACAGAGATGGAAATTATTAGGGATGAGCCCGAATCCGAATATGTATTCGGATAAGCACGGATAATGAGTTAGATACGGATACGGATAATTTCCGAATAGTCCCGTTATTATTCGGGGATTTTTTTTTTATATATTATGCGCCTAATTGACGCAGCGCGTTCCGCCTCAATGACACAACAGGTATAATGACACTAACAGCTGTTCTGCGGTGGACATGAGAGGACCGGGCGCGTCCCGTGACCCGCGGTCTCTCTCTTTTTATCCACTGATAAACACAGCGCGTTCGCCCTTTCCCTTGAATAGAGGGTTCTACCTGTCGCATTCGCTGCCGTTTTTATGTGAGTTTCCTCTGCTGCCGTGGCGGAGAAGAGACGAACCGATGGAATATGCTGCACCCCGAGTCACCGTCAGCCCTTCCCCGATGTATTTACATTCACTAGGCCTACTGCTTAAACTCTTTCAAACACCACAACGTTTCCATCAAACTGATGTTGAGGACCTGTACTTTTTCAGCTGTCAATCAATGCGTATACGGCTAGGCCTACTTCAGGACCTATACAATAAAATCGGAAACTGCAAACTTGACACATTAAAATCACATGTGGCTTTGTGGAAAGGCTAACATATTATTTAGGGTTTATGAGATTGGTAGGTTGATACATATATTGTTCCTAAATCTTAGTTTAGTAAAAAAAAAGAGGGAGGGGGAGAGATAGAGATAAAAAATAATCATGAAATACAGCTGTATTTCCCCCAGTTAAAGGGATACCTTAATTAAGTTAAAAGTAAAACACTGGCCCTCATTTACTAACAGTGAGTAGCCTATGCACAGATTTGGGCTGTTATTTATCAATATTTTCGTTCCCTGAATTTCTTCGTATTCTGAGAACAAAGAAGAGAGAGATGAAAAGGGAGATATGTATCTGACTTTTTGACTTATATGTCAACATTACATCAATGTGATGCTTTGAAGGGACAACAATTGCATTGACAATGAATATTATTTTAGAAAATCAATTTAGGTGTGACTTCCTTTAATGTAGGCTAATGTAAAAGAAACTTCCGGTATACGCCACGCCCACTTCTTGTTGTGTATCCGGATACAGATACAGATACAGATACAGATAATTTTGTTGGTTGAACAGATACAGATACAGATACAGATAATGACGTCTCCGCACACCCCTAGAAATTATGATATTTAAATCCACTTTGAAGCCCCAAACTGGTAAATAAATGATGTTCTCAAGGAGGACTCAAGAAATGGCGGCGGCTCACACCTGCGGCTCGACGCTAAAATATTAATTTTTTGTCACAGTCACACACACACACACTTGAGTGCATATGGCTTATAAGGGCGTGTGTGTGCTTGTATGTGTGTCATATTGAATTAGAAGGACGTGTGTGTGTGTGTGTGTTTGTGCGCTGAGAGGTGTGTCCACTCACAAACAGCTTTCTTTGGAGAAGAGAGGAGAGGAGAAGAGAGAGAATTCTGGATTTGTTTTTTCCTCCTTAATGATCTACTCAAACATCCTCAGAAGCCCACTTGTCGGCGGACTGCGAAGTGGAGAAAAAACTAGCTTTTTATCCACTCCCTTACTATATTCTTTCATCCCCGGCATTGCTCATAATGGTCCTGAGATTAGCGCCGGATGTGTTAACTAAACTTCTCATCTGGCAGAGAGAGGGAGGGAGCGAGAAGAAGACTCTTGTTTGAGAGAATTACTGCGGGAAAGAAATGAAATGAGAGAATTTTCATTGTGCGTGTTTAGAAGATGAAAGAGGAGCCTAATTCAGAAAGGATTTCAACAACATTTGGGTATAAACTAAAGTGTGTCATTGTATATACAGCATCAGATGTTCCCGCTCAACGTCTGCCATAATAAGGAGCACTAAAATACAAACTAGGGTGTGCTTTAATGATAATGGACAATACATTTAAATTTCATTTAGTCCATTGTCCTGTGAGTGACAGTCTATGAAACACTGAAACAAGCACAAGTCATAATTTGGTCCATTTCCATGTGGTTTGAAATAACTATTTGACTTCGGTTGAGCTCACGCAATGCACACAAGTGCTGACATTCTTTCGTTATAGCATTCTCTTTTTCATCAACGTCTGCAAATGAATCATGGAATCTGACTGCTCATTAGACCAGCTCTTTTAAAACAGCTTGACCTTGCATCGACTTTTTTCCTCTCACATCTCTCCGTTTTGCTTCTCTTATCTCTGATTCGACTCTCCTCTCTCCGTCTCTTCATTTCCTGGGCCGTGTATGTTTCAGACAGTCCTTCAGGGGCTTTTCTCTTCCGTACAGACATTTCAGCACCTTGATTACAGAGTAATTACATGGGGATAAATGATGACTCTCCCTGAATGCACCCCCCCCCCTTCTTTCTGTCACCCCATCAGGAAAGGACCTGGAGCACAGCAATCACTCACCGCACCTCTGCAGGAGGGAGGGAGTAAGAATATGGCTAAAAAGTTTACATGTAAAGAAATAAGCTGTTTTTTTTCTTGATTTTCAGAGTAATTGCATAAGAAAAGAAAAAGTCTCCCTGAATGCATTCTCCCTTCTTTGTGTCAAGCCGACAAGATCAGGACCCCGCAGCACAGCAATCACTCGCCTGTGCTCGGCAGGAGGGAGTTACAGTCTTTAAAGTGTTTAAACGTTCTATTCTTTCTTCTCAGCGTTTCACTTTTTGAATCTTTATTCATACCGGGGTCATTTGCTGAGCATGCATGCTATTTTTCAGACCCTTACTGTGGCTTATTCACACAGTTATATGGATTGATTTCCACCAGGGAGTTGCCAAGGGCAACTGCATTCCGCTGTTTGCCACCGAGCAGCTCCACTAGAACAACATGGAGACTGCTCATAGGTACTTCAATAATGTCTGAGGTCCGTACAACTATCTTTACAAAAGGACAATGAAATAATGAATGTACATCATACATATTAAGAAACACTGTAAACAAAACAAAATGGAACATCGTAAGACAAAGACTCAACACACACAATAGCATTGTTTCATTACACAACACATATATTGATAAAATCCTCAGACAAGACAAAGACAAACAGGGCAGCTCCGCCGGTGCAGTGAAAGAGCAACCGTATGTCTACGTGAAAATATGTATAAAACAAAATCTAATTTCTGATACAGCCAATTTCCCACTATTCTTAAAATAAACACACTTACTCATAAGTCTGACCTTTTCATATAATTAACTATATTCAATACTACAATCTATGGTCCATTCTCATAAACCTGCTCCATTTTCCGGTCAAGTGTTCCTTACAATATCGAAGCATATATAAATTACTGCAATACAAGTTTAAAAGCTTTCAATTTCCTTTTTCACTAACATAATAATCAAATTTTAAGAATGGACATCAACACGCTATTAGATGATGTCTCATACATTCAAGTTTTTACAAGATGGTTTTACATCAACATTCCATCACTAAACATCACATAACATCTGTTTCACTGTCACAGGACGCTTGTGTTTGTGCTTTTTTGTATGCAACCAAATAATAGTAATCAAAGGGCTTTCACACTATGACTTGAGATTACCTTTTTGTGATTTCTGTCACCTTTGCAGAGGGCCTTTTGTTCTTGAAGTCCAAGGGCTATGTGAGGCATATCAGCGAAGAGCATCGACAACCAACCCGATCTTATGTTTGATATCCTGCAGGTTAACTATAAACAACTTGAGATTCTCGGCACGTCGTCTGATGACTGATGTATTTCACAGAAGGCATGGAGAAAACAATAAAAATAAAAGGGAACCTATAATGAATTCCGAAAAAACAAACAAATAACAGACACTTTTTTATCATCTATTTTCTCTCAGGGACACATCCAAGCCCACCAGGGATGGAAGCCCAGTGCTGCCCCGGCAGAAGGCCTCACACCAGGGCCTTGATTTAATCACTGCCCAGCGAGGGGAGAGCCCAAGCAGGCAACAAAGCTGCCCTCCAGCCTTCCATCCTCCTGTCATCAATGCTCCCCGAGGGCTGACCCAGGAGAGGCCATCCCTCACCCTCCACCCAGGTCCTTTGAAGATGAGAGAAGCTGGGTGTGAGGGGGGTGGAAACGGCCAAGAGGAGGAGAGGTAGATGAAACCCCGCTTGTTCTCTTTGAACTGCTAATCACTGTGTTTAAAGCTGACCTCGCTTCCGTTCTGTCCCTTTTCTGTGTTTGGCTCATTAAAATATGTTCCCTGATAAAGGGTCCAGATGGGAGTCCACCATTAACCCATGATTCTTAAATCTTAAAAGATGTACACTTTCTCCCCCCAATGAGGTGAAATAGATTGATGAAATAATAAATCCCCAGGAGAGAACCGCACATCAGTCATTGGAACTCCACACCTCGAAGGCTTTGCTAGTTTACACGGTGACGCTGGAATATCCAAAAGATTTCACTCTGGAACCTGGTTTCAAAAGTTTTCGTTTTCAGCCCCCAAAATGCTGTTGTTGTGTAAACTAATGGTCAAAATGTAAAAAAAATCATTTTGTGTATTATGCTGAAAACGTTGCAGTGGAAACAACCCCTAGCCTTTCCATTGGTTTCCAGATCAATTGTGGGTGTGGAAAGCGCTGGCTTAGTGTGGAGGCAAGGCAAGTGAAAAATATGTGTTTTCAGATTTCTGATTTAGCTGGCGTAGTGTGGACATGGTCTGAGATGAATTCTAACACCAGGTGTAAATTGCAATCTATGTCTACTGGATCCTGATCCAATTTGGTTACGTTTGCACAACTAGATCTGAACATGCCTGCAGAGGCTGTAGGGAGAGGGAAGGCAGGGCATGAAAAGAGGGCATGATGAGGCGGCAGAGAGGAGAGTAAGGTTGCAGGGGATCAATCAATCATTGCCCCTGTTGGTTTATATTGACACTGCAGTCCCAGTGGGCTTCCACGGTCAATGTGCTCTCAGGCATATTGCATGGATCGATGAGGGAGCGTGCCTGGCTTAAGACTCACCTTTAATAGGGATACGTGTGTTTGTGTTTATGTAATATATTAGTTTTTTTTAAATTTTGTGGGCATTTTCAAGCTTCATTAGATGGTACAGAGTTGAAATGGGGAGACAGAGATAGAGGGGGGATGACCTGCAGTAAAGGTCCACGGGTCGGACTCGAACCCCCGACCACTGCAACAAAAGCCGGAGCCAATATGGTACGCGCTCTATCCACTACGCCACCGGAGCACCCCATATATTAGGTGTTTTTATGCAGATATTATCAACAGTTTTTCATAAATGTATGTCACGTGTAAAGTGAGGCCGTTAGTGCATGATAAGTGAACACATGTTTTAGAAATTACAAGACATTAATCTGAAGTATCAACATAACCATGCCACTGCAAAGCCACTGGGCATCAGACTTTGCATCAAGGGTTGTTTTGTATTGTCAACTCTGTTTGCCACTAATTCTCTCATTTAAATTGGTGATGAAAAACTGTCTACACCACATAGTACAAATGTATGTGTTAAACCTATTAGCGTATACGCTGATGTCAATCTACGACAATGACTCCTAAAGGCTGAGCTACAGCAATTGTAATAATTAAAATAAAGACGTATTACTTTATTGTCCACCTCACTGGAAATTTGTTTTTGGTTTCCCATTGAATGTCTGTTTTGGGTAATCCAGTAAATTAAGTATGTTCAAAATGAGTCAGGTACTATCTTTCATTCCCTGCTTCAACAAAGCATCCTTACTGAAAGTGCTTAATGCATGTTATCCTTCATTGAGCTCAAGATAAACATTGAGTTTAGAATTAATTAAAACTTAATTTAACTTCACTTATTTATCAAATTTGAAATCTGGTTTAGTTAACTTCATAATTACATCACCATTAGTCTCCCTAATTCGGGGTGACTAACCGATTAAAATTATTTGAACAGAATTGAAAATTATTACAAAAATATACTGTCCTTGCAAATCTGATTTGCATAATTTTTTTTTTTTTGCAATTTAACAGACAAAGTCCATTCATTGGGATTACAGGTGCTGTATCTTTCTGTTCGTTGTCACGCAACCACTTTAGATTATACTGGATTGTGTTGCTTTGACTATTGAATATTATTGTATTTATTTCAGATGCACAACAAGCTTACTCCCAGTTACCGAGAGCAATAGGCAAAATGTGGGAGCACATCGAAGGTCAAATACAGGTCGACAAGAGTTGTTCAGAATAAAAAGAGGGTTGGGCTCAAACCTTTGTTGACTGTCTTTCTGCTTTGTTTGTTGATTACAATCAAAACCCCTCAGCATATTTTCTTCGTTGAACACCATATTTGTTCTCATCCTTCCACCACCTGACTGCAATGATAAAAGGACCGATAAGCCCATGTCTAATAAAATAGATAGCTGTGACAACGTTTACATGCACAGCATATTTTGATTAATGTCCATATTCGGTTAAAGCCACTATGAGTAACTTTGTCTGTTGGCGGCCCCTTTGGACAAAAGCGGTAGTATTTTTACGACGCCCGCTGTCGTAAAGCTGTTTTCTAACTTGTGCCGGGCGTGCAAGTGTCAAATGGTTAGGGCACAATATAGTCCGTGTGTTGAAAGTGTGAGGGCACGGACTCTTTTCGGCTCCGTGAGAGTGGCCAGTGACACCGCATCAACTAACGCCAGCTCAGTGCCACACACACCTGATTGCAATGAGTTGATGCAGTGTCACCTAACCACTTTCACGGAGCTGAAAGACTCCGTGTCCTCACAGAAAGCGAATGAACGGATACGGTAATGTGTTTATGTTGTTGTAAATAATGACTATTTCAGATGAGTAATGGTAATCTGATGACGGTGAAGCAAAGTAAACTTTGTGTTAGTACCGCTCATTCATTTAGGAGTAAACACTGCAGTCTAGTTTCACTCCCGTGAAATTGTGTACACGTTGATTGGCAACGTCCTCATCCCGCCCGTATATCACTCTCCCTTTTAGCTTTTCTTCATTGCATTCTCTTTATTTTCTTTGATGGTTCAGCCCCGTTATCAGTCATTATGACGACAAATAAAGGCCCTTTCCCACCGCCGCGCGGCAACGCGCCACCTCCATTCATTTCAATGAGGGAAGGGCGGCTGAGGGGAGGCAGCATGGGAGACGGTACAGCCGCGGCGGTTTGACCAGGAAGCGGTTGCCGCCCACGTGAACACGCACAGATTTTTCCCAACCGCTCAGCTTTCCCCGTGTTGAAACTTTCAGCGGAAGTCGGTTATACAAGGCATCGTTGCAAACGGAGTATACAGACATAAACAACACGGCTCTACCATGTATTAAGTCAATGTTAAAGTGTCTGATATATATTCGACATTGAACACAAACATGTGGTACCAGTGATTGAAGCCGATTTTCTAGGGGAATTATTTTTTAGACAGAACTGTATTTTCTTTCTGTACTTTTATTCTTCATAAAAGCTCATATAGAGAGACTACTGTATAACATCATTATACGAGAGAGAAAGAGAGAAATAAGTGTGGTGGACTTCTGGTCGGGCTATCCCAACGATACAATCACCGAAGCATCTCGCTGTCATTGTTGCCGAGGCAGCAGCCGCTTTTAAAAACGCCGGGCTCACCGGTGGAGTCCTCCAGCAAGGAGGCGGTTGAGAGGGCGGTTGCTGCGCGGCGGTGGGAAAGGCCCTTAACTGTCTCAAACAAGGCTCCCGCTCCCCTTCCCTCACCTGGAGGGATGGGCTTCTCAAATCGCATTGCTGCGTCACACTGAAATCTGCGACCAATAAGAATATGTGACCATAGAGCCTGCATGCGCAAACCGAAAATCGGACTGGGTGTGCGACCAGACCAAATGCAGTAATAAAAACTATATAAAAACGTATTTATTTGCACTGATGAACTCGTTTGCTGTTAAAGGTAATTTCTGACTATCAGAGGAAACATGGCTGTTTTAAAGATATTTAAATGTTACTCGGAGCTGCTTTAAGACAATAATCCAAAATCCAAATAAGGTGTTTACACGTGTAGCTGCTTTGGGAATAATCAAGTTCACATGTCAATCAGCATATTATGAATAAACCAGTGACGTTCACAACTACTGGTGGAAGCGTCATGACGTCTGACATTGGTGTGTTATTACGACAATATTCCTGTCCGATCAAAGGAAAATTAACACTCTTTATGTCATTATCGTTAGCTTGTTAGTAGTTTTCCTGGCCATGTTATAGAAATAGATAGTAAGACTACTATTCTTTTTTTTTTTTTTATCCACCTGGTCATCAATCATCTAAATGATGTGATGCCATCAGCGTGTCCTGACAAGCTCTGAGTGATGGATGATTGGCAGCTGATGATTGCCTAAGGTGAGGGGAGTTTCTGCTCCCGAGGGTAAACCTCTCTTGGGCCTTTAGCTTGTTGGTTCAGATTGCAAGATGACTTGAGATGGACTGAAGAGAAAAAAAAATCACGACATAAATCAAAATTGGCTGTCAAAAATGATCAACTGTGTCCATCACCCTTGACTAGAACAACAACGTTTGCGGTTTTCATTAGATCTCATTATCAACAGTTCACTCTTCATGAGCATGTCACAGATTATGGTTTAAAGGCCTACTTCACCGGTTGGAATATGAAGGTGTATTGAACTCGGAGATCCTATGAAGTATAAATGTGCAAAAAAATAAATAAATCGGATCATCCTAGCCTGAGAAAAGGCAGAAAGAGTGTTTTATGGTCTCACTGTCTAACCCTACATTTCTCTTTCTGTGACATCACAGAAAGAGAAATGTAGTTCAATACACCTTCATATTCCAACCGGTGAAGTAGGCCTTTAATGTTGAACATGGCCAACTATTTTGAACCATTGAATAATTCTGTGAATTATTATAAATGAAAGAACACATGATATACTTAAACATGCTTGAATGAATATTATGCTGAACTTACAAAACTAGAACCTAGGCAGCAATCAAAACTCATTTTAACAATGTAGGTTAATCTACATACCTTTCCAGGTAACTGAAAACCTGCAAAGGTTTACATGGTTATTAAAACCACAATTTAGTTTTGACATTTCTCTTAAAATCAACTTCTATTTACAGCTTTTTGGTTTAAAGCAAACACTGCCAGTCATTTTAAAGATTAGCCAATCGATTTTAAAGTGACAAATGTCGTCAGTCCACAGAATGAAACGCCAGCAGTGCGGCAAATGTCGGTAGGAAGGGGCCCACCTGAGAGAGGCAGAGTGTAGGTTTGGTTTTTACAGGAGTAAGTTCATACTCTATAATGGGAGGGTTTTTTCTAGCAGCCAATTTGCTGAGCATCTCTGACACCATGACCCTTCTTTTATTAAGAGTCTGAACAGTGTAAGAGGGGACAATGTTTCTCTGAGCTGGCAGGCCCACTCAATAAAGTCAAGGTAATAAAACGAGTTTGAGAGAAAGGCCAGAAACAAGGAAAGAGCTGGATTGAGTTGAGTTGAACCGTAGCAGATAGACAGGCCAAAGAGTGAAAGGGCTTTCTATCTGACAGGTAATTGATTGGCTTAATCTTCCAAAAGGGATCTCGGAAGACGTCTATAGGCAAAAACGGATGCTGCTAGCTCAGAAAACACCTTCTCTCCAATCTACTCTTCTCTCTGTTTGCTCTCAACACTTGACGGATATTGATGGCGTTTAAGATACAAGTGTAGATCTACGGAATGAACAGGAATTAACAACATTGCCGTGTAGGATAACACAGTTTTCTACTAACATATCTTTATATTATTTACAAAATCAAAAGGGGCTGTGCAGTAAAAGATAATCAGAGCCAATCACTGACTTCTACTAAAGCAAGGCCATCGCCACAGTGATGAATGTTCTACATTAACCCCATGCAAAGAATTGCTATGTTTAAGTGGGTACTCATGCAACATACTGTATCTTTGCAGAGATAGGATTCTTGTGATTCAATTGATGTAAACCATTTTAAGACACAACCAGGTACCATCAAGGACTCAAAACTGAGGAACCTCACATATGAATCCTCATAGTAAATCCACTCTTTGAAAACTGTCTTGTTATGTTGACAAAGTTATAGGCAAGTCGTTCCAGTAGGAAAACATTTAGGCCAAAACACATTATTAAATCAGTAATGACCAGATGGAAAACAACTTCAGAGTGTTACCTTTAAAAAGAGACAACAACATGCAAAACTCAAAATAGTACAATAATTTTCTATTTACTTTGAGTATACCTTAGTACAGTGGTTCTCAATTATTTTCTGTCATGCCCCCCCAGGGGACAGATTTTTTTTCGCGCCCCCCCCTAAATTGAAATACTATTGAGAACCTGCTAATATTTATTTATTTATCTGTACAAAACCACTGTATGAGTTTCTGGCATGAGCATTCTGCATACAATCACCTTATTATCAAATTAGATAAAAAAAATTAGCTGAGATAACTTCTGCAGAAAAAAAATTCAAAGTTCAGTTTATTAGCTCAATTTGTAACATTTAAACAAAACTGCTCAGTCTGTGTGAATCTCAGGACAGAGAAACAAGAGCAAATGATTCACTGAGGTTTGCATTTCATTCAAAACATTTTAAACTGTAAACATAGTTAAGGTGGTGTTTTTTTTATTATAATAGGCCAATAGGCCTTCTGTGATGCGATAACCAATAATTCATTAATGTTATTATTAGTCTACTTGCTTGATTTCTTTTTAAATAGCTTACAGAGACACTTGGAGACACATGTGGACATTTATTTACTGCAAATCGCGGCCTTTCGCGCGGATATGACCATACACAAGCACACATCACGCTTGTCAGTTGGAAATCAAGGCAGCCCGCGCCCCCCCCTGACAACTCACGGCGCCCCCCCAGAGGGGGGCGCCCCACCATTTGAGAAGCACTGCCTTAGTAGGTGTGTTAAGCTAATTTTACAGTTTGCCACCAATGCATGCATGAATAAAACCCTGATACATAACTTTTGTAACAATTGATTATAGAGAAGAAAGACCACAACCTTCTCTCTAAACTACCTATAGAAATCCATATACAGTATATAGCCTAATAGTTAGTGGATGATCCTTCAAACTGTAGATCTATCTCTGTTTAGATATCTGCTCATTTTGAATAGCATGTACAAAGTCACTTGATAGGAAAGGCTTATTTTATTTTCAAGGCTGTGACTTCAGGAGGCATGCTGAGTGAGAAAAGACAGATGAAAATGACCATTTTTGACCTTTACGATTTTGACAGAGTCATAAAACCTTATTTCCCAAGAAGAAAAGAGAGGCTTCTGTCTCGATCCACGGTTTGTCTTGGTAGAGACATCTTGACAGATGTAAAGGCATTTCTAGAAAAAATAAAAAAAATAAAAAAGTCAAATGAAAGGCATGGAGCTGGCACAAGGGCATGTACAGTACAGTTGTATGTTTTAATGGAAAATTGTAAAGGCCTAAAAGCAGCTTTGTCCTTTCTTCTCAGTAAGTGCACAACGCTTACATGCATTAGGCATCATTTAAAAAAAGAAAAAAATATACGTAATAATTATAATCATGCTGTGAGTCCATTAGAATTCCATTACTGTTTCTAAGTCCCTACTCAGTTTGCACAGGTTTACTCATGATAAATCTGCCTGTAATATAAATGTGAACATGTGTATTAGCTTGTGTGATGTGTATTTTTATGTGTTTTGAAATTAGCCAAATTTAGCCTTACATTGAATTCTCAATTCATAGTTTCTCAAAGACAGAATAAGAAAACGTGAATATGAGATGCATATACGAAGCCAACTTATAAATGAAATGTGACAAGCCTGAAGGTACTGTACCTATCCGAAAACGTATCACCTTGTATTATTGAGTACTTTTTAGGGTTTAACATTAACATAACAGATAAGAAGTAATGACTTTTCAAATTTAAATTCAAGCTCAGTTGAGTTTACATCTCTATTATGATCGTTCACAATGCAAATGCAAAGCCGTGGAAAAACTGGTCAACAGGAAAAAAATAAAATGTAAAAAAAATAATCAATTATAGTTTTTGCTCTGCTGCTCTGTGCACTCAGTAAAAAGAGGGTTTGGAATAACAGCTTCTCAGCTTGCAGCGTGTTTGGATCTGGCTGGTTGCTCTTCTTCAGACAGCATCAACAACAGGTTTTTTTAGTATCTCTGGAGATAAGGAGAAGTAGGAAGCAACATTGCTGTTACATCATTACTAGACAAACCCTAATGCAAGTATTGTATTTGTCAGTTTCTTTCTGCCTCAAAACACAGAGTGCCCACTGTCATGTCTTCACACACCCTACACGCCAAACAAACTCACATGTGGAGTCCCAGTGGGCTAGCACAACAGAGCCAGCCTGAGTATAGAGCAATACATAAAAGGCTTATCGGTGAATGAGATTTGTGAAGACCAAGAAGCTGCTTTTTCAGACCGAGCAGTCAATTGGCACAAGTCCCTGTACGCTGAGGTACTTTCCTTCTTGGGACAGGCGACGCAAGTCCCAGCTCTTGTTTGTTATTGTGCTACGCTGCAGCTGGTGATTAAACGTCAATTTCTGATACAACTCTATTTTTGACCTGCTGAGTCGACCGCTTTAAGTCAAAAAAGGTCAGCTTTCCCTTTAGCCTTTGATTAATGGTGCAGTTTGTGATCTTAACAGCTAACAGGAGCGACAAGAAAGTTGGAGGAAATTATGTGAAGCAGGTATATAGAGAGTGAGTAGTGGCATGATGTATTTTTTAGAGTATAAATTCCCAGGTAAAAATCGGAACGAAACATCCAAGCCAGGCTTTGACATGAAGACACATAGGAAACATCTGTAAATGAAAACTTGCAGTACTAAATTGTGTTAACTTACTTCAATTAATGCCCATTATTATAAACTCTCTCTCACACACACACAGACACAAAGACACACACAGACAAAGACACACACACACACACACACACACACACACACACACACACACAAACACACACATAAACACACTGTTATTTCGACCCTGACAAAAATAACATGTCCTGACTCAACTTATCTCACAACTCATCCATAATGAAAAGTGACATTTCTTGCCTCCGCCTCACGCATCCTCAACCCCTCAGCCACCTTACCACCCCTCACCCTCCCCCCCAATCTGCTCTCACATCCCAAAATACCAGGCTGTTCAATCCCACTCTCTCCCTGTAAGCCCCGGGCCAATTAGTGTGGTGTTGCAGCATTGTTATGTGCCTGTCATGGTGGGTTTCTCCTGCCTGCTCTCTGTTTGTGGCAATACAAGTTACTGTTACTGCTGCTGCTGGGCCACAGGCAGCGTGAGAGCCGGAGAGGAGAGGACGAAGTGAGAGGGCGTGTGAGGAGAGCGAATAAAAAAGATCCAGTATAAGAAGAGGTGACTTTTGAATTTGAATTGTCCCGTTTTTGTGCAAAATTGTGCACAACGTTGTATAAAGTTATGTTTTTTTTCCTCTGTTAAACTACTTAAATTATGTAAAAAATATATTAAAAAATTGAACATATTCCCTTGTAGTTGCTGTTAGGGTTCTTGGCTGCTCATAAACTATCTGCCGATTAAGTCATGTTAACAAACATTGCTAATGAAAAAAAAAAAAATATATATATATATATAGTTGTCATGTAGTGTCGTAGTAGTGTCGTGTGTTTGACTTTGATAAAATGCACTTCAGTTGTTTTACAGCTGATTCGAAGCTTGTGTTTTGAATGTAGTTGGTGGTTGGTAATACTGTAGTTTACCATCAAAATACAGTCGCCCCGTACACCAAACCAAAGAAAGACTCACCAGAAGCAGCTATAAAGTCAGACCTGACTGAATCTGAAATCCATTGTATAGTATTTACTCTCTCATGTTTGATCTCATCTCTTCCTTCTCTCTCTGGGGTATCCACCTTAATACATCTGATATAAAGCAGTGCATTAAGCAGCGTTATTGTAATATTCAAATCAATTAATCTTATAGGTGGCGAATGCAATTTCAGAATGGGTGGGTAAATGGTACCTGCGTGCCTTCACTGTTCACACCAGCCCTGTGTGCCCCTGCTCTTATGAAAACAAAACATTAACAGATTTGATATACAGTACATTGCTTTGATCAAATGTACCCAAGTTTACCCAAACAAGAAATGTCTTGTTTCAGGAGGCTTCAAAGGTTAGGTTTAAATTAAAGGGAAAAAAGACACTGTGGCACAAACAAACAATCTAATACAACATGATGATGGAGGAAGCATGTCACAAACATTGAGAACATAACTTTGCTTGAAGTACAATAAAGAGGTGTCAGTGACATGTGAACACTGATGGCTTCCTTAAATGTGTAATCCAATACGTTATGGCAAACTCACGTAAATGTGTAATCAGTCAATCAGAGTGATCTAAACATGACAGAAAAGCATACAATGTATTTATGGCTAACTAACAAGCATAATGCACAGGCACAATGCCCCCTAGAAAGAAAGATATAGCCCAAAAACGATTTGGATTGTAAGTCCAAAAAGAAGAAGAAAAAAAATTTGAGTCCCCCAGCTGACACTTGAACTTTGCTTTGTGGAGTGACATTTATACTGCTTAAATTTCACATCCAGGCAGTTTTTGCAACATGAACAGAGGTAGGGTAGAATACAGATGATTACTTGCAAGTGGATCTGATGTAACTATCTGTTGTGGTATGGATGAAGTGACTACGGGTTACGTCCTAACTGTCATGCTTGGAGACTGGATGAGGTTTGGTTAATGAGAGCTGGCACTTCCTGCTGTCATTGGTTTTATTAAGTGAGCGCCTACCACTTAACACACTTTCATCTTCTGTATTTTCCCTTTTTTGTAAGCATAGCCCGCACATAAACTCCAATAGACTTTGTTAAGAACCCCACTTATACACTTTTACCTTCAATGCTGGTCAGATATGTAATCATGTCGACGGATTGCCCCGGGACAGGAGTTTGGGTCTGTGGAGTGCATGAAAGTTAGAAAACCCCTTGCATATGATTATACAAATTATAAATAGGCCTATAGCCTAGAAGCTATTTCAGTACACAGTTAGAATGCAAAATCATGCTCAACATAAATTCAGAAAATTGGAAATGCATTGGCCTTTTTTCAATAGAATGATCAATGGAGGTGTTCACTTTAACCTATATTTTCTAGATTTTTGTATTCTTGTATAGTTATTTTTTATGCAAAACCTAGTATTTTTTGGTTTTATAAGTAGGCCTAGCCTAGTTGGCTTTATTAGATGTGGTAAATTGTGTGAATATCTATAATTATTTCCATGGGAAGTTGGCCTATTGTTATTTACTTAGCCTACAACAAATGTGCATAAAAAGTGTTTTGGGTAAGTAGTCGTTTACATGCGGTGTTAAGGTAAGTTACACACCGGTAGCAAATAGGCCTAGCATTTTTCCAACTTTATTTATAAAGTTACGGATACAGGAGAACAACATATTCTTGGCTAGTGAACATGTCCTAAAGCTTACCTTCAGAAAAAAAGAAAATATATATTTTTTTGCCTATTGCATGACATAGCCAGCCAGTTAAAAATCGCTTCTTTTCTTCTTTAATAATTTTGATTTGTGGATGTAAAATTTGGTTAAAATATTAAGCAAATTAATAATATAAAATTGTGAACACAGATGTACAATCATATGAAAAAGTTTGGGAACCCCTCTCAGCCGGCATTATAATTGACTCTGCTTTCACAAAAAAAATGTAAAAGTGGTATGTCTTTAATTTACCAGGAACAGCTAAGTACTGGGATCTTTTCCAAACAAAGATTTTTTGAAAAGCAGTATTTGGTTGTATGAAATAAAATAAAATGTGAAAAACTGGCTGTGCAAAAATATGGGTACCCTTGTGGTTTTGTTGATTTGAATGCCTGTAACAGCATGTAAAACTGATGAATTTAAACACAAAGTTGGTTGGATTATGTTGTTAAGCCTTGAACCTCATAGAAATGTCTGTTTAATCATGAGAAAATGTATTTTAGGTGCCTAAATGCAAGTTGCACTTCTCTTTGACTCTCTGCTGAAGTGAGACAGAATGGGATCATCACAACTGCTCCCAAAAGATCTTAAAAACAAAGATTATTCATTGTCATGGTTTAGGGGAAGGCTACAAGAAGCTTTCCCAAAGGTTTCAATTGTCAATTTCTACTGTAAGGAATGTTGTCAGGGAATGGAAGGACACAGGCACAGTTGCAGTTAATCCCAGGTCTAGCAGACCAAGAAAAGTACAAGAGCGGCATATGCGGCGGATTGTGAGAATGGTTGCACACAACCCAAAGATCACCTCCAAAGACCTGCAAGAACATCTGGCTACAGATTGTGTATCTGTACATGGTTCAACAATTCAGTGCAATTTGCACCAAAACATCTGTATGGCCGGGTGATGAGAAGGAAGCCCTTTCTGCGCCCACGCCACAGATACAGTTGCATGGAGTATGCAAAAGCTCATTTAGACAAGCCAGATTCATATTGGAAGAAAATGCTTTGGACTGATGAGACAAAAATTAAGTTATTTGGTCTTTATAAAAAGCAGATGTTTTGGTGCAAATTGCGCTGAATTGTTGAACGATGTACAGATACACAATCTGCAGCCAGATGTTCTTGCAGGTCTTTGGAGGTGATCTGTGGGTTGTGTGCAACCATTCTCACAATCCTCCACCTATGCCGCTCCTGTTTTTTTCTTGGTATGCCATACCTGGGTTTAACTGCCACTGTGCCGGTGTCCTTCCATTTCCTGACAACGTTCCCTACAGTAGAAATTGACAATTGAAACCTTTGGGAAAGCTTCTTGTAGCCTTCCCCTAAACCATGACAATAAACAATCTTTGTTTTTCAGATCTTTTGGGAGCTGTTTTGATGATCCCATTCTGTCTCACTTCAGCAGAGAGTCAAAGAGAAGTGCAACTTGCATTTAGGCACCTAAAATACATTTTCTCATGATTAAACAGACATTTCTATGAGGTTCAAGGCTTAACAACATAATCCAACCAACTTTGTGTTTAAAGTCATCAGTTTTACATGCTGTTACAGGCATTAAAATCAACAAAACCACAAGGGTACCCACATTTTTGCACAGCCAGTTTTTCACATTTTATTTTATTTCATACAACCAAATACTGCTTTTCAAAAAATCTTTGTTTGGAAAACATCCCAGTACTTAGCTGTTCCTGGTAAATTAAATACATACCACTTTTATATTTTTTTTGTGAAAGCAGAGTCAATTATAATGCCGGCTGAGAGGGGTTCCCAAACTTTTTCATATGACTGTATTTGTTTTAAGTGAATCCAAGTAAAGTCCCTCAGTTTCTGATTGGCTGGGGGGCAATAGAACAACAAGGGAGAGGAGAAGGTAGGCTAGTGTTCGGTGTGCTGTCTTGTTGTTTCTCTAGTCAGTGGAATGACTTGGACAACCTGCTGTAACGAAATATGCAAATGAAAGCTTGTTAATGACAGTGAGTTGCGGAGGCTGCCATTTTGAGTTTTTAGAGACAGTGTTGAGGTTAGTTTCGCTTAGCTAGCATCTGTCGGCCTAATTAGCTTTGATGCTAACCTTCAGCTAACATTCGAGTATCGTTGGACTTGGCCCCAACAGCGGACAAAGGGAGACCAGACAGCGCACTGGGTGATCAGGGAAAACCCAGCTGCACCTCTGGCTTCAAGGGGGAGAGACTGTCCTCAACAATTTCCAAATGGCAAGTGTGAGGATTCTGACATTCAGATAAAGTGAGACTCTTTGCAGGTGAGTAGCCTAGCCTCTATGATTATAAAAGTGATTTTGGCCTACAGGTAGACTAATTGGGCATCAATAATAATTTATTTGATTGGCCTAGCCCAGGGGTGGACTGGGACAAAAATTCAGCCCTGGCATTTTTGGCCATGGCAGCCCACCATGATTATTTATACGATATGTGGAGGCAGGGGCGTTGCTCCAAATTCTGGGCCCCTATACAGGAAGTCCTGATGGGCCCTCTGAGAGGCAGTCTTACAATACAAACATGTAAAAGCTATGTTTGTCTATAGTCCAAAACGTATGAGTGACTGGTCACTCTCTGAGCCAGATAACAACACAATGTTTCTATTGATGAATGACCAAATCATTACGCGTACTTGAACACAACCCCTGGTCTAATGACTCTTAATAATCATGCACACACACAGTGTTTCTCACAGGAATTTGGGAGACTGTGTCGTGGACCCTGGACCTTCTAGGGGGGTCCGGGGGAATGCTCCCCCGGAAGATTTTTTTTCAAATGTTAAAGTAAAATTCATCAATCTGGTGCACTTTGAAGAGAAAACTAAGGATAAATCAACTGTTTCCTATGTAAGCTATTTAGTAGGCTATTATTTGCTGGAATAATGTATAGACACAGATGACCAAAAAGCAGAAAGAAGAAATGTACATGTTTAAAAAATCCAGTCAGCTTCGGGAATTTTTTTCCTTTGTTTGTATTTTTTAATGGCCCAATATAGGCCCCTGATCTTCGTAGCCCCGAACAATGTTATTTAAAAAATAACATAAATGTACTGACGAATGAAAGGCCCATGAAATCTTTTTTTCCCCTAAATAACGTTTTTCTGGGCCTTCAAAGATCAGGGGCCTATATTGAGCCAGTAAAAAAAAAAATAAAAAAAAATATATATATATATTTTTTTGGGTGCAGCCCCCCTCTGCCTTGGGCCCCCCAAGCCTGTCCGCAGTCCGACGGCCCTGAACGTAACTGACCATCGTCAGATGCTCATAATTAGAAGTAGAAGTTGAATGCATGATAATACAATTTAATGCAGCCTCTGAATGGGCGGCCCTCTGCTGTGTGTGTGATTGGGCCAGGCCCAGCCTAGAACCAATCATAATGAGTAATGGCCTGGGACAAAGTTTTATTTAACTTTCAGGTGAAGTTGACAGCCTGCACGCACAATTATATGTCCATGGCACTCCCGAGAGGGAAGGGCCCTCGGCCCGGCCAAGTCACACAGCCGAGGGTCCATAAAAAAAAAAAAAAAAAAAAAAAAAAGATTTTTTTTTTTTTTTTTTTTTTTTTTTTTTTTTTTTTAAATAAATGGACCCGGCCCGGCCCAAAATGCCTGCCGGCCCACCGGGACGATGCCCGGTATGCCAGATGGCCAGTCCACCCCTGGCCTAGCCTACTAACCAGGCTTAATTTTGGTTTACTAAACAGTTTAATTTTAAAGTCATAACGTGTTATGATCCATTTTAATAATGAGAATTATTCATATGGGTGTAAAGGTGCATCAAAAGTGAGACCGTAGCCTGTTGAGGTTTTTAAACTCTGTTGATAGACACCACCTCAATTGATGTATTCAGTGCCAGATTTATTGAGTGTTAGTTTAGGGTGCTTTTTATAAGAGCACCCTAAATTGTGCTCTTATAAAAAGTTGTGCTTTTTATAAGAGCACCCTTCAGCCCGGAGATGCAGCCCCTGGCTGCGCTGCATTTTTAGGAACATATCAACCTCTTCTGAGGTCCAACAATCCCAGCCCCGACCTCTTCACCACCAGTCACCAAGCACTGAGAACTAAACCATAAACCCACAACCCCCACACCACCCAACTGTCAGGCCTGAAGGCTGAAATAAATAAACAGAACCAGCAGATGTAGGCTACATGTAACGTTCTGCACAATATGATTATTGCTGCAGTGTCCACGTTTCTGAGGTGACCATGTAACAAGTGGGAAATTAGCGGGCAAAATGCTGTGTTGAAAGGGCGCACAATAAGCACACGTCATTAACCTACGCTTAGATAAATTACAAATTGCCTGGGACTTTTTGTTGCTAGATTTGACAACCTCATTTCAATGCAAAATAATCCACACAATACATGGTTGAAAAGAAACCAAAATGGTTTATTGAAACCATATGGGGGAGGGGTTACTCCGCGCTGTCTTTACTGGGCGTCTGCATCACCTGCAACGAAGGGAGATTGATTAGTGAAACCTTCTCACTCTTCCTTTTTGTTTGGTTCTGGAACTCCTGCTACTTCTTCCTCACAGCACGCCAGTCACACAGGCCACATGGGCTGGAGGGGGACATCTTTTCGGCTATGGCCTGCCTAACACGGTTCTTCACCGTGATGTTCTTTTTGCCCCTTGTTCCCCCGAATAAAACTCCCCGGTGCTGCCAGACCTCGTCCACTAAGACGCCCATCTCCTCCGCGGTAAACGACGGTGGCCGCTTGTTTCTTTTGCTGCCGCTTTCTTCCATTCTCACATCACATGTGTGTGCCTATATCCACGGGGTATATATGCGCTTGATTACTACTTTGATACACTTGTTGCCACACACACCCGCACCAGGGATGGAAATTAACACCCGCCACACGCCAAATGCGGGTAGATTTGCGTGCTGGCGTGTAAATTGTGTCACTTCACCCGCCACTGTGTCGGGTAATACTTTCCAGTCAGGTCCGATCTAATTTGCATATTTAATACATTCGTCATGAACATGATGACAGGGCGCTACACAGTTCAACAGTTTCTTTGTGCCTTTCTAGTCGAACTGAACTACGGCGCGATCCGCTCCGCTAGGAAATACTATCTGCGAGTTAACGTGTGGAGGTATAAGTCGACAAATCAATCGACTTACTTTGCCCCCTTTTTTTCTTCCCACAGCAGAGGTTGAGGTGCTGAAAATAAAGTGAAAACTGCGCTTTTCCTTTAAGCAGCAGAGCTGCCGCCGTTGTTACAGTATTTGCATCAAAGCCCTAATGGTAATACAAATGAGATGCTTTATTTAAACGCTGTCCGTGCTTAGAGGTGATTTTAATTGTGTCGGCTGAAACAGAAACTAACGGAGGGATTCGGCTCACATACAGTCCCTTGAGTCGCGCAGTCAGTTTGCCGACATGGCTTTGTATTTAAGGCTCGAGACATACAATCAGATCGCATACAAACAGGGAAGCCTTTCACATCGGTATCGCTAACGGGGAGAATACCCCCGGTTATTATTTGAGCCTCAAACAGAGTTCTTCCCCGTGCGGTGGCTCGCGCACTCACTAGTGATCTCACGGTGAAACGCTGCTTTGCTCGGACGAAGGCATCGTGTGTTTCTAGATGATTTAACACCATAGTCTCAGACGAGCGTTTAACATTATGCTGCATCTTTTGCACTGCACTGTTTTTTATCAACAGTGAAAAAATGGTCCCACACCGGACTCTTGTGTAGCTGATTACTTCATGCACGCACCTTGCAGAAGTGACGCTCCTGCAGCGCGCTCACGACCAGACGTGACACGGTGACATCTCCCATTAATAAAACGGCATAACTCCCTGATTTTCAGATTTCTATTTTTAAATTCGACTTGAGCGCAAGTGGAAAACCGGTCAATGTGTCGACACATTCACATCCCTAATGCATATGGAGAAAGTGATAAACAATATCAACATTTCATATCATTAACTAAAAAGAAAAAAGAAATCTAAAGGTAACTTCAATACTGTATTATAATTATTGACTAAATGATGGAAAAAAAGGTGTCTGCAGGGCCAGTGAAAATATACAAGGGGCCAGTAAAACTCGGATCTATTGGCCAAGCGGGCCAGTTGGGAAAAAAAGTTGCATTGAACCCAGAGTATATATGGAGTTCAATTATACAATGTTTTGAAATAAAGATGGCGTGTATTGTGTATCATATATAGTAAGAGTGTACCATTTAATTTGCAACTCAGTTCCTTGGTAGCACCTACTTACAGTACAAATGACTTCTGATGGAAAACATTTGTATGAAAAACACTTTCATTAGCTATTCTTACTATTGTATTGTTTAACATTAACGCATATATTAAAAAAGATATTGCGTATAAAAAGTGGCTGGTAAAAAAGATGAGTGGCTGGTAGATTTTTAAATCTACCTGCCACAGTGGCTGGTAGGCAAAAAAGTTAATTTCCATCCCTGACCCGCACCCACACCCCCCCCCCCCACACACACAAACGATACATGCGTAGCCTAATTCCACCTGTGTGGGGGAGACCACAGGGCGCTGTGTGTAACTTATGCGCTGATAAAGAGGTGGGTGATCGATTCGCCTGACATCGATTTATTCAGTTTCAGCACCACCGCGGTGGACAGCTCCCACTAAAGAGCTTATTTCGCTTCATCTTACGCGTTCTCCAAAGATGCCACTTAAGAAGCCATCTGGGAAACACCCGTATCTTAGCACTCCTTCTTAAGCGAACCCTTCTTTCGACCCTTCTTTGGTCCCAAAGAACGATCGAATCTGGGAAACGCGGCCAATATCTGTTTGCCGTCACTACTACATTGTGGATACCTCCACTTATATTATGTCAAGGGCTTATAAATAGTTCCAATAGGAGGAGGCTTCTCTGAAATGGAAACAAACTATTGTTGTTGATTTTTATTAGTCCCTACATAACAGGATTTCTGTTTACTGTCAAGGGAAAAGTATATCCTGGCAGGATATGTCAGAGAAGTAATGGATTCAGGTTCAGCATTTCGAAATGACTGCAATCTTTTAGGTAACACTGTTTTTCCTCTGTGCTGACCCAGCTCATGTATGTGGCTTGCAAATCTTCTTTGGCACACCTTGTTGCTTCTTGTAACGTATGTATTTGTTCTGCCTCTTTTCTATGGGCCTGTTTTGTTAGTTGTCCCTTAAAGAGTGCTAAATTGCAGTTCAGCTCAGTTTGAATTGGTGACAGGAATTATTCAACTAAGGTTGAGCCAAAGTCAACACAAACTTTCTTTAACAGTGTGTGGGAGGAAGTGGGGGAGCATTCAGTTTTTTTTAAGCGGAGGAGTAAGAGATCCATGAATAGTAGTAAGCCTCATTACTTTGGTAAATGGGTAAATGCCCCATGGCCTGTACCACCTACAGTATGCCAGCTGCAGGAGCAAATTGGTCTCCAGGGATTTCATAGACAGCTGTGTGTGTGTATGTGTCAGCGAGAGTGAGAGTGAGAGGAATAACGATTGGCACAGAAGCAACTACAAAAGACGTAAGTCACATAAACAAACAAATGTATTAACTGGCTAAAGACAAAGTAAAAGAGCATTCACTGCCTGTGTGCCGCCTCTCCATATTTATACAAAACAAACAGCAGCTTTGTATTTAAAACATTAAAAAAAAAATATTAATGCAATTTATTGTCCTCAACTTATTTTTGCATTAATGTTGAGTTAGTTAATGTGTTGGCTTTCTCTCTTACCTTCTGCACACCTGTCATAGCTATTCGATACTTTGGGTGATAGTTGCAGAGTTTTCTGGCTTCACTCTTGCAAAACAATGCACATCAGCTAAACCAATGTCTAGTCATGCAGAATGAAGTCAGAACTGAGCACTATGGTGGACATGTTTCTGAATCTGTCGACATTTTTTTTGTTTGTCTTCCACAACCTCACCCTTACTGATTTAGAATTCCTGCTCAAGGAATGCTTGCAATATGCAAAATTGTGCTTCAGTAAAGCTTGTTTTTCATTATAGGAACTAGGGCTGCACGATTATGGCCAAAATGATTATCACCATTATTTTGGTGAATATTGATATCACGATATTTTACCAAGATTATTCAGTAATTTTAGTGAGTAAAATATTTTTATTGGATTGTCACATAAAGATAACACAACTTTCATATCCATGTGATCAATTATGCAATATTCCTGCTAATATACAAATCTTTGCATAACAAATCCTCAGTATTAACCTGAAGTCAATGCATTTCCACAAAGAAAAATATAAAGCAAAATATTGTACCAAAATGTTACATACAATCAAATCAACAGAGCACTGCTTTAACTTTTCCTTGTGCTACATTTCTGTTAAATAACATCTTTGTAGACAAATAAGGTGTTTAGTCACCTGACCTCAGTGCATCCCGTAGAAGCAAAATATAAACAATTTTACATGTTTGTTTTTCCTGTTCATCTGGCATAACCACTATATGGCAACATTAGACAAGCATGGTACATACTGTACAGTATTTTTGGACATCAAGTTAGTTTCTTGAATAAAATAATTTTAGCTCTAAAATGATTGCATTATCCCACTGTGGCCATCACAGATAAATTGTCATCTACCAGTGTGCTCCTCAGATAGGCTACCTTTAAAAGTGAAGAGACCTGCTCTACAATTAATCCAGTGGTTCTCAATTATTTTCTGTCATGGGGACAGAAATTTTTTCGCGCCCCCCCTAAATTGAAATACTATTGAGAACCTGCTAATATTTATTTATTTATCTGTACAAAACCACTGTATGAGTTTCTGGCACGAGCATTCTGCATACAATCACCTTATTATCAAATTAGATAACACAAATTAGCTGAGATAACTTCTGCAGCAAAAACATTCAAAGTTCAGTTTATTAGCTCAATTTGTAACATTTAAACAAGACTGCTCAGTCTGTGTGAATCTCAGGACAGAGAAACAAGAGCAAATGATTCACTGAGGTTTGCATTTCATTCAAAACATTTTTAAACTATTATTATGGGCCAATAGGCCTTCTGTGATGCGATAACCAATAATGAATTAATGTTATTATTAGTCTACTTGCTTGATTTCTTTTAAAATAGCCAACAGAGACACTTGGAGACACATGTGGACATTTATTTACTGCAAATCGCGGCCTTTCGCGCGGAAATGACACAAGGACACATCGCGCTTGCTAGCAAAAAAAATAAAAAAATCATTATTTTTTTGGTCAGTTGGAAATCAAGGCAGCACACGCCCCCCCTCCCCACCCCCTGACAACTCACGGCGCCCCCCCCCCCCCCCATTTGAGAAGCACTGACTTAATCTGATAACATTTTATTTTAGGCGCAGTTTTGTTCTGATTAAAAAAATGGATGCTGGCATATGTGCAACATTAACAGTGCTAATCATCACATTGGTTTGGGTTACTACTGTTTACACAGCACTTGGTAGGCGGGTTTATTCCGAACGGTGATAGCAGCTGTCAGATTAAACAGTCTATGGATCAGCTGTTGAACGGCGCTGGCTAGTCCATATGCAGATTGATGTTTAATGTTTCTTTTACCTTTTCTGAGAGATGATGCATAGGGGTGACAACCGAAGTTGTCCATGCGGTGTCTGTGCTGCCATCAGGATGGATAAAAAGCCATTATACAGTCCATAATCATCATGCAGCGGCAGCAGAACAGAGCGTTAGCTCCTTAGCATCCTGCTAGCCTCGTCGTTATCCGTTCAAACGAGCCCCGTGAAAATCCGCGGTTATGCAGACCAGACATGTGACTCTATCAATCACTGTAATTGGTTCATTGTTTACTGTACGTTTGACGACAACACGTTGGGGCAAGCACTCCCGGAACCCATAGAGATTGCATTGCGAGGCCTGCAGTTTGAAAAAAAAGCTTTTCCATTCAAAGTCAGTATGAGAGCGCTTGGGGCGATTTTAAACCAGCCTGCAATCGCCCCAGAGTGACGGTACAGAACACAGACGCTGCTTGAAGGACAATGATATTCAGACTTAAGGCCTTTGCACACCGGGCGCGTTTTATTCGTGCGATTAATCCGTTAATTAACGAACGTATACAGAGTCAATACAAGCTTCCACACCAGCGCTGTCATTTCGCATCGCAAATTTGCGTTTTTTATTTTTTCGAACTCAGTTCGATTTTTCTGGGACGTCGCTTCTAAAGTGGTACGCGACAAAATTCACATTTCAAACCATTCGCTTTTACGTTGCGTTTATTCGCGTCGCGCCCGGTGTGCAAAGGCCTTTAGATGCAGGTAAAAACTGTATTGAAATCATAAATTATGATTATACATGTTATGCCCCGGTCTAGGGGAACCCAGAGACACAACACAAATACAAAAATGCCCACTCCCCGATCACCAAACCACCACGCACAGACTTTACGAAAGTAAAATATATATTACTTTTATTTCAACTGAACAGTCATGGAAGAAAACAACCAAAGCTTCAGGGTGAGTTACTGCCAAAAAGACCTAACCCAAAACAAAAAGCGAGCAAAACCCTAACCTTAACATAGAATAAACAAATGAGACAAACTCTGGAAAATAAATGACAACTCACCCCTACGGAACATAATCAGACACAACACAAACACATGACAAAGAATAATAAGAGTGGTTCGGGAAATCGCGAGCGGGTGCTGCTGCTGTCAATCATGCCATCGGCTGAGTGAATCCCGCGGAGCCTTTGAATGCCCGGAGGCTGATAGTGAGCCAATCAGCTTCCGCCACTTATGGAGCCAATCACTCGCACCTGCACCTGTATAGAAAAGCTCATTCACGCACAGAGGTCTCACTCCCACAAACCACTCTCAGACGAAAACAAAAGGAAAACAGCACAGAACAAAACATAACTAGAAACATACGGCCCAGGGTCGTAACAATAAATATATTTTTTATATTTGTTTTGTAATTTGTTCATTATTATTATCATTATTATATTTTTGTTTTTTGCTGGTTTGGGTCAAGGAGGGCGGCGCCCTATCACCCTCTATGGGCCAGCCGCCACTGGATCCATGTTAGTAAACCGTTGTTGCCACTCATGCCTTCACTCCAGTCCTGTACGCTTATTTTTTTAGGTGGTAGCACTGGTGCTAGCAAGCAAAAAAAATCAGTAGCACAAAAATGAATTTGGTAGCACACAAAAACTCGGAAACTTGCACAACCTTAACCCTTGCATTTCGCTCTAATAGTCATCTTGGTCTCATTTGAGATTGTCAATTAATATTATATCCTAGTGTGTTCAGTAATAATTTTAGAAAAATTATTAGGGGTACACTGATTGCAATTTAGACAACATAATCTAACTTGCCAATTGCAATTTTTTGCTGATTCAGTATTATTTCTCCCCATAAAAATATAAAAATAATATCTATATATTTTCCGTATATACAGTGGAGGAAATAAGTATTTGATCCCTCACCGATTTTGTAAGTTTGCCCACTTACAATGAAATGAGCAGTCTATAATTTTAATGCTAGGTTTATTTTAACAGTGATAGACAGAATTTCAAAAAGAAAATCCAGAAAATCACATTAAAAAAAAGATAGAAATTATTTTACATTTCATTGAGTGAAATAAGTATTTGATCCCCTACCAACCATAAAGAATTCTGGCTCCCACAGATTAATCCTCAAGCTTTAAAAAGGTATTCCTTATCTCAACTAGTTTCCTGTATAAAACACACCTGTCTCAACATGTTACCTGTATAAAATACACCTGTCCACAGAGTCAATAAATCAAACTCCAACATCTCCATTACGGGCAAGACCAAAGAGCTGTCTAAGGACATCAGGGACAAGATTGTAGACCTGCACAAGGCCGGAATAGACTACAAGACCATTGGCGAGAAGCTGGGTGAGAAGGAAACAACTGTTGGTGCGATTATTCGAAAATGAAAGAAACACAAAATGACCATGAATCTCCCTTGGTCTGGGGCTCCATGCAAGATCTCACCTTGTGGGGTATCAATGATCATGAGAAAGTTGAGGGATCAGCCCAGTTCAACACGGGAGGAGCTTGTTTATGATCCCAAGGCAGCTGGGACCACAGTCACCAAGAAAAGCATTGGTAACACACTATGCCGTAATGGATTGAAATCCTGTAGTGTCAGTAAGGTCCCCCTGCTCAAGAAGGGACATGTACAGAAGCGTCTGAAGTTTGCCAATGAACACCTGAATGACTCAGAACATGCTTGGGAGAAAGTGATGTGGTGGTCAAATTAGAACCAAATCAAGTCTTAAGTATTATAGTGACTCGCCATGTTTGGAGGAAGAGGAATTCTGACTTTGACCCCAAGAACACCATCCCCACAGTCAAACAGGGAGGTTGAAGCATTATGCTTTGGGGTGTTTCTCTTCTAAGGAAGCATCGAGGGAACTATGGATGGGGCCATGTACCATTAAAGGGGTAGTTCAGGATTTTAGACATAGGGCCTTATTCCCAAGTTAGCCTTGGTGTTCTTTATCAGTGGAGACAGTTTTCAACACATTTAATTCAGTCCTTCTAGTTGCAGAGTGCGCTCGTGCTAAGCTAGCGCACGGCATCGGGGGGATACCTAGCCTGCTACTAAAACAGTCTTACCCACTCCACAGTACACCCGAGGCCAATCAATTATAACGCCAGACTATCGATGTAAATGTCTGTGTTGATAGAATAATTTTAGAAATAAAACCAACCTCGCATCGCATGAATTATCGCATTTTGAGGGACTACTTTCTTAGCAGCAGCGGACTTTTACTTTGCTGTGTAACCGAATCACTACAGCAGAAAGTAAACAGAGCAGCGTGGGACAGAAACTGAAACTGCACTGCCACCAGTCTACCGTCATTCTGTCCCGGTTCTCTGCTGCAGCTCCAGCGGGGGCTGTCTCTACAGATGCTCTTTCTCTTTCTGCCCTTTGAGCATCCCTCTCAATTCTTCATCAGTGTATTCCGGCTCGTACAGGTACGGTTCGTTGGATACAACAAATTCCTCATAATCGTCTTCAAAAGCAGACGCATTGCTAAGTCCTCCAAACGTGGCCATATCTTGTTTATTGCATAGGCTAATACAACTCCTTTGTGCACTGTACTCTGCGTCTGTAAGACAGCAGCAGGTAAACAAACTATTATAGAGCCTGTAACCTAGGTATTAGTCCGCCGCTGCCGCAGCCTACAAGGAATAAAGTCCCTCAAAATGCAATATGCGAGGTTGGTTTTATTTCTAAAATTATTCTATCAACACAGACATTTACATCGATAGTCTGGCGTTATAATTGATTGGCCTCGGGTGTACTGTGGAGTGGGTAAGACTGTTTTAGTAGCAGGCTAGGTATCCCCCTGATGCCGTGCGCTAGCTTAGCACGAACTCGCACTCTGCAACTAGAAGGACTGAATTAAATGTGTTGAAAACTGTCTCCACTGATAAAGAACACCAAGGCTAACTTGGGAATAAGGCCCTATGTCTAAAATCCTGAACTACCCCTTTAAATACTAGGTGACAACCTCTTTCTCTCAGCCAGACCCATAAAAATGGGTCGTGGATGGGTCTTCCAGCATGTCAATGACCCTAAAAATACAGCAAAGGCAACAAAGGAGTGGCTCAAGAAGAAGCACATTAAGGTCATGGAGTGGCATAGCCAGTCTCTGGACCTTAATCCAATAGATTTGTGGAGGGAACTGAAGCTCAAGCGACAGCCTCAAAACCTTAAAGATTAGGAGAGGATCTGCAAAGAGGAGTGGTCCAAATATCCTCCTGAGATGTTTGGAAACCTGGTCATCAACTACAAGACACGTCTGACCTCTGTACTTGCAAACAAGGGTTTATCCACCAAGTACTAAGCAATGTTTTGATAGGAGACCAAATACTTATTTCACTCAATGAAATGCAAAATAATTTCTATCTCTTTTTTTTCTGGAGTTTCTTTTTGATATTCTGTGTATAACTATTAAAATGAACCTAGCATTAAAATGATAGACCGCTCATTTCATTGTAACTGGGCAAACTTACAAAATCAGTGAAGGATCAAATACTTATTTCCTCTACTGTACATATTATTATTATATTAATAATAATACACATTTTTAGAAAATGTCCTTCTGTTCATTTTAAAACATTAAACATGCCTGTTAAATAAATAAGTATACATATTGGTACCATTTAGGGTAAATTAAATAGGTTGTTGTGTTGGGAGTAGTTCTTCAGTGGCTTATTTCTATTTTTGTTTAAATAGACTACTGTTGACTTTTCTCTGCAGCTGAAGGAGTTGATTTTCAAGCTAGAGCACTGCAGGGCTGTGAAGCGTTAACTTCCTGTTCTTACCGGCTTCAAAATAAATGTTAACTCACGTTTGGCTAGTGACATGCTCTTAATGTGAAGGCGCACAGGAAATGTTCTTTTTGCACACGCGCAAACTTAAACTCTATTAATGTTAAGAGCCGTCTCCTTCCGGTTATTACCGTTAGTGACGTTTATTAGAGGCTAGAATCGCTGCACAAGCACAGATCCCGAGCACACATCTTTCACCAGCCAAAGTGGAGGGTGGACTCAATAACTTACTTGCCTAAGACTACATTAACCCGCATTTGGAGAGTGTTAATGTAGAGCCCTCTAAGCAGTGGACCTGTATTCATCATCGCACTTGATCAATTTCAGTAGCTCTCTCTAGGTCGTCCTCAGACGAGCCCTCCATCGTTGCTTCCAGTCATCCCGATTCTCCATACATCTGGCCAGTTCATTGGTACCGATGACCATGATTTGGTTCCCATAGTACCAATTTGCTGGCTGGCAGCTCTTGGTGTCTTTGGCAGTGTCCCGCCAGTCTCATTCTTCTAGAAGCTACTTTCTCGCTAACCCTTGGTATTCCTTCATACAGGATACTGTTGGTAACATGAGTACTCTTGCTGATGTTAAGTACTGCACGCAGCATCCTGGTGTAGCACCCGTCTAGAGACTTCTGCAAGGTTGGCTTCAGGGACCAGCATTCGCTGCCGTAGAGGAGTACAGACTCTACCGTTGCATAGAAGAAGCTGAGTTTGATTTGACGGGGGAGGTTAGAGTTCCAAACACAGGTCATTCCATTCAGGGCCCTCCATGCGAGTGCCTTCCTCACCTTTAGGTCTTGCTCGGTTGAGTTGACCCATGAGCCCAGATACTTGAAGTCCTCGACTTCCTTCAGCACAGAGCCACCAGATGTTGTCAGCGGTTGATGCTCCGTTGAGATGTTGTAGGTGATGACCTCTGTTTTCTTGGCGTTTAGCCTAAGGCCAACCTTGGCGCACTCCAGCTCCACTCTGTTCAGGAGTTCCTGTGCTTGCTCCACGTTGTTTGAGAGCAGGCTGATGTCATCCGCGTAGTCCAGGTCTGTCAGGACAACTGCAGGGTGTCGCTTTGACCTCCTTGGGGTTAGGGTGAAGCCGAGGTCCTGCTCCCGCCCACTGATGGCTTTTCTGAGCGCGTAGCAAATGCGATCAAAACTGTCGCACTGTACAGCCCTGCTTCACTCGCAACCATGCTCGCAACGCGATGTTTCCTCTTCACTTCAGGTCGTGTGAACGCCTGTGAAACTGAGGCACTGACTGTAAGGAGTTATTATTGGGTTATAAATCCGGCGCACACAAAAAAGACTCACGAGGGGATGGATGTGATTTCACACGCCCAGATATCTGCTCTCGGACAACATTCCTAACAAAAAAACATTTTACTCCAGTGAGCCAGACAGATCAGCCACACAAATAAAAAGCAGAAACACCCGATCAAACATGCCAAGTCTATGCTTTTTGTAAGCTATTAAAAGGCTGAAATAGCCAAATCATATCATGAAGCTGAATGCCCCAGCCAATGGCAGTGAGATCAGACTGCTCAGGTTTGTGTGTGTTTCTTTTTCCATCCACCTAAAAACATGGGGTAGAGACCTCATTTGGTTGAAAAGATTTAACATTTGTTGACTTCAAAATGCTATTTCATTTAAATACTGATTCTATACACTTATAATGCTTCTTTTTTTAAGTTGATGATTGGAATCCTTGCAACTCGCTTCCTCGAACAACAATTAAGACATGGAATTAATTTAGACATTGAGACATTTATAGTGAATCAATTGATAAACTTGCTAATATTTCATAATTTTCATAACTGCAAATGTAAGGAACTTGATCATCAGGGTTATTATTTACTTCACTGGTGATTATGTCTATCAGTAGTCGAGCCGGACAAATAAATTATGTTTTTATGAGCTGAGAACTTGAAGCTGCCAAAAATGTGCGCTTGATTGAAATAACCTTACTAAATTTACATAATTCCACAACTGTAAATGGTAAAGATCTTAAAGTGGTACAAAACTATGTCTGTGTGTGTGTGTGGGTGGGTTATTATTGAACAGTACACGAGATGAAATTGAACGATCTGTTCATGCTGAAAACAGGACTTCTCATTTACACATAGCCATATGAGTCTAACTGTTTTGCTGGAGGAGCAAAGACGTACGTAAACAGAAAGCCCCCAAATATACAATGTTCCTTTTCCTTTTGATTTGTGTGAAAGGACCTGGCTCCTTTGCAACACAACACAATTCAACCAGTTGTCAACAGAGCTTCAAGTCTTATAAAAGGTGATAGACCGACAAACTTTAACAAAAAAAGTGGTAATCTCAATCCTGTCTAACTCTTTCCATACATTTTATACAACACAAAACAAGCAGTATACTGATAGAAGTATAAATTGTAAAAACACTCCAACGCAAGTAAAAAAATACTGAATTCAAAATCTCACTAGGGTAAAAGTCTGTTTCACTTTTCTAATTGTGTTTGTTCATCATCAGTGGAGGTGAAGTTTCCTCTGGAGTGGCAAGAGGATGTGAAACCTGTGGAATGGATTCCCTGCAGTCTAGAGAAGCCGAACACACACAGATAAATCTGAAAACAAGGATGGAAAGAGGCGTCTAACTGTGAGTATATGACGGAATCGTGGGAAACCTGTAATTAGATTGTGAGAAATTTACTGAATCTCTGCTGAGTCAAGACATATCTGGCACACAAAAGGTAAATGCATTTATACAAGTGATGAATGATCACCAAGGGAGATGAAGACTATCTGGGGCCTGTTTCACGAAGCTGGGTCAGAGTATGTTGACCCTGAGTTGGTGGAAACTCAGTTTTTTCCCGTTTCAAGAAACCTGTTCAGTGTAACTCGGAATCTGTTACTGCGGCAACAGATTCAGCAGACCTAACCTGCTTGCTGGTTGGTAGGACACCAACTCTGAGTTTGGGTCACACTGCAGCTCTGACAAAAGTGCATCACAGCGCGTTTGTGTAAAGTTTGAAGCACAAATACTCCACAGAAAACTCAATCGGGATTTTATTACAATTTCCTGATGATTTTCTGTTTGATTGATCATTTATCTGATGCTCCCATGTCGTTCATATTGGACTACCTAACCTAACACACTGTGAACATGCTCTACATTCAGAATTAATTATTTGTGTTGCACTTAGGCCTAATGGCCTAGTGGTGTTCCCAAAGTCGCAGACAAGCATCGTTAAATAGCCTAATATGAATATAGAAAAAATGTAAGAATTTAAACTGTGATCACTTGCTAAGGATTGGACCATGGATTTGGTTATTATTCAATCAGGCTATTCAATGAAAACTGTTGCCTAATTTATCTGACGTTAAAGTCTTTCACTCCCCACTTAAAAGGAGCAACAGTATTGTTTACTGCACAATACTTAAGAACCGCTTGCCTAAATATTTTATATAGCAAATATAATACTATAATTTAATATTGGTTCCCATATCAAAATAATAATAATATTATATAATAATAATAATAATAATAATAATGATTCTCTTGAGAAAAAATGTTTGCCCCATCATCTCAATGATTAGATCAGTGTTCTGAGATAATATTACTGTTAATTCGTCTCTGTAAGATGTTGTGCATTCAATAATATTTCTAACTCTAGTGGTTGGGGTGGAGATGCGGGAGGATTGAGCCTTATTTTCTACTGTCATGGTCAATCATGTTATCAGTGATCCATTGACGATGGCTTTAATGCATGCACTCAACTCAGAGTGAACATTCAAAGCGTTGACTGACCCAACCCTGATGGCTGGCACATGCTTCAACTTGTTAAAGAGGGCTGGTTCTGGATCTGTCTTGGGTGAGGTACTGCAAGAGTTGCAACATGACAAATGCTTCCATTTGACATTGAAACCATTTGGCATCCATGAAGCAGCTGCTGTGTCAAAGCTGTCTTCCTACTGAACAGCTGATATTCTATCATAACGTGACCTGACCAGTTTGAATTTGTGACAGTAGATGGGTTATGTTGTTTTACCAAGTCCCAGGAGAAAGTAAGACTTTCAGTTTTGTCGAGTTTAAATACCCAGGAAGAAGGATCTGCAGCTATCTGAGAGAGCAGCTGTTTCTGAGAGGTTTGTGCTTTCAGATGTTAATGTGACTTGAGGTAAAGTGTGATGTGTGACCATGTGACTGCAAGGTAGAACATTTGTTTAGTTTTTGTCTGTTGTAGTCTGATATGATAAGCAAGCATGGAGCAGTTCTGTAATGGGAACCATTATGGAGCTAGATTTCCCTAAGCAGTGATCTCAATTCAAATCAATGGCCAATGCCCAAGGAACAAGTGCTGTGTTTCTTTAATTCTGGCAGACAATTTGTTTTAGTTTGGTTTTGTTAATGTCATATTGGAGGGAAATGTTTCTGACTTGCTTAATTTAACACAGTTCGTCTGATTTAAGTCGAACACAAACAAAGTGATATGAATGGCTTTTTGAGCGTAGAGGTTGATGATATTGGGGTAATTATATTTGCTAATTTTGAATGCATTACCTTGGACTGCAAACATCAGTGGTCGTGTTGCTGTGTTTGCCAACTGCCAATTTCAAAATCAAAGTGGGAGCTATGGCAGCCAACAAAAACTCCCACACATCCTGATTGTAATTAGCACAAGGAGGCTGACATGCAGATTTTCCCCAGTTGGCTGCTCATACTGATGGTAAATTCAATTTGACATGAATGTGGCTTTAACACCAGAGTGAAGATGTCAGCAGAGAGGCTAGTCTTATACCAGGTCCCTTCAATTCTATTCACTTCAGTTCTTGATGGTGTTTTTTTAGGCCGTAATCTGCCTCAGAATTATTAAGCATACCTCCGTCAAAAATACAATAAAATGCAAAGTAAGAAGAGTATAACTCCAGTTTCTAATTCAGTCGGTCAGTTGCAAGTTTAAACCAATCAGAATCTTTATCAGGCCTACACTTATCTTAGATATTAACATTACAACAGAGAAAGTTGTAATTATTCTAAATTAAGTGAGAAACTGAAAGTGTAATTCTTTTTCCCCATAGAGTTTTGATCCTGTGCAGCTGTTACTAAAGTGTTTTGCTGTATATTTATGAATATTCATCCTAAAAATGTAAATAAATGTAACGTTAAATTAGTGAAATAATACATATTGTAAAGCAGTTTATTTACATGAATACGCTCAACCAATAGTCCAGTGAAGCTATTCGTAGGACAAACATTTGAAAAATCTATTCAAGTAGCTGGAACGGATTGATGGTGGCATGTCTCTGCCTACCTCTGCAAATGATGCATTTCAATGTTTATGCGTATTCAGCTGGGTGATTTAACAGGAGTGGCCTTTGTTACAGGGCAATAGATGGTGGCCTCTCTCACACAATCTCTTACCCCACACACACACACACACACACACACACACACACACACACACACACACACACACACACACACACACACACACACACACACACACACACACACACACACACACACACACACACACACACACACACTTTACTAGCTAGTTGTCCTTGATGTGTCTCATAAAGACAGGCTGAGGAGGCCAGGGTAGTTTCAGGCAGTAAAAACAGCCTGTGAAATCACATCGTATGTAAAGTCACAACAGATGGCTACTAGCGCTACATCCTCGCTGAATATGACAGAGGAAATAAAGACACCATGAATGTGAACAGCACATTCTGCAGCTACGCTTCCCTGAATGAGGACACAAAATCTTGTTAAAGACAAGGATGCATATAAAATGTGGTACTCAACAGATGCTTATTGTGCTGTAAAGTAAAACATTTGAATAACATTAAATAAAAAAATAAAAAAGGCTTAACCCAGTAGGTGGCAGACTCAGTCCAGAAAAAGAAGATCAGGAAATAGAAGGGAACAAATAAACAAAATGAACCTGGCTAAATAACAGTTATTCAAGACACAGAATGCAAAATGGTATAGTACCAAACACTGATATCACAAGAAAACATACGGATGCTATACATGCAGCCTATGCAGCTTTCATGTCTATGGTAACCTATGTTAGACACCCAAAATGAATAATGAAGTGGTAGGGAATGTGCATCTGACAAATACTGGTTGTGGAGATGTTGAAAGCAGAGTGCCAGTGCCTTTCAACAGGCTCTACATGGCCTCAGAGGGAGAGCAACACTTAAAGCCTCTGACTAAATAGGCATGCATGCTGGGTATACATTTTAGAACAATACAAAGGAACATTTATGCTCTACCTTCTGTATTTATATGTATATGCATCTCTGAATAAATAACACATTTATAATATTATGAAATGTAGTGATTGGAGACAAATATATGGGATTGGTAAAAACAACAAATGTAATTTGCTGTTCAGCATTCATAGTGACATGGTTTTACCTTAACAAATAATATCAGCTGTGAGTTGACACAGGAGGAAGGAGAGAAACTATGGATCAAAGCAAAAAGAGACAAAAACAGTGAAATCATTTCAAAAAGGGTATATCTTTACTGTCCCCTCCACCCAATGACTAAACAAACTAAATAATATAAAGGTTAAAGAGGTGATATATGAATTGGGGAAAGTGTTAGAGAGAGGTTCAGGAGTGAAATAAATGACGCTGGATTTTGCTGTAAGAAAATGAAAAAGTAGCTGTAATGGATGTGATCAGGCTTTTTTCCTGAAAGGTTGGAGGAAAATTGTGTCATTGGTTTAGAGGTGAGGGTGTTAGGTCGGATTTGAGAACTTTTAAGGATAAATGAGAAAAGCAAAGAGGCCTCCGTCTTTGCTACTAGACCTCAGTTACCCATTATTACCTGCATTTGATTACCTTCTTCTTCTCAGCTCAGGAACTCCTGGGGAGCTTATAGCAAAACACAGGGAGAAACAGAGAAAAAAGAATAAGAACAGTGATTCTGCTGTAAACACTATAGTCATTATTTTTTGTGTAAATGTTTGGACTTGCTGTAAAAGCCTAAGAGAGACAGAGGCTATTTAAATTGTGGATTCAGATTTTCATAGCCATGAGCCATTTGTTGAGTGCATTTACGGCTCTTGAGTGACAGCGGGAAGATTACGACAAGGACACAAGTAATGGCTGTACCTGGAATAGTACGCTTGCTTTGATGAAATGTTTGCAGTCCTGATTCACATTTTCGGTTTCATTACTGCTCTCAAGGGCCCTCATTTATCAAACTTGCGTGGAAACTGGTGCAGATTCTGGCGCAAATACCTCCCTACGCCAGGTATCGCGTGGGATTTATCAAACAGTCGTATCTCGCCAATCTCGGCGTACGCCAGGCCATTATTGATAAATGCGGCGGCTGAAAACAATCGTATCACGCCCCTATATTTTCTCAGTTTAGAGGCCTCGCCCAGAGGTTTTACGACATGGATATGCGCATTACGGCACAGAAGAGGAACTTCTCTGAAGTAGAAATTGACAAAATAACAGCGAAAGAAGATAAAAAAGAGTTTCATTTCGGAGCATTACAAGCGGCATCAAAGAACGACAGAAGGCAGCAGTTAGGAAGGAAATAACTCCTGCGCTCAACAGCGTTGATGTTGACGACAAACGATCTCCAGCGCTTAAATGCTATAAAACAGCATATACAATTATATGTCGCCATTTCTTTACATACACTCAACAAAAATATAAACGCAACACTTTTGTTTTTGCTCCCATTTTTCATGAGATGGACTTAAAGATCTAAAATTCAAACATTGTTCACAAATCTGTCTAAATGTGTGATAGTGAGCACTTCTGCTTTGCTGAGATAATCCATCCCACCTCACAGGTGTGCCACATCAAGATGCTGATCTGACATCATGATTAGTGCACAGGTGTGCCTTAGACTGTCCACAATAAAAGGCCACCCTGAAATGTGCAGTTTTGTCTCACAGCAAAATGCCACAGATGCCACAAGCATTGAGGGAGCGTGCAATTGGCATGCTGACAGCAGGAATGTCAACCAGATCTGTTGCTCGTGCATTGAATGTTCATTTCTCCACCATAAGCCGTCTCGAGCAACTTCGCACAGCCATTGAAGAGGAGTGGACCATCATTCCACAGGCCACAATTGACAATCTGATAAACTCTATGCGAAGAAGATGTGTTTCACTGCATGAGGCAAATGGTGGTCACACCAGATACTGACTGGTTCTGAGTCCCCAGACCCCCAATAAAGCAAAAAATGCACATTTCAGAGTGGCCTTTTATTGTGGACAGTCTAAGGCACACCTGTGCACTAATCATGATGTCAGATCAGCATCTTGATGTGGCACACCTGTGAGGTGGGATGGATTATCTCAGCAAAGCAGAAGTGCTCACTATCACACATTTAGACAGATTTGTGAACAATGTTTGAGAGAAATGGTACAATTGTCTATCTGGAATGAATTTTAGATCTTTAAGTCCATCTCATGAAAAATGGGAGCAAAAACAAAAGTGTTGCGTTTATATTTTTGTTGAGTGTAGATGAAGAAAAAGTGGTCTGACTCAAAAATCGCCACTAAAAAAAGTGTGTTGCTGTTCTGAAATGCATTATAATATAAGTGGTAGATGAGAAAAAGACGCACCAACTGTCCGATAATGGTCCCCATAAAAGAAATACACGTCTGCAGAGATTTGAATGATTAGAATGTATTGGCCCTTTTAGATAGCACTACTCAAAAGGGGTTTAAAAACTAAAAATAACACACTTTGCATTTTACTGTATGACAGCATGCGCTTGGCACGAGTGGTCAGCCCGGCCGTCAGCTGCACAAGCCGACCCGGCAACGATCAGCTGTGAGAGCGCCCACTGTCCTGCTGAGCTGCTCCACTAGCGGATCGGAAAAACGTGCCGGTTAACGGTGGAAATAAATCGCTCGCTTAAGCGATCAATGACACATGAAAAGAGGAACTAACATCTAAAAAGTGCGTCAAATAAATTAAATGTTAAGTTGAATGTTGTGCCGTGTATTTTTTATCATAAAGAGCAGTGTAGGCCTACTACATATTTAATACTTAGGCTAACATTTTGAATGAATGCAGCCCCCGTGCCTCAGTGTCCCCCCAGCTGCTCCAAGTTGAAGATAACTGCCCTTTCGCAGTCCCATGCAGCGCTCCTAAGTGGCCCGGGTGTGCGCACTATTGAATCAGCTCTCCTACTCAGTTGCACACCATAAGCTGCACAATTTTACGTGATTAATATCTTTATTTCGGTCTGAGCAAACACTGCATTTGTATTACCTTCTAATAATTGTCCAACAAAGTCATCGGCTACCCGGCACAGCCTGCACTGCGAGTCCATGCTGTTTACAAACTTGCGTACACGAGCTGAGAGCTGGCGTGGGATTTGAGCGTATCCTACGCTCACGTCCATATTGATAAATGCCGAGATTTGCGTGGAAATGTACGTACACCCATTTTTCTGGTCTACGCACGGTTGATAAATGAGGGCCAGTGTCTCTTAGACAATGCCATCACCATTCTCTCTTGTATCTGCTTTCTTTCCCCTGAAGTGACTGTATGTGTCTGGTAGTTTTGCAGCACACTTCTGTATGCACACCCATGACGAATTACAGAGAAATACTCCACTTGGTGTTGCCTATGCCATGTTCTTGGTAAAGCATGGAGGTGACCAAGTCAAATCTCAAACCATCAAATCATCTTCCCAAACATCAGCGCATGTTTGATAGGATGAAGCGCAGAGACACAGAGGAAAAGCAAATTACCTTTACACTCTGCCAGGAAGCATCCACCCTGCTAAAGTGTCCCCACGCTAATCACTACATCTCATCACAGACTAGGCGCTTGCTTGATTGTGACAACCCATAGTGGCATCCCGCAAAGGGGCAATATAATTAACTAATAAACAATGCAAGTGTTATAATCGGTAAACAATGATAACGAGGAGAATATTTTTGCCTCCTTCCCGTCTTGCAACCCTTCCTCCGTGGAGAGTCCTAAGTCCACATATGTTTTCATTTTGCAAACTCAAGAGTAACTATTTGTATGCAGCTTGTGCATTTTTAGGTGATTAGCTTCAGGATTAGGGGGCATTTAGTTTTTAATTGCATGAGCTTAATTTCCACTGCGCGCGGCCGTGTAAAATATACTTTTCCACTTGTTTTAATCATTTCCAAGCATATTATATCAATTTCAGTGTTTTATTTTTTCAAGAACCACAATCTAAATCATGTCTCGAAATCTCGGAGTTGAGGAACACTATTCATTGCTTCATCTTGCCTATAATTACAGCATGGCCTAATCACAATGAACAGTTTTACAACACTTGAATTGATTGTATATAGATAAAATCAGTAGTTGCATGTTTACTCTGACACAGAGAGAAGGCAATTTAACCAGAATATTAATTCGATTTGACTACATAGGGCTGATCACAATACATTCCATCAGTCCCTTTCTGTCACTCTTTAAGATGTAATCCCTAAAAGAAGAATGCACGTGAGATTGCGGCATTGCTGCCTTTGTAAAAACTATCTTCAAGATCCTTTTGTTTGCAAAACCTTTGTGTGAGAGAAACATCTTTCAACCAGACGGATATTACACTGCAACTAAAAGATAATCACTGACATGCAGGCACACAGACACACGTATGCCCACACAAACACACACCCAGCATCCTCCCACACCGACCTACACACACACAAACAGAGTGATCAAAGGCTGCATGGACATGGACTTACTTCTGCCGATTGGGATTCAATTAAAGAAACTTACATACTGGGGTGACTGCTTCATAGCTTAATGGGCTGAGCTTTCAAAATATGAATTTTTCCCCATTATATTTCATTACAGTCATAACCCTTTGCCTTGAGGGGGGGAGGGGGTTGGAACAAAGAATCGACAGCAGGGCTGGACTGGGACAAAAAATCGGCCCTGGCATTTTTGGCCATGGCAGCCCACCATGATTATTTATACGATATGCGGAGGCAGGGGCGTTGCACCAAATTCTAGGCCCCTATACAGGAAGTCCTGATGGGCCCGCTGAGAGGCGGTCTTACAACACAAACATGCAAAAGCTATGTTTGTCTATAGTCCAAAACGTATGAGTGACTGGTCCCTCTCTGAGCCAGATAACAACACAATGTTTCTATTGATGAATGACCAAATCATTATGCGTACTTGAACTAATGTCTAATGACTCTTAATAAACATGCACACACACAGTGTTTCTCACAGGAATTTGGGAGACTGTGTCGTGGACCCTGGACCTTCTAGAGGGGTTCGGGGGAATGCGCCCCCTGGAAGATTTTTTTTAAAATGTTAAAGTAAAATCCATCAATCTGGTGCACTTTGAGGAGAAAACTAAGGCTAAATCAACAATTTCCTATGTAAGCTATTTAGTACTATTTTCCGGAATAATTTATTGACACAGAATGACCAAAAAGCAGAAAGACGAAATGTACATGTATAAAAAATCCAGTCAGCTTCGGGATTTTTTTTCCCTTCGTTTGTATTTTTTAATGGCCCAATATAGGCCCCTGATCTTCGTAGCCCCGAACAATGTTATTTAAAAAATAACAAAAATGTACTGACGAATGAAAGGCCTATGATATCTGTTTTTTTCTCCCCTAAATAAAATTTTTCAGGGCCTTCAAAGATCAGGGGCCTATATTGAGCCAGTAAAAAAAAAAAAAAAAAAAAATACGTTTTTATTTTTTGAGTGCAGCCTCTGCCTTGGGCCCCCCAAGCCTATCCGCCGTCCGACGCCCTTGAACGTAACTGACCATCGTCAGAAGCTCATAATTGCCGAGTAGAAGTTGAATGCGTGATAATACAATTCAAAGCAGCCTCTGAATGGGCGGCCTCTGGACCTCGGTCCTCGGCTGTGTGACTTGGCCGGGCCGGGCCGGGCCGAGTCACACAGCCGAGGGTCCATTTAAAAAAAAAAAAATAAATAAAAATGCCCACCAGGCATTGCCCGGTACGCCCGATGGCCAGTCCAGCCCTGATCGACAGCAAAAGAAAGTTGGGGAAAAGGACAATCAAGTTGAACAAATATTGAGAAGATGATTAACTAGCTCACAAACACAAATTTGAAATAAGAACTTGAGCAACCCACGCTTCCTCGGGGCAACTGAGGCTGTCCTCATTGCAAAATCACACACAAAAAGGTAAAATTACACACATTCACAGTTTCCCATTGTCTCTTTCTCTCTCCCTCTTATATACACACTGTGAATTCACACCATGGAAAGAAGGACTTGCCCGGTATTAGATAGTAAAAAAGACACATCAAACATAAAAATCCCTTTCACCATTGACGGCTTAAACATCCATTCCTAGCTGTATGCACCACATAAAAGAAACAATAGCAACAATAATTATTAACATAATTAATCACTTTAGCACATCACAATCTAAAGCAGTGAACAGAGATTTCTGTCACTGTGGCACCCTGGAGAAGGTGAGTATCTCTTTATTTAATGTTGGCCTACCTCTCTATTAGTGAAGGACAGGAGAGCAGAGAGATGAGATGAAGGCAAAGAAGGAAGACAGCTTTATCACAACACTGCTACTTATCCCTCACATCTCTCCCCCTCCCCTCCTTCCTCTCTTTCAATCTCCCTCGATTCCCCTGGTTGTTTTGTAATGAAGTTATCCCACAGCAGTGTTCTTTTCAGCCCAAGCTGTCTTTAGACAGAGTAGGGATGGAGGGAGCAACAAAATCACGGAGAGAAATAACTATAAAAGACAATGGAAAAATAAAGCCTGGGAAGAAGTGAAGGGGATGGGGAACAAGGGAGGAGGCAGTGTAGGAAGTACAGTGACAATGTGAAGACGAAATCAAGCCTCCCAACTGTAATTACTGTGAGTAAATGGAAATTTGACCACATCATTTCCTTTACAGGGTATATCTGTTCCATAACATATTGTGGTTTGATAATTGAGTTCACATCACTGTCATGCAATAATAGCAAATTCAAGCTGAAATTTTGAATGTGCCTAGCGCCTGTTGCTAACCGCCAGCCCGGTATTTGTGGCACCCCCTATTGGCCAGGCTCGAAATGTTTTGGTGAAACTTCTGCAAGACACGTTAAGATAAGAACCAAGTTTTGGGATGATTGGACAGTTGGTCTGACAGTTAAGGCAAATAAGCAGCTAAACCCCGTCCAGGTCAATGGGCGCCATGTTTCTTGACAACAGTGTATATGTGAGCAGAACATCGGAATTGGGAGACATATACCGTATGGAAATGTACCCTTCAACTAAACATGGTAGTTGCATCTTTGCCAAAAAAACAGATGCCCCTCTCCACTAACTCCTAGGGCAAGGGGTAATGAGGTTTGTTCCTCTTGGCAGCTGGGACCTTGTGGCAGTGCGAGGCAGACCCTTGTTCCAAGCTAACTGACTTGATGATTGACTGGTTACTAGTTAGGGGTGCTGGCTAACAGGCAGGGAGCCCCAACTCACAGATGGCCGACCTCTAAGGAGTTGTTAGTGGGGTGACAGCCTCATGGGCTGCTTGGACCTCACATCTTGTCTCGGAATGATGCTATGTAGGGGCTGATTCTCCTTCTTCCACATACTCACTCAAGTAAGTGACTGTGTCCTTATCCAGTGTTGTGCCACTGTTACTGCTGCACAGCTGTCACTGTCACAACTTGACCCTGTACAGTTTCAAGCAAAATCACTCCATAGAAATCTCCATCGGGATGTTTTTATAATTTCCTGATGATTTTACGTTTGAGCGATCATTTATCTGATCAGTAGCATTGTTCTCAGCCCTCGTGTCGTTTATATAGGCTGCCACCTTACACATCGTGAACATGCTCTACATTCAGATTAATAAACCTATTTGTATTGTTTGTATATAATTTTTTTTTATTAACTGGAGTTATTTAACATATGTGCCACTGAACAGATTTCTGTCATGTTGAAATGTAATGCTGCGGCTGCATGCGATCGTTACTGTTCACTTGTCTGATCCTAAAGTCACAGACGAGCCTTGTTAAATAGCCTTATATGAATATAGAAATAATATAATAATTTAAACTGTGATCACTTGAGAACTAGGGATCTGGTAATAAATCAATCAGGCTCTACAATGGAAACTGTCACCTAATTTGTCTGACGTTAATGTCTTTCACTCCCCATTTAAAAGAAGCAACAGTCTGTTTACTGCCCAGTATTATATCTTGCCTACATAATACAGCGAATATAAAACACTGTCAGCAATGCTGTGCAGCGCCATCTTAATACTTTTGCTGCTGCTGATATGCATAACTTAATTCTTAAAATAGACTATTGCTTCTTAAACGGAAGCATACTGTTTATCTTGACAAAAAAGATCAGATCAGAGTTATGAGATAATATCCCTGTTAATTCTTCTCCATACCATAACATCATTCGTTAATATTCTCACTCTAGTGGGAGGAGCGGAGAAGTTTTCTTTTTTTTTGATAAGTGGATAAGTGGGAGGATCAACCAATGTTTTCTCCTGTTTCCATGGTGAATCATGTTATCAGCGATCCATTGACGATGGCTTTTACGCACACGCTCAACCCAGAGTGAACACGCTCCCAACGCTGATCCACTCTTCTGAAACCGAAAACCCAGAGTTGCTCATCTCTGAGTTGACCAACTCAGAGGGCAGGATTAAACTCAGAGTTTGTAACCCCTGCTACCTGAAACAGGCCTCAGGTCATGTAGAGAATGTAATCAGTCGCAAACCTGACCTAGTCGGAATGGGCAGTCAACGGCCTCCCAGAGGGTATATGTTCCCAAACAAAAGCTTGATATATCTGCAAGAACTTAAGTTTGTGAGAGCATTTAGTTCCTACTTCTTACTGCTCATTTCTGCTTTTCTTTCAACTCTCATACTTCTTCACGGGCAGAAATTGAGTTGCCAGTAGAAGAAGCACCAGAGATGCTGGAGGATTGTAGTCAATGAAGTCATTGAATTGCCTTATTTATAGAGACAATTTTTCCTCAGAATTGCTTAGATTTGTTGTAATGTTGGCTTTGTTTGAAATAAGGGCTCTATGCTCTATGCAAATCAATTCAATTCAACCACATATGGCAAAGGCCTTCAATTAAAATCCTACAATCCCTGTTCCATTGATTCCTAAGCACAGTAAATAAAGGAACATACTAACACACACATGTAATGTATGTGCATGTACTAGACCAGGTTAAAAAGTAAAAAATATGCTGTCGGCTACTTCCACAAGGTAGAGAAAGCATACACACTCAAAGCCACACTTGCACGCACACATACACGCACACGCACACACACACACACACACGCACACGCACACACACTCGCACAAATACTCATGGCGTGAGCAGTCAGAAGTGATTAAAGTCTCCCTAATTGCACTCATAAAATGGTGCTCTGCTTTGTCTGTTTACTGTTATTGCTGAAGAAGCAAGGTCTGCCCCAAGGTGTTTGATTCCCTCTCTCTTTATGCTTGCCTTTAAAACGCACTGAAACAAAACAGTTGTACCAAACTGTTGTTTTTAAGGCAGCTCTGTGAAACAATGCAATTACTGCTAATGCAGTTTTGTATCCAGCAAAAACAACCCGTTATCTCAATGAGCAACTTTAGAAGACAAAATGTATGTCGGCAGCTCCCTTGCAATTTATGACTTCTTGAAAAACATGGACAGATTTGAAAATAAATGATAATCAGAAAGTTGTCCAAACTAAAATAAATTTGCAATGTATGGAATAGAAGCAAAAACAAACGTGTAATTTATTGTGTTCTATTTATTTCTCTATTTATTTGTTGTCGGAAAATAGGAATCATCATCACACTGATGCAACCAACAATATATCAAATGAGAATTGAATGCAAGTGCTTCACATGGTATCTGCACACTGATACACGCAGATATGAATAATGAGTCAAACGACCTTTGTCCAAGGAACAAACCAAACCAAGCAGAAATAGGAAAGTAAGAGCGCATATTACCCAGGGGGCAAAGTGATTTTATGGACATGGAGCGTTGTAAAAGGTTGTTCACCAAAAATGACATCTAGGACCTTCCACGATCACAACCTGGGTGGACAACCTTGTCAACAAGCTGCTGGAAAGCTACAGCGGGCCGACATAGCAAATCAGAACCACTGTTTAAGTGAATGGGGGTGAATGGGGATGGGCTATTGGGGAATTTTTTGAACTTATAGATATCATTATGAAACTTTGCCAGTTGATTACTGACATTAAAACAAAAACTTTTTGTATTACAGTATTTTCGAAAATGTTTAAATAAATATGAAAAATCATCAATATCTTACTAATGATGTGTAAATTTGCATATCTGCAAAGCCCCAAAATCTAGATGTTGGAAGAAAACAAAGTCAATTTGTTTTTAAATTTTGAAAACAAAACAAGTGTCCAACTGCCTGAAGCCTTTCCTAATCACAGTTCAAATTTGATCAATAACCCATAGAAAATAAATTTTTTACACAGTTATATTTCATGTGCTATGGACCAAACATTTCCTTTTGGAGTCTCCAGCTGGTATTTTAGGAAACGGCTAGACATTCCCTTGGAAAAAAACAGTGTAAAAAATAGTTGTTGTTTTAATGTCAGTAATCAACTTGCAAAGTTGCATAATGATATCTATACATTTAAAAAAATCCCTATTAGCCCATCCCCATTCACTTAAACACTGGTTCTGATTTGCTCTATGTCGGCCCCCTGTAGCTTTCCAGCAGCGAGTTGACCAGGTTGTCCACCCAGGTTGGGATCCTGGAAGGTCCTGGATATAATTTCTGGTGAACAACCTTTTACAACGCTCCATGTCTGTTTTTCCAAAAAAAGGGGTTTTGCCCCCTAGGTATATGGAAAATAACGGAGTCATTGTGGTATAAAAAAGAAGCCCAGGAAAATCAATGGCTCAAGGTTGCGACAGTGATGCTACAATGGGTTGTGATTGATTGAAATTGCTGCTCTAAATTGTATAATGAGTGTGAGGTGATGGGATCATGGCAAAGAGACGAGACAGCGCTTGATTTTCCACTTTGGGAGCTTATCACTTCAAGTCACATATCAGATCAGAACTGCTCACACTGATGGAGACACAGAAGGGAGAGAGGGAGAGAGAGAGAGAGAGAGAGAGAGATGAACAGAACATTTCAATTGTACATCTGCATATGCTTATGTGTAACTATTTAATGGCTAATTACCACCGTTCTAAATATCCTTTCTGAAGATGACACTTACATTATATCACACTCTATGTCACAGCAGCATAACATTGGAATTTTTCAGTACTATTTGAGTGTGAAATCCAGACCTTATAAGGCTCACATACGCTCAGATAAATCTACATATTTCTCTCAACACCAATTCCCCTCTTTGTGTTGCCGACCTTCATTTTGACGTATCAACAAGCCATTGCAATGAGAGTTGTATAAGCAATGAACCCAATTCACATTTCCAGTAGATTTCATTTTCACCAGAGCTGTTGGGTCATTTGCAAGATTCAAACAGTCACCTATTAGCCATGACCATGCTAGTTAGATGAATTAATTTTGAATCTGGATTGTGAATCTGGATCTTTTTATAAATCAAGACCCCACAGTTAAATGGTAAATGGACTCCACTTATGAGTGACTTTGAATTAACACTGTCTGATAGACAGCGAAAGGGACCAGAGTAGATGGAGTCTGAGTAGTACGTACAAAGAGGCAGAGTGAGCAGATAAGAGATTAAAACGGATTGTGAGTGAAAGATAGTGAAATAAAAATAGACAGAATAATAGAAAACAGCCAAAGATAGAAATTCAGAGGGAATGGTTTGACAGCCAAAGATTAGCAGATTAAGACCTGGAACACACATCGTGCGGAGCGTCTGTTACTGCTGCCTCTTTCATGCTGTTTATGGCCACTAACGTCTCAGCTACTGCAGCGCAGTGTTAATTTCGTAGACTAAGACTATGACGAAAAATATTCGTCAACAAACCTTTTTCACGCACGAAAACTAAATAAAAACTAAATAAAAAGGCAGATATGATGATGAAGACTGAGACGAATATAACGGACACTATAGTCTACGAATAGGAACGAGACGAAACTGTTAGGGCGGGACGAATGGAGAACAGATCCAATCAGAACTGTGGGACAAGTTGGGAAGAAATCCAATCAGTGCGAAGCAGCGAATGCAACCCTGTGTCGGTGAAAATTGATGGGAGACCTCACAGTGGCCCTCATTTATCAATCTTGCGTAGACCAGAAAAATGGGTGTACGTACATTTCCACGCAAATCTCGGCATTTATCAATATGGACGTGAGCGTAGGGTACGCTCAAATCCCACGCCAGCTCTCAGCTCGTGTACGCAAATTTGAAAACAGCTTGGACTCGCAGTGCAGCCTGTGACGGGTAGCCGATGACTTTGTTGGACAATTATTAGAAGATAATACAAATGCAGTGCAAATAAGACCGAAATAAAGATATTAATCACTTAAAAATGAGCAGCTTATGGTGTGCAACTGAGTAGGAGAGCTGATTCAATAGTGCGCACACCGGCCACTTAGGAGGGCTGCATGGGACTGCGAAAGGGCAGTTGTCTCCGTCTTGGAGCAGCTGGGGGGACACTGAGGCACGGGGGCTGCATTCATTCAAAATGTTAGCCTAAGTATTAAATATGTAGTAGACATACACTGCTCTTTATGATACAAAAAAATACACGGCACAACATTCAGCTTAACATTTTATTTATTTGACGCACTTTGTAGATGTTAGTTCCTCTTTTAATGTGTCATTAATGCTAAAGCGAGCGATTTATTTCCACCGTTAACCGGCACGTTGTTCCTATCTGCTGGTGGAGCAGGACGGTGGGCGCTCTCACAGCTGATCGCTGCCGGTGACTTGACATTTTCTGCTACCCGTCATATTTTGCTCCCTAGTGGTTCTGCGCATGCGCATTCCGAAAATAACAATCCTGCGTGAGCAGCCGTCAGATTCTGCTACCTTTTTTTGCTACCGAGTATTTTCTTCAAAACATGTTTTTAACTGCGTAATTATGCTACACATATGTTTAAATTGTGCCTTTTGACCTGTGAGCATGTAGACACTGGCTTTGCTGCTGAATATAGAAATAAAATGATAGGCTTTTCTATGTGTTAACTTTACCAGACTCGGAGTGGAGAAAGTTTTCTTTGTTGGGGGGGGGGGGGGTGTACATAGGTAGTGGTGTAAAATAACGTGATTCTGTAGTGGGAGCATAATTTGCTAGAGACAATTGATCTCACATTATACCCTACTAAATCTATAATAACTTTATAAAGTAGCATAAAAATATACAGCTTTCATTGTAGGCTACATGGGGTGAGTAGTGGTGTTGTAAGTAACGTGATTTTGTAGTGGGAGCATTATTTGATAGTTAATGGGTCTACAGATCAAATACGCTACCAATTACGTGAGGTAGCATTTTCTGATAGGGTAGCATAATTTGATATAGGCTAGGCTATTAAACACTAACAGCATCAAAATATGCTCCCCATATTCCTACAGTGTAGGCTACACTGTGTGTAAGCCTACATAGTGAGTAGTGGTGTAAAATAACGTGATTCTGTAGTGGATGCATCGTCTGATGAGTTAATTGTCTATACGCTACCATGACGTAGGGTAGCATTTTCTGATAGGTAGCAAAATCTGACGAGGGAGCAGAAAATGTCAGAACACCGGGTCGGCTTGTGCAGCTGACGGCCGGGCTGACCACTCGTGCCAAGCGCATGCTGTCATACAGTAAAACGCTAAATGTGTTATTTTTAGTTTTTAAAACCCATTTGAATAGTGCTATCTAAAAGGGCCAATACATTCTAATCATTCAAATCTCTGCAGACCTGTATTTATTTTATGGGGACCATTATCGGACAGTTGGTGCGTCTTTTTCTCCTCCACCACTTATATTATGCCCGCAGCCCCGCACCCCCATTTGGTTGCATTTCAGAACAGCAACACGCTTTTTTTAGGGGCGATTTTGAGTCAACACCAACGCTGTTGACCGCAGCAGTTATTTCCTTCCTAACTGCTGCCTTCTGTCGTTCTTTGATGCTGCTTGTAGGCTAATGCTCCGAAATGAAACTCTTTTTTTTCTACTTTCGCTGTTATTCTGTCAATTTCTACTTCAGGGAAGTGCCGTATTGCGCATATCCATGTCGTAAAACCTCTGGGCGAGGCCTCTAAACTGAGAAAATATAGGGGCGTGATACGCTAGTTTTCATCCGCCGCATTTATCAATAATGGCCTGGCGTACGCTGAGATTGGCGAGATACGCCTGTTTGATAAATCCCACGCGATACCTGGCGTAGGGAGGTATTTGCGCCAGAATCTGCACCATTTTCCACGCAAAATTGATAAATGAGGGCCATTGTGAGCGGGTGGAGAGAGCCGGCGTGCAGAAAAACTCTGCGGTTTGATGGACAAAATGATAGTCAGGGATATCCTGCCCGTTAACGTTGTCTAGGGGAACGGCTAAGTTCCGCGATCTGTTTGTAGTAGGCTGTGTCTCGAGCTTGAATACACCATGGACCTATAAAGAAATACACAGAGCCATTTCCTCAAACTGACTGCGCAACTATATAGGAAATGAACTGTGAAACTCCCGCCTCCCTCCGTTAGTTTCTGTTTTCACCCGAGTAAGTTACAATCAACTCCGACGCATATAGCGTTCAATTAAAACCTCAAATTTTTATTATCAAAAAGGCTTTGATGCAAAAGAAGTCCGAACACACACAGCGGCAGCAGAAAGCGCAGTTGCTCAATTTTATCAGCACGTAACTGCATGCTGCTGCTGCTGCCCAGGGGCGGCCTTAACGATCTCGGGGCCCGTTTCAAGACCTAGTGTGGGGCCCCCCACTTATTTTTTTTATTTTCAATTTTTTTATAAATAATGCTTGTGCTTGCTCCCCGCAAAAAGAAAAAAGATTGTGGAATCCAGTTGGTTCATAGACGGATCATGAGATAATGGGCCCCTGGGCAAAGGCTCTTAAAGCCCCCCCTCCCCCTATCCAGTCAGGTACACTGATTTTATGTGAGATTATTACGAATTAAATAGAATACCGTACTTTCCGTACTATATGCCGCACTGGACAATAAGCCGCAGGTGTTATAATGTTTAATTACCATATGTAAGAGTTCGTGCACAGAGGGGATTGTCGGGAAAGAGATGGCAGCTTGAGGAAGCTCCCACATTTCAACAAACAAGTTGCATATTTGCATAACGTACGTAAGTGTTACCATTTTGTGCAATAGTAGCTATTAGGGATGGGCACGAGTGTTTTCGCTACTCGTGTGATCGCTTGCATTCCTCGAGGATCAATCGATTCCTCGTTAAACTTTTTTCTATTTTTAGGACGCAACGCATCTGTCTACAGAACAACGGTTGACCGCAATAAAGCGCTCAATGCGTATGTCAAACAGTCACAGTTGCCATATGATATTAAGGATTTATTTTCCACAAGTTTAAAACACATTTTCCTAACTGAAAGTAATTAAATAAGCGGGCCACAATTTAAACCGATCGAGTAGGTCTGCGGTGGAGAGAGAAAAAAAGCATTGGCTGTAGTTGGCTAACATTCAAAATAGACATTTAAAATAAGAAGGGCAGCAAATACAATAAAATTATTGTCCTACAATTTAAACACATAGATAGGCTAAATAACTCACCAAAGCAGTAGAAGTAGTATCCAACCGCGTAATGCTCACTCCTGTCCGTGACTAATTACCGCGACTAATTCCTCGTTAACGGAACGTTACACCGTCGGCTTTTGAATCTCAATCCTATATTTCATAATAAAGGCTTCTTAAATGTCGTTTGCTCGAATGTGCCCGAAGTCAGCCTGGCTTCTTTAGGCCGACGTGACTTTCCAAGTTTTCCAGCACCGCATTCAGCTCCGCGGTGCTGTGGAGACCACACACTGGCTGCGCTGCACGGAGGTGGCAGTTATTTGCGGTTTCTGTTTGACACAACGCTTAGTTTATTTAACTTGGATCAAAATATTTAATTTTGTTAAACTTTATATCCGTTTTGTGCCGTTTTGTACACGTATATAACATTTTAAAATAGGGGCGGCCCGCTGGCCGGCCTAAAGGCTACAAACACTAAAAAAAACAAAAAACGATTTTCCTCATCCACCAATCGAGACCATTTGAAACGAGGAGTACTCGAGTACTCGATTACTAACGCCCATCCCCAGTAGCTACAGAATATATACTGTGCTGTGTAATAACAGGGTCGAAAAACGGGGAAAAAGTCGCGGCTTGTAGGCCGAAAAGTACGGTACATGTTTTGTATTACAACTATTAAATCTGTGTCTGTATTGCATATTGAAACCTTAATACCATTCAATGAAGAAAAACACTTAGTCAACGAAGTCCGCTGTAGATTTAGTCAACTAAAATCTGCTTATATTTAGTAGACTAAGACTAGACTAAGACTAAAATATTTTAGATGACTGGAATAGGACTAAGACTAAATGGTGTGATATTCAAAAGACTAAGACTAAATCAGAATTTGCTGCCAAAATTAACACTGCTGCAGCACTACCCCTTAAAGCCCTGTCATTTCTACATGGAGTTTTCATAGTTAATTCCCATTAATATGAAGTCGTTTCATGTCATTTTATGATGCATATGATTAATATTGAGTCTGACAGTAATCCTAGTGCCTGGTTGCCTCGTTTTTGCTTGCGGGGACTTTTATTTTAAAGGAAACAAACAAGCAATGGGTCAGATAGAAGCTTATAACGCAAACTTAGGAGGCAAAGAAAGATTTAGGGAGAGTAGGAGACAAATGATACAAAGAGCGATAATGACAGAATTCTATGAGCTTACTGTTTGTGAGTAAACAGAGAAACAGAAAAAGGAAGGAAAGGAGAACCAGAAAAAGCATGAAGCGCTCTCCCTTCCCCGTTGGATGAGGAGACTAGTGTAAATGAGATCGACTCATTTCCAACACAACCACCCACCCCCATCTCTATTTGACAAACACACTCAAACACACACAAACACACCAGCGCAGCAGCAACAGCAACCAGAGATGAAAGGAATCAATAGATTATAAGCAGACTTCTGAAGAGTCCAGTCTACTCCCGGGAGGATCAACCGTAATTGGTCCAGACAAACAGCCAAAGGACAACAACAATAACAAAGCCTCCACGCACAACCAATGCAGCCATTAATAAATCGGAACAGGAATAGCAAATTAAATCTATGAATCAATATCGACAGGGCTTTGAACATAGCACCATTATTCCCGGCCTATTGTTGCGGTCTGCCGGTTTCTGAGACCATGTTTGCACAAACCATTTGCATATCTAAATGGGTGACCATCACTGCATCTGCATGTACTGTATGCCAGGCTATGTTTTGGTATTTGTTGTTCACTTGCATTTGCTGCTTTGTAGCTTGTTAGAAGTTGGTTGATAAACAGTTCCATGGCCTAGCTATCAGATCAGGCTGAAGGGTGGTGTTCGAATGAAAGACTGTGGGGTAAACATGGGATTTAACCCTCTCCAGAGTTCTTGTTCAGACACTTGTGTGTCAGCTCTTATGTGTCCCACTGTGTGTGTGTGTGTGTGTGTGTGTGTGTGTGTGTGTGTGTGTGTGTGTGTGTGTGTGTGTGTGTGTGTGTGTGTCTCTCCTGTGGTAGTTGAAATGATGGAAACCTTGCTGTGCCCCTCAGTGTCCAGAGCGGAAAAATAAGTATCTAGTCCATCTAATTGATTTAGTCAATCAGCGTGACGACAGTACAGTGATCCCTTAAGGTAAGGTTGCTCAATCAATCTATTAAGGTCTTCATGAGGCCTAAAACAACTGCATTAAGAAAAATCAAAGGGTGATGTGTGTATGTGTGTTCGTTAAAGTTCTGTTTCACAAATACATGCCAAGCTGATGTATTGACCAACGGGGCAAAAGCAAAGATCTCACACACACAGCTGAGAAGAGCGCTCACTCCAATGAGTTTTTTTTTCCCAGAGCAAATTTTTTTTATCAAGGGTTGCCATAGTGACACAATACCGTTTGTCAACACGTCAGCTTGGCACATATTTGTGTACCGACATCTTTGTGAGAACTAACAGACTTCAGACAGATCATATGTATTCGCTGTATCAAGATTATGAAAATAAAGGACAAAGTTCTCGCTAGAAACAAAGTTTTTCTCTGGCGACTGGGTTGTACATATAATTGTTTTTTAAAATGGAGCCAAGGTCATAGCAGATCAAATAACTGTCTGAAAACATATCAATATACTTTTAAAAGTGCAACTTGAAAATCAAAGAGTACGCTGGGGTGTGGGCACAAAACCTCATAAACTGATTAACTGCCAAACAATTTGAGAAAGTCTGTGTCATTAATGAGTTATGTATCACATTGATTGTGGAATAACGCTTGAACACATATTTATGATCTCAATTTGTTGATAATGATTGGTTCTAAATATTGTGGACAGTTTGGACCAGCCAATATACAAAAAGTGGCAGGCCACCATAAATAGTTGGTGTGATACCTCACAGCGCATTATGAAAACCTTGGAGAGAGGGTATAGCACCATATATTCCAATTTTTTTATATGGTTTTATTTGACAGAGCTTTCTCTGCCCTCCAATGTCTCCATCCTATTGTGACAGGGGATACAAACAATTCACATGGCATTAGATTGCAAGTATTGTAGTACAAGTAGCACTTGAAAGAGGTTCAGTGGCAGGGGGAGAAATAAACTGTCACAGCTTCTACATGTTCCAGGTAGTAGTGAGGTATCACTGGCAGCACTGTAATTATAAGTCATATTATTAAGTCCATGCACGTGTATTTCATTAAATTGAAATACTGAACGGTCACTGATTAACATTAACATTGTGATTAAGACTAGTTGAAACTGTTCAAAATAATTTAATTAAATAAAAAACACTACAAAATGGACCTTGTCTCAGCATTGGTTTTCTCAACAGAATAAACTAATTTCACTAGAACATTTTGCAGTCTGTTAGTGACGGTAATATTAACACAGTTTACCTCCCACGACTGGAATCTGCTCATTTAATTTGAAAGTGATGGACAGTCTTTCCGCAGTCGGTTCGAAATTTCCTTTAGAATGTTCACTATCGTCAGACTACTAATGTATCACCATGCAGCAAAAATATGTTTTTTTTAAATGTATCTAATTTTCTGTATCGTTTCTAATCTCTGTTTATTATTAACAAAAACATACATCCATAAAGAAACATGAAACTTTTATAATGCAAGTTTTCTGTTGCTGCAGGAAAATAATTTAACCTTAACCATCACACCAGCTTTTTTAAGTGTGGTTGAAACGAACACTGGAGTGTTTGAGCACTTGATGCAGTTGATTTTGGTTGGTTTGAATGCAGTCCGAGATTCTGGTGTGCACTAAACAACCGGACTGTGCTCCGCTTGAAATAGGTGGTCTCGGGCAGCTTGCAAGTGAACTCTGGGGGGGATCATCGCTGGTGGGGTCATCGCTGACAGAGGAAGGTAGCACTACATTTACAATACACACACGTGCATTCTCACATATTTAATTTTCAAGCGCACACGCTACTTTCCCATGTGCTTGCCGATGAATAACTAATGGACTAGTTTGTTTGGTGCCGGCTATTGAGGCAGCAGGCATCTAAACGTTTAATCGACTATAGTCTGTCCTATTGAATAGCTAACACATGAGACCTTCAAACAGACACACTCTAAATATCATCTTCAAGTTCTTTCAAATGTCTCATACAAAAACACAAAATATTACCTTCTCAGTTTTGGGGGCCTTGCTATCAAACCAATTTCATTTCAGATCTTGCAGTCTGAGGTTATTGAGGACTGGAAAAACATTAGTGGTCTCCTGCTGCTTTGGAGGACTATTTATTGGCTGAACATTCGAGTGTTTTCCTCCTGTGCGTGAGGTTTAAACAGATACATGAGAATACTTCAGTGCATGTGCCCTTTGTTTTGATTCACTCTAGACTTGATCTGAAGGTCAGAGAGGCTAATCACAGAAACCAAGACCATTTCACTGATGTGGAAACATAACTTTGACGGTGTGTGAATATAGGGTTTTATTAACCTTGTCATTACAGCTTTGATATTTGCCATGGTTTCTCTGCAGCCAGGATAGTAGTAGCCTACAGTATATAAAAAAACACTGATCCTTTTAACCTTCCCTATCCCTGGCAAATGACATTGATCAAAGGAAAAGACCATGTGCGTATGCATCTGAAGAGAAACAAGTTGAGAAACATTAATGTAGGCAGAGCTATTTTCTCATTACCCCTCAGTGCTAGGACCCTGCAAGCTATTTCACGATTTAACTGCCCTTAATACCTCCTTTTTCCTGTCCACTCCAATCCTCCACCTTCCCTTATTTATTGGCACAGTCTCCTGTCTCCCCACCCCTCCCACCACCACCCTGCCCTCTATTCAGTATTTTCCTATCCTGGGAGATGTTTAAAGAACTACTCTGACATACTAAACGGTCAACTTAAAAAGAGAAAAATATTGCTACGTTTACTGTTATGCTCTTAGTCCTCAACATGTTTTCTAGGCTTTCGGGATGGTATGGACAGGGCTCATTTATTGCACACACACACACACACACACACACACACACACACACACACACACACACACACACACACACACCTTTATCTGACAATATTTCACTCTCAGCAATCAGCATATATCTCTCTGTTTCTTTATATTCACCTGAGGAAGATCAATTCTAGATCGAAACTTTGTCGGCTAATGGTTAAAATGAATAATGTGGATTGGGGGTTGTCTGTTTAATGTTAGTGTTGACCTGCCTTGCACCGTTGTATAATCAAGTATACGCACTCGTCTTCTAACATCTATAAAGCTGCTCAGTGGGGTGGTGATAAGGGTGCCGATAACAGGACTCGCAGCTTTGATTGTGTATTTGCAGTCATTTAATAGTGAGTGAAAAGCCATTCTCTCACCACAAGCTCTCTGTCTCCCTAAAGATGAATTTATTTTTTCGTCCCATTACTATTATATACTCTAAGGGCCTCTTTCTGTTTCAGGATTAACTGCAAATGTGTTTACAGTTAGATTAGCTATCCTGTCACATTTGCTCTCTGTGATTCAGTGGCTTAGTCTGTGTCTGTGTGTGTGTGTGTGTGTGTGTGTGTGTGTGTGTGTGTGTGTGTGTGTGTACTCGTAATGGGCTGTTGTGTGTGTTTGTTCTTAGGAGAGGGTTAAGGTGATTTAGTGGTAGTCGGGCAGAATGCAGACCAGCCAGGGCAAGCAGGAGCTCAGGCAATTCTGTAGTGGTGACACAAAACGATAACCATTTAGTTATTGCCTTGTCCCTTGCTATTTCACAGCTTTTCAAGAGAACTGCAACAAATTAAACACTGCTTTGGTTTTGGTCTGCACACAAGGGGATTGAGCCAGGGGAGGAGTCCTGGTGGAAAAATAGGGGGCAGGGCAGAGAGGATGGTGCGATTGAGAGATAACAGCAGTGACCCTGAGTTAATTGGCAATTAGAAAGCTGCCAGCATTATTGTTAAAAGCTATAATTAGGATTCTCTCACATGAATGTGTGTGTGTTTGTGCCAGGTCTGGGTCCATGACATGTCCATACCTATATTCGAGGTCAGTTTTTTTTGCAGGACTGTTTGGTTTTCCAAGAGTACCACAGTGGATCTCCTCTTTTAATTTTGTTTTCACTCGCACTATCTTTGTCTGTAATGGCAAACATTACATACATGTAAGTTAACTACGTTTCCACTTCTTGCACTTGCTACATTTGTGTCTATATGCATAATGCGTTTTTAGCCTTTTATCCTGATTGCAGCAGGACATTTATTCACATTGCAGTGCTAAGAGGGGGATGAAGAAAGAGGAAGCGATAAGGTAGAGAGTAGTGCAGAGAGCCAGGTGCCTCCACTTTGAAATCCATATTTGCAGGGATGGATTCCCTACCGAGACCCTCAGGCTTTGTCCTCCTTTCAACCCCTTTGTATGTGCTCATATGTGTGGTTGTGTGTGTATGTCCGGTAGAGAGTCTGTAGTTTATTCCTGCTATATTTCCCTGTTTTCAGTCTAGTCTCCTATCAACCCCCCACCCTCCACTCCCTCTACTCCCCACATACCGACAGTGGGCCCCCCAGGAATGGCCATGAACCTTTCAGGGCTGTGTTATGAGTACCTCGCTAGAAGCCACAACTAAACCTGTACCAAAGGACTAGGTGCACCACCAGTAAAAGCACAGCTACCACGTCCAAATTTGAATCCATTAGTCCAGCCAGATATTTAACAAAAAAATGCAGCATGCTAGTTGTGATTAGCCTAATGTATCCACCTTTGCTTTTTCTCTCAGCAAATATATACACACATTCACATAAACACAGATGTACCGATATTCTCCAAGGCACAGTAATGTAACATCATCTGCTGCACCCGCTTGTCTTGGCAGTTGGTTGAGATGATAATGTTGGTGTTTATTTTAACATTTAATGCCTCAGTTCTCCTTGGTGCACTTTTCTCCTTTCATCTTCCTGACACTTTAATAGGCCTTTATGGCAGCTGTCACTGTAATTGCTGAGAGGATATATCTCAAGAATAGACTGAACAGGTAGTCCGTGTCTTTCGCCGCACCATGATTGGCTGCGTTTCATATTCAGTGTCGTGCTTAAGACGTATTACGGATGTGTGACATTATGAAAAGCTCAATGTTCCACTTCCATGCCATTTCTTAGCTTATCTTAGTCCAAAGATTGCACTTTCAGAGACGCTTCATAATTCTGTGATTTGGTTGATGTGGTAGCAGCTTTCCCAATTTACTGCTGAAAACTCCCCTGATAAATGAAAGATTCTCTGGTGAATATCAATCTAGAAAAAATAAACCCTGCTTTATTACCACTGGTATGAGGAGTTTCTCATGTATTATCCTTGAAGTGTCCCTAGAATTTGGTGAGAATTGCATGGAAATTAAACACCATTAATCACCCAGTACAACTCGATACATCCAAGTCCAAACCCACAAAAAAAACTAGTTCTGCCAAAAAGGAATTGACAATGATTGCTTTCAATGATCAGAATTCCCCTTTTACTCAGGTTTGTTGTCAAAACTAATTGATATTTTAGCTTCATGTGAGTCAGATATGGCCCATGCCATATTCTTAGAGCTGTTAGGAGACTATAGACTAACTTGCTTGGAAACCTTTGGCATACAAACTTATAGAATCCTTGTCATAACACATAAATACTGTAAACACTTTAAAATGTTCTTTAAATATGAGTAATATTAATTATGAGTTGGCCTGTTTGATTTTATTGTATTGTTTTACACCGTCTTTTGTTCTTAAGATTAATTTATTTCATATTTCAAATTTTAGTAGATATATTTTTTAATATAAATAGCATTTTGAAAACTGTTTGAAAAGTCCCTACAAAGTATCCACATGCATGCACACACTCTTAAGCATGATGCAATGACACGCCCCCAGCACATGGATATGACTATACCAACTATAATGGATTATTAGTTTTCAAGGTGCCAGAAGGAGAAGGACAAAAACATTTCCCACCTCTAAAGCCACAGATGCAGAGTGCAGTGAACATATTGAATATTTCATTTTACAGCCTCCGCCATGTTTTCCTAAGCACCATACAGTTCCCAATATCCCCTTACATTGGCCTTGCATAGAGTCAATTTGTACAGTATAAACATTTGGGAATGTGGAAAACACCAGAAAGTGTACGATCCTTTGAAGTCACCAATTTTGTAGTAAAGAAGCTGGATTTTCAACTTCCTTTAGCACATTGTTCTTTACCTTCACTTACTCTTCTTCACCAAGGTGCATTTCGTCATCCAGTTTCATAGAGAAGTTTGATGACATCCCAAGCACTTATTCCCAACCGTGACCCTCTCCACTCTCCCCCAAACTTTTGTAACCTAACTGATTATACTCCTCACACTTGGTTCTCTTCCAGGCGAGGTTTTATAACCGGTGTCCTCCAGTTAACCTCACCATAGACTTGGAGCTGTGTAGAGTAAAAATCAAGTTCAAATCCATGTCTCTTCTAAACCGCACCGCAAACGTTGAATGCTTTTATGCTTTTACTCCCCCCCAAATATCTCTCCTGCTCTTGTATCTCATCAAGAATAGTCTAGCTTCCAGCCCTGCTCCATCCTGCTGGCCCCTGGAAAGTGTCCACATTCAATACAATGTGAAAATGAGGTGATACTTTATTGATCCTGCAAGGCAACAGCGAGAGGTCAGAGCACAGCAGGACACGGAGGGGGATTTCCTGATTTGTAAAAGACACTTGAGAAAAGTTGAAGCTGGGTTTTAGTCCAGGGCAGTGGTTCTCTCTCTCTCTCTCTCTCTCTGCCATTGAGTTGCTCTAAATCTTCAAATGTGTCCTATAAGGCTTAAAAGCAGCTTTGCAGACTTACAAGTTTGGAACACAGTCATCCTGCACTCTGAACATGTGCATATCAGTTTTATATCGGAGCCCTTAAATGACCACAATGGAAACTTTTCTTCCGGGAAAAATGTGTACATGCCATCACACTACATTTGTATTTTCTATTCCTTTTTTTCTCCAAAGTAAGGTCTTTGGCTTTTAATCTGGGCAGATAGTTTAGATAGGTACTGCTTTTAAAGTGATCACTAAACTCTGTTTTACTTAGATTTTTAATGTTTGATTCGCTGTGCTGTTCATGATTTATTTTCTCTACAGAGAAGTGTTTTTGGTTTTATTTTTCCACTGCTGGAAATTTCTGTTTACATTCCGAGCACCGCTGGTTACATGTAGCCTATAACGTGGTGCGCCCCTACTCTCTCTTCTAATAGCAAAATAAATCTGAATGACCTGTAACCACCACACAGGCAGGCATAAAAAAGAGGGAATAGATGAAGGTTAGCCTCACTAAACAATTGTAGTCCTTCTTATCTAAACAACATACAAGCCTAGATAACCTTGGTTTAAATAAAAAATAAAAAGTATTTGGTTTGGTTTTAAGTTGTCTAAATCAGCCCCCCTTATGACAACATGTTACACACACTGCAACCTTACATCATTTGAAGAGCATCAACAGCCAGGGTAGAGAAAGAGCATGACAAGAGGTTTTCATGTACTTTAGCTGGAGGAGAAAAGATGTAAAGCAGGGGTGAAGTGAGGCTACAGTGTGGAGAAAATAAGGCACAGGCAGGGGAGAGTGAAGTTTGCTGGAGGATTAAAAAAGAAGAGCCCGAGGGGGTAAAAGTTAGAAAGAGTGAAGACTCATGGGAAACTGAGAGGGTGATATGGAGGAAGCATGAGTGATTTGCTGTACAGAAGGTATGTGTGCCTTTTGAACACAATTTAAGTTTTGATGAGAGTAGATTGTTTTGGACTTCAGGTGTAGTTTTGCTCTTTAATGAATTGTATTTTAGAACATTAACTTATAATTCTCGCTTCCGCTTCCTGTCAGTGAGTTTTGTAATTTTCTGTGTGTTTGGTCATTGGCTTTTTGACACTTTTTTCTGGATTTCTTGACAACAGATTTTGGATTAAGGACATTTGACTGGCTGCTGAGAACCTCTGTACGACCGCTGCCTAGTTTACAACTGATTCGCTGACATTTTTAAAAATTCCTTCACTCCTAAAGCGATTGGGGTACTGAACACCATGTCCCGCTGATGTGTATACTGCCACTGCTGCCCTGCTTCTTGCCCTGAAGATGTCTGTGTGTAAATGTTGTTGTTGTTGCTTTTGTTGTTGTTGTTGTTGTTGTTGTTGTGTTGTCCTGCTTGTTGTTTTTTGTATGAGACCAAAGACGAATCTCCACACCGTGGACAATAAAGATTTAACTAACTAACTAACTAACTAACAAACTAATAAAATCAGTCAATGTAATCAAAAAATTTGCAATCAATACATACAAAAAATGTATTTACACTTCACAGGAACAATAACTGGAATAGTGGTTGTGCAAATTTGCATCATCACAATGAGCTTTGCATTTTCATCAGCATTTCATCCAGATTTGTATTGACAAAACATAAAGAGAAGGTGTATTATTGTAATTTTTTCAGACATTTTTTGATTAATTACAGGACTTGTGTCTGTGCCCATGCACTGGCCACCAAGAGAAATGGCGGTGAATATGAATATATGTGTGTATACAGTATATGCGTACAGGAAATAAAACAAATTACAATGGAGAGAAAAGTCTGAAAGTGAGTGGCTTGTTAACACTGCCAAGTAAAAAGATATAAGCAATCTGGAGACGCATTTAAGGGGAAAACATAGGAACAACATCTGTCTCCCTTCTGCCACCTGCAAGGCTGGGCAATCATACTGTATATTGTACGTATGCAGCCAAACATTGGATGGACACCAAGAACGGCTTTTGGAGAAGGTCCCAGAGTGTTGGAGGCCGCTGCCTTGTTAACATATTTGGCCTTGGTAGAGAAACCGAGCAGCTCTCTGTGCTGTGGTGGTCAACATGGAGAGAAGTTATATTCAGTCTTTTACAGGAAAACTCAGGCAAAGCCTCGTATCATTCAGTCAAAAGAATGTTATCACAAAAGGTGAATATTGTTTGAGGGGCAACAAGGCGTGCCATGCTCTTATCTGCTATTTGTGTACCCAATCAATTTGGTCATCATGGAGAAACACTGAGATTTTCCCACGGATGCAATTGACCTCTTGAACAATCAGGTCAGCAAGTCAAGCAAAAAATATTTATACAAAAGAAAATCTGGAATGTACAAAGATTGAAAACACAAGATAACACCATAAAATATAAACGCTAAGTAGAGAGTTGACTTTGATTGTATGTAAAAAGGAATCATTATTTAATTAAGAGAGGCTTCCTTTTTATGTATTTAACAATTCCAATACAAGAAGTACATCATACATAGGGGAGAACGGGGGAATCTGAGGCATCGGGTAATGTGAGCCACCCCCTGTATCTAGGCAACGGAAAACATTTGTGGTCATGTGAGATATATGTTTTCAAGACCCTCTCATTTCCCCATGGCCCTGAAAGAGAGGACCTCATGGTGCTATGGTAAACATGCTTTTTTCACCAAAATAGGTATTTTGCATGTAAAAGTAAATTTTCTTGCTGTCAACTTAATCAACTGTTGTGCCAAAGCAAATGTATTCACGTAGAAAAACTTCTATCAAACGTGTTGATGAACTACAAACATATGAAACCATGTGATGCTAATAACTGAAAATTAGCCTGAAATGCTAAGAGAGGTAGTTTTTTCTCAAATTGTGGTGGTGGGGGAAAGTGAGCCACTGTCTCACTTTCCCCCACCATGAGGCACAAGTTAAGTTTAGTCTTAAACATATTTTAATGTAATATTACATAACATATGTTTTATTTTAATGTCATACACATTGTAGAAAAGCCATCATGCCAAGGAAATACACCAGGAAGACGACCTGGGGCAACCACACGGAAAGAGCACCTTCTCATCGTTCCCTGTAACCTTCAGGGCTGGAATGTAGAGTAGGCCTAGTTGTAGAGTATGACAGGCTGATGTTATAATCCAGTTGGGTCTTCTCCTGTGTTCTGAGTCCCAGGCTGTTCACGCTGGTTCTGATTTTCCTATGCTTTGACCCCCAGACACTAGCTGGCTCTAAGGGTCCTGTGTTCTGACCCCCAGACTGTGATCTAATCTAACTGGTTCTATCTATCATTTGAATCTTATTAAAACCTTTTGAATTATAATATGTTGTATTTGATTTTGTTCAGTTACTTTCAAGTGTTAAGAAAATTTGCTTTGCTTAATTGACCAAACCCCATCATTCTTTTACTAGTCCGACATTAGTTCTGGAATGTGTGGCTAGCTTTCAGGATTCTTACTGTTACAATATGTGTTGTTATGGTAGTTTCAGAGTGGATAAAGTAAGTGGATCAGTTTACCCCACAGCTGGGGTAAAGTGAGCCACATGACAACTTTTTTTAAAACAATCATATTTTCACTGCCCTTTGTCTTGAAAAAATTCTGCTAATGCCCATTTCTAGGAAACATCCTGAATTAATGGGAAATGTGTAAATTTGAGTGATAAATCATTTTAGCTCCCTTACAGGGGAGCAAATGTAAAAAGTGGCTCAGATTACCCCGTTCTCCCCTAAGTACATTTTTAATTTTACTTTTATTTATCCCCGAGAGACCAATTGAGGGGTGACCCTCATTTACAATGACGTCTAGTTAAATAACTGTGGAGAAATTCATTAGAATGGTTAAGTCCCATTTGCCTCTACGAGTCTGGCTTTATATGCAGCAATTGAACCTAATGATGTGCTATCATCTATTTACTTGACTCACACATTTGAAATGTTAATCCGCTACTGGGACTGAGTGGGTGCTGAAAAGTTTGTGGTCATGTCTGGAGGTTTAAAAAAATGAGCTCGCTGAACCTGTCCCAGTCGGAAATCGCTTAGAAATGTTGCTAGCAACCTGGGAATGATTGATCATTTTCTTACCCAAGGCTTCCACTACAAAAAAAATTGCATTTTTCTATTCAGTTCATGATTTGAAGTGACAGTCACAAAGTCCCCCCAGCATTGCTCTCTGAGTCCCTGGCTAACTCTGAGGTGGCTGCCTGTCGGATTGGTTGGCCGAAGTATGGAGGAGAGTGGGCCAGAGGCAGAGCAGGGAGGCACAGATAACAGGCTTATCATCAGGTGAGAAACAGTGAGAGCCTTTTTTTCCCCAGACACCGGGAAAATTGGCAGCTTATCTGCTGAAATTACTGTACCTGGCACTTAACAATATTATGCTGCATATGTTCGATTATCAACATTTTAATCTACCTGACCTTGCCTTTAAAGTTTCCGTGACTTGTATTCTAGCATTTCCCATTTACCAAGGTCAATTTTGATTTGAATGTTGTAAAAAGGGCTCCATGAATAAAATACTTTTAAATAGAAACTTGTTTAACAATGGATCACAGAATCCATGTCTAATTATAGCATTTATAATAGGTAAGGGGGATTCATGTGTTTAGCAAGACTCAACAGATAAGCTTTTGTCTCAAAATACGATTAAATCGGCCGATAACATTTTTCTTTTCTTCCAAAAACAGGGGAGAATGGGGTAATGTGAGACACGTTTTACATTTGCTTCCCTCTAAGGGAGTTAACATTATTTATCAGTCAAATATACACATTTCCCATTAATTCAGGATGTTTCCTAGAAAAGGGCATTAGCAGAATTTATTCATGACAAAGGGCAGTGAAAATATGATTGTTTTAAAAGAAGTTGTCTTGTGTCTCAGTTTACCCCAGCTGTGGGGTAAACTGAGACAGACCAGATAAATCAAGGGGGTAAACTGACCCACTTACTTTTTCCACTCTGAAACTACCATAACAACAAATGTTGTAACAGTTACAATCCTGACAGCTAGCTTGAAAATCAAATATTCCAAAACACTTGAACGTATCTCTGATCAAATACATAATATAATTCATATTCGATAATTAATATTCAAATGACAGATAGAACCAGTTAGATTAAAACACAGTTGGGTCAGAACACAGGACCCTTAGAGCCAGCTAGTGTCTGGGGGTCAGAGCAAAGAACAATCAGAACCAGCTAGAACAGCCGGGGATTCCGAACACAGGACTAGACCCAGCTGTAATTTTCCATCTTATGAGTCTTCGATTAATATTTTTCTGCATTTGTTTTATTGGGATCATTCATTGAATAAAGACATATTACTTAGAGTCTATTGATGTTAAATGTCACTCTCCTGTCCCCCACATACATACATGCCAAACCATGCCCTTGCTGACACCCCTTCAACCATCAATCCCCACCTCCAGTCCACCTTTGTCTTTTGTTTTATCAAACTAGTCTCCTTGCTACCTCAAATATAATGGATTAATTAAAAGAGGGCACAGACACTGTCTCACTTTACCCCACAGCATTTGTCTCACTTAACACCACTGCCACTACTAATTCAAAAGTCAACTCAAAAATCACCTCTTTAAGAAAGCATAATGACACCTTACTCCACTCAAAACCTTATTTTTCTTTTTCTGTATTTATTTTTTCTTTTTCTACATGTATGATTTTCTATGATGTAAAGTGTCTTTGAGTGACCTCCAAAAAGCGCTATGTAAATTCTATCAATTATTATTATTAACAGTCAAGTGATGACCAATGCCTCTGCTATTGGTTGCAGGGGGAACTGTCAAGTTTGAATTAATCCAATGTATTTAAACACACCTGCTGCTGCTGTAAATATGCTATAGCCTTAATGGCCGATTTAATTTAGACCAATGCTGTAGCGGTCAAAATGGCTTATGTTTTCTTTTCTTTTTTTCACATTTTCACTTTTTATTGATTTCTGTAATAAATATCTTCTGTGATTCTTGATACCTGCCGTATCTTCTCCACATGCCCTGTGGTTGCCCTCAGTGTGTTTCCAACTACTCCTGAAACCTGATCCCCTCAACCACCACAGCACCTGCTCTTCATTCTCCCATGAAGTCCCCTGTTCATGCTTTTGCCTCCCTGCCCCTTGCCTATGGCCTTAGATCAGTCTCAATATTAATGAATGCACAGAGAAGGATTCACACTTGTATTTTGTGATTTATATATAAATGACTCTCTTCTCACAAATACATTTCAATGCACACACAAATGGATACCGTCATATATAAATATAAAATAAATCCATCTATAATAAAAAGTTTCACAAACACATTTCCGATCCACACACAAATGTGCCTTGTTTTAAATAAATGTAATATAAATCCATAAATATATTAATTTAAAAAAGATTTAGAATTTTCATCAAAAATGTGTTTGGATGTTGTTACATTTATATACAAACTGTTACATTTGAATTTACAAAATGCTTTTAATTTGTGAACTTCCTTGCATTCATGTGTGAATTGGTCTGTATTTGTGTGTGGAATTTTGAGACTCCCCTGACGTCGCTGGTTTCACAAATGCGTTTTTTTCAACCAGGAACTACCTATAGCCAATCGGATGTCTTCCTCGTTTTCAGCCAATCACATGAGCGCAGTCTCACAAGGGTCCGCTTATGCCCAGAGACACAGAACGGTACAGCACGACTGAATGAGCTCAACGTCAATGCATTATTTTTAAAACTGCCGTGGAGTTGTTTTGCCGCAGTGGACCACGTTTTTGGTGAATCGTTAATGAGTCACCAACAATTCCAGCGTTCATTTCTCCAAAGAAGAGTTTAGTAACTTTGGCTAAAAGGCTGCCGGCTTTGCAAAGCGGTTATGTCTAGCTGATGCCTGCTGGAGCTGCCATTCTTTACTTCAGACTTCACCGACCCCGTGCTGATTGCTGATCATGTAAGTCACTTATCAAGTATTTCACTTGTGTGTGTTGCTAACATTTAGCCCCAGCCCCGGTGTTTGAAGCTAACGTAGCTAACGGTGTTATCATAGTAGCCTACTACCGAATGTTTATTTTTAGCAGGTCATGCTAGCTACCTTGATGACAATCACACAAAATATGGCCACTGAATTAAGAATTGTATTATACCCTAACATAATATCTCTGTATTACAGCATTACAGACAGCCTATGCCAGAGTGAATGCTAGTGTTGAGGGCTAATGCAACATTGAGCCTGAACCTCTCATCTCTAGCCGGGACACTGGAGGACAGACGATGTGACCTACACCTGCAGTAGTTAAAGAACCATGGCGAAGAAATGGAACAGAGGTATGATGAAGAATCTACTCATGCTAATGTAGTTAAAGATATCCTAAACGACATAGAACTCTCTGTATATTCTATTTGATTGTTTCACTTAATAAGCTTATTAGGTGAACACTTAGACCGTGAAACGGAAATGCTCCGATGCTTCTTCTACTTGATCTTTGCTTCATAACGTCTTTCCAGGCATTTTTAAAAGGCAATGTCTCCATAATGAAGGGCCTGGATGGAAGCTGGGATTACACTCCTCTGGTTACTGACATTCACAAAGGTCAGCACTTCATCCATCAACCTCTCTATACACCTACCTCTCAGCCTAGGTGTCCCTTCTGTATCGTTCAATCCATCAGCATTCCTTCACCATGAATTCACTACTTTGTAACTCAGTTCCTGCCATGATTGTGGTCCTACAGGTTACAACAAAAATGTATAACGACATTCCTAGAACACTGACAAAATTATGTTCAAAATTGTCAGCGCATTGGAAGTGTCTTGATGGATGGCAATCTTCAAATAGCTTTTTCTCTGATCACCAGGAGACAGAAAAAGATAATCTCCCAAAAATAAATGTCACAGCAGAAATTCAAGGCACTGAGGTGCATTGGGATTTCATTTTCCACTTAAGAGATAAGTGTAGAAGACGGCAGCTGTGATAATGCACACAAAGATTTTGGACAAGCATACACTTGCTTGTGAAGATCAGATAGAACCACCTGTACAGTAAAGGTTAACAACTGTATACCTTTTTGATAAAAAAAAGATATCAGATACTGTAGATAGCCCATCTACGAAGAATAAATCAAACAGCTACAGCAACGACAAACGTTTCGGATTTTCACTGTAACTGTGACTCTTGCCCCTTTTACACAGCCAGTGAAAGCCGTCAAAATGCCGGTCTTCTGCGTAAATGTCAGCATTGCGATATGGGGTACGAGAGGCACAACAGATCGTGCTGGGAATTTTAATACCTCCAAAGTAGTAAAATGGCCACCATGCACGATCTGTTTCACCTCCCTTTCTAAATGTGTCTACCTGTTGTTGCGGAACAGGGGCGGGTGTGACGTAACATAGTTTATAGAAGTGCATCTGTAACCCTGCTAGCAGGCTGAAGACAAACGATAGATACTTGTTTGATCCAGAAGGACATTCCGACATCCAGATATGAAGCAGAAAGAAGTTAAAAAGTAATGGCCGGCGAAAATGAGATCCGTGAGCTCCTTTCAATCCGAGCTGAGGGCGAGATCAACCGCCAAACCACAAGGACAGTAAAAGACGGCCCTCTTACTGCCAGCACCTGCGCATCTGCTTTCAATTCACCCGCCATTGTTGTTTAGAAATAGGAGCTGACCACCGTGTCACTAAACCTGACGCTGCTTAAGCTTTTTCCGTCACAGGCACCTCTCTTTCTTTCCGGGATGTGGAACTCTGTGTAAATTGGCACACTGATGCACCAGCATGCCGGCGTTTCTTAGTCCTGTGTAAATAAATAAAGTTGGCATATTGGCACAACGTCATTCTGTCAATATGCCGCAATCTCCGTGTAAAAGGGGCTTCAATTCAATCAAAGCATCATCAATACGGCTGTTCAGGACTGGTAGAAACGAGAGCATCTCCCTGACAGAAAAACGTTTTTGACTAAGGAAATGGAAGACAAGTCATACCATAAAATCAAGGTTGCGTTCCGAATCGCATACTTTCTACTATATAGTATGTAGAAAAAAGATTTAGGATGTCCCGATTCTTGTCGCCAGATTTAGGATGGTTAGAAGTACCCGGATGTCCTACTTCATGCGGCCAAGATTGTTAGTGTTGAAAACTGCATCCTATTTGGGCGATTCTGACCCACAATCCACTGCACATGTGAAGTGACGTCACATCGACGAAGCCTCCTTATGAAAAAAAACGGGGATGCGACGGATATAAAAGCAAGAGGCAAGATCAAGGTGCAATGTTATGATGAAATAAGAGAGTAAAGTATGTCCCAATAGTATGCCTACTGCATCCTAACTAGATTATTTTCATCGTCGGATGTAGTATGTAGAATAGAAAAAAGAAAGAGTATGCGATTCGGAACGCAACCCAAGTCTCTTTTTGTCAAAGCGAAGTAATCACAATTCCTTCACTCAAATCTACCTTAAAGGGGTAGTTCAGGATTTTAGACATAGGGCCTTATTCCCAAGTTAGCCTTGGTGTTCTTTATCAGTGGAGACAGTTTTCAACACATTTAATTCAGTCCTTCTAGTTGCAGAGTGCGCTCGTGCTAAGCTAGCGCACGGCATCGGGGGGATACCTAGCCTGCTACTAAAACAGTCTTACCCACTCCACAGTACACCCGAGGCCAATCAATTATAACGCCAGACTATCGATGTAAATGTCTGTGTTGATAGAATAATTTTAGAAATAAAACCAACCTCGCATCGCATGAATTATCGCATTTTGAGGGACTACTTTCTTAGCAGCAGCGGACTTTTACTTTGCTGTGTAACCGAATCACTACAGCAGAAAGTAAACAGAGCAGCGTGGGACAGAAACTGAAACTGCACTGCCACCAGTCTACCGTCATTCTGTCCCGGTTCTCTGCTGCAGCTCCAGTAACTGCGGTCAAGCCAGCCGACCCATCGAAAATGACAGTCAAGCCAGCCGGGGCTGTCTCTACAGACGCTCTTTCTCTTTCTGCCCTTTGAGCATCCCTCTCAATTCTTCATCAGTGTATTCCGGCTCGTACAGGTACGGTTCGTTGGATACAACAAATTCCTCATAATCGTCTTCAAAAGCAGACGCATTGCTAAGTCCTCCAAATGTGGCCATGTCTTGTTTATTGCATAGGCTAATACAACTCCTTTGTGCACTGTACTCTGCGTCTGTAAGACAGCAGCAGGTAAACAAACTATTGTAGAGCCTGTAACCTAGGTATTAGTCCGCCGCTGCCGCAGCCTACAACGAATAAAGTCCCTCAAAATGCAATATGCAAGGTTGGTTTTATTTCTAAAATTATTCTATCAACACAGACATTTACATCGATAGTCTGGCGTTATAATTGATTGGCCTCGGGTGTACTGTGGAGTGGGTAAGACTGTTTTAGTAGCAGGCTAGGTATCCCCCCGATGCCGTGCGCTAGCTTAGCACGAGCGCTCTCTGCAACTAGAAGGACTGAATTAAATGTGTTGAAAACTGTCTCCACCGATAAAGAACACCAAGGCTAACTTGGGAATAAGGCCCTATGTCTAAAATCCTGAACTACCCCTTTAAGGCATGAATGAATGTATGAATTAATGTTTTTATTTCGATCATGTTAAACAATTAGGGCTGTCAAATTAAAGCGTTAATTTCGATTAATTTATCACAGAAAAAATAACGCTTTAAGAAAATGAACGCAGATGAATCACTTTTATATAGCCCTTTTACCCGGTACGTCATAAGGGATGCTCCTGTTGCTTGTGGACGCAGCACGCAAGGGATTAAAGAGTAAAAAAAGAAGCAGAGGAAAGGGGCTGAGGGCTCTGGATGTGTTATGGGATGCTTCGGGCAAATAAGCCTGAAGATAGGAAGACATCTTATTCTCTGCTGTGTCTGTGCATTATTGATTTAGTGGGTGCCTAATTATTTTTTTCTGTTCGATGGTGAATGAGTCGGCATAGGCTATGCACACCTATGGCAGTGCAGCGCTGTCTGTAGTGGGAGATAGACAGACGTCATTTAGCCTGCGTGTTTTTTTGTGGTTCAAAGTAGAAAATTCGGCCCTAGTTCCTAATTTTATTTCATGCAGAAACTTGTCTGAGGGGAGGAGACAGAAGTTACAAGAGAGTTGCAAATTGTAGGCTATACAGCTGTTTGTATTATAAACAGGCTTAAAGATGTCATAAGTATGCGATTAATTTAGATTAGTTAAAGGTGCTGGAAGCGGAATGGTTCTTTTAGCTAACTTCCTGTCAGTTACGACAGTTAGCAGTTCCCTCGCTTGTCCCTACGTCACCACATTAATGCACTTCAAGCAGCGAGTTATCTAGCATCATCTCAGATCCATAAGTATGATAAAACATGATACAAACCATCAAAACAGACATTGGGAAGGATTTTTACCTGCTCCGCCATTGTAGGCGCATAAACATTCACTCATCTGTTGCTCTGTCGTGCACCGGCAGTGAGACCATGAGTGAAACGGGTGTCGGTTTGTAGCGTTCTCTCTTGTGATTGGATAAAAATTTCGGGATCCATTAGATACATTGTTTAATCGCTAGACAGCCCTATAAACAACACAATAAAAGTGCAACAACAAAAAAAACAGTAGCAAAAGCTATATAACACGTAACAAAACAAAAAAATGTATTTAACATGTCCAAAAAGGAGTAGGAAGAAGCATATATGCTATTTAATCCCCTTCTCCAATACTCAGTAATTAATAATCCTCATATTGACTTCTTATTCATATCTTTTACACATTGTAGACAAATTGCTAAATAAGCTACAGGCATAAGTTACTTGATGAAGAAACATAGACCCAGTCAGATTTTTGGAGAAGGTGTGCAACACATATCGATGGATTATTATTTTGACAGCAGTGTAAAACAAATTGAAGATTGTAAGTGAAAAACATAGATGTTAAATAATATGGATGTAGAATCCGGGCTGACCTCAGTTATTCACACGGCATCCAATAATCCTGGTTTGTGCGCGTCACCATTTTGTGAGGGGGAGGGAGATAGCTGACGTATACCTCCGAGGCAAAGTGAGGGACAACGGGCGGAGAGCTGTCACTCAAGAGATCGCGCCAATACATTTTAACCTCCGATAAAATAAAAACTAGCGTGGTCCGAAAAAATTCACCCCCCTCAGTGTTGTCATGGAGATATGACCTAAACATACAGACTAAAATGGTTTTGTGGACCAGGCTGTAAATAAGACTTTGAAAACGGCCTGTTTAACAAGTGAGTCAAAGAAAAATGGCTCAGTCTTGGTACCACCCCCCTAGTGGCACTTCCGGTTACTACAGTTGTGGCCACTTCCTTATTGGATGCTGGGTTGGGGCTTGGTGAAAAAGCACAGGGGATGATGGACAACAACTTGGAACAATACATAAGATGTATGTGTTTTTTCACAATACAGTTAAATAATTTACTTTCCCACAGGCAGGCCCAATACCTGGCCTACGGGCAGTTTGAAAGCTGTTGCAGACCCTTTGGATGATGCAACAGGTTGATTTTGCCCTCTTGTAGGATAGAACTGATGGATCCAAATTTGTGGCAACAATCATTCCAGAGTGTCCGATCAGAACATTATTAATGTTCATGTGCAATGCTGAAAGTCAAGTGGAAGCAACTTGATGAACATGACGAACACACCTCTCTCACACAGCATCCGGGGCATGTGCGGCTGTTTCGATTTTTATGAATCACAATCATTGTCGAAGAGGAAATTGAATTTCACAGACTGTGTGGCGTTAGCGATGTTAGCCCCGGAGCAGCTGTGATTATGTGCTACCATAATGCTCGACTGTGCCTATATTACTACGTATGTCCAGATAAATCACCACATCTACCTGTAAACCATCGTCACAGCGATATCTCAAACATAGTTTCTAAACCTTGGCAGAATGATCAGTGAATGTATAGTGATTGTATTGAAACATACTTCAGAAAGTGCTTCATAATTCAGGATTTTAAAAAAAAAATAAACCTAAATATAACAGGTCTCAAAATGTCTCAAAATGTGTTCTGTCTCTTGGTGCTACTGCTTGCACTGCTGACTGAAATCAGTACAAAGAAAGATATCGTCTCTTCAACTGAGTTGTATGTGCCATTGTCTGCCTCCGAGTTGGCATATCAAATAGTTTTTTATCATTGATGCGGGTAAAAGTTGATTCAAATGCAGTAAAAACCCTTTAGAGAGACTTTATAGACATGATTGCCGTTATCTTTGTTTTAATCTGCCATCAAAGCACCCTATTTTTAGCATTGTCTCATTACTAAGATGATACCTACAGTATATCCTAAAGCCTTCCCTCAACTGTTTAAAAGAAAAACTTCATCAAAAGAATACATCAAACATACACATACATTAAACAGAAACCCTCTTGCTGGATAGATAATTAATTTAATAAATTATGCAATTCAGTGCATGACCAGCTGCAGCCACTTGGATGATCTGTGGACACTTGATGTAAGCACTAAGGGGAAACACGTGTACTATATGGATAGATATTAAGGATCTGGTAAAGCAATGAAGTCCTCTACAATACAGTTGTGTTCAAAATAATAGCAGTGTGTTTAAAAAAGTGAGGCAAGATCAAAATCCTTATCATAGCTTTTATTTCCAAATACGCAAATGCATTGGGAACATTGCACATTCTGTTCCAAATCCAAATATGAAGAAACGTGTCAAATGTTTCTTCATCTTTACAGAAAGTGAAGAAAAAGGAATATTAGACTATTCAAAAAAATAGCTGTCTGCATTTTTCTTTACAACTCAAACATTTACTGTATCAACTGAAAAATGCTTGAAGATTTAGCTTTCCTATCCTATTAATCACTGAACTAATATTTAGTTGTATAACCTCTGTTTCTGAGAACTGCTTCACATCTGTGTTGCATGGAGTCGACCAATTTATGGCACATGTGATCAGGTGTTTCAGCCCAGGACGATTGGACTACATTCCACAATTCCTCTGCATTTCTTGGTTTTGCCACAGAAACAGCATTTTGATGTCACCCCATAGGTTTTCTATTGGATTCAGGTCCGGGGATTGGGCTGGCCACACCATAACGTTAATCTTGTTGGTCTGGAACCAAGATCTTGTTCGCTTACTGGTGTGTTTGGGGTCGTTGACTTGTTGGAACACCCATTTCAAGGGCATTTCCTCTTCAGCATAAGGCAACATGACCTCTTCAAGTATTTAAATGTAACCAAACTGATCCATGATCCATGGTATGCGATAAATAGACCCGACACCATAGTATGAGAAACATCCCCATAACATGTCTGCGCCACCATGCCTCACTGTCTTCAAAGTGTTCTGTGGCTTGAATAGGGGCCGCAGACAGTTAGTCAGACGACCCCCAAACACTGAATTCAAGCCACGGTACACTTTGAAGACAGTGAAGCATGGTGGGACAGACATCATGTTATGGGGATGTTTCTCATACTATGGTGTCGGGTCTATTTATCGCATACCATGGATCATGGATCAGTTTGGATACATTACAATACTTGAAGAGGTCATGTTGCCTTATGCTGAAGAGGAAATGCCCTTGAAATGGGTGTTCCAACAAGTCAACAACCCCAAACACACCAGTAAGTGAACAAGATCTTGGTTCCAGACCAACAAGATTAAAGTTATGGAGTGGCCAGCCCAATCCCTGGACCTTAATCCAATAGAAAACCTATGTGGTGACATCAATAATGCTGTTTTTGAGGCAAAACCAAGAAATGCAGAGGAATTGTGGAATGTAGTCCAATCGTCCTGGGCTGAAACACCTGATCACAGGTGCCATAAGTTGGTAGGCTCCCTGCAACACAGATGTGAAGCAGTTCTCAGAAACAGAGGTTATACAACTAAATATTAGTTCAGTGATTCATAGGAAAGCTAAATCTTCATTAATGTTTCAGTTGATACAGTAAAGGTTTGAGTTGAAAAATGCAGACACTGCTATTTTTTTGAACAGTCTAATTTTCCTTTTTCTTCACTTTCTGTAAAGATGAAGAAACATTTGACACGTTTCTTCATATTTGGAATTGGAATTGAATGTGCAATGTCCCCAATGCATTTGCGTGTATGGAAATAAAAGCTATTATTAGGATTTTGATCTTTACTCAATTTTTTAAACATACTGCTATTATTTTGAACACAACTGTAGCTTCCCCACTTGTAGAGTTTGTGGCAGCATCTTGTATTATTCTTGCCACTCACCACTTCATCACTGCTTATATTTAGTCTATTTGTCAATTCTTAGAAATCTCTTTAAGTCAGCAGATCAACTGTAAGGTCTGCGGATATCCAGCTCTTTTTTGAGCCGGGATTTAACTTATCTTAAACCGATTTATTCTGGCTTTTTTTCTCCTTCTCTTCCTTTTTCCTTCCCATCCTTTATGTACTATATGGACATCAGGATGAAGAACATTGTCATTTTATACTAACGAGACCCACACAAGCCCCTCGCCTATCTTTACAGTAGAGGAACCCTGGAGATCAATGCGAAAAAAAAGTTAGACAGACAGTCAGGGGAAAGAAGAAAGAGATGAGTGTGACTTTTTTGTGCCATGGAAGAAAGGTGGCAAAGCGAGTACATAGAATAACAGTCATATTCAAAGATGATGGAGTAGAAATCAAGGTTGTCAACATCAAACACACCTAGAAACTAAAACCCACACTATCCTTATCCCGGTTTTTCTTTGCAACAACTAAATATATACTAAAGAATTCAGTTTTCTCTTATGAGCTATGAGACCTTTACTCTCAACACCCTGCATGCACACACCACAAGTTACTGCTGGCGGGGGATGATGTTCTTTTGCTGAGAGGCAGTAGAAAAAGAAGAGTTTATATATCCATCTCTGGCAGAGGCACAACTCCTTGGAGCCTTGGTGCTTGTGAGCTGACAGTTCCCCGTTAGCCAGCTGCATGTAGTCGAGGTCTCTAGGCACCTCCTCAAACTCACCTACAGTATGATCCACATGCGCTCTCACATTCACATACATGTTATGAATTATTAACTTGGGAACCTTTTGCATTTTAAGGTTTACTCAAGTTATAGGTGTACGGAATGTTAAGTCAAATCTCACTTCTGCACACTGCAGATTTGTACATATAAGTATACAGCATGTACAGTGAGTACGTCTTAATTTCATTTATTCCGTTAATAAATGTTTTAGCGCATGTGTCTGTGTGTCCACGACACACTTTAGATGTGTCTGTGCTCACATTGTGCTTAACATTCAACTGCTGTACATACCAACTGACATCCCGAGATTGTACACACACATCAACACAATGCACTCACACTTTTTTAAATTTCTCTATGTCATTGTTTCTCCCTCCATTTCATTTTGGGTAATGCTGTAATGTAACTGCGTCATCTTTTTTCTTATCCAATTTTCCCCTTCTCATTCTCCAGTCACACCTGTGCTTGTTGCTCTCTCCACTGAGCATTCCTTTGCTTGAGACTGGTAAACATGATTTGTACACTCGCTCAACACAATACACCAGACTCATTTCTGGGAAATGTAAAACCCGAGGTTGTGAAAAATACGTGGGCACCTGAGGCGGAGAGCAGTGGGCTAAGTTGCATCAGGCTATCTCACACTTGAATGCTGTGCTACCATTTGGGTGCATTTCGTGTTTCCAGAACAGCCTCGGGCTAAAGGATTCCCATACCGACACTGCCTACTGATGGCTCCTTTGGTGTTATCAACCCGTTCAAATTTCTTCCTTTCATCTAGCCGTATAAAGAGTCTTTGCTAGATCACAGAAATAAATGTGAGCTTGCTGTGAAGCCTGAAAAGTAGCAGCTCAAGGTAAGAGACAGAAAAGGGGCTACCTAAAATTAAAAAAAGAAAAGAAAAAAAAAAAAAAGAAGAAAGTTGCACGATACAACGGAGCAGCTTGGCTATGACTGTTAAGCACAGCGCTCTGAAGTTTATTTGGTTGTTCACATCGGGTGTGAATTTCTCAGCGCCAGTCTGCACTTAAAGCAGCTACGAGTAACATTTAAATATCTTTTAAACAGCCCCATGTTTCCTCTGATAGTCATAAATGACCTTTAACAGCAAACGAGACCATCAGTGCAAAGAAATACGTTTTTATATAGTTTTTATTACTGCGTTTGGTCTGGTCGCACACCCAGTCCGATTTTCGGACTGGGTGTGCGACCATCGGTTCGAGCATGCAGGCTCAATGATCACATGGTCGCAGATTTCAGTGTAGCGCTGCAACGCGATTTGAGAAGCCTATCCCACCAGGTGAGGGAAGGGGAGGGGGAGCCTTGTTTGAGACAGTTATTTGTCGTCATAATGACTGATAACAGGGCTGAACCATCAAAGAAAAAAAAGAAAATGCAATGTAGAAAAGCTAAAAGGGAGAGTGATAGACGGGCGGGAGGAGGCGAGGGTGTTGCCAAGCAATGTGTATACAATTACACGGGAGTGAACTAGACTGCAGTGTTTACTCCTAAATGAATGAGCGGTCACCATCATCAGATGACCAATATTCATCTGAAATAGTCATTATTTACAACAACATAAACACATTACCTCATCGTGATCCATACTTACTGCCGTCTCTCGCTTTCTGTGAGGACACGTAATCTTTCAGCTCCATGAGAGTAGTTAGGTGACACTGCATCAACTCATTGCAATCAGGTGTGTGTGGCACTGACCGGCATTAGTTGATGCAGAGTCACTAACCACTCTCACGGAACCGAAAAGAGTCCGTGCCCTCACGGCTTTCAACACACGGACATGCACTAGATTGCGTCCTAATCAATTGAGACTGGCACGACCGGCACAAGCTAGAATACAGCTTTACAAAGTTACTCGTAGTGGCTTTAAGCTGGTCTTTACCACGTGTTAGTTGCAACTTCATGAATTTACAATAGTTGTATATGTTTCTAACAACTGTACATGTATGTCCACACCTGGCGGTGCCTATAGTTTTGATATTGTATCTTTCCGTATCCCTGTGCGAGTTGGAGTAGAGCTGGAGAGCTCTTTCTCTTTCTACACATAAACATTTTAATAATGTGTTTGTTTATCCAATTTGATGTTTTGAAAAATATAAATGTGGTTTGCGTGCAGCTTGTGGAAACAATAGACCAGACGCCGAAATCAGTCAGATCTGTGAACAGGGACGCCGAAACAAAACTTCCGTGTCCAGTGTGGCCCTGGCATAATTAGAGCTTTACTGGCTGTGGTTAAATTATGCCAAATTTGATTAAAATAGACTTTAATAGTGGGCATCCATTAAGGGGAATTTAAATTCAAATGAGTAGTCCTGGAGAATGAACACTTAAAACTAGAAACACTAACACATTTTGCAGACAATGACTCTCTACTGAAGTGATACTTATGTACATATTATTTTAACAAAACAATATCCCAATATCCTGAGGCGGTGCTCCTGGTGGCTTTCACATGCACCTCCACCAAAAAAAGACTTATACCTGAACATGCTTTGTTATCATGATGATAAATCTGGGCGCCCCTCCACAGAGAAAAGATTGGGAAAGCTGCCAGTTTGTTTGGAACAGCCTGATATATTTATTTACTCCTCAAGTTTTAGTACTGTTTGTTCTTGCTTCCGGATAGAAGAATAATATAAAAGCTCATAATAATCATTAGGTATTAACGTGTTATTTTAATGTTGTATAAGTCATCATGTGCCCACGTCAACCTGCAAACAAGGAGCTACCTAGCCTAGAAAATCCCGGATTAATAAATACCCTTGTGCTTGCACCTTGTACTATGATGAATGTGTGATATTGACATGTTTCTGGAAGCTATGAAGACATTTCACACCATTTCAGGTTTTTGTCACACTGTCCCATTGGCACAACCTTTAATCATCTTTAGTCTTCATCCATGAAACCTTATTTCTACTACTGACCTGAAGCAGCATGTATCCTTCCAGTCTGAACACAGGAACAGTGTGAATATCAAAGGAGATTTTGCTCTTATCCTGTCTGGAGACTTAAGTATATCTAAGAGGGGGGTTGCTTTTCTTAGAAAAAATCCACCTAACAGAATGAGCAGAGCTGCATGAAATCCAATCATAACTAACGGCAGCTGGCCTCTTGTTGCCTATGAAAGTCCCTGAACTCTTGAGGAGCTACAAGGGATCTGTACACCAAGGTGATGCTACGAGTAGGCATACTGAGGCTATTGTGTTTTAAGAGTCAGACACAATAGCCTCTAATTGGATGTGGGTAGACATTATTGTTTACACAGTCAAGAAAACAAGATGTGTTGTTGTTTTGTCATGTTTTTAACCAAGCTGCAATGTAAAGTCAAATAGTGTATCCACATAATGAAGGTCTCATCAGCCACAGGTGGTTATAAAACACTGCATTATAGTTTCAAGCTGAATATGCCAATGTACAGCCCCAAACTAGAAAGCTGATGACACTTTGCTATAGATATTCTTGTCCCCTGATAGTCGGAGGCCTGGTTGATCTTTAACTAACAGCATCAAAAACTTTCCACTAACTTCCCTGTAACAGATCCTTGTTGCTGGAGCTACGCCGCAGGCAAGCAATATCAATGTATTTACTCTAATTAAAGGTCACATATTATGCTAAATGCACTTTTTAAATGTGTTCTAACATATCCATGGGTCCACGGTGTGCCTAGAGACTGCCAAAATATTTAAAAAAATAACACTCTCCTTTTCTCACTCTCCCCCTTTCTGAAACCACCACCCCTCCCCCACCCAATATACTCCAGTCAGAATTATCCCCTTTTCTGACCTCACAAACTGGAAAGCCAGAAGCTTCCACTGTGCAGCCCACACCCCTATTTCTTATTGGTCCACGGCCCTGACAGACGGAGGGCGAGGCGTATCTGGCTTCGCTTCCGGACAGGGGGCGGGGGGAGCTCAAAGATTGTATATTTACGAGGGGAGCTGCAGCTCTTTTAAAAAAAATAGGCCATTGTGAGATTAGCTGAACATTAGCATAGTACAATAAATTATCTGAAAGTTTTTTTCAGCAAACAATTAAAGAAAAACGTATTAGGGACCACTAAGACCATATACTATGGTGTATAATAGAACCGAAAAGTGTATAATATGGGAGCTTTAATACTCTTGTTATTTACTTTGTCTTTGAGGAACATCATACAGAATGTGATTCTTGATGCTTTTCAGAGTCAAGTCTCAGCCTTAGCCACTTTTGTTTCCTTCTTGTATAAGATATTTTCAGTCACAAGTAAATGCTCCTTACAAAGGGTATTCCTACATATTTAAGTTTGACAATCACATTGCTTTTCCTTCGCTCCCTTCATGTCTTAATCATGTCTTGTTCTACTTTTTTCTTATTGTCCTTGTGACAGCATTATTGTCATCTGATAAGCTGCATCTCTTCAGTTCCTTTCTTACAAATAGGCCTTAGTAGCTGTAAACCATCCAGATAGTGTTTCAGAATTGTTGAGCAGTGTTTTACAATTTCTGTGAAATTACAGATATTTACTCCTCAGTAAGAAGGAGGAGAGGACACTTTTAACAGAGATTAAAATAACTTGGGAAAGGGACTGGAGGGTTAGGAATTAAGCTACTTACAACCAGATCTGCATAATGGATTGATCCCACTAATAGCACCATGATTTACGTAGAATAATCATCCGCAATCTGCCTCGTTTTAGGACCCTATACACAAAATTATTTGCATTAATTATATGCCAGCGCTATCATACCCATGCTTGGATGAGGATGGGATTGCTACTCTGGTATTTCTGCATCCAGATAAGTATCACGCTAGACCTAATGCATGCTTGCAGTGATCATATGTGGGTTTCCATCATTTAACAGGGAGTAGGCTATGTGTGATGTGTAGTGACTTAGCTAGAAATAGCTGAAATGTGCTATATAAATAAAATAAAGTGAGTTATTACCAAAAACAACACATTACTAAATTATTGGCCATTGCTGTTATTTCAATTGGATAAGTGACTTCTCTTTAAGCAATTCATTGTAATAACAAAATGCTTTAAACATAGTTCCTTCTATAAACATTTACATCTACAATCATTTACATCTATGTACTTCCTAAGGTCTTGGTGTCCCCTGCTCATTTAAAGCGTGGCAGAGGACTCTTTTTTTTTTAACCACGTTTTCCGCCAATTCATCTCCACTGATTAATTCAAATAAAATTGCAATCTTTTGAATAAGAAAGTCCCGGGAACATATGACAAAAAAAGGCCAAGGAGGAGGATTTGTAAGCTGGCAGTAGACAACTATGAGGTCACGACTGGGTAAAAAAACAAAAACAAAAAAAAACAGACCTGAGTGCCAGATTAGGAGAAGGTTAGATAGTGAGAGTGAAAGAAAGACAGGCGACGAGGTACATAAGTGAGAGAGGGACAGAGAGTGCTAGTTAGAGGTTAAGCACACACACTTAAACCTGCAGTTAAAGCCTTCACCTTGCCATATTATCCCTGGCCTTAACCCCCCAATGCTCCCGGATGCCAAGAAATCCGATTTGCCAACTTTGGGAAGCAGTGTGTGACAGCCAATTACTGGGGAGAGGACTCCCAGTGGAGTCACCTCCTCACCTCACAGCCCAAACATCTGCCTGTCAGAGAGTGAGGGGGGGTAGATAGACAGCAGAGACAGGGAAGTAGGCAATCCAGAGTGTTCAAGAACGAATCCACATGTTTTGCTCACCATCTTCTTTAAATGTTTGTTATAACTCTGAAATTAAATAAAAAATTTAATGTTTTTTTTTAGTTCTTTCAAGGGCAGAAATTAGTTGAATTTAGTATTGTTAAAAGTTGCAATGACGCTAACATCTCAGATTGGGGATCAGGCAAAATGTTGTGTTTTTTTATTTCATGTTAAGTGAGCACTCCTGCAAACTCCATGGGATGTCTATAGTTTATTCAGTGTTTTGCCAGAAAAATCAATGTATTTACATTCATGATTATCCAGGAGATAACTGCGGGGCATCGTTGAACAAGAAGCAAACAAAAAACAAACAGCTTGTATTCATCTTGTTTAAATGCCAACAGTGTTTGGAGTAAGATGCTCAGCAACAGGAACCCCTAAGCATGTGTACAACCTGATCGGCTATTAATTAATATATCCAATGTCTGATTTGTGTGCAAGAATGCCAAATGAACTTAAAGGCCTATTTCACCGGTGGGAATATGAATCTCTTTCTGTGATGTCACAGAAAGAGAAATGTAGGGTTAGACAGTGAGACCATAAAACACTCTTTCTGCCTTTTCTCAGGCTAGGATGAACCAATTTAATTTTTTTTTGCACATTTATACTACATAGGATCTCAGAATTCAATACACCTTCATATTCCCACCGGTGAAATAGGCCTTTAAGTACTGATCTTAGAGCTGTTCTTTAAACACACACCTTAGAAGCTGCAGAATGCATAGAGAGCCTAAACCTGCCCTTTGCAATCAACTTGCAATACAATGTCTTCTCTTATCTATGCTTTGGGCAATTAAGCAAGCTTTAGCACAAAGTCTTTGCTTTGGCCTTAAATTGAGTTGAGAAGTCAACCGGATGAACAGCTATGCAAAGTTTCTAACCAGATTAACCCTTGGTGGGTGTGCTGGAAAAGTGTTGGTGCCGCAGACGATGTCGGAGGTCAGGACCGTTGAAACAACTACAAGTCACGCTGCCAGTGCCAACACAAAATATTTACATTTCTCAGGATAGTACAATAATCCTATGCTATATATGTTGAATAGCCTTGTGCCTATGCTCGATATAAACCAACCGGTAACAGAAACTGTGTTTTCAGAAGAGGGAATTCATAAAACTGAATTAATGCTATTGAAGCTTCACCCGGCTCTGAAGTCAGGCTGACTAAAGAGAACTGAAGGCAAATCATGGAAATATTTTGGGTTCATGGTCTAATGCTGCTGCTGTTTCAAATCCAAAATTACAGTGAGTGCCCATGTGCTTCCAAAACTGGGGGAACCCAAATGATCAATAGCTAGCGAATTCATTTGAATATGGGGCCAATGCAAAATTGAGCTAAAGTTTAACTTAGAAAATGAGATTGCTTGACATTCACTGGCCATGCAAAGCAGCATCAGTTTCTCTCACCGTCTCCTTGTCCCCTCCCTTTTCTCTCTTATCCCTTTTATGCGGTTGCACTCTCACTTTTTGTTGTACAGAGGACCATCAACAAATGAATAAATAAAATTAAGGAATTGAAAGGTATACTGCAATCTGTTCAGCCACTGTGCCTTTCCACCTGCAACACATTATTACAGGAAGATAAGGAGAAAAGGGTGAGAAGAGGAGGTGAAGAAAGTCCCACATTCCTCGCAAAGCAGTGAAATTGGAGGGGAAATAATATAGAGGCGTGTCAAAATGCAATATCACCCCGTTTACCCTGATGTTTAAGCCCTTCCCTGACTCCTGTGCTTCCCATGAGAAGTGGAGAATTAAAAGAGGGAGAGCGGTGCATAGTGAAAGGAGACGGTGGATGGGGGGAGGAAAATGAATACGATGGGGTGAGGCAGAGAAAGTGAGAGAGCAGCTGGTAATAGGGATATAAAAGAGTGTAATCTCGGACTCAAGCAATAATATTTAGCTATGGATGTGTGGAGGGCATACCCACGTTTACAGGAGTAGAGTATATAGCTCTGACCTAAAGTTTCACCTTTACTGCTGTTCAGTTGAGAATACACACACGTGTGCCTCCTCTACAATTCAGGCACACATACATTCATCCTCAAGCCCCTTCACTTTTAATGCTGCTGCAGACTTGTGAACATAGATTGAGGCCTCCACAATATAGTTTTGACGTGCCACTCAGCACTCAATGGACATATCTCTGAAATATATCGATAGAGGAGACTTATCGCTACTTGCCTAAAAATTATGCACACATCTCTGAGGTGAGGTAGGGAAAAAATTTGGTATTACCCACCAAAGACAGGCCTATCTCCAAAGATTCCTACGTTTGTGTAAGCCCGAGCTACCAACATTTCTCTATCCTCAGTTTATCACCTCCTTTTTTTTGACATGTTGTATTGTGTGACTGATCCTCAGTATACCACCTGTACGCAATTGAAAAGACACACAGAGCCACTGCTCACATGTACGAAGATCTATTCACACGCGCGCGCGCGCACCCACACACACACACACACACACACACAGTCCCTGGCTGCATTAGAAGACAGTAAAGGTCTTACAGTGGCCTGAGGCACCAGGATTGCTACTTAAAAACTCGCCTGGGGCATCAACCTGACAACAGTATGAACTAAACACACAGACACAGAAACACACAGACACAGAGTTGCAAGGTGTCTGACTGTCCGTCTCTTTACGTATGTCTCTCCTTCTCCTCTCTCACCTCAAGTAGAAGATCTCTTTGTTCTCAAGGGAGTAGCCAAACATTTCAAAAACAATTCAATATTAAAAAAGTCTATTTAAAGACAAAGTATTTACCAGAATGGATTGCGTGGATCGAATCCCAAAAATCTCAGCTTTCCAAAGATGCATTTGCCGGCAGGCCATCGGAGAGGTTAAAAATAGCTACATAGTTAAATTATTCCCCCAAAAAATTCTGATTAGTTTTGTAAGTCTGTTACAGAGTATTGTATTAACTCATGATACATTTTTTTCATTTGGTGTCTTGGCTATTTCTTAAACAAGCAGATGAGAAGTATGTCATATACTGTGTATGTATATACTGTATTTACCTTCAGGTCAAATATCTAAATTTTTCACATGCAAGCTGTGCTATTTGTGAGAAATTATATCAGAGATGTTACAAAATGAGCCTGGTGAGTAATGTGGTTGTTTATGATATGTCCATCAAGTCGTAAGACTCTACCAGTACATTTCCCATCAAGCAGCGCACAAGAGTGCATACATTTGCTTGAACTCTGGACTCTTTAGCAGCACTTAATATATTGCTGACAGTTGCCGCGATACTTTATCATCCAATCTTTCCTTTTTCTGTTCCATATTCAGCGACTGTCCTGTAATCCAGCCCACAGCCTGTTCCTCCTGACTTTAGTCTTTGTTGACCTCTGGATGTTTGTCTTTCACTTGATTGTCTTTCTAGTCTAGATAGACATCAAACTATTCCATGTGCCTTGACTTTTCAGGTTTCCCTTTTGATATTGCTTTCACAAACAGTATATACAGTATATATATTTCTAGCAGACATAATATTTACATTCTTTTTTCACAGACAAGACAATTCTGAGCCCATAGGAATCATGTCTACATTTCACTTGATAAATATTCTTATTGCAATTAATCATTACATTTATATTAGTCACTTACAAATGCCTATGAGTGTTCATAGCCAAGCACACAATCTAGTTGTTATTGCTATAGTCATTCATCTAATTGTGAGCTACAATTATTTGTCAGAAAATCTGCATGGATGGAAGGTATGTGTTTCCATGGTAACCATAAATTGCTTATAACTGTCTCAGAGAAAGCTATATCAGCAGTATGTCAATATTGTGTGTGTGTGTGTGTGTGAGAGTGAGTGAGTGTGTGTGTGTGTGTGTGTGTGTGTGTGTGTGTGTGTGTGGTAAAGTCTCTAGTCTAACAGAGGGCTTTGAGAAGCTTACCTTCTTTGGCCTACAACATTTCAGAATGCTTTGGCTGCATACCTGCTTATTTGACTTCAGCCTCCAGTGTCAACTTTAATTAAAAAAGACAGCACAGTCTTACAGAGAGATACAAAGGGATAGAAAATAATATATCTCCTTAAAGGTGAAGTAAGCGGTTTATTTATGTTAATATAAGGGTTAAATCGTTCTTTATTCATACAGTGATCACTTACATAATGTGCGCGTCATAAAGCCAATCTCTCAGTCAGCTGCTCTGCATGTAATTGGCAGATAAACTTATTGTAGGATCCCAAATGTTGTATCCAATCACAATAGAGAACGCAACAAACCGACACCTGTCTCACTCATGGTCTCACAGTGCCACTGCACGACAGAGCAACAGATGGGTGAATGTGTATGCGTCTACAATGGCTGAGCAGGTAAACATCCTTCCCAATGTCTGTTTTGATGGTTTTTATCATGTTTTATCACACTTAGGATCTGGGATGATGCTTGATAACTCGCTGCTAGAAGATCGCAGTGCAATAATGTGGTGACGTAGGGACGAGCGAGGGGACTGCTAACTGCAGTAACTGACAGGAAGTTAGCTAAAAGAACCATTCCGCTTACAGCACCTTTGATAAGAGTGACCATCTCATCAATTGTGGTGTGACCACCTCATTAAGTGACCACCTCACTAATTTAGTTAAAAATTAGCAAGTATGTCTCCATCCGCCAGCCTCTTCTGGGGTTAAGTTCTATGAACAACATTAAGCCATATGACAATTCCTGATTGTTTATACCGAAACAAATTGTACCAAAAAAAAAAAAAAAAAAGGAAAAAGTCAATGGGAAAAATATCTGGTCCTTGTGAAAATGTACCCTAAACCAAAGCAAAATAAAGATTAAGCTCTGGACTAAGGCTCCTGTACTGTAGGTTCTGAACATACTGAATGATCTAATTTGGAAAGGCATTTTAAGTATTAAGTAGTAGATAGGACAGGATAGACGGGAAGAATAGACAGGACTATACAGTATATTGAATGTAGATAGAATGGATGATCAGTTACTGCATATGCATGTATCAATGTATACTATATATATATTAGATATACAGCATACAGTGTAGTACATGATTGATGCAAAAGTGACATAATTAACGTACATGTTAATAGCAGGGTATTTTAAACTTGGAAAATGTCATCTGACATGAAAGTATGTGGAAGTTTTCATGTTACAGTGTTACTTGCAATATATGAGTGATCAGAGTGTTCATCAAAGTGATGGCTTGTGGGAGGAAACTGTTGTAGTGTCTACTACACAAAAATAACTAGTAACTATTTAACCTAAACATATTTTCTAGCATATAGGGCAGCCTATATGGCACTGCATCCACATTTATTCTACTGGAAGAGTGGCACCCTAGGGCACTTGATCACATTTTCTTGCACTTTGAGCCACCGTAGAGGGCACTTCATACTGAATATCTCAAGAAAACCCCTGTTAAAGGTCAGATATTATGCTAAATGCACTTTTTAAATGTGTTCTAACTAGAGGTGGGCATAGATTATTTTTTTTAATCTAGATTAATTTTGGAATTAATCTAGATTAATCTAGATTAAAATGGCTCATTTGAATTCATTCATAATATGTGTGTGCTCCCTAAATAATGACTCAAAGTAAGTCTTTGAGAACGTGTTTCTCAAGCCAGGTGGCGCATCAGACCAGGGGCTCATCTCCTGTGCAGGTGCACACCTAATGCATCAAGTTAACTTGCGTGCAGAAAGAGGATGTCACAGAACTCATGTCCGTTAGCTTTTCAATATAAGACTGTCAAAATAAAAGTCCCGCAAAACAATCGTTATTTTGGGGATTAACTTCTCCGCGTGAGAAATTTGAGTTGTAGGCTAGCGTGTGAGAGTGTGAGCTGGTTGATATGAGTGTGTCTCACGGCCAAAAGGGTGAGACTTGGCAGCTCTGTCAGTTGTCAAACAAAGCGGACGGACGTGGTCTCTATAGCAACGAGATCAGCTGAGCTATCACTGATAAAAAAAAAATATTGTTTCCATAATGATTTCCATAGCCTTAAGCCATAGGCTAGCCTACATGTTGTGTAATTCAGTGATTTTCAACCTTTAATGAGTCGAGGCTACGCATTGGCGATTTCCCTTGCCTCTTTTTTTTCTCTCCACACAAAGCTCTCCCATTGCACACACGCATGCCCCGGCCGCTTCCGAGAGCACAGACTGTTAGAACTCCTACAGTAAACCAATTCCGCATTGCACAAGGTGCAAACAACCTTGGTCTTGTCGAGGTTTCCATTGGGAAGCTTCTTAAAAATACATTTTCCCTGAAGCAAACCCGGCGGCTTCCTAGCTGCATCCATGTCAGCACGTTACGTTTGATGTGGTAGGCTACACAGGTGCGAAGTCGGACTCGTTCTGACTCGTGCACTACAGTGCAATTCGGCCAGGTATATATCCGCGCTAAAATAAGAGGAACAAGAGATTAACGGCGATATTTTTTTTATCGCCGATAAGAGTCTGGCGTTAACGCAGCACGTTAACGCCGTTATCGGCCCACCACTAGTTCTAACATATCCATGGGTCCACGGTGTGCCTGGAGACTGCCAAAATATAAAAAAAATATCAATCTCTCCTTTTCTCACTCTCCCCCTTTCTGAAACCCCCACCCCTCCCCCCCAATATACTCCAATATAATAATATACGTCAGAATTCTCGCCGACTATTACGTAATAGTCGGCACAGCCACATCCCCATATTTTCTTTATATGTCCATGCTTCCCCCCCCCAGAAACGTCCACCGTGCAGTAGTCTATGATAACCCCACCCCCCCCCCCCCCCCCATTTCTTATTGGTCCACGGCCCCGAGATCCTCTGGAAAATTTTCCGAGCGACAGCCATGTTGTTTTCCCCGCTAAGCGACAAGATGCCCTTAGTACAGCCTGAATGTTACATACACCAACACAGAATGCTTTTGCTCATACTCCACTAATTTATCTTAACCACAGCAGTCTATTAATGCCTCGTTTTTAATAACACAACGGATAGGAAGCTACCTGTGCTTTTTTTTAAACGGTGAAACTAAAATAATAGTTTTTATTGGTAGTTTTGCCTGACTGGTGTATAGCTATTAGCTTTGGGACAAGCAACCAGCTTTTGCTCATAACACACTGTTTATATTCCCCACAGCAGTCTGAAAATAACTTGTTTTTAACATGACAAAGGATGGGTAGATATTCCTGTAGAAATCACACTTTGAAGCTACTGTTTTCACTGGTTTAAATCGTCTGAGTCTTATTTTTAGCGTTAGCGCCCGTGTAGCTTCGGTTGTAGCACCAAGTTTTGCTCCTAATACACTAACTTAGCTTTCCCCTTGCAGTCTAATAATGCCTCGTTTTTAATAACACAACGGATAGGAAGCTACCTGTGCTTTTTTTTAAACGGTGAAACTAAAATAATAGTTTTTATTGGTAGTTTTGCCTGACTGGTGTATAGCTATTAGCTTTGGGACAAGCAACCAGCTTTTGCTCATAACACACTGTTTATATTCCCCACATTAGTCTGAAAATGACTCGTTTTTAACATGACAAAGGATGGGAAGATATTCATGTAGAAATCAAACTTTGAAGCTACTGTTTTCACTGGTTTTAATCATGTCAGGTCATGTCAAATTGTTAAAAGTATGGCTTAGCTCCGGGTAAACACTGTGTTCGCAGTCACGCAGTGTCTCTCTAGTATCGCGAGAGCACGGCAGAGACGGTGGGAGAGCCCCATGGACATATAAAGAAAGCCCGGCAGAGAGGTGGGAGGGGCCAGCCAGATCGCACAAATATAGGTCATCCTGAGACCAGAGGACAATCAGGGTATAGAGGCTTGCTACAATAAATGATCTGAACGGGTTTTTCAGCAAACATCTAAAAAAATAAGTATTAGGGACTACTTAGACTATATAAAATTGACAGCAAAGTGCATAATATGTGAACTTTAATGAACTTTCACTCACTCACTCATACATACACACACACACACACTGGATTTGTTTTGGAGAGGAGAGATATGGAGATGACGAGGGGTGCTTAAAAGTACAAAATACATGCACAGACAATCCCATGATACTTTGAGAAAACCAAAGTCCATGCTTGCTTTCATTTCAGATACAAAGAGAACGTCAGTAGAAAAAAGTTGAGCAAACTTTGCAGAAAGCCTTAGGCATAAGACGAAAAAACTACACTGCATACGATGAACTTTTCACATGAGGATAGTCAAACAATTATACATCTTCTTCATACTAGAGAAGAACCAAATCAAACACCAATTTATTTGTACAGTGTGCTTTGAAAGTAATGCATGTGTTGGAACAGCCTAGACTTCATGTTTTGCTGTAAGCACTTCATAATGAAGTTAGTGTTGATTGATGATCATCATTGAGATGATCTGATTTTAATCATGCAATATATCAGTGATGCTCAGGTTCAAAGACCTTCATCGGTCTCTTTAAAAGATAACACTTCCTCCCCCACATAAAAAAAAAAAGATCAGTGGAAACCTAAGTCTATGTGGAGGTGTCAAAACATAGAAAAGACTTGCATTTTGACTTGTTTTTCTTCTCTTTATTTAAAAGTTACTCACTCCGAATGTTAGTAAGGCATGATGGATCCCCTGAGTTTAAAATCACCTCAAAACTACAAATCTCCGTCTGGAGTAGCATCGGCCTCGTTCCCCAGTGAAAAAAGGCACTGCTGCCAGAAGGGGGGCCATTGGGATTTTGCACATCATTCTCTACTTACATAACTCTTTGCAAAGTTACGAGTGGTAAAGGGAGAGGCTACAAACATGTCTAACCAAACCGGTGAATGAGAATATTACCTGTACATGACAATACAACCAAATATAGATTAAGATTATGTCAAAACTCTTTTTTTTTTTTTTTTTTTTCTTTGGCATATTCAAGCTTTACTGGATAGTACAGAGTTGTCATCTGCACCAGTTTATACATTTCTTAGAGATCAAAACTTGCAGTTAAAGATCTGGAAATGCAAAACAGGCTAACATTCACCTGCCATCAGTGGGAAGATGTTAAAGGGACCAATTGTGATTCAGCCAAAGCACCATATTAGAGTGACACTGTGGTGCGCTAACTGGATTACAAGTTGGTTAAAGTTGTTGTAAAGTTGTGACAAAAATATTTTCTTTCTCGTTAACATCCCCTACTCATTTTCTTGCTGAAGTCCTCATAGACTATAGTGGAATTAATTAATCCTCAGTGAAGATGTGCTGACAGGAGCTCAACCCTCTCTTACACTCTAATTGTTCCAGTGAGACTGAGACTCAAAATGATACTCATCTTGAAGGGTGCGTGAGTTTGTGTTAGTGGGTTGGTCCCTCTTGACAGCCATTTGCTTGTCTCATTCTTGCTGTGATCTTTTGTTCAAGCTTGCTCCACGCTAGTCCTGAATTGGTGCGTATAGTTAGCAGCCACTGGATGTTGTACACGTCTGAAGTACGCATCTCATTAGGAAGTTTCTTGTGTGTCTTGTTTTTTACTTGTCGGTTAGTTCATGGTGCCAGGATGTGCGTCCCCATTTGAAATAAATTACACACTGACTTGGCTGAGAGAACGATTACTGTTGCCTGCATCTAAAGTATTGTGCCTGCCAGTGACTGCAAACCCTAGCTTTCCATTTTCCCCTCTCTGCCCTAAGAATGCCTCTTTGTTCCCACTCATGTCCATGTTTTGGTATACTAATGCTTTGAACGCCTTTGATGAACTGGGAGCACCATGATGACGCACAATGGCATTGAACATGCATAGCTACAGACTTTGACTTGTTCCTTTACAGCTCTAGCCATGATCTTGATTATAGTGACTATGCCTCTATAAGCAGTGGCAGACTAGACATTGACGACATTGACCCAGACCTCTTTGAAACAGAATGTACCATTACAGACTGAGTATTTTCTAGCTTGAGAATGATTCATTTAAAATTCACTCTTACTTGCACGGCACCCGCTCTATAGACCTTAACTTGTAATGCGATGACTGTCAAATCCTATCGGCTGAACCCCACTGTCAGCATTAAATCCATTAGACAGTGCCCCATTGCTCTGTGCTCTCTCATACAGCAGTACCACAAGCTCACATTGCAGTCACCTTAGAGATGTATGTTCACACAGACACACACACACACACACACACACACACACACACACACACACACACACACACACACACACACACACACACACACACACAACATATTCAGGAGTGGCAGTTTTAAAAACCCATTTTCCCCTTGGTTAAGCAAGCAGCAACAACACTTGACTAATGGAATACCCTGCTCCTAAATGAGGTCGGAGAAATTCTATCTTACACATACTGGTCGTGGTGCATTCTAATACAGTCACGTTTTCATCTCCTGTAGGCTGAAGTCTTACACTATTGACTTTTGCCATCAAGGCCCAGCCAGCAAGGTTCTAAAGCCACGTACATCTTGTGAGTTGATCATTTTGTGATAAAAGGCATCACTTTCTAAGAGAGAGAGGTAAGAATAAAGTATCTCCAGACCATTTGCATTCTGTGAATCTTGCAATTGCTGGAATTTATGCAATTTCAACCTTACCTCACAATATTCGCTAAAGCACAACATTTCCCCAGCTACCGGCAATTTTAAGTCTCATGCCTTAATGCAGTGTACTAAGGATTGTGTCTCCAGGTGCATTTTTGTGAAGTTCAACTGGCAGGGATTACACCATAAGCGTTTTTGTAGTGTCTCTTTCCCCCTTTCCAGCCTGTGAGAATTGGCATGGCCACTGTCCCCATATGACATATTTGTTTTCATTATAATTAAACAAGTGGGCACTTTATATGTTCCTGTGCTCTTGGAACACCATATGAACTGAAAGCCTAAGGCCACCCATTAAGTTGAGGGATCCAACCTGTTGTCTAACAAAATAAGCAACATTGAAACACTTTATTTCATCAATTCAGAGTATCCCATGTTGAAAAAACAAATCTTTCCCCACAAATGTCCCTGGTTAAGGTTTGTACTTTTCGGCGCAATTCTGAAATACTGAAAGTGCTCTCCTAGGCCTTTCACACCGCCGCAAAATCGGAGCTAGTTCCGGGCTAGTTCGGAGCTAGAGTCAGTGTTTTGGTTTCACAACGCCAGAGAGTGGGCTCCGGGCTGTAAAAACCGGTTCAACTCAAACCCCAGGATTGAGCAGGGTTTGAGAAGAACTGCTTGCGCCAGCGGCCGGGGGAGGGATTATCCTGACCAACCAGACCAACTCAAACCTCATGCCTGCCATATTTAAAAACACCGCTACTACGAGACGTAAACATAACATAATTACCGAACGTAGCGATCAAATTGACCGGCGAAAATACGCTGTATGGGTCCTGTTTTAGCAAAATAAACTTGTGTCACCAACGGTAATGCCAGAGACACGGCTTTCTATATTGAAAAACACTATCTTTAGATCAGCGCGCAGCAGTTAAGTTATAAATAGAGCATTAAGGCTGTGGCTTCACATTAAAAGCATTTCACTGGCTTCGCATTAGCATTTCACTGGACAAACGTGAGTTGGCTTTTATTTTGAAGTAACATGAAAGTAAACGCAGAAGCAGGCAGCACCTTCACAGCATGGACATATAAACACAGAGCCGAGCAGCGCGACAAACGAAGACACACACGCACACACACAGATAAAGTGAGAGCCAACACGTGTAAAAATAAGACGTATTCGCCGCTGTTGTTGTGCTTAAAGCTCCATGGCTGGCTCTGGTCGTTGTGAAACCAACCGGTTCATAACTGGTATAAGGCTGTAACCAGTTTTGAACTGGCCCCAGCACCAGCCCGGAACTGACTCATGGTTCTTTTTGGTGTGAAAGGCCTATCCCTGTTGAAGTTTCTGATCTTTATTTGACAACCATCCCCATCAGGCGATAGGGGATGTGCAAAATGTGTGGCCTCCCCATACCTGTTGCTCTCCGCCCGTTTTCGCATAATTAGGCTCAATAGGACTGCAACTAACGATTATTTTGATAATCGATTAATCTGTCGATTACTTTCTTGATTAACCGATTATTAATTTATCAGTTTCCCAAAGCCCATGTTGACGTCCTCAAATGTATTGGTATGTCCAAAACACAAAGATATTTCAGTTTACTGTCATTATACTGACATTAAACTTGCTGAAGACAGAGAATTTGGACATTCTTTATTAAAAAATTATTCAAAACGATTAATCGATTATCAAAATAGTTGGCGATTAATTGAATAATCGATTAATAATCGATTATTCGATTAATCCTTGCAGCTCTGCCATACACCCTGGGCTGCAGTCCCAGTATGTCTTTCTTCAGGGCACTTAAGGTATCTGCAGGGTCTTAGCCATGTCATGACTGACTGGTAAAAAGAGTTAACTCTTTGTCTAGCCTGTCAACATCACGCAGCTGCCACATTGGCCTGACATGGTCTTCTTTTCAAAGAAAAAGTGCACATTAAAGGTGCATATTCTGTTTTTCCTCTCTGCAGTACAAGTTTGAGAAAAATTGGAAAGACCTTTAAAAGGATAAGAGTTGACATATAGATGTATGGCCAATTTATAGCCGTGTCAGATAATGGCAACCCAATAATACAAGATATGATGCTACAGACATGCGGGCAGACAGATTCTGCTGACTGGCTTTTATCATATCTAAGTAGTTATTTTAATTTGTGATGCAAAATAAATTAATACGTGTCTCCAGAACACATTAAAAATATTTTAAAAAAGGTTTCTGTTTATTGATTTTTCCAGTTATGATTAAAGGAGAAGTATGCAAAATGGTTCTTTTAGCTAACTTCCTGTCAGTTAGCAGTCCCCTCCTTCGTCCCTACGTCACCATATTAATCCACAGCGGTCTTCAAGCAGTGGGTTATCTAACATCATCTCAGATCCGTAAGTGCGATACAACATGATAAAAACCATAAAAACAGTAAGGATTTTTACCTTCTCCACTATTGTAGGCGCATAGATATTCACCCCTCTGTCTGACGTGGCCGTTTGTAGCGGTCTCTCTTCTGATTGGATAAACGGTTGTGTGATCCCAGAAAAGTTTCTTGACGATTACGTGCAGAGTGGAGTGACCGAGAGACCTGTGTTATGACGCGCGCACACTATATAAGTGATCACTGTATGAATACAGAGTGATTTAACACGTTCAGTATATCAACATTCATATGTCGCTTACTTCTGCTTTAACTAACCGGTTACACTTGTACATGTGCACACCCTTAATTTAACTAAAATGTAGGGTCTCAATTCAGAAGTGAGACAGATCAGTGTTTTTTCTGGAAATCAGATATGAACAGTAGGGAAATGCGGTGGTTACGCGGTGGATGAATGGAATATGACAGTAACCGGTGTGGAAAATGGCTAGGGAAGTTAGATAGAGAGATACACCATACGGCTAACAAAGTATAGTTTATACATCCAACCCTGACATTTTAAAAGCATCCTCGGCTATCCTGACTAGTTTACAGAGTGATGCATTGCCCATTAGCTATTAGCTAAGGTCAAAAAGTTCATGTTGCATCGCTACAAATCATTCTCTTAACTGTATTTCACTGTCCTCTTGTCAAGACTTTGATTGCTTGTGACTTATTCCATGCATGAATAAAGTCAGCCACAAGGTATAAACCTCTGGACTCTAAGATTGTTTCTCTCAGCACAAATAATTTGGATGTATTAGTCAAAATCAAGCTCCATGAACCATTGCATGGGTCACATTAACATTGCCGGCTTTGTGTGATTCATTGTGTTTATGTAGTCATTTTGACTTATCTCTACAGTTGCCAAATTCTGTGGATTTTTTGGGGGAAAGTATCTATATCTTTTGCACATGTGCAAACTAAATATAGATATGCACTGTTCTGGCAAGACATAGTTCCAGCACTCTGCCTTTTTCCATTATTTAAATATGGAGGGCAGGTAGAGTGGGCAGCAAAGCTTAACTTACCATCCATAGGCTCAAGCTTTTATAGTTTTTACAATCACAAGATAGGTATCAATCATAGTCTAATTCTCAGCATAATGAGCATATTTTTCCCAAATGTCCAATTATATATCACTCATCGGTGTCAATTGACAGTTTGTATTTGTTGAGAAATGTATTTGTTTACTTATTTTTGCATTTTAAAGAAGATGTTTTAAGTTTTTGTGGGCCAGAGTGCATCAGTTGACGCAATTTATATTGAGGCCACCATTCCAAAAAAATCACTTCAGAACCTAGGGCTTTTCCTTGGGGGCTTAATTACTAAGAAATGCAACGTTACATCAAGCAGATAACAGTTTCCGTATTTCTCCAAAAACCTTTTCTCTAATTTAATAAGATAAACATCTGGTCTTAGGGGAAAGAAATCACTCGCTCAGACAGACATAGGCGCACAGTTTAGTTTAGTTTCATGTATTAAGATCCCATAGCTTCTGTCTGTCTTAGACAGTAGCTAATCTTCCTGGGGTCTTCATTACTTCATAACAAACATATTAACATACATCATAACAAATGTCCACAATGCATCACAACAACACTTAACAAAAGCTCAAACCTGTCTAATGGATACAATAGCTCATCATTACAATCATTTATCCATCCAATAGTTGGGAAAAGCAAGTGCCTGAAAATTATTTTACAAAGTAACAAAATAATGGATAGATAGCTCAAAGTTATTTCAAATCTTCAAGATCATTCAAATAATGAATACAATAAAAAGTAAGCTGGTTTACACCATTTCTTGTGTAAATAAATAAGATTTTAACTTTTTATGAAAACATATTTTATCAGACAGTATGTCTCTGTACAAAACAGTTAATTTAATACAATATTAAACTAGTGCAAGAGCAACTCTCAAAAGATTAAGCAGCTGGGCAAGTTGGGGAACAGGGACGGGAGGAAGGAAGGAAGGGTTAGGAGAAAAAAAATCTTTTGACAGCTAACTCATTATCTATGTCGTTATCCTCCAGTAGCCAGCTCTTTCCCCCTCTCCCTCTTTCTGTCTCTCTCTATCTGTCAGCGGAGGAATGAAATCCTTCTCTCATGAAGGCTTAGCAGAGATTATCCTGGTGTCCCAGGGGAGGGTGGAATGGGTGCTGAGATGCCACATTACAGATGCAGCAAAGGTTATAGTACATTTAATGGGCTTGAGGTTGAGCAGGAGGGACAGAAAAGGAGAGAAGGCAATAACTACGTACAAGTATCCTACCTCTTTTTCTCTCTCATTCTCCAAGCCTCTATCTCTATCTATCTATGCATGCAGTCCTTCCTATGCATCCATGTGCTATTGCTATTTCTCTCCATAACCAAACCCACAACCCATCCTCCTGTGTCTGTCACCAGATTGTTTCCTGAACTAGCTCCATTCAAAAATATACAGTATACATTGGAGATGTAGTATTTGTAATAATTCACACATGTAACTATTTTCAAATCACTTTTAAAAAGGCCAACAGTAGTTCCACTTCTTGCAGTCCATTTCACCTACAATACCTCTTGTCAACAGTAGCCTCATTTAATTTAATTATACACTCCAAGTGGAATGAATCACTACTGCCCTGCCCTACTCTCCCTGCTGAATATGTAACAGCTGACGATGAAGGTGACATCCACCCCCACCTCTGTCTCTCACCTGGGTTCTCTTTGGTGAGCCCTATCCCATCTTCCGTCCTTCTGTTCTCTTGTTTGACACTAATAAGCTCCAAGCTTATTCTGGTCAAAGTGACCCTGCCTCTCTCAAACACACATATTCATAGCTTACACATTAGTAGTAGTGTGTGTAGCTGCATCTGAATGCATACCACTGTATGGTGGCCCAGAGGGCTCAACACTCAACAAAACAGGCAGCATAATAATTATACATATCAATTTAGGGAGTATTCTTAATTACAGTATACAGGGTAGTTGTTGTATGTATAGGGATTCTGCTCTCCTTAAAGCTCCCATATTATACACTTTTCGGTACTATTATACACCATATTATATGGTCTTAGTGGTCCCTAATAAGTTTTTCTTTAATTGTTTGCTGAAAAAAACTTTCAGATAATTTATTGTACTATGCTGATGTTCAGCTAATCTCACAATGGCCTATTTTTTTAAAAAGAGCTGCAGCTCCCCTCGTAAATATACAATCTTTGAGCTCCCCCCGCTACCTGTCCGGAAGCGAAGCCAGATACGCCTCGCCCTCTGTCTGTCAGGGCCGTGGACCAATAAGAAATAGGGGTGTGGGCTGCACAGTGGAAGCTTCTGGCTTTCCAGTTTGTGAGGTCAGAAAAGGGGAGAATTCTGACTGGAGTATATTGGGTGGGGGAGGGGTGGTGGTTTCAGAAAGGGGGAGAGTGAGAACAGGAGAGATTGTTATTTTTTTAAATATTTTGGCAGTCTCTAGGCACACCGTGGACCCATGGATATGTTAGAACACATTTAAAAAGTGCATTTAGCATAATATGTGACCTTTAAAGTGTCTAGAAGGAGTTTTTGTCGATACTAGCGGCACCTCTGGACAAACGCAGTAGTGTCTTTATGACAGCAGAGCCCAAGCTCGTGCTGGCAGCGCGTGTATTTCTTTAGGAAGCATGTGAATACTTCCATGAAGAGAGACCACAGATGTGTTGCGATGAGGTAATGTATTTCAATGTGACTATGTAAGATTAACAGGAAAACTAATGCAACCCCTGCTGTAGCCACACACACAGCTGACTGGCATCAACACATGGCCATGTATTTTAAGCATTTTAATGATAACTGAACAAGAGAAGATTGTGTTTTTTTTATTCCTCCATTCAGTCAGAGCCACTTATGCATGCCTACTGAGAGACACAACATATTTAATTGGCTTGTTCCATCTCATTCAAATTCCTATTTTAAATATCATGATGTTGTTTATTTCCCCTACAACCCATTACAGTTGTGTGTTGAAACAAGCCCCTGAGACAGGACCCCTGAATGGCAATGTACCTTATCAAAAATACAGACTGAGGACAAGAATTCTAAAGAGGGCCAGTGTGATAAAGCAAGAAAGTTGCCAACAGTGATGTGTACTGTATAACTTTTTTTTAAATGCTTTCTAATTTCTCTAATCTTTGTAGGCACCTCAGTATATGGGAATTGAATCTACAGACTTAAATTTTTTATTTAAAGCAAATTGAGCCAGGCTTTTTACAGTAGGCCAATAATAGGAGAGTCACGAGTGAATTTTTCCAAACAACAAAATATATAGCGATATGAAATCGCTAAAAAAGCTAATAAACAATTTTACTGTTTATCAAACTGGGCTTGCATTATGTTATGGTATTTTCTCTGCTGCCAGCTCTAACACTTTTTGTGTTATTGTATTACACAACAATGTAAAGAAATTGTTAAAAGTTAAAAAGTAATATTGCAACAACAGGCACATTTCAGAGTCTTCTTTCTTTACCGGCAATATGTGCTGTCTGACAGTGGCCAAAGATGATTTAAAACACCTTCCTCAAATAAGCGGTGTATAAAAGTCACACACATTAGCACAGACACAAAACAAAACAAAGAAACAACCCAAAATTCACACAATTATAAACACAAGCACGTATTTGTCCACTAGCTCACATCAGGTGCCCAAAATGATTACTAGTGTGAAGATTAGCATGGGTAGACAGGGCCCACCTATAAGCTGGAAGATCTAAGGTTTCAGAGCACCCACCAGAGTTTGTACCAGGAACTGCTTGGCATGTGGAAGATGAATAGAGTAAAACTGATAATGGATTCAGGAAATAGGTGGAGGCTGAATGTAACGTAAGGCTGCTGGCGGAAGAAGACTGATCACAGAGTTAAGGGGTGACTGCTTCCCCACCATCCCACACTGTGACAGTGTGTCTGCAAGCTGAGAGGAGATTGGCTCAAGGCTGTTCTGCCGTTTACCTCCATATGGCTTTCTGCTTGGCATTCTGCTGCACAGATATTCTTGTCAGACACATCAGGGATGAGTAGAGGCTTCAAACTTAATATAGAAGGATACACTTCAAGTGAATTCACGCCTTTCTACAAGAAGGGAACGCACATTTTAATTTAAAATAGTTCTCAAATGTACACCACTAGATAAAAAGCATTTAGAAAAACCTCAGTTCAGCTCACAGTCTGGCCTGCAAATGATCTGCTGTTTGGAATAAGGATTGACACGTTGCTAAGATACCTTGACAGGGTTGTTAAAGCACAGGACATGAGACCGCTGAGCAGACACGATTCCTGCCACAAATGAGACGCATGGTGAACGATGGTATCAGAACAGAAATGTCATGCTCTGAGTAATGTCTCCATCAATAACGCTGAATCAAAAGGTGTTACCACAGCTGAGTTTTGATTGGCCGAGGAAACACGGATCAGACACAAATCATCCACCTGTGTTTCACCTCCAATAATTGGTTGTTCTTTTTGTCACATCGGTCAACAAATCAGCATTCAGGGGGAATGTAATGGTGATGTCAAACATGCTATTGTTAAAATGAAAGGAAGTAAAAGGTTGAAAAAAGGACGGCATAATCAAAGGATTTGTTTTAAATGAGCTTTAAGGCATCAATATTTTACTCCCCTGTATTGTTAAATAGTTAATGGTATATATATATAAGTAACTGTACATTATGTTACTTGTTTGACTATGGAGAACTTTGTTTTCAAAAGTTGGAAATACATACATTTCACATTCATGAGGGACCGAATGTTGAAGCGATTTTGAAGAAAAGCATAGCATCAGCTCCCCGATGGCATGTAGGGTAGACTTGTGCTGACAATGCATGACTAGATCACACAAACACACTCACACTGACTCTCTCTCGCTATCTTTCCACAGGATGACTTGTATGTTCAGATGCCTCGCGGTCTCAATGTCCCTCTTGCTCTCCTCTCTTTTTCAACCTCACACATACCGTCAATCTATATGAGCTAGCATCATCACCATGGAGTAATTTGTGTTACCGTATTTGTTAATACATAGCATACTTGCTGAAAAAAACATTAGGAAACGTGCTGCATTTTAGATAAAAACAAGTATAGAAACACAACCAAATGAAGAAAACCAAACTCTATACAGAAATATACAGCAAAAAATGTAAGAACACATCCAGAATTGTTAACACAACCAAATACAGAGATAGTTACCAAATAAGAAAGAAAAAACACCAACTAAAGAAACAGTGCAACAACATTGCTTAAGTTAAAGATCTGGGCTCTCCGTACATAAGAAAAAAAAGTATTCCATAAACCAAACATTTCACAGCAAAAGCATATATAGCTATAATCAAAACAAAACCAAAATTTAAAAAAAAAATCATCATCTCAACATCACCACTGTACAATCCCAATATGTCCATACGTGTATGAGCACATCACAGCACCTCAGTTACTGGCACAGAAGCAGAGATGAGTATTATCTTATAATCTGTATCAAAGCAGTGAAATAGATTCTGGTGATATGTGGCCTGGCCTTAATTATCACCACCTATTAATAATCAGCCATGACATGAAGATATTAAGGCTGTGACAAGACCATTCATGTCAAATCCTTTGTCTAACCCCAATTACAAGCCACATTATGATTAATTTACTCCAATCAAACCTTTCTCCTACAAGGAGGGTATTTATTTCTAGATTAAGAACCATCTTTTCAAAACCTGCATATTTGTCCTGGCATGATAGGAGTGTGTACCATGTCAAGTTTGCTCAAATCCCCCCAAATTAAATCTGAAACGATGTTTGAAAAGCAATAAAGATTGAATTTGATGTCCTCTGTGGGCTCATCATTTAGTCTAAGGCTGCAACAACGAATCGATAAAATCGATTAAAATCGATTACTAAAAGCGTTGGCAACGAATTTGGTCATCGATTCGTTGAGTCGCGCGATTAATAAGTCACTTGCAGGCGCGGCACTGTTTACATCCAGCCGCCGACAGGTTCATGCACGCCCACAGCGAGCCTTCCGCACGTGAAGGCTCGCTTCACGTGCGGGAAAGCTATATTGTGAGCGGCCACAGCTTGTTTTGGTCATAACTAACACTGGACTGTAGGCCTATATAAAAGTGTTGTACCTTTGCTGTCTTTGGGTTAAAAAAAAACTCCTTCAACTCAGTATCCGTCTAGTCCAAAAAAACTCTGTCAGCTGCTGCTGCTGCAGACGGTGTGCAGACGTGCTCGGAGAGTCGGCATCGGCGCATCAACAGTCATTCAAAGCAGCGGCAGTAATCACACAACCGAACGGTGTAGAAAGTCCCGTCAGTTAAAAATAGTGATCCAGATTTTAAATCCATGTTAAAATCGGAAGGATATAGAGCTAGTTAGCTTAAAAAAAGTAGCAAACATGTCAACTGTGCTGTGTTCAGGCGGGCTCAGTAATATGATTGATGTGTTCAAATGCAACACAAAAAAAAAGAAATTTGAGATTTTGGCGAAACTTGTTTTCCCAGCAATATAACATAGATAGTAAAGATGGAATTATGACCTGTTTAATGTCCCATCTTGAGCTATGATCATATCAGCAATTAAAGCAATAATACAAGTTCTATTTCAACAAAATAATAGAAAATTATCAATTGTGATATCAATAAAGACTTGGATCGTTAAGGAGTCTTGAAAATGGTATCAATATCAACAAAAAATAACGATCTCCTGACATCTGAGAGAAATTAAGATGATTTAATTTTTTTAACCGTTAGTATTTACCAGTTAAAAATATTATCGGTTGACTGGTTTACCATGGACATCCCTTATATACTGTATAAATGTATATCATACATTGTATGTTTTTTTTTTGTGTTTTCCCAGTTAAGTTTATTATTAATTTTTTATCATTTAATATTACTTTTAATAGTTCCGGGACGTTGGAGCAATAACCTGGTGTTTTGACACTTCAGTCTGCACTGTGAATTTGAAGTAATGTTAAGTTTTTGAATAAAGATGCGGCATTTACAAATGTTTCTTTTTTTTATCCGATTCATCGATTAATCGAAAAAATAATCGACCGATTAATCGATTATTGAAATAATCGTTAGTTGCAGCCCTAATTTAGTCCACACAACAATGTTTCTTTCAGTTAAAAAGCCAATGTAATGGGATTTATTAGGGCATGTACGAAATAGGGTCACGTTAGTATAATCCAGAAAGGTTAAAGACATTTAGAAGGAGACAGCACACAAGATTAGATCACATTATTTAATGTCTCCCAGCCACAAAAACACTTTTAGTCTGGAGTTAAAAGCAACTTTCTAACTTGACCCTGTTGGGGGGTCAATTTCACTTGTATTGTTTGATATCAGGATTAAAACTTAGATCATTAACGTTGTATTTCAGTCCAAATGTATTGAGTTGGTTTCTTCGTGTGCAGAATCTGTGGGCTAGGTGCGGTGGGACCAGCCATATAATACAGTATCTATTCCAACACCTACATAAGACACATGTCCAACGGTCCTTGAACAATGGTCTTTTTTATTTTTTTATTTCTCGATTCCCCCACTGTGGCTAATAGAACACAACTTCATTGCCCATCGCCATGGGGATATAATTTGTAGTGTTTTTTGTGTTATTATTATACATGAAATATTGGCGCTGCAACTTGCAGTAACATCAAAACAGAAACTATTGTTAAATGAAATCTCAGTTAACACCCACCCAAAATCACAGCTACTCAAAACAAGAGGTACTTGAGCTGCCAAATGTGATACAATATCTCCTTGTGAACAAGTTAATTTATGCAGCACGGTACTCCAAATTGGATCTACTCTTCAAATGTATGCCTGCTGTTCTAAGTGCTTTATTGCGCATTGCTGTTAAATTATGACATTTACAAGAATACAACTAAAAACACAGACTGTGATGGAGATTATCCCCCATCTCATGTTGTGTATCACTTGAGTGCTATAGATAGCTATTAAGTCTACAGGTTATACATCAGGATCACCTTTTAATTTATTTGTACAATGTAATGGAATTTGGAAGCTAAGCCACACTTTCAGTATAATGTGATGCAATTAGATTATGGTTGCACTATGTGCCTATGTTTCCCAGTTCATAGTGTAGGTGGGGTTGCACTGGCTGAACTATAAACTTTACTATATCTTTACTGTATACATCAGTGTCTTATAGCTTAGTCCATTGGACGCCCACACAGCAAATTATCTTTACTTGGCCAATCATTTATTTCAGGGTTGCCACTCTTGCCAATTCCACTGCTATATGTCTCAAACTTGCAAACCAAGTTCCACAATGCCCTTTGCTGCTTTCAAAGTAGAAGTCATTGCCCTCTAGATGAAAAGGAAACATACAGCATACCCCAATCCTACACAGGGATGCATGCACACATGGATACATACACACAGATGCATACACTCCACACGCCTTTAATACAAGTTGTGCATATAGAGCAGGTCTGTAAGCTGTACCCCTTATCAAAGTATAGTTGAAGCTATGGACCTCCTGCTGTGTGAGTGAGTGGGAGTGAAGCCTCTACCAACATCTCCAGCTATTCCATACTCTTTTCATCTCACTGTATGAACACACACACACACACACACAAACACACACACACACACGCACACACAGACAGGCAGACCACACACACATCACTCTCTCACTCTCACACACACACACCATTCACCCACAACGTCACAGTCGAATGTGTTTAAATAACTATTTAAGTCTGTGTCCTATGGAAAGTTATTGAATTTGTGTGAGAGTGTGAACTTGGGAGTAAGACGAGTTTTGGAAACACATTTTGCCTGGGAGAGATATTATTTCTCCTCTGATGATCATAACTGACCTGTAACAGCACAAGAGACCATCAGCGAAAAGAGTGATATTTTGATATAGTTATTATTACTGCCTTTGTACCAGTACCATTTTCCCTGGAAACTGACACAAAAGGTCTTACAGCAGGCAGCACGGAATCCCTGTATTTCCCAAACTGATTAATCGATTTAACATTGAAATTTTGAATACATTTTTAGAACAATTTTAAAAAATCCTGTTTGTGTGTGTGTGTGTGTGTGTGTGTGTGTGTGTGTGTGTGTGTGTGTGCGCGAGAGGGAGAAGGAGTAATCTCTGTAGACCATTGCCATTCTTGCTGAATTGCTGAGAGGCACACTCTACTGGCGAGTGCACATGAGAGATGGAGCACTGGGAGCTTGCTCACAAAGAAAAAAGGATAAAGTGGGCTCTTTGTGTAATACCCTTGGATAGGTATGATACTGTAGTGATGATAGAGGAGACATGAGGTAGTGCGCAGTGAGACATCACTTCAACTCAGAGGTGAAGGTACTGCTAGATATTCAGGGCCCTCTGACTGAAGCTAACGTGGGGCCCTGAAACAATAATTGTCTATGATCTGGCATGTCCCAGAACCCCTGTTTTGCTCTGAGCTGCCTGAATCATTCCCCCAAGTCTAAATATTCAAAACGTAAAAAACTCTGGTGTGTGAGTATGCAATGAAATGTGTAAACTGCTAATCAAGTCTACTTGAATACAATAGTATAAAATATAACAGTAAATATGGCTGAGTTAGCTTTATAAAATTGACGTTCAGCCAAAGGGTAAGATATTTCTTAATATCAACACTTGCCATTTCTGCATATAGTCTGTCTTTTTTCACAGATGAAAGGTTGGTGTATGTGTGTATGTACTGTAAGTGGAGTCTGTGTGAAAGGCTCTCAAACAGACCACTTTGAATTACTATAAAGGGTAAAAGGTGACCGTGTTTAGCTTCTTAAGTGCTTCACAGTCCATCTGGCCCAAGAAAAGTGTAAGGACTTAGCTTTCTTCCTTGTCAGTGGTTTCCTTATAAAGCAGGGCCATGATTTAGTTCAACTGTCACCGCAGATTTAATGGGATATTATTCATGCAGCAAAGGTTTTGAAAGTGTCTTCTTGACAAAACTGGGATATTTTTGAAGCAGAAATGAGAAAAAGAGGAACATTGTAAATATGAGCACATTTCCACTTAAGTGTTTAAGTGAAGTTCACTGATGTCAATAAAAGCCTTTGATATAGCCTTTACTAATATCTATCTATCTATCTATCTATCTATCTATCTATCTATCTATCTATCTATCTATCTATCTATCTATCTATCTATCTATCTATCTATCTATCTATCTATCTATCTATCTACCGTACTTTCCGTACTATATGCCGCACTGGACAATAAGCCGCAGGTGTTATAATGTTTAATTACCATATGTAAGAGTTCGTGCACAGAGGGGATTGTCGGGAAAGAGATGGCTGCTTGAGGAAGCTCCCACATTTCAACAAACAAGTTGCATATTTGCATAACGTACGTAAGTGTTACCATTTTGTGCAATAGTAGCTATTAGGGATGGGCACGAGTGTTTTCGCTACTCGTGTGATCGCTTGCATTCCTCGAGGATCAATCGATTCCTCGTTAAACTTTTTTCTATTTTTAGGACGCAACGCATCTGTCTACAGAACAACGGTTGACCGCAATAAAGCGCTCAATGCTTATGTCAAACAGTCACAGTTGCCATATGATATTAAGGATTTATTTTCCACAAGTTTAAAACACATTTTCCTAACTGAAAGTAATTAAATAAGCGGGCCACAATTTAAACCGATCGAGTAGGTCTGCGGTGGAGAGAGAAAAAAAGCATGGGCTGTAGTTGGCTAACATTCAAAATAGACATTTAAAATAAGAAGGGCAGCAAATACAATAAAAGTATTGTCCTACAATTTAAACACATAGATTGGCTAAATAACTCACCAAAGCAGTAGAAGTAGTAGGCTAGTATATCCAACCGCAATGCTCACTCCTGTCCGTGACTAATTACCGCGACTAATTCCTCGTTAACGGAACGTTACACCGTCGGCTTTTGAATCTCAATCCTATATTCCATAATAAAGGCTTCTTAAATGTCGTTTGCTCGAATGTGCCCGAAGTCAGTCTGGCTTCTTTATTTGACTTTCCAAGTTTTCCAGCACCGCATTCAGCTCCGCGGTGCTGTGGAGACCACACACTGGCTGCGCTGCACGGAGGTGGCAGTTATTTGCGGTTTCTGTTTGACACAATGCTTAGTTTATTTAACTTGGATCAAAATATTTAATTTTGTTAAACTTTATATCCGTTTTGTGCCGTTTTGTACACGTATATAACATTTTAAAATAGGGGCGGCCCGCCGGCCGGCCTAAAGGCTACAAACACTAAAAAAAACAAAAAACGATTTTCCTCATCCACCAATCGAGATCATTTGAAACGAGGAGTACTCGAGTACTCGATTACTAACACCCATCCCCAGTAGCTACAGAATATATACTGTGCTGTGTAATAACAGGGTCGAAAAACGGGGAAAAAGTCGCGGCTTGTAGGCCGAAAAGTACGGTATCTATCTACAGTATATCGTATCTATCTCGTCAACTATGCATTACAGCTGTAGGCACTAATGCCTCCGCATTACCCTTAAAGAGGACCTATGATGCTTTTTGACTTTTATGACCTATAAACGTTGTTATGATGATTCATAGTCATGCTTAACCATACTAAATTATCAAATAATGACTTACATGCATTTCGACATATTCCCTGCTGACCGTCTGGGGTGTCTGTGCAGAGCACTAAACACTATTCTAGCCAGTCGAGAAGTCACGTCTTCAAAGCGGTCTACCCTTTCATAATTCGTGACGTCGCATAAAAATTTGTGACGTGACCACGCGGATGTTTCCATGCATGGTAATGCTGTCACTTCCCTGTTCGCGTCTGCCTCGCGCCCTTATAGGTCCATGCTCGCGCTTCCCGCCACTGAAAGTGTTCCGGAAGGAAGGTAACCAATCACAACGGAGTGGGGTTTGCAAGAGGTGGGGGGAGGGTAGCGGAGATGGCCGATGCACAGGCGGAGGGAGCGGAGATTGCCGAAGCACACACACTCAAGTGTTGACAGGACGTGCTGGATCGCCAAAATAAGAGAAAGAGCTTCCCGAAAATCTACATAGTTTTTTGTGATGTGATTGGTGTCAGGTTGCTCTATAGCAGTGTAAAACAAGAAATTAAGACCAGAAAAGTAGTATAATAGGTCCTCTTTAAAGGTGCCGATAATCGGGCGTTGTACATCATCGGGGAACCTGGAGGGGGCGGGGACACAAATCTGTTTGGTGTGTTCGCAGATGTCTTCTGCCTTATTTTCAGCCGATTCAACATGTTCAATCAGCGTCGGCCAGTCTTTCAGCCGGAGCAATCTGATTGGTGGAGGGCTAGCCTGTCTCTGCTCTGCCACGGCAGCGGAGCAGATAGTTTTACTTTTGTCAAACATGATTTAGGAAGCTATCAACAGAATCAGAGAATGGTCGGATTGTTATGTAGGCTAAGCATCAGCACACAGCATTAGATTGTCCGTGCATGACGTTTTCACATGTTTACAGAAATAGTCGAGGTAATTTGGGCGAGGAGCGGCCACTGGTGTGTGTGTGTCTGCAGCATGCATTCTCTCCGTTATAATGACCGCCTACGTTATGATAACAGCCTACTTAATGTCATCCCGCGCAAGCGCAGAACGTACGGCAAGTCGGTAGTCGGCTCGGTGTGTTCTTTGCACCTTTTTGATCGCGTCGGGGAGAATGGAGCTGACTGAATCGGCAGACCCCATTTTCTGGCACGGGTGGTAGTCGGCCCAGTGTGTCTGCGCCTTAAGACGAAGGTGCTTGTTGAAAAATCACAAAGGCACCTCTCCTGGCTGTCCCTTTCAGCTGTGGATGTTTTGAATGTGCAATAAAACCTATTTTCATCTTGGTGACCTTTGGTCTAACATCTTCTGTCTGAATATGGGGTGGCTGTCCCAAGGTTTTTAATCTCAGCAGCTCTCAAAAAATGGAGCGCTAATTCATGATCCTGCAAGACAGACTATGCAGCCGTAGGTGAAATTGTAAGGCCAGAGGTGCCAACAAAATTGCACAGCGGACATAAAGTATCAAGCTTTTCAGAGTACACAGCATGCAAACCGAAAGCACTTCAATTGCATTTTTACCTTGTCCATCTGAAAGAACACACACACAGTGCTTTTGTACAAGGCTGACTCACTGTGCTATGTTTAGCCTAAATATCTAGCCATGCAGAACTTTGGTTTTACCGTCCACTACTGAGATCCTCCATCCTAATCCAGTGAAATCTATATGTGTATTAGCTGGCGTATTTGTGTGAACTGGCCTTTAACTGTAACAGAACTGAAAGTCCATTGCATTAGGTTGTATCTGCTGCACAGCTGCAGAAATAACAAATTATACATAATATTGCTTAAATAATATATTACATTAACATTGGTATTCATAACTAAACAGTTAATACAATTTTGAGAAAAATTAATGTTTCATACAGCCCTGCTACTCAGTATTCATTCAGGGTTAACACACTTCTCATCCAACGCTGTGGAAAGGTCAACAGTAAGCTGCATCTGTGAGTCAACAGCCATCTCTACAATCTCTTACCTTTGCTGGTCATGCACTTTGTTTATTGTGTGCACATTGGTTAGAATTTCCCCCTATAGTTTTTGTAATTTGGCACAGTAGACAAGGTCAATACAAGTGAGTGAGTGAGTGAGTGAGTGAGTGAGTGAGTGAGTGAGTGAGTGAGTGAGTGAGTGAGTGAGTGACTAAAACATTGCACTATTAAGGAAGCAACCATTTTAAATGTTTTGACAACTGTATTGCTTTGACATGTGGTGTAGATAAGGATCTATACAGAAACTTAATCCCAGATTAATTCAGTTTATTCAAATCAATTATGTTCACTGACACAGTCTACATTAGAAGGACATCTATTTCCTTTCTGAAAGTGTCTGTGGAGATATGTTCTTAAGTGTTATGTGCATTATGAAAATCAGAGTGACATGGCTCAAAGATAACAGGTGAAATGTTGTTATATTGAATGTGGATGATTAGTCATTCCAAATACCACAGTCAAATCATTTTAATGGTAAACAATATATAAATCATTGATATGGAAAAATAATCCTAACACACAAAGTGACTTAGTAGACTTGTAAAGGCCAATATAGAGCACAGTGTGGATAATGAGCAAGGGTCACTTATGCTTCATAAAGTAGAAGACACATTCAAAGTCAAAGAGTGATGGTGTAATTATTTATCCTTTGAGGTGGCTAAAACTATAAGAAATGGAATTAAAACATGGAAATGTCTGAATTATAGAGTTTGTATCTACGTATGTTAAAATTTGGTAACGCAGAATATAAATGAAAAAAATAACCCACTTTGTTTTTCTCATCTATCTTTTCCACTCCATTGTTGTGCTTTACTATCACCGTGTTCATGTCATGTTGATCAACACAAGTCTTATTTTCAACCTGATTATTTGATTTTCTAGTTTTAGTTCAATGAATTTAGAAACATTTTGTATTAAACTTGCAATTGAACACACACATGGCTCATGGTTTTGAATAAGGATGTAATCAACTGCAAAAGGTTGCAAATTATGAATACTGATGAGTTCCTGTTGTTCATAACAAACTGTGGTGTCTTAGTTGAAACACAACATATCATACCTGGGGCCTATTTCAGGTAGCTGGTTTTACATACTCTGAGTTAAATCCGAAAACCCAGAGTTGCTCATCAACCCTGCGCTCTGAGTTGGTCAACTCAGAGCGCAGGGTTGATGAGCAACTCTGGGTTTTCGGTTTCAGAAAAGTGGATCAGCGTTGGGTCAATCAACTCTGAGCGTGTTCACTCTGGGTGGAGCGTGTGAGTAAAAGCCATCGTCAATGGATCGAAAAAGAAAAAAAATTCAAACTTCTCCGCTCCTCCCACTAGAATTAAAAATACGAATGAGTTTATGGAGAAGAATTAACGGGGATATTGTCTCATAACTCTGATCTAATCACCTCGGCAATTCAGAAAAAAACGGTGCAAACATTTTTTGTCAAGAGCATCATTGCTTCCGTATGAGAAACAATCTATTTTAAGAATTAAGTTACGCATATCAGCAGCAGCAAAAGTATTAAGCTGCCGCTGCACAGCATTGCTGACAGTGTTTTATAGTCGCTGTATTATGTAGGCAAGCTCTATAGCCTACTGTGCAGTAAACAGACTGTCGCTTCTTTTAAATGGGGAGTGAAAGACATTATCGTCTGACACATAAGGTGACAGTTTCCATTGTAGATCCTGATTGATTTATTAACAGATCCCTTGTCCTCTAGTGATCACAGTTTAAATTATTATATAATTTCTATATTCATATTAGGCTATTTAACGAGGCTCGTCTGCGACTTTGTGATCACGCAAGTGAACAGTAACGATCGCGTGCAGCCGCAGAATTACATTTCAACCTGACATAAATAGCCTATGTTCAGTGGCACAGACGTTAATAAACTCATGTTAATAAAAAAATTAATAAGGAGATACATACAATACAATAGGTTTATTAATCTGAACGTAAAGCATGTTCATGATGTGTAAGGTGGCCGCATATGAACGGCATGAGGGCTGAGAAATATGCTACTGATCAGATAAATGATCGATCAAACGTAAAATCATCAGGAAATGATAAAAACATCCCGATGGAGATTTCTATGGAGGGATGTTGCTTTAAACTGTACCGGGTCGCGTTGTGGCAGTGACACTCTTTCTTCAGTCGGAGCTGCAGCGTAAAGTGAAAACAAACTCAGAGTAGGTCAAATCACCTATCCAGCAGGTTAGACCCATGGCGTATGTTGCCGCAGTAACTGACTCTCGGTTGCGCTGAACCAGCTTCTTGAAACGGAAAACCGAGAGTTTCCACTAACTCAGAGCGAACAAACTCTGGGTTGCCTCAAAACCACTTACCTGAAATAGGCCCCTGCTCTTGCAGTCAATGCCCCATAAACAGGGCACACTCACATTAAGCATATTGAGGATACATCGCGATGAGGTAATGTACAGTATGTGTATGTGACAATATAAAATTAATAATAGTAATATGAGGATGGTGAAACAAAGTAAATACCTAGCCTATATCATTTAATAGGATGTTTACCTACATATAGTATACATATTTACTAGGAATAAACAATTATATATAAGTAAAGCTAAAGAGCCACCTTCCGTTTGTGAATATTTGCAAACAGCCATACAAAGTGTGCATGCAATAATAGACGGACCCGATGAAAGCACTTGCTAACCTGCAACGGTATAACTGAGGAAAATTTAATGTATGTGTGTGTGTGTGTGTGTGTGTGTGTGTGTGTGTTTAAGAACAGGGAAATAAATGTGAAGCAGGATAGAGAGATATATAATTCTAGACCCTACTTGCTCCCTTCTCTAGTCACGGAAGTATGGAAAGTGACTGTAATATATGACACTCTAGCACGGTCAGGGAATGATAATTTGTCCGTCTGACTGTTTCTAAACGCTTGCACACACTCACCCACACACACACACAGTGAAGGGTCTGTTTAAATGGCAGAGGTGAAGGAGAGACATGATGATAATATTCATATAACGTAATACATGGGCTTTAGAGGGGGAGTACAAAGACTTGAGTAGCAGATACCAATGAGATGGTTGTTATCATACAATCTTGGCCTCTGAAGTATTGTTCAGGAGAAGTGGGGGGATCAAAGAGCACACAGACATGAAGAGCAGAATTTTTACACAATTACGATAAATACACACACACACATCTGTGTTTAAACATCTCGATGGCCCACTTCTATTTACACACATTTAAACATAAAAGAGAGCAATACTGTTTGCTCACTGATCAGAGATAAAAGCGAGAAAAAAAAGAAATCAGAGAATTTTTTTTATATCATTGTACAGTGTATAGAAGAAGCAGGAGGAGAGCACGCACATGTGTTTATGCATTTGTGTTTCACTGGTAAAAAAAAGGCATATTCCAGAGCAATACATCCATTCATTTATAAATTGATGCATACAGTAAGTGGATGGATATTATGTATCAAATTTGGTTGGCAACATAAAACACATTAAATGGTATAACTCCAACGATGTACCATCCAATATGACCACAATTTAATTTAATGGCACAACAAAGACACTGTAACACATGGTTGGCCAAGCTATAGGACTTTCATGAATTTGAAAGTAAAGACCAAATAGAGTACTATTGTTTGTGCATGTGGCTAATTTTGTGCACCCAAACCTTGAAATGAGGGCATAATGAGAATAGCTCTAGCCATGGTCTTATCCCCCTTATCTAGTCCCTCATGAATAACTATGAATGCTATGCTGTCTCTGCAGTAGAGGTTTACACTGTTATTCTGAGTTACCCTAATAATTACGTATGTGCTCAAATGTAGCATCTAGGTCAGGGGGCAGGGTCGGCGGTGGTATGTGTGGCTGGTTGCAGGGAGCACTTTAAATTAAAATACAAATTGCTATAATAAGGAAAACTGTACCAAGAAATGAACAGCAAATAAAAAACAAAGAGGCCTTCTGTGTCACATAATTTAAAAATCAAAAATGACTTTGCATTTAACATTCTTGAACATATACATTGCTCAATAGAAGATAGAGAAAAATGTGCAATACAAATGGGCTTCTATACGGTAGAATAGGTCTAATATTTAATCTATCAATTCCAGACATTTTATTTTCCAATTGTTTGTTTCTAACATAGTGAGCATACAGTATACAGACAGCATAGAACTGGGTAATGCAGCAGTGGTGTAATAAGTCTCAACAGATATTTTAAGAACTAAGTTTAAATGGTTTCTCAACGCAGTTAATGCGGTAAAATGAAAAACTGATGCAAAATGCAGGTCTGGACTGGATTGTAGAGCGTTGTGCTTTTTATGAATGCACACAATTCGTATTTGTGTAGAGGCTGCTTATATCCTTATGGATGTTTGTGCAGAGACCTTGACCGAACATGTTAACATATACAGTACCATTTAGATGGCCTTGATAGCTACACCTCCAGTTATTCGATACTGAAGACTACTAGATCTCATAGGTAGTTCCTGGGTGGGAAACTGTGCAACTATATGAATGTTGAAAAAATTATGGTGGAATAAAAACTTCCCCCTGTGGTTTATTTACCCATTTTAAATTGACCGCTACAACTAAAAAAACCTGTGTAAGTAGTGCAAAGTTACTTGACCAAAGACAGAAATAAAAGTTGCTCAATCTTGTATTGTGGAGTTTAAATATAGAGTAGAACAACATCTATTTACATTAACTGACTCTATGTTCACCTGTTAATGCTAATTCTGCACAAGTGAACTGATGATTTAAAGGTTAAGTTAGTTGAAATCAATGAGCCTACGGATTTAGGTGCTGAGTGTTGCACGCTAACAAGCAGGCACCCCTCTGCTACAGAGGCCACAACTGTTCACTCAGTGAGTACTAGTGACTCCTCCTACTGCTATACGCATGTCTTTGATTTTTTGTATTCTGTAGCTAAGGAGTGGCAGTTAGCACGAAAATACAAGGTAGAACATAATTTCCTTAGAAATATGTTATAATGATACCCTTCAAACACTGAGCACAAAATTGCACTGTTGGGTATACCAATGTGACCGGAATAATTAAACTTTTTCTTTAGCTTTTTTTCCTGACATTGATGATTGAGTGCCTACTTGAAGGCCATAAACTGTGGTCTTTTATTTGGAGGTCGGTCACATTACTCCGCAATGCTTTTTTTGTTCCTTCTATTTTTACTAGGAGGCAATATATATATATGTATATCCAACATATACTAAGCTACTGAGCTAAGCTTTGACACAACCTCCCAGGTTTTGTCCTTTTTATCAAAATAGGCTTTTTACCTTGCCATTCCTTATTTTGTGTCAACACAGTCAGACACCAAAAGCACAAATTAATTTTCCCTCAATTTATGCTAGACCCATGCATGTATAGTGATCACAAATATTCACCAAGACTGACAGAGGCCACAACAAATATTTTCAAAATGTATATGAATATAAATTGTTTTCCTCTATGTTCTTCAGTTGAACTGTGTAATAGAATTTTTACTCTAAAATTAACAACAATCAAGATGTGTTTCAAATTTCAAAACACATTCTCATGTTAGGTTACTTGTTAGATTTTCACATATGACCAACCATTCCTCAACAACTATGAAATATCATTATGCAATATTATCAAAATAATATAAATCGGAGTTGACACATATCTGACGGAGTTGACAAGTATATCTTATGGATTTGACATATCTGACGGTGGTGAAAAAAAAGCCAGATGTAGTCATTTTAACCATCAATAATCAATAACAGTGATTTTATAACAGCATGTTATTGGTCGAGTGTTAATTCAAGATTCACATTACAGTCTTTCAATCAGACTTGCCCTAACAGACTCACACCAAATCGCCTTCTTTTGTATATCATTCTGTACTTTTTTAAGAATCGTCCATGACAAAAGAAGATTGTGAGAGTTTCCATAAATACAGTATTATAAAAACTAAACCCTATTTCTATATTTAATATAATTATAATAACTTGAATACCACCCAAATATGATGCCTTCACATTGAATGTCAACTCCGTCATTGGCCTGTTACCACCGTTAGACAGGAAATCTGACAGAGTTGACATCAGACGGTGTTGACATATTTAACGTTTCTTAATCAAAACAAATGGAATTAATCTAGTAAGCCATTTGGTTTTTCTGTTGATGATTGGTGCTAGTATGAACTACTTCAGGAAAATAAAATTATCGAGACAATTCAAATAACTTCTTCAGAAATTGTAAGTCGGTGTTGACATATCATGGTTGTGACGCATGACTTTCAAGATTTGGAATGTAAAATATTCTAAAACTACAACACTTATCAGAGCCTATCTGACTCTAATGTACTCTGCAGAGGTATAATGTGACAAGAGGTCCTTCATAGTGACAGCTGCCTCTTATTTTGCCTGATTTTATTACATTTTAGTGGATTGTCTGACGGTGGTGACAAAAAGTGTCTGTGTCCGTACCACAGTTGTTATTGATATGAGAGATTATTTAGTGTTGCCTTTGATGAAAAAAGCTCTTTTTAAGTACATTGTTAATAGGTTTTATTGTATGAATGATTGAACCCATCTCTGTGGACACACTGTTTTGGAGGTCGTGAGAAGATAACAAGTGTCATACAGTATATTTGACATAATAATGATACAATTAAATTTAAGGGGATAATTGCAACTCCAGACATTCTATTCTTAATCCCTAATAACATCTACAATTTTAAATATCTTTACTTTTAAACATAACAGCAGTTAATATTGGAAGACGGTCTTTTGTCCCGCTTCTCAAGAATCACTGATGTATGACATTGCAATTGTCCATTCCGCTACTGCTCAACTACCTCAACCCTTTGTTCACTGTCTTGCTGAGAGTTATGGAATATTGATATCAGTTTATTGTCTCTGTGTTAAGTGGACCAACTGGTCTAGCAGGGACTGGAATGGCATGGAGAGGGACTAGTCAGTCTCTACTGAAAATAATACATTCACCTGCAAAATTTTGTTTTATGTATGCTATTGTCTTAGCTGGTTTGCTAACATTAACCACTAATAACACTTTTTGTCAAGTAAATTGCCCAACTGTTTTGTCACAAATCTTCTGTAAAATATCGAAAACATTCAATATCACAGTAATCAATATATTATACGAATGCAGGTTGACTGTATTTTTACACTAGTAGGTAGCCAATACAATAATATGAATTACAAGCGTGTCTGTGTGTGCCAATCCTGTCTTTTATATATTATTTGATACACACAGACACATATAGACACATCCTCCCGTTTACAACATTTGTATGAGCAAAGACTCCAGGTGATATCAGAATGAACAACCTTTAACTCTGGAGCCACAGGAAAATCAAGGCAAATCAATTCACTCTCACTGTGCCATCTTGCTAAGTGGCATGATGAAAGACATGGACATTAGGATGTGTCTGTGTGCGTGTGTATTTGAGGGGCACACAGTTTGTTTTAGCACATGTGCATGTGTGCGGGCTGGTAAAAGGAAGAAACCATTGAGCGTTTCCGTCTGTTTTCCGCCATCACACTGTGAGTGTCTGAACCACAATTGCACAGGTCATCTCTTGCAGATGGCTCCACAGCCTACAAGCCCTATGTCTGGGTGAAGAACACAGTGCCCCCCCCCCCCCCTCCCTCCCCCCCGGTGAACTGGTGCTCAGGCTTGGAGTGACTCGTTGCCCAGATGGTAAACAGAGTGTGCTATCACCGATATGCATCCATCCATTCACACGCACACACACACAATGACACAAACAGACAAATGAGCTTGCTGTCCTCTTGATTTTCTGCCCTACTGCCTACCATGTTAGGACCTCGTTTTGTCCGCGCTGCAACCTATCCACCTTCTGCTTTCTCACGTCTAGCACAGGTCTGCACAGTGGGACTTCTCTACATCCAGGTTGTGGGTTTGGATAGCTTTATCTGCTGCCCAGTCTACCCTCCGATGTCCCTCACACTTCAAATGCATGACAAACTTGAGACTGACACAGCTGCCAAATAGCTAAAACAAAGACAAGGTTACTTCAGCGTCTTTTTATATAAAAAGTTCCAAACTACGTCTCTCTCGTTTTGGTTTGGATCGAATAACCTCGTAATGGTCCAGGCGCAGAGCTTTCCAACATATTCAGTCTTTCAGACTTGTGATGCCGGTGCACAAATACTAAATATCCTTGAGAGAAAAAAGCAACATCTTGTCAGCGAGATTTTTCGCCCTTGCTTTGAGAGAAAGAATAAAGAGTAATATTGACTCCTTAAGAAAAGCAATGCGCAGAGCTGACTTCATCCAAGGACTGCTCTTCTAATATTCAATGGAGGGTTAGCTGGATATGCTGTCCGAAAGACTCTAAGCACAGACTTTCTCTTCAAGGAGATATTCATCCATCTCAGTTTAAAAATATATAATATTATTAGACCCCAACCAGGAGAGGTTAGCTCTGTTATAACCATATTGAAAGTACCAAGACTCTAAGGGTCTTCGAAGGGTTGAGGCTTTACTTGTATCATTAGTGGGAATCTGCAAGGTTGGATTGCTTAGCTTCAAAGAAGAATGCATCAATTGCCTAGCAGGTAATTAATAATTCACAGGCAAACAAACCCACATTGATCTTAGGGAGCATACCTTGTAAGCAAAACAAAAACAGTTGGCCTACACTGCTGATGGCAGTGTGTGCATTTGCGTCAAAGCAAAGACACACCATTAGTAGTAAGGAGTGCTAAAATAGAACCTGCTACTTAATCATGTGTCATGGTAATAATGAGTAACTTTCTTTTTGTCATTCTTTGGCAAGTGCATTAGTTTGAGCCTATCACACACACAAACACACACTGTGCATATATAACACACTTCTTCATGCCCTTTTAGACAGACACTACAAAGGTGCCTTCCAATACAAATCAATTAAATGGCTCTCGTGAGAGGGCTGCGACATTTTCAGTTGCTGGCTCTCTCCACCAGGCAGAGAGAGGAAAAGACAACACACCCTGTCAGCTTTGCCATGTTTCTGTTTATGTGTACTTGATGTCTCCAAACTAAGAGTTACAGTATCTCACAAAAGTGAGTACACCCCTCACATTTCTTCAAATATTTCATTATATCTTTCCATGCGACAACACTGAATAAATGACACTTTGATACAATGTAAAGCAGTCAGTGTACAGCTTGTATAACAGTGTAAATTTACTGTCCCCTCAAAATAACTCGACACACAGCCATTAATGTCTAAACTGTTGGCAACAAAAGTGAGTACACCCCTAAGAAAAAATTTCCAAATTGGGCCCAAAGTGTCAATATTTTGTTTTGCCATCATTATTTTCTATCACTGCCTTAACCCTCTTGGGCATGTAGTTCACTAGAGCTTCACAGGTTGCAACTGGAACCCTCTTCTACCCATTCATGACGACATCAAGGAGCTGGTGGATATTAGAGTCCTTGCGCTCCTCCATCTCCCGTTTGAGGATGCCCCAAAGATGCTCAATAGGGTTTAAGACTGGAGACATGCTTGGCCAGTCCATAACCTTTACCCTCAGCTTCTTTAGCAAGCCAGTGGTCGTTCGGAGGTGTGTTTGGGGTCGTTATCATGTTGCAGTACTGCCCTGCGGCCCAGTTTATGAAGGGAGGGGATCATGCTCTGCTTCAGTATGTCACAGTACATGTTAGAATTCAATGAACTGTAGATCCCCAGTGCTGGCAGCACTCATGCAGCCCCAGACCATGACACTCCAACCACCATGCTTGACTCTAGGCAAGACACACTTGTCTTTGTACTCCTCACCTGGTAGCCGCTCCACACTCTTAACACCATCTGACCCAAATAAATGTATTTTGGTCTCATCAGACCACAGGACATGGTTGCAGTAATCCATGTCCGTAGTCTGTTTGTCTTCAGCAAACTTTTTGTGGGGTTTCTTGTGCATCATCTTTAGAATAGGCTTCCTTCTGGGATGACAGCCATGCAGACCAGTATGATGCAGAGTGCGGCGTATGGTCTGAGCACTGACAGGTTGACCCCCCACCCCTTCAAGCCCTTCAGCAATGCTGGCAGCACTCATACGTCTATTTTCCAAAGCCAACTTCTGTGTACGACGCTGACCACGTGCACTCAACCTTCGTAAACTGGGCCGCAGGGTGGTATTGCAACATGATAACGACCCCAAACACACCTCCAAGACGACCAGTGGCTTGCTAAAAAAGGTGAGGGTAAAGGTTATGGCCTGGCCAAGCATGTCTCCAGACCTAAACCCTATTGAGCATCTTTGGGGCATCCTCAAACAGAAGGTGGAGGAGCGCAAGGTCTTTAATATCCACCAGCTCTGTGATGCTGTCATAAATGGGTGGAAGAGGGTTCCAGTTGCAACCTGTGAAGCTCTAGTGAACTACATGCCCAAGAGGGTTAAGGCAGTGCTGGAAAATAATGGTGGCCACACAAAATATTTACACTTTGGGCCCGATTTGTAAATTTTTTCTAAGGGGTGTACTCACTTTTGTTGCCAGCAGTTTAGACATTAATGGCTGTGTGTCGAGTTATTTTGAGGGGACAGTAAATTTACACTGTTATACAAGCTGTACACTGACTACTTTACATTGTATCAAAGTGTCATTTCTTCAGTGTTGTCCCATGGAAAGATATAAAGAAAAATGTGAAGAAATGTGAGGGGTGTACTCACTTTTGTGAGATACTGTATGTAAAGGGAATGATGCCGGTGTAGACAAATTTCACTTGAAATTAATCAATCTAATACATAAATAAGGCATTGCAGTGTTTCTAACAAAATGTAGACAACTGCAGATCACAAGGAAAACAAATATTAAAACCTTTTAAACAACTTGCATTAAGATGCTTTTAACACTAGTGATTTCACATGCTATAGTACAGTTTCAGTGGATGATAACAGTTTTTCAAAGAATAATCTGGTCTCCACAGGACCAATATTGTAAGACTGGGCTGTTGTTTATCATTGGGTTTAAGGTCAGCCTTTAATGACATAAAAGGTTGACTGTAGCTGCCAACATCATTCGTAATTTGTAACGGCTGGACAGGGAGGACACAGGCGCGGAGACAGTACCAGTTTAAGAGGGTTTATTTAGAAGGAATCTGGGGTTTTGGGCCGGGCTCCGGAGTGGGCTGGCAGGCATGGGGGTCCAGGGGGAAGTGCCAAGGGGAGAATCCGGGAAGACGAGCAGAGGCAGGCAAGAGCAGGCAGGCAGGGGGGTCCAGGGAGGGAGAGCTGGCTGACGAGGGCTGGAGCTGGTGGCAGGAGTCAGGCTGGGAGACTGTGGCAAAAAAGAACAGAATTAGCAACAAGCTAAATGCAGGCGGAACTACAAAAGGTCTAGGTGGCTGGAGAGTTACTGACTGGGTAACAGAGTTTACAATCTGGCAGTGTCTGGAAGGTTGAACCGGGTATACTGTATGTAGAGCAGAAGATTAGTAGATTGGTGGCAGCTGTGGATGCTGGTGCCTGGCTCCTGCATACCTGACTCCAACCCTGCAATCAGACCAGACAAGGCAAAGAGGAGAACACCACAACAAAGGGCTTGAGGCCCAGGCAGGATCGTAACATAATTATCATTGTCTGTCCACTTGTGTGTTTCAAATGAGGCACTCTAAGAGTGATGGCACTTTGAAAGAGAGAGAGAAATAAGTTCATTGTGTGAAACACACACCCATGCAACAATTCCTTTATTGATTGCCCACTTTTCCCCTCAATTGTTCTTTGACCCTGTGCACCCTATGCCTGATGAAAACCACAATGACAATCAGTGCTAATGATAGCATCTAGTTGATGCATATGTAGAGAAGCATAATGCTAGCACGGTTGTGGTTTACCCCTGTGTAGTGCGCCCTGTTGCCGGCTTAAAGCTATCAACTTCTAAATGGGTATATACAGTATATCGGTGTGTTAACTATTTAAAAAAAATTTGACCTGATCAGATGAGATATACACTCAATCTATTGTAGAGAGAGAACCACCAGGTCATTCTTGAAAAATATATTTGAATCTCAATTCATTTTACCCAGTTAAAGCTGGGGTATGTGATTTCTGATTGGTCAAAGTTAACATGAGCTGTACACTTTGACTAATCAGAGCGAGGCTCCGATTCTCTGTTCTTATTGGCTGTTGGGACTGTCCATTCACTTTGGCTCGACTTTGTTGGTGTGTAGAGCATGTAAGGGAGGGACCATAGGGGAGGGACCAAAGAGAACAGGTGGAGTGGTTGAGGTATTTGGGGCCTATCCGAAAAGTCCAATCTCCTAACCTATAAGCCTCCTTTCCTATGCCTTAACCCCTAAACGTCATCGGGGTTAAGGAGAGATGAAAGGTGCTTCCTATCGAACATAGGAAAGGACAGCGCTGTTTCAAATGAATTCGACTCCACTTTTCCTAACCGACGTCATTGCGCGACGGCGAGTATTGCTGACGTGAGTCACTAGCGTGAAACTACACTATTCTCCGAAAATTGACTACAACAAGCGCTCGTTTGATCCATGCGTTCTTTTCATATTGATTTTAATCAGGTGGTCGCCAACAGAGTGAGAATCACTGGCATATATCCCAATTCACATGTGGAATAAAAAGAGGCTACACTTAGGCTATGTTGATGTTGAAATGAACTGCCCCCAGTAACTTCATTAAATGTGAAGTTGGTATTTTATTTTCTTATGGTGTAAATTATGTGCTACGAAAATAACTATTATGATGTTGGTCTTTTATGAGTTCTTTATTATCTTTATAGGGGAGGGGGGGTATTTTGTTTTAGCCGAGTTAAATCTTCCTCTCTTCTCCTCTCCTCTCTTCTGTTTTACCTCTCGCTCGTATTCGTGTAGAGTCGGTAAACTCCGGCGGTGGCCTGTTGCTTTAAATCTTGCCGCAGTAAAGGATTATGTGATACCACTATCTCCTTTCCTTTAGCGTAGGTTGGTCAGGAGTAATCTATGCTAAAGGAGGGTTAAAGGATGAATCGAGGCTCCTTTCCTATGCCTTTCCTAAGCATTTTGGGAATTCGGATCACCTATCCGCCGAGTACTTCCGGTTCATCTCGATAGGAAAGGAAATTTCCTATGCAAAAAAAAGTTTTTGGATAGGCCCTTGGATTTGAATCTCTATCCCAACTGCCATTTTCTCCCCAAATCCTCCACCCAAGCTTTAAATAAAGGATATTGATAGATATGGTTACATGTAATGCATTTTATTTTTTAATATACTGTACATCTTATTAACTGTACAGTATATTACATTAAATTATCTTAGCTTTACATGTGATATGTTTAACATGCAGGAATTGATTGTGGCAATAATATTTACAATAACTATCAAACAAATTATTGGAACAAGTGTATGTGTATATATATAATGATTGGGTGAAATCCTGAGGGAACAACGAAAAGTGAATGAATAAATAAACAATGTAAAAAGGGTAGGCGCAATAAGCCAAGGCTTCAGCCTACACCTTTTCGATCAAAACTATTTATAAGAAATAATGTATAAATTGACAACTTTGTGTTTCTCTTTTGTGTTTTTTTTTAATTTTTAATTTTAATTTTTTTTTAACTTATGTATGTTGTTATGAATTTGTTTGATCGAAATAAACTAAACTAAACTAAACTAAACTAAACTAAACTCTTCGAAACCGTCGAACAATATGGCCTGAATTTTTGATAGAGATATACTGAATAGCGCTCTAAGATTGTCTCACAGTTTTCAGTCGAACTAGCCTGGAAATCCAGACCCTGATATCTAGGCGCAGCAAATTTAATTTGCCAGCGCCTAGTGGCAGGTCTGGGAATGCCAGGCTACAGTCGAACCCCTTCAGCCCATACAATTTTAACAATGTGAGGACTGACTCAGACTATAACAAATAGGTACCAATGTGTTTGTTTGCTCATGTCTGGGTTTATAGGACAGAGATGGCACATCATAGGGACAGACAATGACCCCACTGTAGGGTTTACAGGTGAAGAGAGACCGTCAGAAAGTAAGGAGAAAAAAACTGTGACAGATTGACAGGCATCCGGAGACAGATGTGGAGTGATTGGCATTTGGAGAACCAGTGACTGATAGGCATAAAAAATGTAACTGATAGCTATGACAGCGTGGTGGTGGTGGTGGTAGAATGTGTATGTGTGTGGGGGTGTGTAGCCACTTGGCAATACGTCAGAAGTACAGCAGGACTTTGTATTCACTTACATCCCTGCTGACCCATTCACACAACCTCACACAAGCACGCACGCACGCACGCACGCACACACACACACAAACACACACACGCACTCACACACACACGCACACACGCAGAGCACTCTCAGAAATACAATAACTAATACAAAAAATGTCTCTCTCCACCAGCCCTCAGTCTCTGCTTTTTACCCTCTTCAGCCTTACCAATTACAGTGGACCGGTTTGTAACCTTTGTATCCGGATATAAACAGCAGTTTTTAATCTGCAATCAATGGCAACACTTACACCAATTAGCCAAGCCAAAAAAAAGGGCTGGACCTGTAGGAAATTGTGCTCAAACAACACTAAGGGTAGCCTGGCATTCCCAGACCTGCCACTAGGCGCTGGCAAATTAAATTTGCTGCGCCTGTTGGTCTGGACACTCTCCGTTGAAGCTTTTTCAAAAAGACCAGAAATCTGGGCTCACGTTTCAATTGGTTCTATCTAATATGGGCGGCCCAGAGCCCTTTGTATGGTACTCTGGGGAGGACGTAACCGGATGACGACAGTGACGTACGTGCATGCGACATCGAAGCCATGCGTCAAAGCCGTGATAGTAAACATCAAAGATGGCTGCGGATATGTTGTGTGAGTTTGAGACTGCTTTGGCCTCGACCCTTTATGATTTGGAAGATGGCACTCAAATCTTTCATTAGCAAGTAAGTGGAATGTTCTGTTTTGCCGACCGACCACGGCAAACGTTTAATTTAACAGTTTAACAGCTGTTCGCTAAACGAACGGGGCTTACGTCACCTTGTGCATCGCTCTGATTGGTTGTAGTGCTATCCAACTGCGTGCAGTGGCATTTGAAATGCACGAGTAGGAGCTGCCCCTTGAGTTGGAAATTACTATTGATCGTGGCCAGACCCTCTATCGTTCAAGATATCAGGGTCTGGATTTCCAGGCTACACTAAGGGTTCAGATGGCCATTAAAGATTGGCCACAGCAAGATAATTAATAACTGGGAAATCGCTCCTTCCAAATTTTCATGTGAGATACCTCCAGAACCCTTTCTTTCTATATTAGCTGTTTATTAGCTCTAATTTAAGTCTCATGCCCAACATAGTCCAAAATAAAGACTTTCAGTGATGTCATTATATAAGCCAGATACAAATCTCTGTTTCCTGTATCCCAATTACAAATATGTACTCATGTGGGAATGTTGTGCGATTGGGACCTATTTTAGGAACACATTTGTGTTGTTGTTGCATGAATACAGCTCAACAGAATTCAAAAATTCTCATCGTGAAATTCTCTGATGCAAGGCCGTGCATACTAGTTTGTGAGCGTGTGTGTGTATTTCTGTCAGACTCCTTCTCCATCTCAGTAAACCTCTGTAATTACATCCCAACAGAGGGAGGAATTAAACCCAGTTTCATCTGTTGGGATGATGAATATGACAGTGTACTGTTATATAGACTTCATATCTGCAGACAAACACACATAAATCTCCGCCTGTGAGGGCGCTGCTCTGAAGGCTGTGTAATTAAACATTGTTATATGAGAAAGTGAATTAATCTATAGTCTGTGAATGTGCCATCGGGATACGGTTGATGGCAGGCTGTGCTAGGGAGAGGATGATTTAGCTGAAGACGCTGGTCATATAAAACCTGGGGTAGTTGGTTGACGGTGAGCAGAAATTGAGTATAATGTGCAAGGTTTCTAAATGATGCCACTTTATTCACTGTTCAGGGATGAGTTTTATAAGGATGGAACAAAGGAAGTCACAAAGAAAAGAGAAAACAAAGACACATGGTCACGACTGCTGGCATTTCAGAGTCTCCGCATTGATGTTCTGACATAAGCATCCATGGGTTCATGTAATTTGAATTACTTGCTATTATCAAAAAGTAATTTCCTGTCACATCTCACAAAAAAGTTGTCATTTAGGCCTTTCACACCGCCGCAAAATCGGAGCTAGTTCCGGGCTAGTTCGGAGCTAGAGCCAGTGTTTTGGTTTCACAACGCCAGAGAGCCGGCTCCGGGCTGTAAAAACCGGTTCAACTCAAACCCCAGGATTGAGCAGGGTTTGAGGTAAGAACTGCTTGCGCCAGCGACCGGGGGAGGGATTATCCTGACCAACCAGACCAACTCAAACCTCATGCCCGCCATATTTAAAAACACCGCTACTATGAGACGTAAACATAACATAATTACCGAACGTAGCGATCAAATTGACCGGCGAAAATACGCTGTATGGGTCCTGTTTGCAAAGTAGGGTGACCAGATCCCAATTCACCAGATGTGGGACAAAGACTACATTTGTGCAGGACAATGCGGGACAATGTGCCATTTTTTTTTAGCAAAATAAACTTGTGTCACCACCAGTAATGCCAGAGACACAGCTTTCTATATTGAAAAACACTATCTTTAGATCAGCGCGCAGCAGTTAAGTTACAAATAGAGCATTAAGGCTGCGGCTTCACATTAAAAGCATTTCACTGGCTTCACATTAGCATTTCACTGGACAAACGTGAGTTGGCTTTTATTTTGAAGTAACATGAAAGTAAACGCTGAAGCAGGCAGCACCTTCACAGCATGGACATATAAACACAGAGCCCACTGAGCCGAGCAGCGCGACAAACGGAGACACACACGCACACACACAGATAAAGTGAGAGCCAACACGTGTAAAAATAAGATGTATTCGCCGCTGTTGTTGTGCTTAAAGCTAGCACTCGCTTTAGCGTTAGCCACGAGTGCAGCGCCGTCGGGCGACGTACACACACACGTTTGTGACGTCACTCTCTTGCCGGCTCCATGGCTGGCTCTGGTCGCTGTAAAACCAACCGGTTCATAACTGGGATAAGGCTGTAACCAGTTTTGAACTGGCCCCAGCACCAGCCCGGAACTGGCTCATGGTTCTTTTTGGTGTGAAAGGCCTAATTGAGTATTGGTGAGCAGTGACATTTGTGCTCATTTATAGTTGATTTGATGGGTGCTTAGCTTTGATTCTTTGGTAGGTTCGCATTTTTTCAAGACCATGATAAAAACATATTCACATGGCCCATATGTAAAATGACATGCCAGTTTTCGTTATAGCTGTAATCACTCCTGTCATCCATTCTGGCTATGAAGAGATACCTTCCTAAAGCGATTCCAATATAAGTGATGGGCCAAATTCCACAGTCCTTGTTGGGATAATATGAGTGAGCAGAAATGAGAGTGAGCAGAAATCTGGAGGATATCTGTCGTTTTAGTGTCAAATTCCCTCCTTTGTGTCAGACAGAGTTTGCTTGCTGAACTGGAGTGGAGAGATAGTAACATGAAGAGCGCAAGTTGTACTCAAATGACTGCTGTGTCTGAAATTGCGCACTTCTGTACTTACACTTACTTTTTTGAGTGCACTTTGCGCAAAACCGGAGAGTGTGCCAAAATTCAGTGCACTGTAAGTTCCTCGGTCGTGCACTCAAAACGGTCTAAAACTTGAGTGTGGAGCGATGGACACTTTCCACACTCAACGGCCGCCATCTTGCCTACGTAGCGGAGAGGACGGGACATTAAAATCAAAATAGAGGAGCTTGAAGCAACTGTGGAGACTGACGCGCTCTACAAAAGTTAAATTACACATTTGTTTAGTTTTTCCATACAACTACACTGTTTTAGACTGTATCCGACCGTTTAAAAAAAAGTACCACCGAAGAAGAACCTTCAAAATGCAAAGTCATTTCCGGTAGGTGCGCGACGGCAGTTTGGACAGTGCACTGTAGAAATGAGAGCACTGCGTCTATAAGTAAGTGTACTGTAGGGATAATAAAGTGCACTCAATGTAAGTGCACTTACGTGAGTGCGCGATTTCAGACACAGCATAACTTATAATAATACATAAACTGGACAAGAAAGGAAAAGAAAATAGGTTGTATGCCTATAACTCATTCAATAGAGTTATTTTTCCCCTAATATCTGTTGACTTGATCTCGTTTCTAAATTTGTTGTAAACCTTGAAACAATACCCAGACATATACATGCATGCTAGTAAGTATCGTCTAAAGCTTTACAAAATCTTATTAAATGACAAGGACTCTCGCTGGGAAAATCCAACGAGTATTCGAAGCCTGTAAAATGGTATTCGGGCCAGCCCTACTGTTGTTACAACATTTTTAATGAAAAAATTTGGTGCCTAACCGTAAAGTTAATGAGCTTGTACTATTACAATTCCCCATAAATTTACATTGCTCAAATAAAGTAGAATATTTGGTTAGATTTGTGAGTCTTTTCAGAAAGCTCGAGACCTATGGGAGCCAATTAGAGTGTAATGTTGAAGATGACAAAAGAGACTCAGTTTGGACCAGCCCACCCGTCTCTGCCTCCCCGGCTTGATAACCACACAGAGGTTTAATAAGAGAGCTGTCTGGCACTCTCATCTCCTCTCAGACACACAGGAAGCCCAGCAGTCACATAGTTTGGGTTTAGATGAGGTCACTGCCCCCGTGGGCTCAGCTGGGAGAAAAGAGACAGTGAAATAAATGGACAAGCTACTGGAGAGCGGAGGAACCAGTTACTGAGATGAAGCTTGGTGTGTGTCTCAGAGATATTATATAACGGAATATGGGATGAGATTACAGATCAAATGTGTTCTTTATATCTTGAAGTCAGAGCCATCTCTCCTTTGGGGGGAATGTGATGGAACAAGGTTCACCTTTTCAACCGTCACATGGTGAACTTATTTTAGCGGTTATTTTGATGACTCTGGAGGATGACTGGCTGAAGTACACAAATTGATGCAATTTTAACACTATGTGGCTGTTCTAAAAGTGTTTGGGAAAGCAGAAATAGAGAGTAACGTTTTAAAGTTGTTTTACTATATAAGGAAACCAGTGGCTAAATAGGATAAATATAATAATACAAGTATGTTGTTTCTGAATAGCATAAATCATTGCTATATTGTTTTTGCCCCACACTAATAATAATATAAAAGAAAATCAAACATTAGAAATATCTTATTCACTTCCAATGAGGAAGTCTAACAGCTTCTAAACTTGGATTAAAATAGGAAACAGTACTTTGTGTCCACTAACTAACATGATGAGGACTCTTATCAGTCAACCCATGCAAAGTTGCAAGCCCAGACAGCATACGTGTGTTCAGGGACTGTTCTAACCAGCTGTTCTAACCACCTCACGGACATCTTCAACACCTCTCTGAGCCTGGCTGTGTTTCCCACAGTCTTCAAAAAAAGACAAACATCATCCCACACTTCTAAATGACTACCGCATGGTTGCAAAGACTCAAGTCATGATGAAGGGCTTCGAGTGGGGGGTCATGAGGCACATCAAATCTGCTCCACAGACGTCGCTACCTCCATCACCCTGCACTTGTGATCTCTCTCACCTCCATCCAGGAAATTTTTTCAGAAATTCTGTGAACGCAGAACTCCTTCCGTCATAATGGAGCTCCCACCCCTCACATAGACTGCTTGCCCCTCTTCTTCAGGCAGGAGGTTGTGCAGTATCAGAATCAGCTTTTGTGAGGTTCTGCTACAGCTTTTTCTTGTTCTGATATTCCAAATCCTCCCTTTAAATCTCTAGAGCTACTTTGGTTTGAAACCAAGCCAGTATTTCCCCCAAGGAATCCCCTAACATCTCTTCCATTGTCAATCGCAATGGACCCAAATGCTTCTGTTCTTTTAGCTGACATATTGAAGGTCTTCGGCAGCATGGACAGTTAGGAAGCATCTAAAGTATTTCCATCACTCAGTGTGTAACTGCAGATTCCTGCTGTGTCACTCTAGGCTCCTTCATCCAGGATTTTTTTTCTATCTTTCTTTCTTTTTTTTCTTTTTCTCAGGTTGTCTCACACACAAAGCGCAAAGGGTGCACAGAGGGGCTTTTTATGTCTCACAGAAAATGGTGTACCTTTGCAATTGTCTCACAGCTCCTTGGATCTTTGCAGTCTCGAGTAAATACTGTGTAAAGAGGTTTAGTCAGTCGGCCAAAACTGGGGGGGTTGGTGTTTGTCTGTTCTTAACATTTTGAAGAACTGACATTTATGTCAAAATTTGCATGGTGACATTCCTTGCTAAAATGTTATTTTCATCTTCACACCCTGTGTCTTTCTCTTTTAGCTTTTTTGTTTCCACACATTATTTTTTCTGTTATTCTAATTTAGTTTGGGGCATTAGCATGCAATCGGTTTGCATTGAGTTGCCATTGGTTTCCATTACTATCTGCAGTGTGACTTCATTACTGCTTTTAAAAAACATGGTGACTACACATACAAGTTCCCCTCAGACTTTCAGTAAATCAATTTACTGTAATGCGGACATTTTGGGCATTAAAGCACACAGCGTGGACTGGTCTAAACAATGAATATCTCTAATTCCATTTGTTTTATCTGCAATATGTTCCTTTCAAACATACTGAACGTATGGGGCGGAGACTTAGTGGTTAGCCTTTTCTGCCATACTTCCTAAACCATTTCCATTATCTTAAGGTCAGGGGGCTGGCTCCGCCTGCCGGCTGCAATATTTATCAATCAAACAGGTCTGAGACAACTGAGAAAAGCGAAGTGGCACAGCAAAGAGCACTTAGCCTGGATAAACAGGCGGCTAGTACCATGGATCACTGCACTGCTAAGCCTGTCACTAGCAGAAAGGCTAGAGGGAGACGGAGAAGGGGGAAACTCCGAATACAGTGTACATGTGTGTATGGGTGTGAGGCTTTTGGGAGAAACACAGGCCTGGTCAAAATGTCATCAGTGTGCCAGCTTATAGCAGCTTGAAAGGCTTAGAGTTGTGATATTTATCCTGTGGGCTTTGGCAGGGAGGTGGACTGGGAGAGAAAATATTTGTAATTTCATGGTGTCTTCAGGGGAAATTTCATTTCAGATGGCTGGCAGTCTGATAAATAGGAACTGCTGCCTGCAATCCTTTCCTTAAGGGATAGAGGAAAAAGATACAAGTCTCCCTTACGTCTGAGTGGGTATGAGTGTGTGAATGTGTGTGTGTGTTACAGAATAGCTATGCAGGTACATGGGTCAGATCAGGAAAGGTGATCTTTAATGCATGTTACAGTGCATGTCTTTGCGCATTACTTCTATTTTGATTGATTGAATTTGGTTTTGAATACCCCCAGCACTGCACCAATTTTTATTTCAATTGTCACTTGAGAGGAATTGTTCAGGAGTGAATTAGGGTCAGAAAGATTTGATTATGTGACCGTATTTTTGTGCGTCCGACAGCTCCATCAGGCTGACGAATCTCACCGAATTAAAATCAACATCCTCACTATCTCGTCATGAATTTTTATCGATGAAATCACATCCCATTAATTCAACAGAGACCTCTAAAATTCGATATGGGGTAAAAACAATTAGATATCTCTGCCCATCATTTCGCTCTATTTATATTTAATGTGACTCTCCACACAGCTGAGGGGAGGAATATGGCGATAGGAGAAAGAGACAAGAACAATTTTAACCTTTTAAAGTAAAATGTATCAATCTGGTGCACTTTGAGAAGAAAACAAATGCTAAATCACCTGTGTCAATGTGGGCTATTCAGTACTATTTTCTGGAATAATTTGGAGACACAGAATTACCAAAAAGCAGAAAGAAAAAATGTACATGTTTGAAACAAACAGTCAGCTTCAGGATAATCCCTTATCCCGAAGCTCCTTCTCTCTTTGAAGTATTCGTTAGGCCCCTGATCTCCGTACGCCGCTGGTCATGTCAGCATGGGCAAGATACACACTTTTTTATTTATTTTTTTTCAAGGGCACTTGATTGGTCCAGGGGGCAAAGGGCAGGTGCACAGGCTTTTTGGTACATGACATGTGCTGCATCAAGATTCAGCCCTCGACATACTGTTAACATCCAATGACATCAGTGATTGCAACAGAGTTTAAATGTTTCTGAAGCACTCACATGCCTCCAATTAGATCAGGTATTGTGCAAACATTGAATGCTAACTCTGGAAGAGGGAGTATGACCTTGTTCCCAGTAAAAGAGGCAGTGGGAGGCAGAAAGGATGGATTTGGCAGTTCTCAGGTAGACACAGCTGACACTGACTGTTGTGCCCAATAGCAGCTCTTTTTTCCTCGTCTGGCTTAAGCTCCCAATGCTTGTGAAAGTGCTGCTGATGTTTGTGAAGACTCGATCCGATGGCTCTCTTTGACAGCCCCGTCTCTCTCTCTCTCTCCCTCTCTCTCTCTCTCCCACCGCACAATGTTTATCTGTGTTTGTGGCAGTGGAGCAGGAGCAGTTCTCAAGTGGTGCCCTTTTGCATTCCACATAGTGCAAACATCATGTTTGGCATATTTTAGCAAGAAGAGGGCAATAAGGCTGTGGTCAGAGGAGAGATTATTGATATGTATGGTAGTGTAGGGATGAAGGCTATCATTTTGAAATGGAAAATATTTTGCAGACACCACAGACAAATTTAAGAATAGCAATATTTTTTTTAATCCAAAAATTGTACCGAAATGTAGTCTAGTTGACTGCAATATCAGACAGCCAAATTTTGAATTTTCACACAAGGGGCTGTGACCCTAGCTATGGAGATGTCAGGTTAAAAAAAGCTTACATTTTTGGACTGATTTTTGGATTTTGGATTTTGAAGTCACAGACAAATTAAGTTTTACCATTAAAAGGGCCATAGTTTGGGCACAGGTGGCACAGTGGTCAGATCGTCGCCCCCCGGGCCTAGGACCCGCAGCAGTCAGACCAGTGTTTGAATCCCGCCCAGGTCAGTTCTCTGCATGTCTTCCCCTCTCTGCCCCACTCCAACTCTGTCTCTCCTATCTAATAAAAGCAAAGATGCTCCAAAAATTATCTTTAAAAAAAGGTCCATAGTTGTGTCATTTGGCATATTTCGAATTAATAATGTTTTATGTGCAGAATTTGAGGGAGACTTTGACAGTCAGCCAAATCACTTATCATATTTTTACTTATCGTGTGCACCAAAGTGCCAAAACCGCTTCTCTATAATGCCATTTTGAATTCAATCTGATCACTTGTTTGAAGGTTACATGTTCCATTACCAACACCAATTATATGAGAGTGCCGTCAAGCCTTTGTGACATTTATTTCTGCCTCTTGTAAATTACCTCCATGCAGCTGAAAAACGTCTGACCAAATTCAATGTAAAAAAATGAATAAAACAAAATATTTCATATTTCTAAAAATGGATCCGAGTTTCCCCATAATTTATATTCCCTGCTATCATCTAGACTTATCTGTTACAACATTGTCCTGTGAGACACAATGGCACAGTGGCCTTGATAACGCAGGTTTTTATTTTACAGTACAAGTTAAACACTTCTTTTGTCTGACTGACACGCATAACACATACTTTCACCTCTATTATCATCAGCTTCATACAACTCGAGCATATAATTTTCTTTGCAGTAATCTCTAGGTCAATCACGCACACAGACTGAGTGGGAATTTGCAAAGACACACCCACACACACAGATACGTTCAAATTAGGAGGCTTTGATGTAAGCCATCCCCGTAATGATCAGGGCTTTGCTCATCTCATTTCCTTGATTGAAGTTATACAGCAGCATACATAATTCATTCTCATGTATATTGCAGTGTTTCCAAATCATGTTTTTAGATTTCAGTTTGATCAGTCAATTCTGAACACATGTACACCTTTGCCAACCTGTCTGTCCTAAAAGTAATTCTATATTAGATAGATCCCCTCTGTAAGACCAAGCCATTCTGTCTGAACATCTGCCTTCAACACACAGGCAATAAACTGCAGCTGCATGACGGGACTAATGACTCTAATGAATATGGTGCAAATGTCCTTTTTGCATGGCTGTGGTCCATATGTTCATCCATGTATTACTCTGTTTGTCAGTAGCGCTTTTTTTAGAGAACATACACACACAGACACACAAAAAAAGAAACTGAAAAAAGGACCACAAAAACAAAAGACAAAATAAAATCGACAGAGCTTTCCAATGACTTAATGTTTCTAGTTGGTTTGATTCAGTAGTGCTTTTTCTTTCTCTCTTATTAGATACTGTCCCAATGTGTTTTTATGTCTTCCTGTTTTTCTGTTTTGTTTTGCTTTTTATCACATGTAAATGGTAGTTTGCAGTCTTTTCATTCAACATTTTGAAGCCACTAAGTATAGGAGAGTGAAGAAAACTGCTAATCCTGCTGATGTCGCTTGGCAAAGCCCATTGAACTGTAAAGCTAGAGACGTTTGAAGTTCCACTAACATTGCTTTTACAGCAGCAGTTTTACACAAGCTGACATACTACGTTATTATGCCTTCACAGAAACAAGACGGCAATTATCCAATTACAGCTTGTTAGTGACAGTTTGTCAAGCATGATTGGCGAAAGAAATGTTTGGAAATCTAGCCTCTTGCATCGCTCAGGTGATTCACATTCATATTTTGTTGTTGTTGTTTGTCTTGTTGAAATGGAAATGTAGTAGGTAATTCTACATTTTCATACAGTGCAACGATAATTGCCGACCTCGATTCTGCCTTGATTGTAGCGATGTTGTCAAGACTTTTGACTGTGTTGACATTAAACATTGTAAAAGTTTGTTTCATCACTACATTTTATTTAAAAGGTAAAATGTTAGGGCAAATCATCCAGGCAGCTTTTTTTGTGTAGACAGTATTTTTGAAATTAAGATAAGATAAGATAATACTTTATTGTCCGTTTTCACGGAAATTTTACTTGCAGTAAAAGCTCCAACAATTATACATGAAAAAAATGGCTTTACATTAAAAACATAAACAACAACAACAATGAATAATAAATATGATGGGGGGTTCAGCCCTGCAAATGTGGTCATAAATAATATGGGGTTAAAAGTCACTTCTTTGCCTTCCTGTGCTGATTAAGCAGTGATATTGATAAAGGCACAAATTAATGTTTGTATTTTACTTTCCTGCACCCTGGAAGTAGCGCCTCCCCGAGGGCAGGAGCTGGTACTCCCTGTGTAACGCATGGGGAAGGTCCAGACTGATCTTGGCCGCGTTTCCCAGAATCCCAAAGAGCCTCTTTGGGCAGAGTTCTTCTTTGGAGCGCACTTAAGAACGCTGTGAAAGAAGAATGCGTTTCCCAGATTCCTTCTTAGCGAAAGTAGTACTTTCACTAAGATGGAACTGTACGACGGAGCTGACCCACTCTTTCAACCTTCTTAGCGACCAAATCGTCAGTGATCATGCCGCGTAGGGAAATTTATTTCCTCCACTTTTCGAAATAATAAAACAATGCTCAATGCGGACCTGGCGCAATAAACATAAACTAATAGAGAATTTTTTTTTTTAATGAATTACAGGTTTACGTTTTCCACACACAAGAGTTTATAGTACTACACATAAAAAAACATCAACAACCCTGTGGCATTTCACAGATATCAAGGAAACAGATTGAATTGAATTCAGCTGAACCTCATTGAGAGCGGATCCACCTGCTACTCTATATAAAGGCGTTGCCAAAGTCCGCGCGTGTGAGAAACCATGGCTGCAATACAGCAAATTCTCGCTGCCAACCAGCCGCGTCGCCGTGCGCGAAGCCAGACGGTTTACATTAACGCCTACGTGCGTCAGAACTTCTCCCCACTGGACGTGCTGTCAGACCGGGCCGTCCAGGCAAAGTACCGGCTGCCCCGTGCGGAGATCCAACGACTAATAACTCTGGTGTCTCCACACATCCAGAGAGCAACCCGCTGCAATTTTGCCCTCAGCCCGGAGGTGCAGCTCCTGGCTGCTCTGCATTTTTACGCAGTGGGGAGCTTCCTGGAGGTGGTGGGGGACGGCACCGGCCTCAGCAAGGCATCGGTGTCACGGAGTGTGGCAGCTGTGACACCAATTCTCCTGCGCCATGCCCGGACCCATATCAAGATGGCCACCACACGGGACGAGGTCCGCATGGTCCACCAAGGGTTCCACGCAGTGGCTGGGATCCCCCGGGTGATCGGTCTGGTAGATGGCACCCTTATTCCAATCCACAATCCCTCCCTGGTGGATCCGTGCTGGATTGGTCGCAAGCACTACGCGGCCATAAACACGCAGGTGGTGGTGGATCACAATGGCCTCATCACTGACATCGTCGCCAGGTGGCCAGGCAGCACTCACGACAGTTTCATGTGGGCCAACTCAGCTGTGGGGCAGAAGGCTGGCAGAGGAGTGTTTGGCCGGGGCATCATCCTAGGGGACAGTGGCTACCCTCTCCGGAGTTACCTCGTCACGCCGGTAACCAACCCAGCAACACCACAGGAGGAGAGATTCAATGAGGCCCACACAAGCACCAGGACGAAGATCGAACGGGTGTTTGGCATTTGGAAGTCCCGCTTCAGGTGCATTCATCGTTCGTCGGGGGGGCTGCGCTTGTCACCAATCAAGTGTTGCCAAGTGATTGTTGTCACCGCCATGCTGCACAACATTGCAGTGCGCGTTGGCGCAGATGAGCCGCCTCCTGTTGAAGAGCAACATTCAGAGGACGAAGCCCCGAACCCCGCCCCCCGCAATGTGCGAGCAGTACTGCATCAGGCCGGAGCCCAGACCAGACAGGAACTTATCCACCTCTTCTGAGGTCCAACAACCCCAGCCCCTACCCCTTCACCACAAGTCGCCAAGCACTGATCACTAATAAACCCACAACCATAAACCCACAACCATAAACCCACAACCATAAACCCACAACCACTGTCAGGCCTGAAGGCTGAAATAAATAAACAGAACCAGCAGATGTAGGCTACATGTAACGTCCTGCACACTGATTAATTGCTTCAGTGTCCGGGTGCTTTACCTGAAAGTATGGCACTGGATTGTTAAGGAAATATTGTTGCATACAGTATGTGGGAGTATAGTGCCCACATTTCTGAGGTGACCATGTAACAAGTGGGAAATTAGCGCAAAACATGCAACACAATACGCACATGTCATGAACCTACGCTTAGATAAATTACAAATTGCCTGGGACTTTTTGTTGCTATTTGACACCCTCATTTCAATGCAAAATGATCCACACAATACATGGTTGAAAAGGAAACCAAAGTAGTTTATTGAAACCATATGATGGGGGGGGGGGGGGGGGGCTCCGCGCTGCATTTACTGCTGGGCCTCTGCATCACCTGCAATGAAGGGAGATTGATTAGTGAAATTGAACGGGATACATTGGGTAATGCAGATAAAACATTGAAATACCCATACCTGAATCCTGGGGAAAGATGATTGGCACCGAGATGGAGGGACGGTTGAACTGGGCCTCTGCAAGCGCCAGCTGTCTCCGGTGCAGCTCCAACCTCTCCTGCTTCATCCGGACCACCTCTTCCTGCAGGGCAGTTTGTCTTTGGAGGTGGCCCTCCATCCCCCGCAGCACCTCCAGCTTCTCCCTCTCCAGGCGCACCAGCGTCTCACTGCAGGTGCAGGTTGTTATCGCGGGCCGCCATCGTGAGCCTCCACGCATACGGACACCGGGCCCTGCTGGTTGGCGCGCAGGGACAGGCCATGGTTGTTGGGGGTCGTCCTCTCCTGGTGGCGTGCACGTCCCTGCTCTGCTCCCGGATGGCTCCTCTTCATCCTCACTTAATGAGAGCCCCTCGTCCCCCAGCACATCGATGCCCCCACTAATGCCTTCAGAGGCCGTCTTCCCGATAATTGAGAGGACTTTCTCCTCGTCGGGAGTGAGGGTCGTCCCACCCGGTGCTCCACCACCCGTGCCCATGGCTTCGCTCCTCACCTTGGCACTCTTCCTCTTAGTCTGGCTCTGGAACTCCTGCCACTTCTTTCGGATAGCGCCCCAGTCACGCAGACCACATGGGCTGGAGGGGGACATCTTTTGGGCTATGGCCTTCCAAACATGGTTCTTGACGGTGATATTTTTTTTGCCCTTTGTTCCCCCGAATAAGATATCCTGGTGCTGCCAGACCTCGTCCACCAAGACGCCCATCTCCTCTGCGGTAAACGCCGGTGCCCGCTTGCTTCTTTTGACGCCGGTTCTTTCCATTCTCACATATGTGTGCCTATATCCACGGGGATTATGCGCTAATGGGCCTGATTACTACTTGGATACACCTGTTGGCACACACACACACACACACACACTCGCACCCACACAAACGCTACATACTTAAACTAATTGAACCTGTGCGGGGGACCACGGGGCGCTGTGTGTGACTTATGCGCTGATAAAGAGGTGGGTGATCGATTTGCCTGGCATCGATTTATTCAGTTTCAGCACGACCGCTGTGGACAGCTCCCACCAAAGTACTTCTTTCGATGCTTCTTTCGCTTCATCTTACGGCTCTCCAAAGAAGGGACTTAAGAAGCCATCTGGGAAACACCCGTATCTTAACGCTCCTTCTTTGGCGAACCCTTCTTTCTTTGGCGAACCCTTCTTTCGACCCTTCTTTGGCCCCAAAGAACGATCGCATCTGGGAAACGCGGCCCTTGTCAGCTAGTTTGACTGTGTGCCTGTTTTATGTTTGGAAGAATCTGCTCTCCACTGAGTGGCCCACCAACTACCATTGGGTACTTGCCTTTTTACAGTTTTTTTTCGATTGCTAACCCACAGTGGGCACAACTGTAGCTCAATGTGCAAAACTCTAACTACAGTCTGCACTACCAACAATCTGAACAGCTGAACAGTTCACTTCACCTGCAAAATAGGCTCAGTGCAGCAAACACTATGAATTGTCCTCACTGAGATAACACACACTGTCACTCAGAATATGCTCTGAGTACAAACACTAGCATCAAACCCCAATACATAAATTACAAACTTTTACAGTTTTTTTCGATTGCTAAACCACAGTGGGCACAACTGGAGTGACATGTGCAAAACTCTAACAACAGTATGCAGAGCAGCGGTTCATTCGATCAAAAGTTTGTAATTTATGTATTGGGGTTTGATGCTAGTGTTTGTACTCTGAGCATATTCTGAGTGACAGTGTGTGTTATCTCAGTGAGGACAATTCATAGTGTTTGCTGCACTGAGCCTATTTTGCAGGTGAAGTGAACTGTTCAGCTCCAGTGACTGTTGGTAGTGCAGACTGTAGTTAGAGTTTTGCACATTGAGCTACAGTTGTGCCCACTGTGGGTTAGCAATCGAAAAAAAATGTAATCTTTACAGTTTGAATAATTTGAGTTATATCACACAAATTACGTAATATTTTCTTTGATGAAGGGGTGAAATTCTTTCACTGTAATTGTTTATTTTATAACATACCAGTTTTTTTAGGAAAACAAAAAGAAATTAAAATCAGAAGTTTGCTTCAATAGATACACATTTTGTATATTTTATTGAAAACATTTCCAAATGTAGTATTTATCTGTGTACATATTCTATAATTGTAATACAGAAATCTATCCTGTAATGTTGTCATTTACTGTAAGGATGCAACTCTAAGACCCTGTTTCCACCTGGCATTAATATGTGGTTCTGAGGAATCCGATCGTTATATGTAAATGTAATATGCTTGTTCACACCTGGCCTTAACAATGCGTCTTCTATGCGCGTTTGTGATCCGGATTTGAATTCCCCGCGCTGTATGGAAATCAGCTCGTACACTCCATCTTCAATGTTTTCTGTTTTCTGTTGTCTGTTTACCTGCAACGGTGCGCTTTTATGACGTGAATTGTCGCGTGAATGAGTACGCATTTCCGCCCAGTCACTTGCCGCAGTTGAGTGGGCGGGGCCTAATGTGTATGAGATGCGCATACGCGTTTCCACTGTTAATGGGTATGTGGATAAGTGGTCTCAAACCACCTCCGAATGTGGATAATTTCAATGCGCATTCAATGCGCATTGAGCGTGTTTCCACCTGTAGTTAGCGCGATCGGATCCTAAAAAACACATATTAATGCCAGGTGGAAACAGGGTCTCAGCTGTTTGTTTGCTGGAAAATTCGTATTACAGATGCAACTTTAGATTTTTGCAGATTGGGTTGCACTCTCAACCCTGCCTCTCTCAATGAGAGACCATGATTCACAACAGGGTCTATCAGTGTAGCCCTTACTGTATTTCATCATACATTACAGCTCTATGTCTTCCTCCACACATCCACACTCTCACTGCCACTCTTCTCCCTCCAACAACCTGTCTTCATTGGTCCATTTCCCAAAAAATATATATTTTTGAGCTTTCCCTTTATACTGTATATGTTCACTAACAAGTCTAAAACAAGACATCTTACAGTAGTGTTTCAGTTGAAATTGCAATATGCAGTGTTTGAAATGCACTAAGCATTCATTCTGTTTTGAATGTGTGGTTTACAGTTGTGGCAGTAGTGTGTTAGTGTTTGAAAAAAAGGGCTGGAAATCCACAGTGTTGTGCAGGCTGTGGTTAAGCCATTACATAGGTGTGTAGAGTTTTGAAATGTGTGTTTAAGCAATGAAAAACAAGCTAGAGTTTGGCCCGAATGAACCGCTGCTCTGCATACTGTTGTTAGAGTTTTGCACATGTCGCTCCAGTTGTGCCCACTGTGGTTTAGCAATCGAAAAAAACTGTAAGTCCCTGAATGATTTCAGATTTTCCATCTTGTCTTTGTTCGATGACAATAACTACACCTGTCTTTAAAAACCTATAAGTGTTATTTATTTCAACATTATTTCCACAGCTTCTCACACATTTTCTAAAATACAGATTATTATACTTTTGTAATTGTAATGGTCTTTTGCTTCTCTCATTCATCAACCACACTGCACAAACTCCGTCTGTTGCAGGTAGCACTGATGAAAAGTGAAAACATGAGGATATTAAAGCTTGTTTTCAGCACTGCCCTTCAGAAAAAGTTCACTCTATGTTTCCACATTAATTGTACGACAGGGCATAGGTGGTGCAAGATAAATGTGTCAGTGCGTTCACTGCAACAAGGCTTGTTTGTTTGGTTGGCTGGAATGCTGTCAATTAGACAAACAAGATTCACGCTGCTTTTCAGGCAGGGGAGTGGCGGGTTTCTGTCGAGCTTCTGGTATGGTGTTCCTGTATGTGTTTGGCTCAACACGGCTCTGCTCAACTTGTAGGGGGCAGAGTGGTCATTCTGTCACCACAGATGGACAGGAAAAGCCCGGGGGGCGTCTGAAAAGCCACAGGCAATGTAGTTTGCATACTGTGTGTGTGCATGTGTCTGTGTGTGTGCCATTTGTATTTGGTATTCTAGCATTGTGTGTGTGTGTGTGTGTGTGTGTGTGTGTGTGTGTGTGTGTGTGTGTGTGTGTGTGTGTGTGTGTGTGTGTGTGTACCATAACAGTGTAGCTGACAGAAGCAGTACAACCCCCCTCTCGTGCAACAAATGCCATCCCTGTCTGCTTGGGTTGCCCTCCAAATCATCAGATCAGTCACACGCTAACACACATGTATACACGCTTACACATGCAGCCCACATACATGCATTCACACACTAACAAACACACAATATGGCCACACAGAAACAAATACTGTATCTGCAGTGGGACCAGATTATATTCAAGAAAGCCAGTTTAGCTTCACTTGAACTAATGGCTTATTTATTTCCCTGGGTGGTAAACTGAGGTGTCCTTCAAAACTCTCACACACTGAAAAAGAGCAACAGCCATGCATGCAGGTGTAACCTTGTAATAGAAATGTTGGTGAAGGCAGAGTGAGTTATCAATGACAAGCCTCCAGGAAAATGAAGGGTGGAAGGACTCCATGTTGTTAATCTCCAAACAGACAAACAGATGCAAAACAAATGTATACTCTGTCATATTTAATAATATATGACCTTCTCCAAAACTATTCAGCATGCAAAAAGTAAAACTAACATTAACCAAATGTATTAATATTTCAAATGTGTATACTGTTGCCTCTCATCCTGCCTTTTATTACATTTTTTGCCAACTTAGTCTGTCCTATGTCAGGCCCATAGGTGCTCCAAACAAATGATAGAGATGTGTGTGCCAGATGGCTGTCACAGTTGGTAATGAATTCATTAAAATTGTGCACTGACAGGAATAGTGATGGTACACCCCATCAGAAACACCACACCCAACATAGCATTATAAGCAAAGTGCTAATTGGAGTAGTGTCAATGCTCTCTAGATGTCAATGTGCCTGCTTTTTGTTTGGACTGATGTATAATAAACATAACTGGGTTCTTAAAATTGCCTTCAATATGTGGTCAGCAAATGTGGCATTTAAAAAAACTAAATATTAATATACCAAAACAAACCCGGCATATTAGACAACAGTGCATTTGCAACAAGTACAATGTGGTACAAAAGTGGATAATAAATGTCCTGGTAATATTGTTTTTTTCAAAAGAGCATCAAACTCTAATATTGTTCCTCACTTATCTCAAACCTAAGTGCTATTATAATTTAAAATTAAATGAAGCAAACCTGTGGCCAGATGAGTCTAAAAAGGTCAACCAATTCACAACATTCCCATTGCTTTCTGGTGAATAACCTGAACTGATGACTTCCTGTGCACAGAAACCATTTGAAGGGCTTTCTGGCTTCAAAGAACCCCAACTCATACTGTCTAAGAGCGCCCACAGGGAGAGAACATTTATATAAGTGACTCTATGTTCCAATTCACCATCAACCTTGAAGCACGGTAGACCTCTTTGTATGATGGCTCCCCTTGCTAGGAGGCTAACTATTGACATGGAAATTACAGAAGCTATGAAAAAAAACACTCCGCTTCACTGAACAGTTGACTCATGAATCATTTATTTTTTATTTTTTTCAAAGCTTCACTAACTGTGGTTAGAATACTAATGTATGAAAATATCAAACCAATATATAATCATAAGTGGCCACGTAATTGAAGAGTACACAAACAAGTTACCAAGCTCCTTTTTCTGTAAATGTAATTTAAATTATTTGTTATTTTTGTAAATAAACTTACGACGTGTGAAGTGAACTTCAAGATTGAGAGACTTTTAGTCACAACAGGACATCACATGGGAATGAAGGTAAATGTGAAAACATCAGCATTGCAGTGATCAAATGAAGGTATAAAGACATTTTCTGAACTATGTAATTGTGTAGGCTAGAGGCTACCAAAATTACACATTAAAAAATTAAACAAGGGGGGCCCACCATAGCTAGCAACATGCCTGTTTAAAGACAAAGCTGTGAATGGAATTGTTTTCAGTGCACACACACTATGGACTGGCAGTAAGATTGTGAGGAGATATTCACTGATTTTGATTATAAGTGTTTCCCAGGATCGCTGATTCCAACTTACATGAACATAAAAATGTTTAAGTAATAGATTATTCAACACTTTTTTGCTGGTGGGCCAACAAATAGGTGGTTCAGTCCCATAAGGCGCGGGGGCTGCAATTGCCACGGAAAGCTGGATGTTAACCAGCTTATCTCAGTAATTTTGTGTCAACCCTGCAGTATAATCAGTATGACCAATACAGCCCAACTACAATACAATACTGCATAATTCTGTGCAGAAGTACAGTGATTTACTAAGATTGAATCCAGGTTTATTGCAACTGCTTAGGAGTTAATATGCTCAGCTTGATGGTTTACATTTTCCTTAAAGCACTGGGGAGATTGGGAAAGACGGTGTCTGAATGTGATCATAACTTAGTGAAGCATTGCAAAATGTTATAAAAGCACATTAGCAGTATTGCAATAACTTCATACAGTGTACACCAATTAAAGGGCTAGTGTGCTTTGAGATGTTGTGGAGAAAGGTAGAAACTAGAAAGCTAGTGACCTGGACCTTTCTAGATTGAAGCAGGTATTCAATGTGTCAATTTGCTCAGACTTTAAGTGGTGTTATGGAAGGCCTGCTGCAGTCTTATAGAAGGATAGACTTAGGCATTTTTATTACAGGTAGCAGAATTGTCATAATCAAGTAATCTGTACTTTTATTGCACACTGTGAGAGAGAATTGTCGCCCTTTTCCCCCTTCTTTTAAGTATGCAGTTTAATAAATGAAATATACTGTGTAATTCTATGCATTAGTCTCTCCAGCTCATTAAAGACGAGCACATTTCTTTTCATCTGACCGAGCAAGATGATGCAACAATCCTTGTCTTCAATATTTGTTGGTTCTTATTTAATGATAATGAACAACAGTAAAACCCATGAAAAGGTACTTAAAAAGCCAAGGAGTCTAATGGCCAACATTAAGTTCTGCTGAGTCGTGCAGCGGGGAATGAGTCCACCTGTGTGTGTGTGTGTGTGTGTGTGCGTGTGCGAGTGCGTGTGCGTGTGTGTGTGTGCGTGCGTGTGAGTGTGTCTCCTTGTCTTAACCGCAAGATTGGGACTAGCTTTAGGTGTGTGTATATATATATATATATATATATATATATATATATATATATATATATATATATATATATATATATATATACACAGGTCCTTCTCATATAATTAGCATATTGTGATAAAGTTGATTATTTTCCATAATGTAATGATAATAATTGAACTTTCATATATTTTAGATTCATTGCACACCAACTGAAATATTTCAGGTCTTTTGTTGTTTTAATACTGATGATTTTGGCATACAGCTCATGAAAACCCCAAATTCCTATCTCAAAAAATTAGCATATCATGAAAAGGTACTCTAAACGAGCTCTTAACCTAATCATCTGAATCAACTAATTAACTCTAAATACCTGCAAAAGATTCCTGAGGCTTTTAAAAACTCCCAGCCTGGTTCATTACTCAAAACCGCAATCATGGGTAAGACTGTCGACCTGACTGCTGTCCAGAAGGCCATCATTGACACCCTCAAGCAAGAGGGTAAGACACAGAAATAAATTTCTGAGCGAATAGGCTGTTCCCAGAGTGCTGTATCAAGGCACCTCAGTGGGAAGTCTGTGGGAAGGAAAAAGTGTGGCAGAAAACGCTGCACAACCAGAAGAGGTGACCGGACCCTGAGGAGGATTGTGGAGAAGGGCCGATTCCAGACCTTGGGGGACCTGCGGAAGCAGTGGACTGAGTCTGGAGTAGAAACATCCAGAGCCACCGTGCACAGGCATGTGCAGGAAATGGGCTACAGGTGCCGCATTCCCCAGGTCAAGCCACTTTTGAACCAGAAACAGCGGCAGAAGCGCCTGACCTGGGCTACAGAGAAGCAGCACTGGACTGTTGCTCAGTGGTCCAAAGTACTTTTTTCGGATGAAAGCAAATTTTGCATGTCATTCGGAAATCAAGGTGCCAGAGTCTGGAGGAAGACTGGGGAGAAGGAAATGCCAAAATGCCTGAAGTCCATTGTCAAGTACCCACAGTCAGTGATGGTCTGGGGTGCCATGTCAGCTGCTGGTGTTGGTCCACTGTGTTTTATCAAAGGCAGGGTCAATGCAGCTAGCTATCAGGAGATTTTGGAGCACTTCATGCTTCCATCTGCTGAAAAGCTTTATGGAGATGAAGATTTAATTTTTCAACAAGACCTGGCACCTGCTCACAGTGCCAACACCACTGGTAAATGGTTTACTGACCATGGTATTACTGTGCTCAATTGGCCTGCCAGCTCTCCTGACCTGAACCCCATAGAGAATCTGTGGGATATTGTGAAGAGGAAGTTGAGAGACACCAGACCCAACACTGTGGATGAGCTTAAGGCCGCTATCGAAGCATCCTGGGCCTCCATAACACCTCAGCAGTGCCACAGGCTGATTGCCTCCATGCCAAGCCGCATTGAAGCAGTCATTTCTGCGAAAGGATCCCCGACCAAGTATTGAGTGCATAACTGAACATAATTATTTGAAGATTGACTTTTTTGTATTAAAAACACTTTTCTTTTATTGGTCGGATGAAATATGCTAATTTTTTGAGATAGGGAATTTTTGTTTTTCTTTACTTTTTTGCCAAAATCATCAATATTAAAACAATAAAAGGCTTGAACTACTTCAGTTGTGTGTAATGAATCTAAAATATATGAAAGTCTAATGTTTATCAGTACATTACAGAAAATATTGAACTTTATCACAATATGCTAATTATATGAGAAGGACCTGTATACTGTAGATGTATTCCTATAAAAAAAAAGATGAGGCTGTATGGACACACAAAGAAAGTAGGTTTGCACCTACTTTATTGGTGATGGGGCTTTGAGTGGATTGGGGACTACTGATAAAGTAACTCTTTTAGCCTTTTATGCTCAGTAATAACCCATCACATTCGTTAAACCGAAGCGCTAGAAATGTACGTGAGTCCCTTCTCATTACATTTTCTTAATGTCACCAGGCCACTATTATCCCGCATTATTTCACCTGAAAACTACCCACCACTGCCAATCCCTTTTGTCACACAAGACAGACACTGGCTATAGTGTGTGTAACCTGCACTGAGTTTAGTGTCTCAGTTGAGGTTTGAATATTATGTTTCAATCACAACACCTTTCTGGTTCTTCTTCTAAGAAAGTTTATTAAAAAATATAGTTTACAGAATTAAAACAATGTGACAAATCTAATGTGCCAATGGTATAGGGTTTAAATCATCCCCAGGCATTATTCCTGCTAATTCCTATCTACTGATAAATCAAAAGTATTGGATTAATGTGACTTATCAGCCAATCAGATCATGTTCAAATATATACTGTATCCTGGATCTACAAAAGACGACTTTAGTGCAGGCTGCTTTGATGTACGGACAGCTATGGCGAGGCGCGTATACCTTTGATAAAGCCTTCCCTTTATCTCTTTGAGACTGACAGTGGAGCACGCCTGCCATCTCTCTTCCCTTTTCTCCACAGGACCGTGAACAACTCAAAAGTCACCGGTTCCCCCGAGAGCATTTCTCACGACTTTGCAAACACGCTCCGTTTTGATGTGTCTGTTTTTTGATGACGCAGTACGTTTCAGTGATCAAGGGCAGTTCAGAAGGGGACAGTAAAGGTGAGTGGATAAGCACACACCCACACACACACACACACTTTGAGTTGTTTGCCAGAACACCTGTGCGTTTGAAAAAGAGAGCGACACAAAGCATCCCTCTTTTTTTCATGCTGCAGCCATGAGGTGACACACCATTGTTTTCCCTCCGTATTCCTCCCCTGTGCATTTAGATACCTGCCAGGGAAAGAACGGGCCTTTTGAAGAACTTTATAAAAGAGACCATTAGACGCCGCACAGGTCATTATTCTACTCATGTTTTGTCCTTCAAAAAGTTAAATTATTATTATATGTTGGTGTCCGCAGGTTTTAAATCTAGCCCCACAAAAGGAACATATATGTATTATAGTCTGGACATGTACACGTATACCTTTTCAGATTTATATCTTTTCATTCTTGTTGAGATGGTAGTTGAGACAGTAGGCTGAATTAGTGAACTGAGAGACGATAAGATCTATATTACTTAATCTAACATCACAACTCTGAACGCTGAGGATTAAGCATGGCCCTTGTGTATTATGTGCTGTGTCTGTCTGTATGTCTACTGTATTTATGTTATATGATTAATGTAATGTTGGAACCTGTACCAAGCTGTACTGAAAACAAATTCCACCAGCCTGGCTGTGTGGTAATTAAAAGAATCAATCAATCAATCAATCAAATCAAAGATTAACAAATATGTTGCCAAACTGTTTTAACCCTGGATGCTATTGGCAGAAAATGATCCAAATAACTTCCCAAATTAAACCAGTTGATCCTTCAGCCAAAGGAATTCATTCATCAAATTCCAGCCCTTCCGAAGTATTGTGCAGTAGCCTATTGTCATTCTCAACTGAGATAGTAGTCAACCAGCTTGGTAACATTGCTTTATTCACACTGTATACAAACAGTTCTGACTGCGAGTGAGTAAAAAGAAGTAAGTTTAAGTGAGTAAAAATAAATGTGAATACAGACCGGAAATCACTGATTTGATAATTAAACTCTTACCTAGTCTTTTACCACAGCAGAGTGATATACGTATATGGTTTGGAATCAGGATAATCTGCTGTAAACGTGACTATTTTGTAACAATATGGCCTTAAAAGAAACCCATTACTAGTGTGTGTGTGTTTGTGTGCGTTTGCATGCGCACATGTATGAGAGCATATCCATCAGTGTCAACATATTGACCTGTCAATGGGGTGTCTGGTTCATTGTGTTACCCTGCCAATGGTGCTCCGTTTCAAATTAATCACACATGAGGAGATGATTAATCTGCTTTATGTCCCTGTATCTGTCCACTGTACCCATCCATCTGTCCTCCTCCTTATCTCTCTGCTCAACAGCACCGGCACTTTGCTGCAAGTACAGCCCAGTCTAATATCATTGACTGGGTTATGCTCTTGCTATATACACTAACTTAAAAGCTTAAAAAAGAGTTTAACATTGTCTATTGAAGCTGGTTTATGTCTTACAGTGCAGTGCAGTGCAGCACATAATCCCAACAGTATGCTCTGTTAGTATTTCATAGTGCGACATTGCTATTCAGTTTGAGTCACATTTGTTGTTTTCTATCATTGGCTTACCCAGTTTGTAAAACAAAACAATGGATATGTTTTCACTCACTTCAAGTCTGCCATTGTACATAATCAATAAAAGCAATGTGAAAAGATAAGAAGGGAGACGGCAAAATATATGAAATTCCTCAAATGGAGACTCAAATACGGTGTGCATTCAGGTATTAAAACTTCCATTGAATGCCAAAGCCTGTCATACTCTAGTATTGGGGAGAACAAATAGTAAAAGTCCTAAGCACAGTTTAAGATGGCAGTGACCAGTTTTGTCTAAATCTTGCGTGTGGTTTAGCAACACCAGTCATGCTAATTAGGTCAGTAGTACAGTTTGGCGCTGTCTAGTGCTTGGGTTGTCTCTCTCCAAGGTGCTGAAACATTCATATCCAGTCTCTCTGCCTGTGCCTCCCTGTGATTATTAACAGCATTAGTATGTAGTGTCTCTCTCTATGTCTGTCTATTCCTCACTAAGGGAGCGAAACAATGGAGCCCAGTCTGTTCTGTGCCCTCACTCCCGAGGTGCTGAGACATCCTTACCAGGCTTCTCCTTCTCCAGGGATTTAGTGCCACACATAATACATCAGAATGACCATAGCAGAAATACAAGGCATTCTTTGCAAGCAGCCAGTAGCACACATTAAATCACACAGAACGTCATGTCAACCACTGGAAAACTAACTTGTACCATCCAAGCTATAGTGGTTATAAAAGTATAACACCACTGCTGCACACACTCCAAATACATGTATATCATAAATTTAAATGCGTTAACATTGGTCATCAAACCCACTCTTGACCTTGGTAATATGTATTTAGTGTCGTTGCAGGTCTTGCGTTGTTTTGTGTATGCAACTTTCTTACCTATGAAAAAGTTCATTATAAGCGTGTCTCAAATTACTGGAACATAAATCTACATTGGATAGTGGATACCCTTGTGTTCATTTGAATAAGGTTCCCAAACTATCTGCCATATTGAATCTCCACAGTATCCTTGAAATGTACCATTCTTTCTTCTTTGATTTTGAACCAACATTTCATACCCTGAAACAGGTTTGATGTTCTTGACTTTTTTGTCTGTCATTAGTTCAAGATATTTACACTGGTTACTGAAGAATTAAGACTAAATGATACTGCAACCAGACGACATAACAGTGTGATACTGTATAAATCATGATAATCTTCCAAGACATACACCATGCCATTTATTAAAGTCACATCATAAGGCTGTCTTCACAACAACTTCAGTCCTCTAGTAGGTGTCTTTAATACACGTCGAGCACAGTGTGCAGCAGAACATTAGACCATTCTTCAAGGACAGTCAGTTACTTAAGGGATAAAGTACAAGTCAAGATGATATATAAGACCAAGTTATATTTTCCGCCCACATTTTCAGACTTCAACTTTTGTAACCCTTCCAGAAGGATATGCATCTTTTGCGTTTTCCATTGGACGTAAATGGCTCCTGCATGGCAGATTTGTTACAGTATAAACACTAACAGTGCAAAATGTATAATGTAAAGTGTTTTCGCAAATGGTCACGTAATGGGTCCTGTCATCATTTTCGAGACCAGTGGTTTGTGGTGTTGACAGAAGATGAGGTTGGATTTGCATATTTTACTATAAATCACACATACTAACCATTAAAACTATTATATGTCAAAATGTACATCACTACAATACTAAAATTGTGTTGTGCATGTTGATGTGGTTGCAGCAGAGAAACTTTTCACTTTCTGAGTGTTGAGCTTTAGAAGTTGACACTCATCAGGCCAAACGGTTTCTTGCAATAACAAATTTAATCAATAAAATAATAAGTAAATATGGGGAGGGGGGCAGTGTTTTGCAAATCGCAAGACAAAAAGCTTCCAACCATTTCACAATTATCCCATACTATGGGATAATTCAGGACAGTCAAAACGATATCCAAATTGCACATACATATCAGCCTACCACACACCATCCATTAAAAGGCTTTGGTTCCATTGTGTGTGGCGGGTGGGGAGAAATGATCCTTCTTTGCTTTTTGTGAATTCTCTCCTTGCAAATGTTTACGTTTTATGACTATAGGTCACAGGCCATACCATAAATATCCACTTAATACATTTATACATATATTATTCTAGTCCATAAACATATATTCAGGCCAAATCATCAAATTGAGTCTATCAAAACAATTGTTTCTGTTTTAACAAAGCTTAACGAAGCCATCCATGATTAACATAAAGTTGTATTTTACAACATTGTCAAGATGAATGACGGTGGGACCTACGACAAAGCAATTAAATGTCTCTGGTATCAAGGGACTGGAACACACTCCTCTAACCTTTTATTATATTCACTTTTGTCAAAGTACACACATTAACATGAATTCCTCTGATGTAATTAACTTTTCTATTAGCTCACTGGCCTCAGAGGCAGCCAATGCCACATTTTAAAAAGGAGCTGTTCATTCAGAGTGTGCCGTTTCAGATGACTCATTAATGATCCGGCCCTAATTAAAATGCAATAAGACTTTATTGGCATGCGGATCTTTCCGAAGTTGTAATGCCTTTTATCCTTCCTTTTTTTTTAGTAAAGAAAAATGTGTTATTAAGGTAGTCTGGCAAAACCTTATCTTATTAACATCACAACAACACTGAATGGAGTCTTCGTCATCAACACTGCTTCCGAGATAGTACAAGTTCTTAAAAGTTTGTGCAGATCTTCCGGCTTCAATATTTAGAACACCACTAAGTTTCAACTAATTAATATCATAAATTAATGTCAATTACCAAAGAAAATAGGAACCCACGTGAACACTGTGAGGCAGAACATTGTGACATAATTATCAATGTTTTAGATCATTAATCGTCATTCATTTTAGCAATTGTTTTGCTACGTATGTAAGTCAGCAAACCAGGATTAGATTCCTTTCACAACGACCTAAATCAGTAACACTGTTAAAAAGACAACAACTTTAAATTGGTTTCTTTCCTCCTCGGATTCATGATGTTCTCAATGATTTAACTTATCCTGTTACTCTTGTGGAAGTGAACAAGTGTGATCACATACAAAACACTAACAAAAGCAGGGAATAAGAAGAGTGTTAACTAGTCAACATCAAAATGAACAATGCAGGTTTCACATTGTTAGGGAAGAATTGCCTTTGACAATTGTTTGTATGAGGAAGGAAATTAATTTAGCATATTTGGTGGCTTCATCACCAACACTGAATCTAACAGAAATGTTTTGTACATGTTACATTAAGTCCATGAGATAATCCTTAATGTTACTGTACGTGATCTGTAATATAATCTTTCACCTATACGCTTAACTGCAAGGTTGAAAATTAAGATAATTATCAGTGATCCCAAAAAACCCTGAATCTAAACTAATAGGGTGATGCTCCTCACTTACTCAGCGTCTGTGCTGCCAAAGATCTGCCCTGCCAAAGCCAAAGACCTACACAAGTCATTGTTGCTGTCAGAATGTGAGTTGTGTTGCTGTACAATGAAATATCTCAGCCCTTTATGACATAGACACTTGGTAGAACAAACAAAACAACTAAATAAAAGAAAAAAACACGGCCAAATTAGGATAATTGGAAAAAGTAAGGCTAAAACTTAGTTAATTCCGTTTTATCTAGACACAGTGGTAATGTACAGTGGAAACAAAACATCCATTTATCATCACATCAGACAGCTATGCTGCAGTATTCTTCCACCTCCTTTCATGTGCTCACAGCACTGACTAATACTATGGAGGTGGCCATGCCCCTGCAGAGGGACAATATTCAGTAAACAACCATAGCCATAGAAACCATCTTAACACAAAGCTTTATCAACATGATCAGGATTAAAGTATCCAAGACTGCAAACACAAACCCGTGTGCTTAAAAAGTAGATGCTACCCATTGATAAGCAGGTAGCAACAGAGACAGATACAATGATAACATCTGGTTAGTGTATCTGTTTCAATAGTAGCAGGTTGCATGGCATTTTTTTTTTTCAGATTTGTCACATCTCCTACGTATAAAACATACCTGCCACCATTATGAATTGACGTAAGGCTTTATCAAAAAATATATCTGAAGACTTGTCCAGACTTACTGACCAAGAGCAAAATCCAAATGGAAGTGTGGAGGAGGTTACAACTGATGGTTAAGGGGGGGAAAAGCAAGCCAATGCTCTATTACAGATCACAAACCAACACCAACAGGTTACTGAATGACAGGAAGAATGAAATAAAGAAGTAGCCACTTAAGGTGACACAACCTCAAGGGACACATTTCAAGACAAACAAAGAAAGAGCAACCGAGGACAACTCTCACAAGCTCGAAGTTAACACTCAGTGCATCAGAAGGGCTAAGAAAATAGTGCAAATAAATAAATACACAGTGTTTTCAATGGAAACATGAATGAAAAAATCAATTGGTGCAGGAATTTAGAAAAAAGACTAAATATATGTATGTTATAAATTGCATAGACTGGCTGTAATGTTTGTTTGTTTTTCTCAAACCTTGAGTGGATGGATTGACCCTTCGTCAATGATGCTTGCGTCTGACAGCCCTCCATGTGCTGTTCAACACTAAGAAATTGAAAGTGTTTGGAGCTGTATTGTACGTTATTGTCATGACGTTGACATTTTCTTTTCATTACACACATGAACTTAAAAAAAACGTCAGTCTCCCTGATGTCCACACAATGGCAACATGCTAAGATGCTACGCTTATTTGTATTTACTTCCTCCTTTTCAAAAATATCTTTCACCATTTATACCGTCATGTCTTCCGCAGTACGGGCTTGTCACCATCTATCTAGCTTTTGTAAGTTTCATCACTTGTCTTCCTCTACCTCTTCCTCTCCTCTGTGTGGTGTTGGTAATCCTGCCATTGTTGTTGCGATCATGTTTGTATTCCCAACATAATTGGATGAAGTGCCTCTGTCTAGACGGGATTGGCACATCAATTGTTAGCCATCCGTCTCCTTTATAGATGACTTGATTGTGCCAGATGACTGTCCGTCCATGAAAAGAAAGGGGAAGAAAATAAAAAGGGCTTTGGAGATAGGTAAATATAGATACATTTTACAACCAGTAAGCAGATCTTAAAACCTAGGTCAAATGTTTCACATTGGGGTATGTGTTTGCATAACGGTGTGTGTATATTGTGTGTCATTGTGCTTTTTCATTCATGTAGTGTTACATTGGACAGATTGAATATATACTCAGCAAGTGTTTATGTATGCTAACAGGTGGAAACCAAAGAGATGAAGAAACAGTCCAATGAACCTCTGCATTCTGTGATGAGAAAGAACCGCACTGTTCAAAAAGTCAGGTTGGAGTGAGATAGGCAATTTATTAACCGTATATGCAGATGAGCCCAGCTATTGGAAACAACACCACAGGACCTAAAATGACACCGCGGTTCATTGAAAGAAATGTCAGGGTCTAAAAGACACTGCAGGGGCTCAAAACCTGAGATGAATGTCAATGAGAAAACTTCCTGGGGTTGTCACAATAATATAGGGTGGTCTGAAAAGGGATTTTTCCCCAAGTATGATTGTTGTTTACATGACTGAAAACACAATGATCACAGAGCAGGAATGGATAACGAGACAGGCTCATGTTGTAAGCCTGAGGCCACTCTGAGCCACTGGGTGGTGCAGGGTTGATATCAACCCTATTAGCAGCTAAATGACTGACCTAACACAAAAACAAATGAAAGCAGCAGAAACATCATTGGTCAATCTTGCATGCATGTTTTTTAATCCTCTGTTACTATATTTAATTTGGAGTTCTTGCCATGGCTTTGAAAAATAATAAATTAAATATAAACAGTATGATACTGTAAACAATGCAGCATTACACGCCATATTTGTTATATTGAATAAACAAACTCAGAATCAGTCATGACCTCCCATGTGGCCCTCAGCTAAATTCTGCTAAGAGGCCCTCCTTATAGCCATTGAGCCATGTAAACAATTTGCCATGGCCACAGTCACACATAAAGCCCAGTGCTCCCACTTCCGTCTTGCCTCCTTCAAAACGGTTTATAATATTTATAATAACATTTATGAAAAATATGGTAGAGAATAGCAAATGTAGCAAATAGCAAAATATAACACAAAGATTTGACTGTTGCACAATAAAATACAATTAGCTTTAAAATTACATTGTGAACATAAGCCTGTAGGCTATGGCTGCAGAAATACAGTATGTCTCAAAATAGTAAAATAACTCCTATACAGCATGTGGGATCATCTTTGTTTAGTTTACCTGATGCTGTTACCTCAATTAAATCTCACAGTGTTTTTTGTTGTGTGTTCTGGGTACCAGATGGAGAGTTCCTCTTTGTCCTCTCATCAAAGTTGTAAACAGTGACCCCACTTTGACACAATGGGGAGGCAGGGCCCTCACCCTCACATATTTTGCGGTGCCTAACACAACTCAGGTAGTGAGCTTATAGAGCCAACAGGCGCTGTTTAAAATTGTTAATTTGTGTATTTTGACACACCCACACAGAGAGCAACAAGTACTTTAAACTACTGTATATGTGGGACAATATACTCATATCCCTCATCCCCATATCTCCTTTTGTTGCACTCTTTTTCGTTTGTCCTTTTCTGTTTGGTTAACCTTATTTGAAAAAAAGTATTAAAGCTTTTCTCCTTTTGGTATTTTTCAAATGCATCATATGAAACAAACTGAAATGAGGTGAAACAGAAAAAGAGCCTTCTAAGTATTTTCATTTTTTCCATACAGTGCATACAGTTTATTATTAATGTATGCATTAATGCATCAGACATTCCCACTACTGTGCTACAGACATAATTGAATTCTTCTACTAAACTGCTCAGCCATAGAATATATTCTTTTTGCGCATTTGCATTCTCCCTGCTATATACAAGCTACAATTTCCTCCAAGTATACAATCTATATTAAGGCTCTCTTCACATATCCTTTCGCTACTTGTTGTTGCAGTTGCCCTGCTTTACTGTGAGGATCATTACATTTTAATTTGATCTGTTTAAACCTGAACTAAGAACTCAGTTAATGCATATACTTCGACTTGAGAATTTATCGGATGACATTTGAAATGTCATCTCATGGCATTAGAAGGGCTCTTCATCTATAGTAATTACATGAATATTTAACTAGCACACTATCTGTTCCTGGCAGCCTAAAAAGATCTAAACAGATGGGCAAGCTGTATGTATCATGCACACAATGAGCCATTACAGGTATTGTTTCTTGCTCACTCTAAAGGTGACACTCTTTATGGCTCTGTCTTTTATCCTCTGTTGATGACACAACGTGGTAATTTTGCTTCCCATAGTAATGGGGCAAACAACAACAGCCATACATATTAAATGCCATCCTCCTCTGTGCTGTCTTTCTCTCTTTGTCATACATGAATATAATGGTTCTCCATTCTATTCATGGACTTCTACGTCCTTCACTGAAATAGTTTTTGTGTTTACTCTATATGAAAACTGTGTGTGTGTGGGGGGGGGGGGGGCTTACTTCCTATTAGCATTGTAATGCAGTGTTTCACTTTTCCCTCTGACTAGAATAATGTGTACTTTGATGCATAAGAGTTGCACACTGGTTTGCAAGCCGATGAGGTATTTAGATATTACTATTGTAGTTTGATAGAGCTAGTTTGAACAGGCATTTTAAATCTGATCTTTATGAAGCTGATTTTTGATGAGAGGTGTTGAGAGACAACTCATTACGTTTGGAGGCTGTGTTGTTTATGGTGCTGTTTTAAAACTACTGCCTCACAGTGAAGGAAGTCTCGAATATTGTTAGAACTTAGTGGGAAATGTTACAAACTCATTTACATTTATTCTTTAAAACATCAAAGTATGCTGATCACAGTAGGAACAAAAAAAACACATTGTAGTGTCTTGAAATGGGCAATTAATGGAATATAAGATAATTATCAGCATTCTGAAAACACATTACGTTTTTCAATATTTCTCATATTCACCAATGATTAAATATAACTCGGATATGTAATACTTTGTTATTGATATACTATTGCATTTCATAGTTGAAAATAATTGGTAAACATTTTTAGACTATTCTTGCCTTATGCCCACTGTTATCGCTCTGAAATTGAGTCTGCTTGTCCTTAGGCTATTTGATACAATTAGGTTACTGTAAAAACAACAAAAAATAGTTTTTCAGAACAAAGACACTGATAAATGACCAACCTTTGAGTGATATAAAATATAAGTAAAAAAACTGTTTTACCATTTACACTCAAATCACTATCCAGCCTACTGTGGAATTTGTAGGCCAAATAATCCAACTACATATATGCATTGGCATTAACATAACGTACACCAAGTGTACCCTTTAATCAATAACTAGATAAGAGGATATTGGGGAAGTGTGGCTCATTTTGTAAAGCTTGACCTCAGGGTGGAAAGAGGGGAGGATGTTGCATAGTTTACAACAAATACATTATGGATCTCAACACATTATAATACAATGTCAAAGGGGCATGTGATATTTTGGCATGGGTTTGCATGGTGAAGGGGCCCTCACAACCAGATTGTCTACCCTTTCTGCACAATATCTGTGGACTATGGCATGCATTAGTAGAAGGAATTGTCACTGTTATTTCATATCAGTGTATTTGTTTCTTTACATACAAATTCTTGAGAATATGATGCAAAGAAAAAATAAATATTTCAGGAATTTCATTTTCTGTTATGGATGCATAGTAGCTTGTGAGTGGTCATTATTGGTAGGCTGAATAAATAGATTAGGGAAACCTTTTTACCTCTGCATTATGCTTCTAACAGACTTGTCTGAGCACATGATTCATCTCTGGGGAAAACAACTTTCAAAAGGCAACATAGCACAACTGCTTATGAAGAGCTGTCAACACATGGGTCTTGCTCTTATTCCTGCTACTGTACATTAGCAACAACCCATATTGTTAACCATCCATTTCACACAGAGGAATAGAAAAATACAGAATAACCAATCAGTTGATGATATTATTTGCCTGACAATGGGATGAGTGTTCATCTTTCCCTGCTGTGTCTCATTACATCTCTGGAACTGCATCAGACACAGAGAAAGAATGAATGGCTGTGAGTGTGGGTCACTCTCTCACAATGTTTTGCATACCCCATGATGAGAAACTGGCGCCAGCTTATAAGCACTCAGCCCATGGTGGCAGCTGTATGTGACGGCCATCAGCTTCGCTTATTCACATATTTCACACACACACACACACACACACACACACACACACACACACACACACACACACACACACACAGCAGGATCAAAATCAGCCACGTATGGTTTTGATCTTGATCCCACTGAGTGTGGCTCCATGTGGTACTTTTAGAAGGGTTATTCAAGTCATTAACAGAATACACGATCATATTCAGAGATGGTTGGATTCTGTATACCTGTGAAGTTTTTTTTGAGTGCTGTTATTTACCACACACGGTTGCATGTGTATTCCTCATGTACATGCAGCTGTTTATTGACTCAGGAATTAGTCTGTTCCCTTTTTACTACTACCAGTCAAACTAACTGGGTAAGCAGAGAAAGAGAGGGACCGATATTCAAAGATGGATGAACAGCAACTCTGTCACACCAACATCTTTTCCAGTTTGGGTGTTTACCTCTGCCTGCTATGTTCTTCTCTTTACAGTTCACCAAGTCACATCATGTCTCATGGTTTCATGTCTCAAAGTGTTTAATAAGTTTAATGAAGACGGTTTAAAAAAAATAGAAGCTCCCTGCTGTTAATTTCTGAGCTTGTGCGTAACCTCAGTCCCTGCCTGGCTCCCAAACCATTGCCCCTGGAATTGGCATTAATTGCTTGAGAGAGGAAAGTAATTATCTCAGGTAATTATTACTCTGGGTAGAGTGAGAAACCAGACAAGCCTTCTCTGTCGGTTCCCTGCGGAGAGAAGTAAAGAGAATTCTGCCTTTAAAGTGTTCTAATTGGAGGGGCTGGGCCCACAAAGCTATAAGCTCTCATGGCTCAAGGGTTTATAGTGCACACACGTACCCAAGGACACACACACACACAGCGACACAGGCAGCATGGCTTTTACATTCATACATTTTGTTATCAGATTGTTAGGCTCACTCCACCACAAATGAAATGAATAAATGAGATGCTCATATTTGTCATAGTCTCAAAGGCATACTGATTCTGAGTGTCATCTTCTATAGCCGCCGTTAGTATAAACATAAACAAACGTTCGCCAAGCGTTCACTGGAGATCGCTTAGTATGCCTTTAATGGAAATAAAAATGTATGACTTGTTCTTGTCAAAAAACCCTCCATCACCTGTCATTACAAATGCATCTTTGCAAGTCCTATCTGGACACTTGAGTTAAAAATGCACAGGCCCACTGATTAATGTCATTGTTTAAGGTTTTTTCTAATTCTGTGACATAATGTCCTTAACTGTCAAACTATGAAAGCAACTGAAGGTAGTGTGTGAGCTTAGAAAACCAAGAAAAAGGAAAGAGGTTTTGTAATGATGCCTCTGGAGATCTGTCCGTGCTACCTGCTGCGCTGCAAACATGCCAGTCAAGCGCCAGGTGGTCAGTACCCTGCTACGCTGTCACATCTTTAAACACACATACATAGCTGCACAAAACCCCATACACAACCACGCATACTCAGCTAAACATACTTTCAATTGTAAAGAGTCCAAGACATAGAAGAAGGTCCAGACAATGTCCTTGTCCTCCAGACTCCTACATAGCTATGTTATAACAGAACCCACCTGTAATGAATTAACCATCTCATAAATAGAGATATTAAATGAATCTACTAAAACCTATACACTTTTTCCACACAATTGAGAGGGCTGATGTCTTTTTGCATTCCCTGTTTACTGGTCATGGCCAGTGGACGTGACACAACAGTACTGGCTTGCAGGCGGCTAGCTAGCTGACGAAAGACATGGATTTGATTGTACAGCTCAGACTTTATCAAAACGTACCTGGAAGTCCTATTCTTTTGCCCCAGTATACTTTCCCGTCTGCTTGTGTGCACTCACATCTTTCAGTTGACCTTGAATGCAATCACATCACCTCTTAAAATCCCCCTTGCGTTCAGTCTGAACAACTCTTACAAGAACTTAGGGAGAGTGTTCTCTGATTTGCTAATCATCCAGAAAAACTTAGGCACAGCTCTCGTGGTTGCAAATGATCAGTGAAGCACACAGTGTACACCTCGATTGGAATGCACACATGCAGACTCCTTGGCAATTGCTGTGCTAGAGGATGTGCGGACTGAATGAAGACATCTCTGTACTAGTGCTAAAAAAAATCAACATTATAGTGTGTCACTGCCCAATTACCCAACTGAATCTTGCAAATCGGGTAAGGAACTGTCCTTACATGGATTTTTAAGAGAAAACTGTGACATGCTAATAGCTTCTGAGTAGGCAATGGGAAGACAGCTGTGATTTCGATGGCCCACACCCACCGCCAGGCAGGCTCCAAAAGCTGTTCCAATTGGCTTCATACAATTAGAGAATAAAAAGAATAAGATCATTTGAAAATTAGAATCTAATTTTCAATTGTCTTCATAACAATTTTGCCATTAAATGTGTCATTACTTGTGATTGTTTCACAGTGCAAACCACTGAGGTCAATCATTGCACATCTTGCCCACTGTGGGCAACACTTAAGGAATACAAGTGAAACAAGTATTTATTTTAAATGTACCATTTACTTGCCGGGGTTGCCTGTGTTGTTCAGCATGTGGCTCTGATCGTGTTTAGAATTGGTAGCGTAGGCTCTCTCTGATTCAGTTCTTTATAGCCAGAAAGTTTTGTGCTTCGTGTAGTGCATTTCTGATTTCTCTTGCTATTTTGACAGCTGGCTATATGGACACACTTTCTCATCCCAGCACGATTGGTTGTTTATTATTTTATTGTATACAACCGAGAGAAGAGCTTATCTGTCAAAAAAGACTGCGTTGTCAAGGTCTCATTAAGTAGTACTTTTGAGGTTCTTACTCAAAGTACAAAATATTGTCCTCTGTAACAATGACAAAATCTTCCTCCTGAATAAGAAGGAATACAAGATATAAAAAACTAAATGATGGAAAGCAGTCCTGATCAGATTAGGAACAATGTATGTATTGCAATAGAGAATGGATTGCAAAATCTACAGAAAAACTGCTGCCTTTTTATCCTGTGGAGTGTGGTCTGGCACTGAAATTCCTGAATAAGAATGTCAATTTGGTTGTGCCAAAATAGTTAAATGCACACATTGCCACAGGTGTAGAACACTATGAACTGTCTGGTAATTTTATGTTTAAACACTGGTTCACCACATTTGTGTATAAGGTATTTTGCCCTATGGGGAAGATCGCTGTGCTCAAATACATTCAATAAATAATTACAGCATTTTGAATAATGCTGCTTTAGCCTTATTCTGCATTGTATGTTGGAATTGGGAATGCATGGGAAATACATTTTTCTAAAAGACAATTTGTGTGAGAAAATATTGCTGATGCTGATTTTCCAATTAATAGCCCAAATTGTTCATGAAACATAATCTGCTCTTTAATTTCATATCAGCATCTGTACTAGAGGCCATTGGATCTCTTTCTTTCCACTTTATTCTATTGTTGTTGGTCATGCTCATTTTACAGACAAGAGAGATAAAAGAGCACAAAAGATGTCCTGCACAACTAGTACAACTGGCAACTGCAGTAAGCCAGTTTCAGGCTGTGTGATGTAATGCTTGTAATCAAGCTCTTCAGATTTCAGAAGGTAAGGATAAGGAGGGAAACATGAAGAGAGAACAATTTTCAGCTGGGTCTGGGATGAGTATATGCATTTATTTAAAACATTTTCTTGAATTCATTAATCAGGGTAATGGCTATAACCTACATTTTAAATAGGGCGATTCATTCCATCATTTAGAGAAACAGAAAGAGCCATTTGTCCAATTCATGCCTGCAAATGACTGAGGTAAAAATAAACCAATCTATATTCTGGGCTGATTAATTCGTTTCACTAGCCCCACTTAAAAATATGCAGAATACCATTGCAAAAACGCTCTGATATATTTATAGTGTCAATTTGACAAAATGTCCTCGGGCAAAATGTAAGCACCTGGTCACTCATTGTCAATCAGCTGAATACAAGCAAGACAGCCAACACCTTGAAATATATTATATTTATGAACACATCAAGGGTATTACTTTTCTACCGTTTCTTCATATGGACTTTGATCCTCCAATATGTGCCTAATTATACCAGGGCCAATTTATTTTTAGATGCTCTGTCTACAGTATTGTCAAATTACACTTTATGGTGGAATTAAAGTCTGCGTTGTAGTATGCGCTTCCTTCACTGGATTCCCCAGAACTCCACCTTTGCTGCAGTACATCAAATTCCAATCAGGTGAGCATCTGCTTAGAATTCACTAAACAACACTTCGTATTTACGCTGGGAAAGAAATTAAAGCTTTCTAGGATATTGCTCATTTTCTCCGTCTGCTGTTAGGGATAAGAGCTATGATTTATTCATTTCTAACCATTTTGGGGCCTTGATGGTATTCAGGGACAGTTTTCCCTTTTAATCAATGTTGAGATAAGCAGGAGTTGCGTTTTGTAATTTATAGCACCATCCCTCAATGACTCTATCTCATGTCCTGAGTGAGTGTGTGTGTGTGTGTGTGTCTTAGTGTGAGTATTAGCACACGTATGTGCACAGTTGCATGCAGTTGCCTTTTTGAGACAGAGAGACAAATACATAATGTGACTACATATTTGCTTTTGTCCTTCATATCTTTCTGTGAATCTTCTGTATGTTGATTTGTTAACATGGGCATCAGCATGCGTGCCCAATGCATGTCCATTATTAGTTGTTATTATATCAGATGTTGGTTGAGTGACTGAACTTAATTTATAGACCCAACATTATGTAGATGAGATATTGTTATGCATGCCTGAGGTTGTGAAGTACTGGCTGATTAAACTAATTAAAAATAGCATACCGCCTGTGAGTATAGGACCAACACTAAAACACACACACACACACAAGCAGATTGACGAGTAAAAATAAATCGAGATGGTACCCGACTACTGTATATGACATTTTCCTTTCATCATTTAACAGTTTTGGCGACTTATTAAAGATATAACTTTTTGCTTCAGTGTGGAGTTTTATTTTGACATTCCCATTAAATCCTTTAAGTGTGTGTCTAAGAGTGCAATGTGCAAATCTTTCCCCACCCACCGACCCACCACTTGTATTAAATGTGGATCTCAATGGCAGGTGCTCCTATACTTCCCCCCGGCCTGCCTCCACTTGGCCCTGAATGCAATATCACACTTGAGATAATACTTATAAAGACGGAAGATTTTAAAGTCTCCAGATTCATCCCATCCTTTTATTTTTTATTTTTTACATTTGTGAAGGATGACTTGTGTTGAGATTCACACTGAGTGTAAAAAGGGATGGAAATTCGATAGCCTGGGATTATGAATAGAAAGTAACCTGGGTGAATATCCTTGCAATAGGCTCGGGTGTGTGTGTGTGTGTGCGCACATATATGTGTGTTTTAAAGGCAGAAGCATATGTTAATCTTGTCCATCTTTGGACTGACATATGTTCAGTAGCCTCCTGCTGTATTTTCAATGAGTACCAACGGAAGAATGTTATTCTCCAAACCATGCAATGAAGGCAAATGTCACCTACCCACAATTTATTTTTATTCCACAAAAAAAAGAAGATGTGTGTCTCCAGCTTTCTTCCCTTTACATTTAAATTGAAGGAAACATGAAAAAGGACTTCTCCATCACAGGCACCATGACATGGAGGATAATTAGACTGATATTCTTTGATCAAACAAAGCTCTGCTGATGCAACACATACACACAAGGGCATGCATGTTAATTAAAATGCGAGGCTACAGAACAAATTAAAATCGGCAAATGGAATGTGATAAAACCACAAGGCCAGCGTTTGCTGATGGTTGTCAACAGTTTACATACATTATGAACATGTATGCTTTGGGTGTGTTTGATTTTTACTTCAAGAAAACGGTCCAAGTCAAAAGACGATGAAAGGTTATTTCAGTCACTACAAGATTCAGGGTTGGGTTGCATACTTGGGTTGGATACGTTTCCCTGTTGTTTGTTGACAAGAAGCATCTCTGTACACTTTAGTTTTTATTCAAATGATTTTAGCTAACGCATTTTAATTGCTTGTGAATATTTAGTGGGATCACCTTCAAATTTCCCAACACTGCAAAGTTGCGCATTGCCCCTTTTGGTAATCAATCATGCATGAGATTAGAAAATTTAGATTGCTATCGGAAACTGACAGAGTAAAACGCACGTGGGGACAACCAGGACTATTCAGGACTGTCTAGTGACTAAGAATCTGTAATTGGGTAGCGATAATCCAGCCTGGGCTGAATTCAATTGGAACACAATGCCCTCTGCCTTGGCATCATTACAAACGTTTCACACTGAATAATAAAGCAGAGTGCAATGCTAATTCCGGATGAGTGTCAGACGAAACAATACTCATCCTAAGAGAACATTTCTATGTTACCATTCATTTTGAAACAAGAGTTCTCAGGTACAATGAGAGGGGCTAAATAGTCTGAGATCAGAGAGACGACGCCAGATTGCACTCAAACATTTCGTAACTGATTCTTTGTTAGCACTTAATAAGGGGACATATTTAGTTTCTAGGAAATTACAAGTACCTTCTTCTTACTGTAACATTGTGCATGTAAATCCCCATACAGACCATGCTCCTCTTATAGTCATGCAGCACAGCAGGGCTCAACTTTGCATAATTGTTGCAATCACAGACATGGCATCCACACTTTTTCAAATTAAAGCCTGATCAGTGCTACCACGTAATAGCCTGTGCTGGCAGATTGTGTTTGGTTCCCTCTTTGATCAGAGGAATCAAGACTGGATGATGAGCCATAGAACCTGAGACCCGAGCTGATATGGTGGTGTAGCAGTGTTGACCTGTGTGTGTGTGTGTGTGTGTGTGTGTGTGTGTGTGTGTGTGTGTGTGTGTGTGTGTGTGTGTGTGTGTGTGTGTGTGTGTGTGTGTGTGTGTGTGTGCGTGTGATTGTGTGTGTGTGTGTGTGTGTGCGTGCGTGTGTGTGTGTGTGTGTGTGTGTGTGTGTGTGTGTGTGTGTCAAGCCCCAACCTCAGCGATTTTTACCAGCATCCAATAAGGAAGTGACCACAACTGTAGTAACCCGGAAGTGCCACTGGGGGGTGGTACCAAGACTGAGCAGTTTTTCTTTGACTCACTTGTTAGACAGGCCGTTTTCAAAGTCTTATTAAAGCTATTTACAGCCTGGTCCACAAACCATTTTAGTCTGTATGTTTAGGTCATATCTCCATGACAACACTGAGGGGGTGAATTTTTTTGGACCACGCTAGTTTTTATTTTATCGGAGGTTAAAATGTATTGGTGCGATCTCTTGAGTGACAGCTCTCCGCCCGTTGTCCCTCACTTTGCCTCGGAGGTATACGTCAGCTATCTCCCTCCCCCAGACGTGAGGCGGAGTAAAAATCTCACAAAATGGCGACGCGCACAAACCAGGATTATTGGATGCCGTGTGAATAACTGAGGTCAGCCCGGATGCTACATCCATATTATTTACTATCTATGGTGTGTGTGTGCGTGTGTGAGTAAGAGACTACATAAGTGCATATATAGTGCATATAGAGGCTGAAGTCTTGTGTCTAAATCTTGTATTTTACTTGTAGGTTAGCGTGTCATGTTGTGTTTCTGACTATTCCACATTACATCTTTGAGACATGTCAATGATGAGAAAGTTTTGAATTTTAGTGAATTCAATATAATTACATTTTCAAAAATGTGTTTTTCCCAAACATTGCTCCAATAATTAGCTGCCTTTTCAGTTCCTCCAAATTGACATTTAGAAAAGGGTGATACGTCATGTTCACAAGGGCACGTGCTGCAGCATTAACACACTCAAGAACCAGCCACATCACCTATTAAAGAGAAAGAAAGATCTCCAAACCATAACCCAATCACACTCAAATTCTGCAACATCTCCGTTCTCCTTTTGTTCCATTAAAAGGTTTTGTCAACAAGCATACATTGGCATAGCCAAAAAAGGGGGAATTTGCAGCCAAGATGAGGTAGGGTAAGAACGTTCTGAAAGCTGATTATAAACCTTAAACTCTGAGCAAAATAGGTTTAATATCCTGCACTCGGAAGCATTGGGTTGTGTATTCACCAATCTCTGCCCTGCTTGTTCTGTTGAATGTGCTGTCATCAGAATCCACAAGCTATGGCTGAGCAGAGCCTATAAGGATGATCTTCAGCAGTCCCAGTTTCCTTTTGGTTGGAAGTAATACATGGAAATTATTATTGCAGTGTTTACTTGTACAAATTTGGTAAAACTCTCTTTCGATCCCCTATCAATTTACACCAAGCCTATTTAACTCAAGCTACCTCAAGCATGGCTGGGAAAGTATCACACAATGTATTCCATATCGCACAAAAAGACAGCTGGGATCTGCTGCGCGTACACATACACACACACACATGCCTGCACACACACACACACACACACACACACACACACACACACACACACACACACACACACACACACACACACACACAATGTCAGCACACTTACTGTAACATAACAAGGTTTTGCTGGTGTTTTAATTTTACAGAAACATATTACCATGTGTAACAGTTAAACCCTGGCCTGAACCTTAATCCCTATACTTTATCATTCAGGTAAATCTAATTAGAATTCTTACCATTACCCTTAAGATGTCTGGAAAACAATCTGTGCAAGTAATTACTCTTTGGGGTTCCATGTTTTTCCTATTTCACCTTATCTGGTTCATTACCGCAAACCAGGTCTTTATGTGCAAGTTGTGTGTTTATAAATTACAGACATAATATATCTGGTTTGCCTAGATATGCTCTAGAACGTAGAGGGTTATGGAAGTTAGAGTTAACATATTTAAAACGTTTTCCTAACAAATATAGAAATAAAAATATGTTAAGAGATCCATCTGAAAAAGAACAATAAATCAATTGAATAAGTCTATTTATGATTCCAACTATGATTTCCCCCCAAACTGTGGTTTGGGGGGAAATTAATGCCATGAGTGCTGAATGTTCTTAAGTGCCAAGTGCTATAGTCGGAATTCCACAAAAGTGGTCTTTACTTTGGTATCTTATCATGTTCCCTCCTCATACTTTTGTTTTGTAACACATGTCATACAAATGTAGCAGTGCTTAATCATTCGCTTAATGGTTGCCAATTTCATAATTGCTTTTTCACTTCAGTCAAAAGTACACTACTGTTAAGTCAAACCACGGCATTGTATGTCTGCATTTTAGAGACTGTCAAACTGAATTTTTTTTGGCAGATGGCATGATCTGTGGCTGGCTCACCATTAGAGACCTGAAAGATTCTGCCTATTGCTTTATTAATGTCATCACTAACTTCAATTAGTGGGTATCAGCATCATCTGTAAACTGCTTAGTTCAATAAAACCTCAGCTGGACCACAAAATTGTTACTCAACAGTCTGATTGATATGAAAGAGTTTAGGCACTGGTGCCTGGGATAACTATTGAGTTGAACGTTAAAATGGAATCATATGGTGTTGACTTGTGCTCTCTCAACCTTATGATATATTTTTAATCTTTGAGATATTTGAAGATGATTGTAGAGTTGATGCAATTGAACGATTTAATTTGCAGTACCAAGGCTGGCAACTTTGTGGAAGCAAAAAATACATATTTGTACAAATGTAATTCAATGGTTTTTCATGGCAGAACTAGGTTTTGTCTGAAAAGAGGAACCAAGCGAACCACAAGGAGCTATTACAAGTGTATCATTATGTGTGGTAACATCTTTAACTGTATGTGTATGTATGGATTGTAAGTGGTGTTAGTTACTATAATACAACAGTTGTGTATTCTGATTAATGTTTATGCCATGGGTCCTTTAAAGCTGGGGTGGAGGATTTGGGGAGAAAATGGCAGTTGGGATAGAGATTCGAAACCAAATACTTCAACCGCTCCACTTGTTCTCTTTGGTCCCTCCCTTATTGTCCCTCCCTGACACGCTCTACACCAACAAAGTCGTGCCAAAGTGAATGCACAGTCCCAACAGCCAATAAGAACAGAGAATCGGAGCCTTGCTCTGATTGGTCAAAGTGTACAGCTCATGTTAACTTTGACCAATCAGAAATCACATACCCCAGCTTTAAGTGAATTCATCCTCATAAACAACAGGTTGTAAGAATAATATTAGGACAGTGTGTATGTGTGTGTGATCAGTGTGTTGGCATTGCATACGGTATGCATTATAGTAACACCACTAAGAGAATGCAAAAGTTATAAATCGGGGGTTCAAGTTTGCCATCCCTTAAAAAAAGTTATGTCATCCAGAATACACTCTATTGGCATGTTATCATGTTTCTAATTTGTTTTATCAATGTCTTGTGTCTATGTACAATGCTCATTGTCAGAAGACGGTGTTCACTGTCAAAAGCACAGTGCAGGCACAGCTGGTGTTAAAGTCTGAGCATTACAGATCCTTATTCAGCCACTGCCTTCCTGCCACATGCCTGTGCTATTTCAATCATAATAACTGTAAAGCTTTATGAGGCACAGTGAGCATGTGTGTGTGTGTGTGTGTGTGTGTGTGTGTGTGTGTGTGTGTGTGTGCGTGCGTGCGTGTGTGTGTGTGTGCGTGCATGTGTGTGTGTGTGTGCACATGTTTGCTCCCAGATGACCACTAAACAAAACAGAGAGCTGCAAAAGTCAAAAGATTTACGGCTGAGGCATGGGCTTTGAGGAGACATGAGTCACACAGGAACATTAAATATTGCAGTATCTCTTCTATGCGCGTGCCTCTGTCTGGGTTTGTCTGACTTTGTGCATGTGGATGCATGCCTACCCAATCATGTCCCCACAAGTGCATCAGAGAGTGTTTGTACACATGCACATGTATCCGTTTAATACGTGTTGATGTACGTGGATATCTCTTAATAGAGGAATATCATCCTCTCTTGCTTCCTTTTCTGTTAATGGGATTTGGGCTTGTTCACAGCCTCTTGACCACAGAACCACAGTGTTGTGCTGATCTGATTCCCTCACCAATACAGTGGGGCTTAAGCGCATGGCGAAGAGGGGATGAGAAGGACTAAAAGAGGTGAAGATACTGAAGAGACGGGTAACAGAGGAGGGAAACTTGATTTAGGAGGGGTGGGGACAGGTCCTAGCTAAGAGCCATTGGGTGAGATGGTGCAAGAGGGTAAGAATAGGTGAGGGGAGATGAATGGGTGTCATATGGAGGGAATAGGTGTATATTGATAATAAACGACGTGAAGAAAATATGAATAAGTGAGTGGGCTGTAGGCATGTGAGGAAAGATCAAAGCTTCCTACAAAGGACAACACTGATGTATGAATGCACCGTTATATTATTAGAACCTCTTCATCACCCTCCTCTGTCTCTGTCTCTTGTCATTTGTCTCAATACTCATTTTAGACCATTCTCTCCCATTCCTTTCTCTTCTCTCCTTTCCAGCTTACTCATCAGTTTTCTATCAGGCTGTTTCCATCAGTCTTACAGTATTCTGCAGAGCAGTGTAATATGGATGCCTTTATCTGGGTTCCAGTAACTGCCCGTCCACCGATAACAGTAATCAATTACATCAGTGTTCATTCATGGTGCCTTTCAGCACTGAAGCAGACATTACTTTATAAAACACACTAATCCAATATCAGGACTTTTTTGGTATCCAGTTCAAACCTCTCTACCAACTCATTATTCCCTTGAGGCCAGGACACACCGGCCCGATAATCGCAGTCAGAGAGTCTGGAGGGGGCGGGGACACGAATCTGTTTGGTGTGTGCCGTGACGTCGGTCGTCGTAGATGTCGTCGGGCTTCTTTTGACTTCTTTTGGCGGCGGGCAGTCTTTCAGTTGGAGCAATTTGATTGGTGGAGGGCAAGCGAATCAGTGAAGCCCGGAAGTGAGGCGGGTAGCACAAACAGCTAACAACAGCTAGCCATTATTTTAATGTGTTTGTTTGTTTCGTTCAGCGAGTACTCACATGCATCAACCCTTCTTGACTGCTCGACACCATGCTCGACACTCTCTGCTAAAAATTGTGCTCTTTATGGTCCATAAATATGAATACGTATTTCTATCTATGTTTATGGTCTAGAGAGCTTTCCCATCATTTCCGGCTTCCGTCTTTTTTTGGGTCACAATACAGATTAGCGCTGCCTGCTGTAATGGAGACATTACGGCCCGCGCAAGCGCAGAGCGTACGGAAAGTCAGCAGTCGGCTCGATGTGTTCTTGGCACTTTTTTGGCCGCAACGGGCAGACTGGAGCTGCTTGAATCGGCAGACTCCATTTTCGGGTAGTCGGACCGGTGTGTCCTGGCCTTTAGAATCTAATGTATTTGTGTGTTTCGGCCATCCTGGGCTATGATGAACTTATATTTTCGATCACAGTCTCAAAAACTCGAAAAGAGCATCACGTAAAATGTGAACTTTGTGACTCTCTCCTCTGTTGTATATACTGTTATTAGAATCAGGTCGTGGAAAGCATTTCCTATGTAACCTTCTTTGGGGTTGTTTTTTTCAATGGTAGTTGCTTTTTCTGGAGTGGCACTTATACAAAAGCTTGGATGACAAGTCAGGACGGTTTATTTAGCTAGTATTAGTATTGTTGAGCAAAAATGTTTGGTAAATAGTCTCTTTGTGTGTTCATAATTGTATTCCCTTGTTATGGTATAATGGTTTATAATGGTATGCCCTTTGTGGGCTGGGCATAGGGGAGAACGGGGTAAGTAGGCACACTTTTTACTCACTTTTTTCACCGAAACATCTTTCAACAGTCATTTCTACATTAAATTGAAGCTTAAGGTGTTGGCTTGAAATATGTACCCCTCACTTTTTCTATCTTATTGTAATACAGAAGAAATTAATCATCAAAGACACCCTTACACATTGTGACAACCAACCCCATCAAGGGGTCGGTTGTCAAACACTATGGGGTTGTTTGTCATAATGTTACCTTAATGGGAATAATCTTAAAAAGAAGGCAATAAAGTAGAACTAAATTTGAAAGTTTAATTGCATTGTCAAGTTGAAAAATAGGCCTACATAACTTACTGTAGCCTTGGCAGCTGGTCTAGTTTGGGATGCACTGGGTTGTTTTGATTTTGTTGCCCTTTTTGCTAGCTGCCTTTTCCTGCTCTATTCTTTCCTTCTCTGGGGTGTCAGTGAGGATACAGCTTGACAATTTATTTCGTTATTGGGTTCCTTTTCTGGCTGCAGCCTTGAGATAACATGTGACAACCAACCCCCCAAAAAATGTGACGACCATCCCCAACTTGAATTTCTTGCTAGCATCAAGGCCAACAACCATCTGACAGCTAATTAGCTTGCTAACCACAATCTAAAATATAGTTTACCCTTCACACTTTGTATGGGTAACAAGTGTTTTGTTTTAAACTCATTGTGTAAAAGCCTAGAAGAAAAATACTGAGGAGCTAAATATTTTCAATTTGACATGAAAAACACAAACAGTCGTCTCACCTCAAATTCAGCAGTCTAACTCCAATGAAGACTATGTAGGTGACCTCTGATCCCAATTCTGGATATTTACATACCAAAATTTCATAGACAGCGCCTTCTGGTTCCGAGATATAACGATTGTGACAACCAACCCGTGTGACAAATTACCCCGTTCTCCCCTACTATTTATGCATGCCACAATAATATAATTAAATCAATCAATCAAATCAATCAATATAGTGTTGGCTACAATATAAGTATTAAGGGAAAATAGTGGCTGAACAAGAGAAAAAACAGGATTTGGTGTGTTGGTTGGTTGGTGGCAGTAGCAGCTGCAAGTGCAGTACTGGTGGTTTGGGAAGTGTAAAGTGCACACAAAAGCGTTCCAATAAGTGCTAACATCTTTTTGTGGCTTGCTGCTATTAAGAGTGGCTATAGAGGTAAAGACCCTTATCATGCCCTAGCACACACCTCTTAGTGAGCTGTAGAAAAGTAATGAGATCCTTTGCCAGTGAAGAGCTTGAAAAGAGAAATATGAATAAAAGTATGCAATAATGTCAGATGGCATTAAAAGTATTTATCAATTTTTTACCGGAACACGTTAAAGAAACCAATCACCAATCATTGGTGGGGCTTTTAGATCCTATATAAGATTTAATTTGTATTTAATTTTACACAAAAAAGGCTACAATGGGTAGCCTATGCTCTCAATGTTCGACTCTCATACCAGCAAGCAAGACAATATAAAGCCGTCCCCTGAACTCTCTTCCATCCACAGGTACTCAAGCTGCTTCAACTATACTAGTATATTAATAGGCCACATATTGTTTCGCAATTACTGTTTGGCATGCAGAGGCAAATTAGCATAACAAGCCTTTTTTTTGTAGAGCGAGATGCTAGATTTAGAATCAGAAGCATTCCAGCTACTCTCCCCCAGAGAGGAGTAAAGGTACAGCAACCTCTAATTTCATGCTGATTCGTAATGACCCGTGGCTGGCTTTCCCTTTGCCTGCTGGGTGACATATTGCAAACCTTACTAATAACCACACTCCAAAGGAAAGCTAATTAATGAGCAATGATATACACGTGCAGGTTTTGGTTTGTTAATAAAGCTCCCGTGTTACATAAGACTGGAAAACACATGGTAAGAAGTATCCAAAATGACCCAGACCAATAAGCATGTCACTTAATATCATGACTAATAAAATCCAAAGTATAAATTGTGTATTTTCATGTAAGCTCTGAATAGTATTTTGTGGTAAGAGTTTTGAGGGCCATTGATCTGTTCCAAAGTTTTTCTAGTGTGCACTGCAGGAAAGCTACCAGGAATGTATTTGTAATTGTTGTGCTGTGTTAAAGAAGCAGCTGGGTCCTTACTAAACACATTTTGGTGTCATTTCCCCCCTCTGTGCTTGTGAGTGTGTTAATAGTACAGGTAGGGCCTGTAAAGTCAGTCAGCCTGATGATGACCAAAAAAGTTTGTCAGCAAACATGGACACCGTTCAAGCGCATCATCATTTGGACCTCTGTCATAAAGCCAAGGTTTATTGTATGTTTTGGTCTAGAGATGCTCACCGACACCTCAGTCTTAAAAAAAATATAAAAGTGATTTGATGAGACTGTAAAGTTGAAGGATCCAGCAAGGAGATTAGTTGTATACCAAAAGGTTAAAACATTAAAACCTGTTTACTGAAGTCTTGTGCCAAAATGTTTGTGGATTTTTACTGATTCTTGTGCAATACGTGCAAAAGTTCAGAAGTTTAACAAAATAAAAAAATTGCTTCTGGCATGAGTGGCAGAAATGCTTGAGTATGTTTTGCAACAACCATCTAAAACTATCCTCTAATCCTTCCCCTCTAAAACTGCTCAGTGTCCAGTCAAAACCTCAAACTATTTAAAAAATGTACATTTACCAACAACTGAGAGAAACATATTGTTTTTTTTGGCTTGAACCACATGCATCGTTTCATTTATTTTCCCAGTGGTTATTGTGTTGTTCTCAGATGTGGCATGAGCCAGCCTGTGCCGTTACAGCCACAGATTACACAGAACAGAACACTTCCTGTCACACTGGGCCATTCTGATACATGTACATACATATAACAAGACATTTTTCTCCTAATAGTGAGTCAATCATGTATGGATGAAAGAGCTTATTGCTCCAATGTACTTTATATAAAACCATTCTTTCAATAGTTCTAATGTAATTCAAGGCTCAAAGTGTTCATACACAAACTTTGATAATTAACTGCTAAAATATTTTGCCCGGGGCATTCGTGGTCAGGGCCGCCCATAAGGGGTAGAAAGTGGGAAAGCTTTCTAGGGCCCATTATTTATTTTTTTGTTGCAGATTACCTAATTTAGCCAACTTTTATTATGAACGCTATATTTGCAAGAGAACTTTCTAAAAAAAGAAAACATTTTATTCATTGTTACTTGGGTGAAATATATCACATTTTATATTGAAAAACTAAAAGTATCATAAGTCGTTTTTTCCCCCTCAAAACTGTTGCATGCATTGATGATGAGCAAGCTAACCTAGCAAGCTCAGTGATGCCAGGACCTGGACATAAATCAGGTTACCAGAAAATAAAGGAAAAAAAGGGAACTTTCAAGGGCTTTAGACCCCCGGAAAATTCCTTAATATCAGTATTTCTGCTAGCAGAAGTGTATTTTCAATTCAGAGATACTGTGATATTTCATCAAGTTTTGAAGTGTCTTTGAAATTATTCTGTATATTTTATCTATTATTTTCTAAGAAAATTAGAAAATTACATATTTAGCCTTTAAATGAAGGTGGCAGATGGTTGTTATACTGATGAGGTAAACTTCTGGTAGCAGTGCTATCATGGTAAACCCCCCCTACAGCATTGGTGTGTCTAAAAGCTTACATTACAGGAAATGTTACAGTAAATGTGCCAAAAAGCAGGTGCAGAGATCTTGCAAGAGCAGAACATTTCCGTTCAATTTTTCCAGTCATTTGTCTGGGCAGGCCTGCTCGTGGTGTAGAGGTTAGAGGGAGGTTAATTTCCTATTAATACATACACTCACTTTGTATTTTCTCTTTTATGGAACTGCATTGTGATTTTTGATCATATATTGAAATACATTGAGTATGTGAGTGCAAATGCATGTGTGAGCATTTGCAACAATTTTAGCACTATTGATTGACTGCACACATTTTGGTACAGAAGTTAGCAGTAGTTGGCACTTTACTGTGGAACAGTGTTTCAGCTCACCTAGGCTTGCATGGTCTTGGATTTAGTGATGACATGCTTACACAAACTGAGATGGCAGGCCCCCTAAATTGTATTGAAGTATGCAGCATTATCAGATTATCTTTATAGAAAAGAAAAACTCAACATAACTATGGTAGTTATGTCAAAATAACTACCAACATTTTTTTTCTGAATTTATGTCCCACTACATCCCTGGCTAAACCCCATAGTCATGTTTATGATCAGAACAGAAAAACAATGCAAGCGGCAGTGTGTGGCTTTGTTTTGCCGTAAAAATGTCACATTATCACCATCATAAAATATTCAACTGAGAGAATCAATGACTTCAACCTTCTGTAAGCACTTAGCAGCAGGTAGGGAAAAGCAACAGAGGATGAACTGCTGCATGTAAATACCATATGTGTTTGTGCTCATGAATTTAATAAAAAAAGAACAGTGAATCGCCAATCAGATAATGTTGTGTTCTGGTAAGACTGCATTCTTATACAACAACAAAAACACACAGCTTCTAGTAGTAACTCACCCTTTAGCCTTCTGCAGTGTTGATGGAGTTCACATTAAATGCAGACTCCTTTATGTGTTTTGTATTTATTTCTACCATTTGTAGTGATAAAGAAAATGGTGGTTCAATACAGAAAATGTCATGGCATGTTTATTGACACTCAATCCAACTTTCACTAACCTTAACCAAAAAGCCTGGTTCCCTAATCCTAAAAACAGATGGGCCTTAAGCAGTATTACTTAGTATCTGTTCAAAGACATTACACATACATCAACATTAGCAATGTATGACATATATTGAATATAGCTCCATGAATAGTGGCAACTAGGACATGATTAATAGGCAAAGCGTATGGCTTTAGTTGGACATTTTTAATGATGTTGGTCCTCACACAGTTGTTCCACCTATTTACAAAGCAAAGAGGCCAAAGCGACACACAAAATGCTGCTTATACTGTATTAGCTTACAGTATTTATTTAAATAAGTAAAAGATAAGGATAGATTTGCAGCAGAAAATTGACATGGACATTTAAGAATAAGTGTATACAGTCGCCTGCAGTGAGCTGAAAGTTCTTGAAAATAAAGTTATGTATTTTTATTATCATCAGATCTATAAATGATCCAAGGGGCAGCCCCAGGCAAGTGCTTGCCATGTTTAAACATTGGCAAGAACTGTCACAACGCCCCTGAAGCATTCCCAAAAGTTCAAAGCTTTTGGCTCTTTATTTTGCCATAAATGCAGCTCAGGAATTTGTCTTTTCAGCACACTGTTCTTTGTGTTTAAGTTCTTTAAAAACACTGCCTCTGGGGATCTAGCGGAGCAAGGGTATTGCACAAACACTGACCTAAGATCCAAACGTTGTTATACAATGAGGTGTGGCACAGCTGAATGGAGGCAGTCATGGTCGGGCCTCGACAAGTGAATACCGTTTGATGACAGATGATCAGAGTTAAATGTTAATGATCAGAAAGAAAGGGTTGTGAAGATAACACAGTTCTTCCTAGGGTATGTCAGTTCCGTACAAATCCTTAGAAATTAGCCAGTATAGTGGGACTAAATGTGTTCAAGATTTGTTTACAAGTATAATTTATATATTTTCTGATTACCTAAAGTGTCTACGAGGACCTCTCTGTTTTTTTTATTCTAGCGGCCCCTTTGGACAATAACGGTAGCGCTTTTACGACCCCAGCTGTTGTACCGGGGTGAGCGTACCTGGACAGAGGCACTAAGAAAAACTATATTAAAATAGCATTTGTTGCACTGTTGGTACATGCAATTCATGATCATCAGAGGAAAAATCTGAGTGTTTCAGAAATATTTAAAAGTGCCTCGTAGGACCTTTGAATGAGATGATCTACTCTGCAGAGACAGGGTTGTGAATGGCAAATAGCCACCATATTGATTGTCCTTGTACTTAAAGGCCTACTTCACCGGTTTGAATATGAAGGTGTATTGAATTCTGAGATCCTATGTAGTATAAATGTGCGAAAAAAATTAAAATCGGTTCATCCTAGCCTGAGAAAAAGCAGAAAGAGTGTTTTTTTAACCCTATATTTCTCTTTCTCGTGACATCACAGAAAGAGAAATATAGGGTTAAAAAAAAACTTACTTTGTAAATATTACTGTGATGTCTTTTACTGTGACATCACAGTAATATTTACAAAGTAAGTTTGTGTTATTGGAAACCCCAAACATTGCACGGAGAGCATTTAGTTCTACATGTATCCCCATTATTTCTGATAGGGTATTCAAAATCTCTGGCCTGTAGTTACATTGGAATGGGCAGAGCCAGAACATCTTCAGTGATCCAAATGCGGTGTAAAACCTTAAATTGGATAGTCCACGCCTTAAACAAATAGAAGATTTGTGTACACACCCTAAAACCTCTCCCCAAAATTCCTCTGGTATTATCTCCCCTAAATCCTCTTCCCAAAGATTCTTTATAGAGTTTAATGTCTCTGCATGTGAAATAATGTGGCTGTATATGAAATATTTGAGGCCTTCAGTATTGGGATTGGTGACAAGAGGTGCCTCTCCTTTTCATAATAAACCATTCTGTTAAAGGATCTCTTTTTCAATTTTGATTTTTTTTCAGGTATAAACAAACCCAAATATTCCACGTATATAAATTTGCTTTGTATTTGTTTGACTCGACATCATTGCAAATGAGGGTCACCCCTCAATTGAGCTCTCGAGTATAAATAAAGGTAAATGAAATTAAAAATGAAATGAGATCAAATCAGATCAGTTCCCAATCTTTTGCCCGATCAGTGCACAATCTTTTCTAAAGAAGTCATTGCCCCATCTTTTGTTTGAGAGGTGGCAATACTAATTGGCCTACTTATCTCCCAAAGCTGAAATTGCATCACAGTTCTATCTGTATTGGAACAATTTCAATTATTTATTTCCTTTGGAAGGAGAATACTTTTTAAATCATACTAAAGGTATGATCTATAAAGTAAGTCTCTAGGAAAAGGTCGAGCACTGCCTAGCTAACTTTGGAAAAATGCCTGTAATTTAGGTTAGCCATTACTCTGTCTCTTCTTCCTGCACTCTCTCTCTCTCTCTCTCTCTCTCTCTCTCTCTCTTACATACACACACACGAGAGCTGTGGCTGTGGATATTTTTCTTTTTGGCTGAGGGATCAGAAGGATGCAGAGCTGTGAATGCCTCAGACCCAGCTCTCCTCTGGTGAACGCTCTGGCTCATGCTGTGTTGGGAATTAATGGCTGCTCCGTGGCCCATCAACAGCGCAGAACACGTGGGGAGAAAACCTAAGAGGTGGACCGTGTGTGAGGGGGGAGAGGCGAATAGGAAAGTAAGAAAAACACAGATAAACTTTGGACCTTAGGTTGAATTCAATGGTCATACACAACAATGTGGCAGGAGGAGTGGAGGTGAAGGACACTACTAAAAGGCAGCTAGAGAGCTATAGGGATAAAGAGAAAAATGAACAATAGGTTGGTGCTGAGTCATATTGCTGATATTACTGGAAGAGGTAATTTCATTTTTGCCTCCCACCAGAGACCAGAGAGAATAGACTGGGGTTGAACACTTCATGCGTTCTCCTCTCACCTTCTCACATTTCAGTTGAGACACACACTCTCATTCAGTTCAGCTTTGTCGCACTTTTACACTCACCTACAGTGGCCTACATGTCAACGCATGTATCCAGAGCTTTCAAGAGAACACAGGGAATGTAGATAAAGGGAAATAAAGAGTCACTGAAATAGGTCTTGGGGGAAGGGATGGGGTGGGAACAAGAATTGTAAGAGAAAACTTGCTTCTTCATATATGCAGCCTTTGATAACAAAACACATCTCCAAGGGCTTTTAACCTATACATAATTATTAAATAATAATTACAGTATGTGCACAATTAAAAAATACCCATCAAACATCAATTTAATTGCTATCTACTGGCATATATTAAATAAGGTCATCACTGTGATATCCTGTGTTTTGCCCAAAGCCCCCATCAAGCCACTTATCTACCCACACCCACTGTAGCAACTTCCCATCCCCCTAAGTCAAGGCACCACACGTTTATTTGTACAGCACCTTTCAACAACAACAGCCAATGTCATGTGCTTTACATAGCACATCCAAAGCATTAAGAAAAAGGAAAACAATTCAACAATATGAAAAGACAAAATAGAAGAACACATTTAAATAAGATGTACATAAATAAGAGTCTCTATATATACAGTAGATCAGGTTTAGTCAGCGGGGGGTCATGAAGCCAAATTTTGTACACTGCAAAATCTATTAGATCCAACTATAAGGTGTAAAGGGAACGGCTCCGGAAAGTTAGCTTTACAAAAAAGCTACCTGAATCATATTTATTTCAAAGGTTAATTGAACGCCTACACTTACATTGACTTTGCAGTCCAACATCTCTGGGAATAATATTGGGTGATTCTGCAGTAGATGATTTACTGTATTTCTTCTACCAATGATCAGTATACATCTTGAGCTATTTTTTTTTGACATGTATTTATGTTCCTTCCCTCTTCCCCATTCTTCGTGGCTCAAATTCCCAATTTAATATAGTAAGCTGATGGCACAGTGACTGAAATAAAGTGCTGACAATGTGTTGAGTCTCAGCAGGCAGGACAGTGCCCCTCAGTTACCCTGCCTGAGCATTTTCTTCTTATATCAGTGTAGTGACATTTCTTCTAGTTTTGTTGGTTCCAATAAACATCACTGGTGACTGACTGCAGACTAGATTCTGACAAGATTTAATCCAAAAAATATAATGTCCAGAGGTATTGTTGAGTTGGCAAAAAAGTATAGGTTTTATTTTGTACAAAAATCAAAGAAAACTAACAAACAAAAGAGCAGGATGTGGACTAAGACATTCTTCTTATTTCTTTCTTTCTTTCTTTCTTTCTTTCTTTCTTTCTTTCTTTCTTTCTTTCTTTCTTTCTTTCTTTCTTTCTTTCTTTCTTTCTTTCTTTCTTTCTTTCTTTCTTTCTTTCTTTCTTTCTTTCTTTCTTTCTTTCTTGTAGAAAACTTTTTGCTGGTCTAATCAGCCACACCTGGCATCTGCCCATCTGGCTTATATAGGCCTACCTATAGGCACTCAAGACCTGTAGAGGTCGCCAAAAAACAAATATTGCACACAAGATATGAATAAACAGAATATGGCTCCTACACACCGGCCCCTAATTGTATAGGTGTGTAACAATTACAATTATATAAATCAAAATAAGAAGGAGCTACTATATGTGTGCTGAAATACATCTAAAATAATACATTAATTCAAGTTCATTTCAATCTTCTGTCTCCAACAGCAGGCAGATCTTGGTTATAGGTCGCTCAAGAACACTTGTCCTCGTCTGTAGTTTGACAGAGCGAACAAAACCATTTGAGTCAGCAATGGTTTCCTTTATCCTGGCAAGCAACCAAGAGCCACGGGGTGCTGTTGAATCCACTATTATCACCACATCTCCAACTTCAAAGTTCCTTCTTACTGTACACCACTTTGTCTTTCCTGCAGTAAGGGCAGGTACTCTTTCGTCCAGCGCTTCCAAAACAGTTCTGCTATGTACTGGATCTGCTTCCAGCGACGTCGAGCATAGAGGTCTGATTTTTGAAAGAGTCCTGGGGGCAAAGCAGGCTTGGTGTTCAGGAGGAGAATGTGATTAGGTGTCAGGGCTTCAAGATCGTGTCGATCAGCTGATACAGTTGTTATAGGCCGACTGTTAAGAATTGCCTCCACTTCGCAGAACACAGTACAAAGGCCTTCATCATCGAGAGTTTGTTGATGCAAAACTGAACAGAGTATGGATCTCACCATTCTGATAAGTCGCTCCCACACTCCACCGTGATGAGAGGCAGCGGGGGGGTTGAAACTCCACTTCACTCCATGCTGTAGTAGGGAATCTTGGACTTGGTGTTGATTCAGTGTTAAAAGAGCTTTCTTTAACTCTCTTTCCGCTCCAACCAGATTGGTTCCATTATCCGATCTTAGATGTTCCACTTTTCCTCTTCTGCAGATAAATCTCCGTATTGCATTTAAACAGGAGTCTGTATCAAGTGAGTGAGCGACCTCCAAATGCACTGCTCTGCTTGACATGCAGGTGAATATGACGCCGTATCTTTTAACGAGGCTCCTTGCTTTCTTTACCTCGATGGGCCCAAAATAATCAAGCCCAACATTTGTAAATGGAGGGTTATCTGGTATTAGCCTTTCAACAGGTAAACCTGCCATTTTCTGTTCTCCTGGTCTTCCTCTTACGCGCCTGCATACAACACATTTGGAGAGGATCTTTCTTACAGCAGCATTTGCACCTGTAATCCAGTATTTCTGGCGGAGCTGCGAGAGAACATGGTTCCTTCCATTATGACCAACATTTTCATGGATTTGGCGAAGGATAAGAGAGGAAATATGCATGTTCTTTGACAGAATAATAGGATGTTTGCTTTGTTGAGGCATAGCTGATCTGTCAAGTCTACCTCCCACTCTCAAAATCCCATCCTCCAACACTGGGTCCAACTTGTAAAGGGAACTTGACCTTTTGACACCAGATGGCGCCATTTCTAATCTGGTCATCTCTTCTGGGAACGTTTGTTTTTGGCAGAAACAGATGATTGATTGTTCTGCCATTTCAAGATCATCAATAGTTATGTTTTGTTCACTTATAGCCTTCTTTCCCATCTGCTGTGAGTGAGTCACTTTACTTTGTGATCGTGTGTACGGGCGGTTGACACAGGATTCCTTTTCTTTTCTCTGTTTTGCTAGAGATTGCAAGACACTTTTTAACTTTAATATCCATGCCACAGCCTTTCTTAACTTCAGCCAACAGGAGAAATAAGAAAGCAGTTGGTTGGTAGGGTTATCTGTTTCCTTCAAAACAATATTATGCACAACCAACCTGACTTTGACTTCAGGGTCATCTGGATTAAGTCCATGGGACTTCATGGGTGCATTTGGCCATTCACTCATTGGCCTTAACAGGAAAGTTGGTCCCTGTATCCATCTTTTTCCTTGCACAAATCTTCCAGCACTTAGTCCTCTGGATGCATCGTCGGCTGGATTTAACTTTGTCTCCACATACTTCCATTGTGATACATTTGTGTTGTCTCTGATTGTTGACACTCGATTTGCAATGAAAGTATGGAATCGGGTATGCTCGTTTGCAATGTACTTGATTACTGCTTGACTATCAGTCCAGAAAACTGAATTTTCCAGTTGCAACTGCAATTCTGCTCTGAGCATTTTGTCCACCTTGACTGACAACATAGCAGCTGTCAATTCCATTCTTGGGATGGTGATATTTTTCAGCGGTGCAACTCTGGCTCTTCCCATCATAAAGGCCAGACAGACCTCTCCTCTGTTGTTGGTTAATCGAAGGTAGCTTACTGTACCATAGCCGTAGTCACTTGCATCTGAAAAATTATGTATTTGGGCATGAACTGGTTTTCCAAAGTTTATTGGCTTAATGCAGCGTTCTATTTTAAAGTCTGCCAGCTTGACAAGATCAGAAGTCCATTTGAGCCATTTTTCAGATGTTGCTTTAGGTATGAGTTGATCCCAGCCATGATTTTGTTTACAAAGTTCCTGGAGGAGACATTTAGCGGGCAGTGTTAAGGGGGCCAAGAACCCAAGAGGGTCGTAGATTGAGCTCACTACGGATAGCATTCCTCTTCGGGTTTGTGGCTTTTCTTTGACTTTGATGTTAAACTTGAATGCATCATTTTCCACACACCACTGCAAACCAAGTGCTCTTTCTATGGGGAGTTTGTCTTTGTCTAAATCCAGTTGTTTTACTCCTTTTGCCCTGTTTTGTTCTGGTATAACAGAGAGCACTGCTCGGCTGTTGCTCATCCATTTGGTGAGGTGAAATCCTCCCTTGTGGCAAATAGTTGAGAGGTCAGTGACAAGCTGTATGGCCTCCTGATCAGAGGGTAGGGCTTTTAGGCAGTCATCTACATAGAAATTCCTTTTGACAGTGTCAGTTATTGCAAGGGTGAAACTATTCTTGTTGTCCTCTGCAACTCTTTTTAATGCAAAACTTGCACAACTGGGGGAGGAAGTGGCTCCAAACAGGTGCACAAGCATACGATGTTCAACTGGTTTCTGGTTGACATCACCTTTAGGCCACCATAAGAACCTAAGAAAATCTACATCATTTGGGGACACTCTTACTTGGTGAAACATTGCCTTTATATCAGTCATGACTGCGACTGGCTCCTCACGGAATCTGGAAATCACACCGACAAGTCCATTTGTCAGGTCCGGTCCTTGTAGCAGTTCCGTGTTTAATGACATGCCCTGGTAAGTTGCGCTGCAGTCAAACACAACTCTTAGGGATTTCTTTTGTGGGTGATAAACCCCATGGTGTGGGATATACCACACTCTTCCATCTTTCCTTTCCAGTTGCTCTTGTGGCACCACTTCAGCATATCCATTATCAATTACATCTGAAAGGAAATCAGTGTACTCACTTTGAAAGTGTCCATTCCTTTTGAATTTTCTTTTCAGATTCACCAGACGCTGTTCTGCGATCACTTTGTTATTTGGCATGACAGTGTTTTCCTTTCTAAACGGTAAGTCTAGTTGGTAATGGCCATTTTTCAGTACAATTGATTCATTTGCAATTTTCATAAATCTTTTATCTTCTATTGACATCTCTAGCTTGTCATCTGCTGATATTTCTTTGAAATCATGATTGTATTGATCAATTAACATTTCATTAACATCTATGAGAGATATTCTATTTACAGTGGCAGTGGGACAGCTGTCATTGTCGCTGTTGTTGCTGACCCCTAGTGGACCATTAATTACCCAGCCCAACATGGTTTTCACAGCATAGGGTCCCTCTTCAGAGCTATGGATCACTTCCCAGGGTTCCATAGCCTTTGGAACATTGGTCCCAATCAGCAGCTCCACTTTGGCCTCAATAGCTGGAATATGCACTTTATCCAAGTGAGGCCATTTTGCCAAGTCCTCCTGATTTGGAATGTTATTCTTTATCACTGGTATAGATTTCTGTGTGAATACTTTTGGCAGGGGGATGAATGTGTCTTGTTCAAGTCCTGAGACCTCTAGTCCTGTTATGATATGGGATGAAACACACTTATCTTGGCCCAAGGTGCGAAGTAGAATGCGAGTCCTCTTGCCATTGATGTTGAGTTTTTCCATTAACCCTTCGGTACAAAATGTGGCAGTACTTCCATTGTCAAGGAAGGCATATGTCTCTATGGTCTTGTCACTTGTGTTACTTTTAATTTTGACTGGCACAATAGATAGTTTGCACTCATCACTACCGGCCCCAATGTGACCACATGCCTGAAGAGAGCTCACTATTTCCTCTGACGACTGCTCCCTTGGTTTGCCATTTTCTTCTCTTGTAATGTGGAGGAGTCCAGGGTGGTTTTTGTCACATACATTACAGATTAAACGCCTCTTGCAGTCTTTACTCATATGTCCTTTTATAAGACAGCCAAAACATATTCCTTTTTCCTTTAAGAAGCCAATTTTGTCTCTGTGTGGCCTTTTCTTCAGAGCATAGCATGATTCTAATGTGTGGCCACTTCGGTTACAAAAGAGACAAAGGCCTTGTGACTGGTTGGGAATTTTGGAGGTGAATTTTGGTTCAATGGTGTCAGTATGTGTTGCAAAACTACCTGTTGCTTTTAATTTCAAGGGGGGTTTTACTTTGCCTTTAGCTCTGTCGGTGGTTTGATCTTGAATGTTGCCAAATACTGGATCAGTGGATATTCTGACTTGCTTTTCCAGGAATTTGACCAGATCCACTAGTGTTGCTCTACTGCTCCGCTTCTCCTGTAGCTCACAGACTATGCTTCTCCATCTTTCCCGCATTTTGTACGGAAGTTTCATGATTATTGCTTTTATATTTGAGCCAAGATTCAGTTCTTCCATGAAGTTCATTTCTTCCATGACATTGCAGCAACTTCTGAGGAATAAAGTGAATGTTTGCAATGCCTTTGGGTCTTCAGACTTGATGTTAGACCATGAGAGCGCCTTGTCAATATAAGCACTGGCAACTTTGTACTCATTACCATAATGTTCATGCAGCAGACTTTTTGCTTTAGGATATCCCCTCTGTTCACTCATAAGTTGGCAACTTCTCACAAGGTCTTGTGCCGGACCTTTAGTGTACTGTTGGAGGAAATGCAGCCTGTCTCTGTTGTTATCAGTTTTAGACTCAATAGCATGTTCGAATGACAGTATAAAAGACTGGAACTGTAATACGTCACCATCAAAAATAGCAATGTCTTTTTGGGGCAATAAAGAGAGTTGTTGCTGTCTAACAAGAACACTGGTTATATCATTTTGCCTTTGGAGAATACTGCATACATTACTTTCGCCATCCTGTGATTGTGTTGTAGTCTGCATACTTTGGGTTTGTTGGGGAGAGGAGGTCTGTATACCTTGGGTTTGTTGGGGAGAGGAAAGTACTTGGGTTACAGGGCTCATATTTTGTGTTGGAGTTATCTCATAGTCCCAACCAGCTGTTTGAGTTGAGATATGAGGTCTACTGAGCAGGATGGGAGGTTGGAATTTAACTCCTGGCTTTGGACGCACACTTGGCATTTCATCAATGGGCTCTTGCACTGTGTCACTCGCAAGAAGGTCCATTCCTTTGGGTCCATACCTGTCAACCATGCCGTCATAATAAGCATTCATGCCATCCATTGAAGTTGAGTCCATTTGTTCCCCTGCAGATTTAAACACAGTGAGCTTTGCTGTTGTAGCTGCTAATTCTGTGTGCAACTCAAGTGTCTCTCTTCGTTTCCTTAATTGTTCCTTTTGCGCATTCAATGCTTCCTTTTGCGCATTCAATGCTTCCTCCTTTTCCTCCAGAGCATGCTTTTGCTTCAGTGCTTGAATTCTTGTTTGAATAGCTGCCTTTTCAGCTTCAGCTCTAATCCTAGCTGATGATGTGGAGGATGTGGCTGAGCGACTTGACCTGCAACTTAACACTGCAGAGATACTGTCCTCGGGTGCCACATTATCAACATTTAGTCCAATACTGTCTTGATCAATTTCACCTTGGCTGATAGCATTTTTCCATTGTGTCACAGATGCCATGAATGCGGTCATATCAGCCACTTTTAACACATACCACTTCTCAGTATCCACTTTGCATTCTTCCCTTGACAATAGAAGCTGGTACGCTGTATGAGTGTTATTAAACTCTTCAACAAGTTGTCCATATTTTGTCATATTTTCAGTGACCTCTTCTAGGTTTGAAATGTCTGTCATCAATTCATGTATAATGTTCATTCGTCTTGTAACTTGGCACAGTTTAGACTTTCTTCTTGTAAGTAGTTTGGAAGCTACTAATTCTAATGGGCCTTTTTCAAAAGATCCAAGGACATCCTTTTGGACATCATCCTCTGGCTGAGAAGCCATTTTGTCAGATTCTTCAGCCATGTTTAACATATAACATAAGTGACTCTTCTTTTTTCACAGGAACACAAGGCTAGAAATCAAAGAATTAAGGTCCTTACTCATTTAACATTCCTTTGTTTGTTCCAGTCAACTTCATCCATTTCAAAAGGCTCCACTCCAATAGCAGACTTTCAATCCTGAAGTTTCCATTATGCTTTCCAATGCACAGTTACATTTTCCAATTCCACAGTTTAAATGAGCAGAATAGTCCTTCCTTTCAATCCTTTGTTCTACATACCACTCCTTGGCTACTGGGCCTCATGCTGGTTCCTCATGGAGCAGAGATCCTTTGTTCCTTTCTCCATGTCCAGGTTTCCATTAATCCATTTAGTGGCAAAGTTTTCTACCTTTGTAGTGACATTTCTTCTAGTTTTGTTGGTTCCAATAAACATCACTGGTGACTGACTGCAGACTAGATTCTGACAAGATTTAATCCAAAAAATATAATGTCCAGAGGTATTGTTGAGTTGGCAAAAAAGTATAGGTTTTATTTTGTACAAAAATCAAAGAAAACTAACAAACAAAAGAGCAGGATGTGGACTAAGACATTCTTCTTATTTCTTTCTTTCTTTCTTTCTTTCTTTCTTTCTTTCTTTCTTTCTTTCTTTCTTTCTTTCTTTCTTTCTTTCTTTCTTTCTTTCTTGTAGAAAACTTTTTGCTGGTCTAATCAGCCACACCTGGCATCTGCCCATCTGGCTTATATAGGCCTACCTATAGGCACTCAAGACCTGTAGAGGTCGCCAAAAAACAAATATTGCACACAAGATATGAATAAACAGAATATGGCTCCTACAATCAGGATTCTGTAGATCTTTGCCAGCCAGCTCACCTGTGCATATTCCCAGTCACCCATAAGTGTCCTATTTTTTCAGTACACACTATCCCATATCTCTCTTTTCCCCTTTTTCATCAGCCTCAACCCACTGATCAGTTCAAGCTCTGAGGACTTAGCTCTGTCTGCTTACCTACAACTTTCTTCAAATGAAATGCATCGGTTCATGGGCCTTCACCTTTTATTTAAGCCTGTGCCACCTCATGAGACTCGACTAAATAATGTTGTGGCGTACTGCATTTGTTACTCACCATTGGATATATTGTAAGTACAAGTTTTAGCAGAAATTGCTAATATACTCTATAAGATGTATGGATTTCTAGGCTAGGGAAATACATGAATTCAGAAAAAGATTAGATACAATTAGGAATTATTTTCCTTAAATACTTTTTGGTAAGAGAAATATGGGTTGTTGGATATTAAATAGCATCTAAATCAACAAATCAGGTGTTTGGAATATTTACTGTGCCTCACAGAGAGCAGACTTTGTGACCTTCGTCACACAGCAAAGGTTGTATTCTCAAAAAGCTTTAACTACCAGAGCTTGTGTGGATTACTTAACCTTATGAAGGAGTGAAGGCTTGCAACTGGGTTATGGAACAGATGAGTAGGCTACAGAATGTCATAGCTCAGTAACAGCACAACCAGCTAATAAAAGCTACCAACCTTAAACGTGTTTGTGTGTGTATGTTTTCATATAATAAATCATTTGTTCAACCTATGCATCAGCTTACATAGTTTTATCTAAAGAGTAGATAGTCCACACCTTGAAATCAAAGCAGTATTCATTGTTGTGTTGATGAATGTTGGAGAGATGAGAGACACATCACACAACACACCACAATAACATGTAGAGTGGTGCAAGTGAAGGATGTGGGTTATTTGTGCATGCACACATGTTTAAGCATGTGTGTATGTGGTGTTGTACTATTGAATATGTTGCTGTTTATATAGCACGATACTGTAGACTGCAAAACAAAAATTCAAGGTTTCTTATTCATTATAGGCTGGTTGCCGTTATCAGGAGACAAGGACACCTGCACATTTGAAACCATAATGACAGAATTACAAACAGAAAACAACAAAAACAACTATTAAAGGCAACAGTGGCAATTAATATCAAGGATAATACCGTTGTACACAAAGGAAAGAAAATAGAAAAGGAGTTATACTACAAAGCATGTGCATGGGTTGAACATTTAATGGTGAATGCATGCAAATAGATGGCATCCAGAAACCTGTACCACCTGTACATTTGGTGAATACGGAGGAGGAGTAGCACTATGCTTTGTTGTCCATTGGAAAACTGGAAAAAAATATTATATTCCAACATGATGTTGAGGAAAGTGCCTGATGTTTATTTAAGATGTAGGTCAGTCAGCTTGTCATATACCTGCATTTCCCTGGTGTTAATCTGTATCATCTTTTAATAATGTGGTAAACTTAACCTGCTGGTGCATTTTTGAGACACACTCAACAGTTGCAGATTTAAAGTTCACACACAAGTTGGGTGTAGCAACTTTAACCAGTGAAAAAAGTCAGAATGTATATAAACAATATATTGACTAAAATCCAGAATACATTGCTTTCCCATCTATGCAGAACAATAAAAGTTGTAGAATTGTAATAAAATCTTCTGAGTCAAGTCCAAACCGATGAAGAAACTAAGTAACTGGGTCCCATATAACTAAAATTACATTTTAAACATTGCTACCTTTGCTGATGAAGAAATCCTTCGCTTGTTTGGGGGATTTTGAACACACAGAGTCCAGTATATAACTGTATGTTCTTTTTCTCTTCTAGAGATCCACCATCCTGAGTTGGATTGATTGCATAATTGACTTGTGGTTGCCTTAAGTACTGGAATTACACTACACTGCTGACTTAAGCGTGCTCAGCTGAGAATTTATGGCACCAACACACATGGCCAGTGAGACCAACTTTCTAAGTGTAGCCAGGCTATAGATTTTGCATCAGTCCCTTTCTCCATCCGCTGGAACTGTAAAACGGTAAAATAAATCATATAATAGACTGAATTTCATAATAAAAAAAGGAAGATAATTAAGTTAGTTCAGTCACTCACATGACTCCCCTTGAGGATATAGTTCAAATATTAGACACATTTGAACTGAACTATTTAACTATAAGGTGGAGACAGCGATTCTGGAGAATATTTGTTGTAAACTTACGTTTTGTCAAAAACAGTAAACATCTCCATACAATCCCTACAGTGTGCAGAAGATAAATATGGTGTTAATGCACAGCCGATGCTCCGTGAACCGGCATGTTGCTAGCTCTGATCAGTCCCCTTTGTTTACATAGCTACCTTTCTTTACAGACCATTTAACAGAGCCTAGGCTGGGTATTAACAGCAGATTTCACAGACAGGTAGCCGATCGTGAATTTTACAAAAAGTGAATTTGACTCCACCTTAAAGACAGAAGGAAGATGACAAAAATGCAGTCAGAGGGATTGTAATAATGATATGGTATTACATAATGAATGTAATTAATCAAGCTATTAAATCTGCACATCATTTTCGGTAATATACTGTACATGCATCATTACATTTTACAATAGCTGTTATAATGGTAGTTTTTGATTGCTAAGTAAGCAGTCACAACAATTTATTAATAATCTTGCCCCAAAAACTGCAACGGTGACAATGAGATATGCAAATTCAGCCTTGTAGGACGGTAATATCTGGTTCTGAGCCGTAAAAAGCCTGAATTTTACTAAGCACTAAAGCAATCAATTCAGTGTGATCAAACAGTATTATTAATGCTGCTTTTGTTGAAGAGGTTGAGCTCTTGAGCACAGCAGGACGTCCATCAGCAGTGTATTCGCCCACACACAAAAGCAGCCACCTAGCATCTTTAAGTGAGTGCTCATGCTGTCCGTTTTAGTGCTTAACAGTCTGAAGAAGGTCACTGGATCAGTTTTGGATGGACCTGGCTCCTTCAACAGTCTGTAGGGTTGGTTCATATCAGCTGGCTGTATAGTTCACACATATGAGTAAATTGGGTCGGTTAAAATCCCAATCAATGGCAGTTTAAATAAATTAGCAAGCATAAGCAAGGGTGAATTAGAAATAGTGGCTTACAAAGGCAGGTTCTTTTGGCATTTTTAGCTGTACTGCTGGTTAAAAAAACAACAACACTAAAACACTAAAAAGATGTTAGAAAGCTGTGAGGATATCTGACAGCCTTTACAAGTCCAAATCCTCGATTGATCCAGAGATGAATGAACCATTATACTGCCACAACAAATTATCTATTACTGATGCCACTGTTTCTTGAAGCAAAATAAAATGGGATGAAACAGCAGATACACAAATGAACACATATTATTTTCTCATTGTCAACAAAACAGATACACAATGACATACAATCGCCCATCAGGACATTTCTCTCCAATTTAGTTTTTTTTAAGCAGGGTTTTTTGGTGACCTTAAAATGCTTTGTCAGCTACAATGTGATATTCTTGCCAAAGTTAATTTTCTATAAATGTGTACAGATGCCAACCGATAACAGGATTTGATTAATGTGCATTGTTGATCTCGGTGTTGATGTGTACCTATTTCTTTTTAATTCCACATGGTTTCGCTCTATCTCTTTGCTTCAGTATCTGCCCCAGGTTATCCATGGTCGGATGTCAACTAGCTGTCAACCTCCCAGGACCACACCAGTACCCTATAGCTCCACACATTTTCTTTCCCCCAGTATATGAACATCACATGGAAACTGGAAGAACCTCACATTTGAACAAATTCTCTTTTTTTAAATGTGTTTGTTTTGTTTCTTCCATTTCCCTCAAGAGTATTTGATTAAGTCAAAGCAACAACTGGAAAACCACCCCGTGTCACATGATGTTTCTTAAAATTGAGAGGCAGGAGGAGTATTTGTGAACACCAGAATTTATGATGACTTTGATATTTGAATTACTATTAGTTCCTTCTTATTACCATGACGAAGAATGACCGATATACTGTACTTACCGGTAATTATTTCTCAATTGAAACAACAGCAAGATTCTAAGCATATGTCCATGCCAATACGGTACAGTATAGCAGAGCTTGTTCAGTTAAATCAAAGATGACACAATCTTACTACTGTTAATTTAGCAAGTCCCCTCAATATAAGTAGCACTGCTGCAGCTGCAATAGTCAAGTCCTCTTAAGGCCCTTTTTCGGGCGATTAATTTACACAATAATAGTACTTGACAAACCTGTATGCAGTCAATGCAAGCTTTCACATTGACTATGGAATTTGCTGAGCAATATTTCGGCTTTTATCTTTTCGGACCAAGCCACATTTTTCTTAAAGTTTTGTGACTTCCCATCTGACCAATCAAAATGCTTGTTATTGGAAAAATCACATAAACAGCTGGAACTGTTTACAACCAAACAGGTGTTTGCTCAAATTAAACACTTCTAACCTCAGACATAAGGGTATTCCGCCTGCTCAGTGTCAATCGGCTCTCTGAAATGACTCCTATGCTTGGTGCCAGCTGTTGCAGCAATGCTTCAAATTGTCCGACAGACATCCTAAATCATGTTCTGAACCTGCTGCGGTTTAGGTTCTTGAGCCAGGCAGTGTAAAACTAGCCTGGTCCTACCAGACCATCGTACTTCATTTAATTTGTACAGAAGGTCTGGACGTGCTGTAATTGACAAACGTTCATTCACTTGGAGGCGGGTGTCTGTCGAAGTTTAAAACTATTGGATCTGCCCAGTGCCACTCTGGATTAGCCAACCAATCGCATCACGTTTGGTCGTCACGTGTGTCATGAGCCGGCTTCTGGCGGTGCGTTCCAGTTGGACAGGGAACTCGGAAATTTCCGACTTCACTACATATTGTAGTCTATGAATCTACCGGTACCTGGCAACAGTAACTTGTTAGAGCCTAACATTTAGTTATTTGGACGAGAAAGGTTTTAGGCGTCCATACTTTCGCGAGCAGATGCACTGGAACACAGACAGGTCGGAACTCGGAACTACCAAGTCGGAAATCTCCTTCTTCCGAGTATAAAGGAACGCAGCATTCAACTGAAACTGGAGCGCGACTTCGACGTCATCGTTCTCAGCCACTCGCTCTGTTCGCTGATTGGACGATTGTAGATTCTCCGGTAAAACTGGGAAATGCACTGTACACCCAGACTGACTACTGAAGGGAAAATGAAATTTGGCCGGAAGTAGGCGGGCGGGCAGAGCCAGGCTAGTGTAAAACCCCAAGTTCTCCTGTTTGTAACTATCAGGTATACCCAGATATATGTACAATCTATGCATTATCTCGTGGCTCAATGGTTGAAAAAGGGCGCTCAAGAGTGGTGAAAAACGAGAGGAAATGCCTTATTGACTGCCCTTTTCAAGTGCAAAAGATGATTGGGTGCCCTCTAGGGTGCCCCTTCATACAATAAATTATGATGATGTGCCCTCTAGAACAAGAACATTTGATGACGTGCCTTAATGATTGCCCTTATAGTCCCCTTCTGCCCGTCTGGTGCCCTTGTAGTGCCCTACAAGTACCCTGATAGTGCCCTTCTGCCCGTCTGGTGCCCTTCTGCCCGTTTGGTCATTCTAGTGCCCTTCTGTTTGTCTGGTCCTTCTAGTGCCCTGATAGTGCCCTTCTGCCCGTCTGGTCCTTCTATTGCCCTGATAGTGCCATGATAGTGCCCTGATAGTGCCCTTCTGCCCGTCTGGTCCTTCTAGTGCCCTTCTGCCCGTCTGGTGCCCCCATGGTTGAAGAAGTGATGCTAAAGCGCCCTCTATGGTGGTGAGAGAAAGTGCCTTATTGGCTGCCCTTTACACGTGAACAAAAATTATTGAGTGCCTTAGGTTGCCCCTCCATATAAAAGGCCTAAATGATGATGATGTGCCCTCTGGAGCAAGAATATGGCAAACCGAAAAGACAAGTTGTGGTACCCTAATGAGGTGCAGCCGACGAACGGTGAATGCGAAAGAGGCGTTGCTTTCATGTGGCGTCGCTATGACAAACATCTATATCGAGTGGTATCTAAATCTCCACTGGATCACAAAGCAAAAAGCGGATTAAGAGTATGTCCGTACCCATAGTGGAAAAGCGCAATTAGATGTCAACTTAATATGTTCAGTTTGCATAATCCGTTTAAAATGTACATACATTTTTTGAGTGTCAAGATCCGGTCCTCATTCAAGTGTAGGTTATGTCATGCAAGAGAGACGATAATAGTCAGCCATCACCTCAACATGAAGGAAAACGTCCTTCAATATTTCCGTAGCTGGCTGTCAGCGGTCAAAGACTGTATGGTAGTGGCACATTGATTTTTCTCCAGTCTAATTTACTTAAATGTTAGTAAAGATGAAAGCAGCAAGGCATCCTCCCTTCTTAGGCTAAAATGTGAAAGTGCAATGATGTGAACAACTCATTTTAATGTTTATAAAGTCGCTAGAATTAGGGGAAACAGTGTCTTTGAAACTAAATTTTTTCTGGGGGGGAACCCCCAGACCCCCCTTTTAATTGTAAGAGCCCAACCGTTTTTTTAACATCTACAAACACAGTGTTTGGTGTTTTGTTACATTACATTCTTTTATCCAAAGCGACTTCCATTAAGTGCATTCAACAAAGAAGGTACAAACTCAGAACAACAAGAATCACATCAGTACTATAGCTGCAAATAAACCAAACTACAAAGTGCCACAAGTAAGTGCTACATGGAGATGTAACAAGTGCCCCCAACGGGGCATTCCAGGCAGCGCTGGGGGAACAAAATACCATTGAGTTAGAAATGTTGTCCAGAATGTGCCCTTTTTATTTTTTCGCCCCTGCCCTTCAAACAGTCTGAGTCCGCCACTGGTCTCCATAACCCCAGGAATGTGAACTAGTTGCAACATTTGATTGTGTCTGTTTTCTCACTGTCTGTGGGTTATATAGTTATAAGCAGAGGAAACATGTCTCATATATAAAGGATAATTTCTGACATATACTCGGCAGGCTGCAAAGTTAAAGTCATGTTTGTTCTTTTTCCAACCCAAAGCCTCTCTGTACTGAACAGACAGCCACTGTCTGCTCAGCTTGGCTTCAGAAGAAGGAAAAGGACCGGTCCACATTGCTCACCCTCCTCATTGATCTGTCAGAAAAATGTCCTCAAATTCATCCGCACAAGTTGCGACATTGTCAGATCTACACGTCCTCGTCTAAGGCTGCAGATACGGTTGAAGTTAGATAAAGTCGATCTCTGAGGAAGATTTTTTTGACAAAGTTATGGCAAAACTACTGATGGATAAATTAATGGTTACATATACTGTGTGACGGTTTGCGATTTATGATGATGATGACACAGTTGTTGTTTCCTCAAGGCTCCAGACTCACTGCCACTGTTATTGCACCAGCACCAAGCCCCAAACCTCAGATTTTTACCAGCATACAATAAGGAAGTGACCACAATTGTAGTACCTACCGGTGACCACTGGGGGTGGTACCAAGACTGAGCGATTTTTCTTTGACTCACTTGTTAGACAGGCCGTTTTCAAAGTCTTATTAAACCTATTTACAGCCTGGTCCACAAAACCACTTGAGTCTGTATGTTTAGTTCATATCTCCATGACAACACTGAGGGGGGTGAATTTTTTTCTAGCAGGCTCAATCTCTTGAGTGACAGCTCTCCACCCGTTGTCCCTCACTTTGCCTCAGAGGTATACATCAGCTAGATGGGCGTATCTCCCTCCCCCCGACGTGAGGCGGAGTAAAAATCGCACAAAATGGCGACGCGCATAAACCAGGATTATTGGATGCCGTGTGAATAACTGAGGTCAGCACCGATCCTGCATCCATATTATATACTATCTTTGGCCAGCACCAAGGGTGTGGATAAGATTTGCCTTGAGGGAGATGGTCGACTCTCTTGATAAAACTGACGTATGGGACACTTTAGCCTAGAGGTTCCCAGATTACCTCACTGCTGCTTCCACAGTTTTGCATGTGTGGTTAATCCTAGGGGACTGACCTTCCTTTAAACTTGCACGTTTTCTTGAACTGTTACGTTTTTTGGTATGAACAAACTAATTACTGTATTAATAATTTGGTCAATGCGTGCACAGTTCAAGTCAGCAAGATGTAATTTATTTTCTGGACATTACATTTTGGCAATGAATGTAATAGTAATGAATGGTTGTCTGTTTTCTCTTGCATGGCTGGCATGGACAGAGTACTCTTTGTGAAGGGATGAAGTCAAATAAGTAATGTGCAGCGAAACATCTGGATCAGTAGCAGCCGAGTTTTCTCTCAGCCTCTAGCAGTACTAAAAACATACTCATGTACATACACACACACACACACACACACACACACACACACACACACACACACACACACACACACATATATGTGTATCTGTATAGGCTACAAATTGAATTGCTCCTCACATAGAATATTCCTTTTGGCAGGGTGTATGAAGGTGACATTTGGCAGTGAGAGGTAATCTAGACAAGACTATGCATTTAGCCAGGAATATAGCAGATTGTACAGCTTTGCCCCCACAAGCTGAAAACTAACACTGCGCTTGTAATTTGTATCCTGTATTATGAGATGAAGTACAAATAGACAAGCTGCCAAATTACCCATTTCCCTACACTTACCTCTGTAGCCGTAAGATCAAATGTAATAAAACAAGAAAATGTTAGAAAAAAGTGCTGAGAGTGAGGTTTAGAAAATGGTATCTGCTAATTAACTACATATCCCCTTGGGCTTTGAAACTGTGTGAGCATTTGTATGCGAGTGAGCATCCATACAGTATACATGGCCAAGTTTGGGTTCCAGACTCCACTTTAAAGTTTGAGACCAAGGACAGCATATAACCTTCACATTTTATTTTATTACATATCACGGTTTCTCTGTTTTACTGTCATAGCCAAAAAAAAGTGAAGCACAAGAACAGTTCTGCTCAATAAATGTTTTATGAAGATTGTCTGGATAACAATGTAGAACCAGGGTTACTGTCTAATAAAACTAATTCCAAAAATAATTTCCTTTAAAAAAAGGGAAGATGTGCTATATATTTCCTTTTTTGTCCGTGCTTGAGATTGTTTTATGTGACGAGCTGATAAATTCTCACTTTCTGCCTTTTATTTTCCCTGTCCTCCTTTTTCTAAATGTCAGTGCCGCCAGATCACTGTGCCGTCGTTCCACCCCTGAACAGTTAAACGGAATTGAGGGGAGCCAAGAGGAACCGGAACAATTTGGCCTGATAGCACACCCTCTGCTCAACATTGCTAAGCGACCACCGTGAACTCAATTTCGTGAGCCTTCCCTTTCCTAGAAGCTAGAGCTAGTGAGCGAGGGGGAGAGCGATTATGTGTGTGTTTGCGGGTGGTGAAGGCCAACCTCACCACTGAATCATCCTAAAATCTGTGCAAGTTCTGCTCTGTTGGGTTTCAGTCTACACTTGTGTACTCTGTGTATGTTCATGTGTGTATTGTACTGGCGTGCCACGTGCATGTCTGCGTGGACATGGCATTTGTGTGGTTCTGCATGAGTGAGAGGTCTTTGGCCCAACTAGATACCTCAGCTGTGGACAGTCACACTCATATTACAAGTAAATGACAAATGATGGAGCACATTACTGTGTGTGTGTGCGTGTGTGTGCGTGTGTGTGTGTGTGTGTGTGTGTGTGTGTGTGTGCGCGTGCGCGTGCGTCTCTGATGTAAAAACAAAGGCCCTCAAGCTTAATATTTCAATATTTGCTATATTAATTCTAAAAATGTTCTTTGATTTACAAATGTTTTCTCTTTTCTTAAAAACAAATATAACAGATGTACACAAAGTCTTATGATGGCTTCAGTAGTTATCCATATGTTGTTTGTTTTTTGTTTGTTTATTTATCTATTCATTTATTTAATAGCACTTGGTGTTGGCATATCTTTTTTATTATTATATATACAGTAATAGGCCTATCATTTGTGAATGTGACCTACATCATGAAGCCCTCACTACTTAGTAAATTGTCTTCTCTTTATTTCTCCAGAGATAATGCACCAAAGAGCTATTCCTATTCACTCATTTCATATGTACTTATTCATCATATTACATTCAGAATTTCCTCTTTCAGGCACCTTATTCATTTCTTTCTGCATCATCACACAGTGTGGTTTGGAAATTGAAGCATCAGGAGCCTCTTTTTAGCACTTGATCTTAGCTTTACTCCCACTGATTTGGCATCACTGGCACCGCTCAGCTGAATATAGCAATCAAACACGGAAATGTTGCTTAAATGGACTGGCTAATAATTTAGCCCCGACTGCCAGGAAACCAGTTGGTTGTATTCAGCTCTGGCTACTTCCCTCCAGACCAGTGCTGGATCTGACTGAATCAAATGTTGTATTGTGTCCAAGCACGTAGACGGACGAACAGGCAGGCAGAAAAGCAACATTTCAAAAGACAGACAGAACCAAAAGCAAGAATATAAAGCCTATATAGACTCCTGAGTTGTTGTTTTGATACGTCCAGCTTTGCCCTTCAACGCTCAGTGTGTAAATAAATGCAACTCAGTCTTGCTCTTCCCTTCAAACAGGAAAGGAACAAAGATGTTGCAAAAGCTCTCAACTGTTTTAGATGTTCAGAAATACTGAGATGAAAGAGCACACACACACACACACACACACACACACACACACACACACACACACACACACAGCACAGCACAGTCTAGTTGTGAGTCATACCTGAGGACAGCTTAGAGATATTTCCACTTCTAGGATGTTTACACTACATATTGCTGAATCAGGAATGCTGTGTTTGCATTTGTTTTAGCTTGCAACAAGTTGTCCAACACAGTTCAAACTACCTCTCTCACACCCCTCTGCGATCCGGTTTGTATAGGCAACAAAATAAATAACAAGTTTGTATGGGTGTTGTCCCTGAAATTATTGTGGCACACAAGCTGTGTTGAACTCCCAGCAAGACATGATGTGACATTTCACAGGCATCAACATATACAGGAAGAGGATTCTGACCTTTTTAGAGTTCAAATTCATAATTAAATTGATACCCGCACAAACAAACAAACTCACACACACACACACACACACACACACATAGCAACTGTCTAGCGTCTGCTAGTTGTTCTATATTCTGACCTACAAGAAAATGAGCAGCAAAGATTAATACAAATGTAAATTAAACATTTGAATTAATTAGAATTGCAGAGTATTTTAAACATTTCTATTAGTTGTAGTTGTGTTTGCCTGGTAACATAGACAAAAACTATTTAACAGTGGCCATGGGGGTCATAACAGAAACAACTTCATTTCAGAAACTGTCAGAGCCCCCTTATATTTTATACATTAGGAGTGGCAAAACACTTGTAGGCCTATGAGACTGAACAATGGTAAGAAGAAAAGAGTGTATATGAGTGAGTGGGAGAAATATTAATAGTATATGTGATAGACTATCATATTGTAAATGCTAGAGTATCATGGTGAAATAATTAACAATTGAGTCAGCGATCCTGGGGAATGCTTGTTGTCAAAATCACTTTTTGTCAAAATCATTGAATATCTCCTCACCAACCACTACCTGCACGTACGGCGTGTGCCGCCTATAGGCTCTGTAAACGGGTATGTTGCTATATTACAGTTGGCTCCCCTTTGTTTACATATCCTTTCTTTACATACCAGTTTAGGCTGTAAATTAACACAAGTTGTTTTAAGCTTCAACTTCTCAGCTCACTTGTTTGAATCACTTCATAACATACACATACACTGTTGTTTTCTCTTGGTTCCAATACATTTTTATGTATCGTTGCCGCAACCACAAGCACGAGACACAGACTACCTTTTCAGTCAGAAATGAGCACAGCAAGAGGTATAAGGACAACTCAAAGTTAAGTATTCACAATTCCTGGTAAATGGGCTAAAACATACCAAACAACCAGTACGCCCTTTCATAGGCTGCAGCCAAGTAGCGCACAGCTTTTGGAGCCACCAACACTAAGTGTTCTGTTCCTGAATATGCCCGGATATGAGCTTGACCTTAGTTACCAAGCAACACAACCAACAAGCTCTTTATTTCCTATCTTACATAATGCTTGGTATCTGCTGCAAATCAAACAGTCATACCCCATACAAACAAAAACATATACTCACAAGTACAGGCAGATACATTTTCTAAGAGTCCATGTGTGAGAACAAATGTTGTCCAGAAGGCTCGTCTACGCAGTCTTTTACACCTCTGAATGAATGGCTGTGGAATGCTGCCATTCTCATTAACGAGAGGGCAGTCTCCAACCGTCTTTGTGTTCACAGTTTGGTCCAGAAATACTTTTTCGAGTGAGTGGTACTGAAACAATTGGTGTGCCACTCTAATCTCAGCACTGCGGCTGAGCTTTGGATCTGGCTGTATTTGGCGGACAGTCTCCCCTTGTGGTGTGGCAGCTTGCGATGGCCCTGGTCTCTGTGGCACTTTGTGGTTGCCAACATCTGAGGGAAAGGTCATTTATACTGCATACACAGCAGGGGGGAAACTCAGGTGTCTGCAAGAGAAGCCGTCTGTGTCATAGTCAAAAGTTATACATCCATTTTGGACAGCGGGTACTGGGCTGTGGAGCCTTTTTCAGTTACTGGTGCGTTACATTGGCTACATAGCAGTTCCTTCCTCACAGTTTGCCATCTGTACAGGAGCACAGCTTATCAAAGAGCTTTTTTCCTCCTCTGTCTGGACTGAATGCCTTTCCTTTTCCAGTTTTGGAGCGCATAGTACGTGTGTTGAGGGGGTAAACATCATATGGAGAACTTAGCTAAAAGCAATGGTGTCACACATAATGTGATGAGCTCCAGCAGTCCTTAAATAGCTGTGATATAAAATCAGTTAGTCATTTCATGCTTATAAGCTGTTCAAGATCACTGTTAACGCATCTACCGGGGGATGCATTTCGCTTGAAGTAAATAGTCAAAAGCAGGCAACAGGAAAATGAAAAATAGATGGCAGGAGAGTGCTGCAGAAAAGAGAACACTCCAAACCCCCAGAATCCTGGCAATAACGCCCACACACTACCAGATGTCACACCACAAACTTCTAAAATGTGTGTTATTAACAGATGTCATGAGTCCAAGAAAAGTGTAAAGGAGACATAATGTGTTATATTTAAAACACTTTTTTTCTTCAGTTGCATATCCATATTGTACCACATATTCAGTTTATTGTTGTGGGTATTGTCTGCTCTAAATCCGATTTCATGATTTTAATAAATAAATCTTTACCTTTCAAGAAACTACATTTGAACATGTCATAGTTGCATTTTTTCTATTGTGTTTGCAAAAAGGTTCCCCCAAATACAAGGAAAAACCTTAATTCTCATTTCCAAAGATGAAATATTAAGTTTAAAAAAAATGCATCCAGGCCATGACAGGCCACTTCGATTTGAATTGTTGTTTCTTTTTTATACCTTTTCAATTGTAGTTATTTATCTATCCACTGTTTGTTATTGTGAATGACTTTGTGGAGAATTGACAAGGGGGGCCATTCAGCTGAACACACCCGCGCATACACGCATAAATACACACACACGCGGATGAAAGAACATTTCAGTATGAAAGATGGGTGGTGCCCTGCCTCGTTCCAGCCAAGCCAAAGTGCTGGGCCCCTCAGCTTGGCAACATGTGTCAGCCTATATTAGGTGGACCAGTGAACAATGGTCTCAGCCAGGAGCAGGTGGTGGTTACTTGAAACTCTGAGAGGAGGCTGCATGTGCATTAGTGGCTGTGTGAGCACATGTGTTCGCGACAGAGAGAGAGAGCGAGAGAGAGAGAGAGGGAGAGAGAGAGAGACACACTAGTCTATCTGCCATCTGGAGCACCGGGACAATCCCAGGTGAGGCGGAAACTTGAATGTGCCGTTTCTATCAGTTCACTGACCGGCCTCTCTCCTGGAGCCACACTGTTTTTTAGAGAAAGCCACCTGATTCCTTGCTCTGCCCCTCTGGTGATGGCACACACCAATTTTGAGAGTGTGAAATGAGCCATTACAAGGTGTGTGCAGCACCCCTTCTTTAAGTGGATCGACCCACTGTGTGTGTGTGAGTGTGTGTGTGTGTGTGTGTGTGTCTAACTGTCTACATGTGTAGGACAGTGTGTTTATGTGAGAGGACAAAACAGGACTTGTTATTCCAATAATAACAGCAGGAGATACTGTATAAATGAAAGACAGCCTACAGCTGAGAGCCAATGCAGGTTATGAATAATGCCGGATAGAATAAATTAGTTGGGAATCTGAATTTTGTACCATGTCATCAATTTCCAATCAGAACTGACATGGTTCACACTTGTGGCTATACTAATCCTTAAAACAAACTGAAACAGTAAAGACAAAATAATTTCATGACTCATAACAAACAACAACTTGCAGTGTGTGTTTTCTCTGTGTCGGCTGGCAGAGGACGTCTCCCGAGCAGCTTTCGTTGTTGAACTCACGTTCAGCTTTAATTTGCATAGGTAGGCAACTTCAAATAGGCCAGGCTACTTTAATAAATAATGCATAGGTTGCTTTCAGAAGCCATCTCATAATCAAGCTAAAGATGCAGTCAAAGGGAGAGACCCCATGTGCCTTCGCCACAGCAGAACAGACGAGAAGAGATTAGCCACACTGTGACACAAAATGTGATCATCAAATAAATGTTAAACATTTGATAAATCCTATATCATTTCGGTTTTGACTCCTACTGTTGGTCACACTTTGCCAGGATTTTACAAACAAGTATGACACCTTTTTTTATTTTCTAATATGCTTGCAGAGTTTCTGATGTCCCTCCTATAAGCCTTATGATGCTCAACATTCATTTATATTTACAGTCATTTTCAAAGCAGTTTTTATCCCCTTCTGTTTGATATCACAAACAGACTCCATTGGGAACTAATTATATACATTGCATATATACTATGGTAGTGTATTTCTTTTTCCTTTTTTTAACTTCTTTTAATCAAGGATCCTAATTATTTTCTGTGTCTGTTCTTAAAGGCAGTCTAATTTAAAAGGGGTCTCAACACACATCACTGTTATCTAAGTAAAACACATCATAATGCTGTTCACCAGCCCACTCTGCATCTCTCTTTGTCAAGGTACAGAGCAGCTGCAGACAGTAAAAATATCCAAATAACTCAGGCAAACATTATGCCTCATGGACTCTATCTAGCTGCCTCTTCCTGCCTGTATTCCAACTGTCTTATCCACCCATTGTATTGTGGAACCTACCCTTTCTTCTCTCTCTATTTCAGGCTTAACAGCTTTTTCCAAGGGGCTGCAGATGGCTTCTACCCCCGTCAACTGCAACTACACATCGTCTCCTGTCCCATCATATCCCACCTCACCTCCACACCCATCTGATTGACCTCAGCAAGACAATCTTCAAAGCTCTGTCAGCGGTCAACCTTCATATTTCACAACCCTCTAATCTGGGCCGTCACTATCAACAGAGCAGACGAGCAATTTAAATGTATTTTATTTCAGGCACAAGGGACATATCAATGAATGAATATATAAATACATTCACTTAAATATCCAATGAGGTCACAATTAAACAAGTGCATCCTACCGGCCGTTCATGTGGAGGGACAGCCAGCCGCCCACACCCAGATGCGTGTTTGCATGCTCTTTCTCTGTTTTGAATTCTGAGCGCATTCTACCCGCACACTGCAAAAAAAAGTGCATCATTCTCGTGCCTCGGGTTGTACCTTGTATCTATCTCTGACTGCCGAAAATCAAGACAGTTTGAGACAAAGCAGCATCCTGGAGGGCGGCAATGCATTTCATACGATGTTTTCATGCGATGAGATCAATATTCACACTTGAAAAGCTGAAGCAATTTCCCGGTTTTTTCAGTTAGAGCAGCAGAGCTTCCACGCCTCTTGTTGCTAAAGAGATGTCAGATTAAAATGACAAACCAAGGCATTTATAATCAATGTTATTTGTTTATTTTGTAATGACTTTTAGGAATGGTATTTGTAGCCTACCACCCTTTTTTGCTTCAGCTTGTTTGTATTGCCCAAATTAATAAATACAAAATGTTTCCATTGAGGGAAATCATCCCCCCCCCCCCAAAAAAAAACAGTCCCCTTTAGAATTTTCATTATATTTTCTTATAAACATTGACCTTTCCTCGTGGAAATCACACGATTAACCAATCCTATTTTACCTCTTTGGGTTGAGAATTTTACCATTATTGCAGCACTCAGTTAGTCTAAAAACAAGCTACAATTGACATTTTTTGCAGTGTGTGTCACAAACCAACCCCCCTTCCCCCCACATCGCTTAGCCTTTGGGTCTTCGTGATTGGTTCACCTCTCATGTCTGTCAAAGCAGCGTAGGCGGGACTCAAACAATCCACTCGTGTTCGCTGCGCTGTGGACTGTGCAACACAGCAGAACGGGACCGGGACAGACAGTGTAGTAGGCTACAGCAGCAGCAGCGGCCGCATCTATAATGTGTTAACGGAAAACGACTGTTCTCACTCCCTGAGGTTTTTACTGCTTGTGTGCAGAGTCGCGCAACCTGAGCCCGTGTCTCACCGCTGGTGCATCCCTGAATTCATCCAGAATATCGTTTTTGAGGAGCGAGAGCATTTCCGCTTTAAAAAAAAAATCATCACTGTCCACCGGTCGGTTGTGTTGAGCCCTTTCCTCAGAGACGCACTAAAGACGCACTCCAAACAACACCTGGATAGCTGACTAAAGCCGTCCGGTCCGGTTCGAGGTCCAGAGGAGAGAAAGTGACGCCGAGGAGAAGTTTAGCGCGGAAGGCAGGAGCAGTGAAAGAGAGAAGACAGGATGAATCTCAAGAGTCATCTGATTTTCACCCTCTACACTATTCATGGGATTCTTCTAAAAGGTGAGCATGGGATGGGACGATTACGTGCGCGTCTGTACGTGCAGGTGCTGTATGTGTGTGTGTGTGTGTGTGTGTGTGTGTGTGTGTGTGTGTGTGTTTGAGGCCAACAGTAGGACATGATGAAGTAGCAGAACGAGAGGTCACACGAGGGTCCTGGCAGAAAGATGCTGGACTGCCTCACATGGGGTCTCATTCTCATGTGCGTGTGTGTGTCAGGCTATCTAAAGGTGTGGGATGTTATAGGAGAGAGAGAGAGAGAGAGAGAGAGAGAGAGAGAGAGAGAGAGAGAGAGAGAGAGAGAGAGAGAGAGAGAGAGAGAGAGAGAGAGAGAGAGAGAGAGAGAGAGAGAGAGAGAGAGAGAGAGAGAGAGAGAGAGCTTTCCCTGTACCATTCGGGATCTTAGATTTTGATGTTAATGTTCAGGAATGAGGGGAATCCTATATGGGCAATTGTGCTGAGGACACGACCTGAGCGCGGCTGTGTATCCATACACTCGTCCATCGTATCATGTTGTTGTGTCCTGTGTGTGTGATGAGATGAAAAAAAGGAAAAATAGATTCCGCGAGGGAGAGACACACCTCAACATGAAGTAGTAGTTACCACCACACGGTGTTTATTTATTTTATTTTTGACTTTCAGCACTTGGATGAGGCGGCGTGTTACGCACCGAGTTGTTTGATGCTGCTTATTAGTTACTAGGACACCTTTAGAAGCCCTTTATACAGCTCATTTTGATTTCAGTTTTTATTTGTTCTCGTCTGATTCCGATTACTGTTTCTTCTGCACACGTGTGATGTCTGTGGCCAGAGCGCACAGTAGCCCAGACCACGGTGTTTTGTGTGTGCATGATGTGGTAAAGACGGCTCCTCGCTCAACCGAGTTGTAGGAACAGATGTGCGGTATACACGCCTGCTTAGAACGAAAGGGTTCTCCGTTAAACTAACAGTAGGCTACATTTTAAAGTACGATAGCTGATACTATTCAGCTCTGTCTCCCTCTCAGGTGAAGCATCTCGTAGCCGTTAGTTACGACACTATACCAGTGATTTACGTGCATAAACCTTTTGGGATGTAAGCTGGAAATCAATTTGCCAACGTCGGAACTCGACTAAATGTTAAATGAATTCCGATCTCAAGACCATTTTGGTGACAGACAGAGGACCCGACTGTTAAAGGCCTACTTCACCGGTGGGAATATGAAGGTGTATTGAATTCTGAGATCCTATCCACATTTATACTATAGGATCTCAGAATTCAATACACCTTCATATTCCCACCGGTGAAGTAGGCCTTTAACAGAGTGGGGTGACATTGGGGGTCAAGGTCACAGTGAACTGCGTGTGCCTGTGTTTTCCATAGGAATACATTTAAATGGAACTACAAAAGCTTTATAACATAACAGAAAACTATAAAATACCTCAAAAGAAGCCCTTGCTCAAGTTTAAATAGATGAATGTGTAGGTAACAACAGAGTCGAGGATTTGGGCCGATGCTGTAGTTGGACTTCAGCATTTCAATGGTTATGATCAGTGGTTATGATCAGTGAATGTAGGAAAACCAAAATCAACACAGAAGCTATACTTCGGTACCATTTCTCAGTGTGTGTGGAATAGTTTTTCATTCCACCTTTAACAAATCCAATGGAAAAGTGGCATGTGCACAACCCAGTGTTATCTGATATGCTGTTTTTTTCTCTCACTATACTTAAATACAGTGTAGAAGTCAAGTCATCCAAGAATATATAAGAAAATAAACTCCCTATTTAAAGCTTCTGGAGCAGTATGTTCATGCTGTGCGTTACAGTGTCAGGAGGGTGATTGATCTACCTAAAAAAAACAACAACTGTCAGCCTTAACAGCAGGGCCATATATGCCACACTGAGCCCCAGTTGCGCGACATCAAGTCCACTTTGTCGTTCTAAAATCGTGGGCGGATTTATAAACATGAAAAGTCTTGACTTAAACGGCTGCTTTCCACTCGAGTAAATGAGAATTCCCAAATGAGAGATCATTTGTGCTTGATTCCCTTGATCATTTGTTGTTCTCTCTTTGAAGTGGATGTGTGTGTGTGTGTGTGTGTGTGTGTGTGTGTGTGTGTGTGTGTGTGTGTGTGTGTGTGTGTGTGTGTGTGTGTGTGTGTGTGTGTGTGTGTGTGTGTGTGTGTGTGTGTGCGTGCGTGCGTGCGTGCGAGAGAGATAGAGAGAGAGAGGATAAGAGAGGAAAGCGGCCTTCTTTAATAACCAGGCATGATTGAGGCCATTTTTGACTTAATGAATTGCTATGTAATGAAGTATCTAAGGGTATCTCGTATATCTGACAATTTGCACTGCTGCATTTATTGACGTTCCAGTGCTAATTTTCCTCTTTATTCTCCTAGAGGCGGCACCATCATTATGAGTATGTGTGGGCATGTGTGCTTATGTGTGTGTTCGCATATCCTCCTTCAAATGTGCATCCTGTTTGTATAAGCTTGTGTTCAAAGAGGTGTGAGCAAAGGGATAACCATATCGGAAACAACAGCTCGAGTTAATGTCGGAATCATTACTTGTGTGGCTCCCTATCATGCGCACACACACACACACACACACACACACACACACACACACACACACACACACCTACACACACACACACACACACACACACACACACACACACACACACACACACACACACACACACACACACACACACACACACACACACACACACACACACACATACATAGACATCAGTCTATTGTCTATTTCTCTCGCTTCCTCTCCCCCCTCCTAACCCGAAGTGGATAATGCTAGGCTGCTTGATTTGAACAGTCATCTCTCGGTGCAAGACCCATTATTGTATAGGTTGCGCACAGCAGGCTAGGTCAGTCTCTTTCCTGAATGAAGTCCTGTCTATAGCCCCAGCCATATCCACGCGCTTCTGTAAATGACAGCTGTTTAAGCCGCCTCTGGCCCACCGCCAGCTGGCATCAAGAGATCTAGGGACACTGCATCTCACCACCGGACCTGTTCACTGTATAGCACGTACGTGAAGTGTTGTGATGGAGCTTGTTGTTTACCAACAGCCCCCTAGTTGTTAACACAGACATTATCCAGTCAGTGTGTCTCTCTTGTAGCCAATGTGGGAGCCAGAGAAAAAAACAGCCTGTTATGCAAATGGGGGCCTTGTCTTACATAAGAGCTAGAGGGGTTGAGCGGGCAGGCGAGGAGGGGAGATGAAGGCCCGGGAAAAGAGGGCTAGATGTTTCTAGAATGCTGGAGTTGATGGAAGAGTAATGTGGGAGGAGGAGAGAGAGAGGTGTGGAGGAGGAATGTGCAATCACCTCTGCTGAAGTGCATGCGGTTGCTGTTCTGTTGTATCGCTGTTTGGATGGCTGTTTATCTCAGCTGCTCTGTCTGTGTCCTGTACCCTCGCCTGGGCCTGGGTTCTTGTGTATAGTCTGAACTGTGATCCGTGCGAGCCTAAATGCAAACCCCCGCAGAGGGATGTGTTTATCCCACGTGGTGAATCTAAGCCTGCTGAACGCTGACCCTCTCCATCCCTCTGTACTCCCTTACACTCCTCCCTCGCTTCATCCTCCCATTCCTGGTGGTGGAGATTTGTACATCAGCAGCAGCAGCGTGGGAAAGCCTCTGATAACAAGCAGCCGTGTGTGTGTGTGTGTGTGTGTGTGTGTGGAGCCACTGATTACACGGGGAAAAACAAAATGTTCCCTCTTTTTCTTGCTCCCTTCTTCCCGCTGCTTTTGTGTGCTAGCTTGCCAGTGTGTGTTCATTTTACATGGCCATGCTTTGACAGGTGGAGCATGTGCGGTTCTCTGTATACCTTCTGTCGCACACACACACACACACACACACACACACACACACACACACACACACACACACACACACACACACACTGACAAAGACACATACACGCACAGATCCACTGTGGATTCATTGCTGCTCTGCCAAGGGATTTCCCATGATCAAAGCCAGTCTTTTGTTAGTCCAGGTGTGAAAAAAAAAGTTGAAACAGAAAAGGAGGAGGAGGCTGGAGGGGAACATGGAAGGATTTTTGGAGCTTACACGCTCTTCAAGGCTGTGGCAGAATTGTGTCTCTCCAGAAACCTGCTCCAGAAAGGCATATATACAGTGAGCCTGTCACCGGTTGCAACCCTGCCAACGGTGTGTTTAGACATAAGAATAAGATGAGGTAGCAGGAGGCCAGTCATTGTTAGGCTAAATACCCATGTAATCGCAGATGGCAGAGAATCACAGCAGGTGGCAAGAAATGCAGCCTTGCGAGACACTGTTGGGGAATTTCAAAAGTGTTAAGCTTCTTCATGCTAAAAATCGCAAAATGCCTTTCGATGCGAAGAGCAACCGACAGATAGCTCAGCTCCCATCTGCCGGGCTTTGTATGAGCCTGCAAAATAGGATGTTCCCACCATCGGATGACGCAGCACAGACTCTTAATGCCACCAAGATCAGGTGTGACTACTTCACTACACCATTCAAACAACGGTAGCTAGAGGAAGGTGAGAAAGATTTTGCCGGGCAGATATTCCCTTCAAAACACAAGAAAAACAGCAGTAAATGAACTGATTTGCAAATCACCATTGATCTAACATTAGGCTATATGCCTTTTTCCTACTCTTTCTTTGTCATATAGGCAACCCCATATTTGTCACATCTGAACCCTGTATTTAAATTACTGTGTATGCTTATTGCTAAACATGCCCATACAAGAGTCAATGAGAGGCAATTCATGTAGCCTGCCTGTATAGTACCAGTATGTCTGAACACAATGATATGAAAACAGGGTCTGTATGGCCTTACAGTATGTAAGCTGCTGAGGTTTTAATACAAAACTTCCAATATTCCTGCTCACCCCATTGTGTGGGCACACGTCCCCTGAGATTTAAAGCAGTCATTCATTTGACTGAGTTCTGCAATATAAGGCTTTACTAGTTCTGGCAAGAATATCCTGAAAACAGAATTAATACTCTAGAGTTATTGGCTGTGTGACGGCGATGACACACCAGCACAGGCGGTTGTGCAAATCACTGCATATTTCAGGCATACAAATCAAACAATATCTATTATTATGTTGTTGGGCTTTAATTCAAGAACATGTCACATTTCTAAGATAGTACTTTAATTCTAATAAACGGTGTATTATTTAAGCCTATGTGAGAGGTATTGTATCTAAAAAGAATGATATGTTGGCGATGCTGGGTGCCAGTGGCTTTCTGAGTTACAAATACAGAACATGAGTCAACAACTCAGTTTCCAATCCGGGAAAATACACATTTTTGAAAGTGAATCAATGCAGAACAAATGTCTTTTTTGTTGGCAGTGTTTCATATTTTTGAGGTGGGGTGTAATTTAAAGCTAGCCCCAAAGCAAGAGAGGGAGAGATCTAATGCAGCCTCCCATGGAGAACGGTGAGAACTGGAGCCCACAGGTGGATTCAGCTGCTCCATCAGTGAGTTAGCACCCTAAATAGATCGACCTCTCAGTAGGTGAAAAGAAGTATGCGAGTTCAGCTAACGTGCCAGCTTCAAAGCTAACATAGCTATGTTTGTAGTCAGAAATATGAACCAATGTGCAGTTATAGACGTGAGATACGCTGTACGATAACATTAAAGAATACTTTGTCATATGCAAAGTTAAATCAGACATCCTTGTTTTATAAAATAAATATCCTGTAGGTTTTATAAGGTGTTCACTTTAATACATGGTCAGCTTACTCTGCACTATTAACTACAGCAGGGTGATGTAATGTGATGTATTCCTCTCATAGAGAAAACTCAGAGATTTGTCTGTCACATTTTGACTGACAATATCAAACTGAAGCGAAAGTTTGGCTTCTTTCCTTTGAGTCAGACTTTGGCGATTAAGATATTATCTACCGTTACAAATTAAACTCAAGCACTACATATTTGGAAAGACTTTAGACTGTGTTATTGAGTGTGAGTGCATCGGCATGTGCGTTTGCGACGTGCATGCATATGTGATGTCTGTATTAGCATTGAATTCCAAAGGATTAGCTAGGGGCTAATCTGAAGCTCCAGTCTTTGACAAGCCATGTGTCACTAATCTCAAACACTCTGGAATAAAGAGGCACAAACACAATCACCTTTTTGGATGAAAACCCATCCATGCAAAGGGAGTTGTAATCTTTCACTCAAACCGGGAAAAGGGCAAAAGAAGGTTCAATCCGAAGATAAATAAATATTTAGAATATTATTATGTAAGACGAAGACATTATTTTCTCACTCTCACTCTCTCACACACACATACACACACACACACACACGCACGCACGCACGCACGCACGCACGCACGCACGCACGCACGCACGCACGCACGCACACACACACACACACACACACACACACACACACACGTGGGTTGTGGGTTGATCTAGCATGAACCTTTAGATCATGTGCTCACATAGGTTCATGTATCGCTGCCCCTCTTTAACATCTCGTAGCCAAGATACAGTTCTTTTTATGGTATGTGCCCTTTCATCATACTATTCCCCCGAGGGCCAGAGTCTGGAGACTTGATAGTACACGTTACAGTAATCATTTTCTTCAACATAGATAAAGATATACGGACAACCGTGACTCCCTCAGCTCTCGTGAACCCAACTCTGATATTGTTTGGGGACTCTGTGTCTGCTCTACACAGGAATGAATTCCGCCAAAAACAAGTCTCGGCCCACATTGTGTACAGAAAGGTTTGTCCTCCACGCAGACCCATATTATTGTATGTGTACACCTAAAACATACACAGACAAAGGCAGACACACACTCACACGAAAACCCACGGGTGTTATATAGACACAGCAGTGAGAAAACTGTAGACAGAGCTTTTGTTTATAGGGACTACTGTAGAAACAGTGGGATTGCTTGACTTTATTGCTGCTGTTTATGTGACCCACATTGAGAGATAAACTTTCTCTGTTCACTTCCGCACATTTTTTAAATTCAAATCTGGGTTGACAGGAGTAATTTGATGGAAAAATACTTTGGAGGTAGAGCCAAAACCAAATGGAGAAGCAATAGAATGATACTACTTCTATCTCCATGCCCAAAGATTTAGGGTTGAGATAGGAACGTAGCACATTTTATTTTCCTCTCTCCACCATGCAAGAAACATTATTTGAAATGACGGGAAAACTGGTCACTTTATAAACAGGAAATGAACCCCTATCCCCACACAGACAACCCTCTGGTCATATTTTTCCAAATCACTGCTTCCATTTCATGAAGCAATCCCTAAAGTGAGCTGCATCTCTCTTTAATGACAGTGCATATTTCCTCATGATGGGAAAAATACACATTTTTAATGGGACACTCGTACTTTTTTTCCATTGCTCTAATGTTGTTATAATTCAACTTCATAATGCAGCTGTGTTAGCTACATTTGCACAAGTTGTTCAATGTGTATGCTTTAATTTTATGGTTCTTTAATAGTATGCAAAAACAATGATTTAGCGCCTAATTGCTTAAATTGCTCTTACACAATAACAATATGTAGTTATGTCACGATACTAATTGAAAATCAGGATTTACTTCATCCACAAATACACATCTTATGCACTTGTTTTCAGCAGCGCGGTCTCAGAGGAAGCCTAGAAGTAGCTAAAGCTAATTGAAATATAATTCCCCAAAGACACATGTTCATGTTAATTGACTTTCTGTGTGTGTCTGTGTTTGTGTTTGTGCGCGCGCTTCAGTGTGTATGTGCGCATGTTTTTTTTTCTATTCGTATTATATAAAGTAACTTTCTAGTCTCTTGTCTAATCATCAGCTCGAGGGTCCCCCCACTTCTTAATTCACTGTTTGAAAGCTATTAGACACTCTTATGCACAAGCACCATTTCTATACACATGTAATGTGGTGAAAAATATGCATTTAGAATCCACTGATGTGTTTCTTAAACTCAAAGTGAACTGGTCTTTCTCTTGTGGTGGGTGCACACCGTAAATCAGAGTCGTTTGTTTGCCGCATTTTGTTTCAGTTCTCACATCTCAGGCAAGTGGTAAAGTGCAGAACAATGGGGCTTAAGATGAGAGCAAATTAACCTTTGCAAGACGCTGTGTGTGTGCGTGTGCGCGCGTGCGTGCGTGCATGCCCATAGGTTTCTGTGTGCGTTTGCAATTGAGAAAATTGTAATTAATTACAAAAGCCTGTAATTATCTGAATACTTCTGAGAACTCCAGGTGTGAAATTTCATCCAAGCGAAACGCTCAAAAGGTTTTTTCACCACTTTAAATGGCTATCTCTGTAAGATGTCTTCCATTCAGGTGCTTAGTTTCGCCTACACTATTAGTATATGTTACCCGTTCCTAAGGTGGAACTCAACATCCCTTAACGTTTCTGAGTTTGGAGACTGGCCGCTTTCTGTGCAGTGATTGCTCCAGGCCTGTTGTAGAGGGGAGGGAAGATCGAGTCAAGTGAGACAATTTATAACAGTTAAAAAGCAAATGAACTGAGACCCTTGGCTTGGGTGAGCGAGCGGCAGCATTCATAATGCGCCTTAGGGATTTATTTTCCACACTCATTGTAGTGTGTGTGTGTGTGTGTCCAAGCGAGTATATACGTAGCACAAAGAAACACACAGCCCCCCTTCACCATCTGTCTCTGTTTGCCACATTGCAAATCCATTATATGCTACACAACATTATTCCCCCCCATCCTAAGTGGCACACACCCCTGAGCTTACTTCCACTATCCTACTCAGTGGAACGGGCGACAATTTGCCACTGCATACACATCTTTGTTAAAGACGCTGTGGCATGTTTCCAGCTGGATTTTAATACATATTTTCATGCTCCATTTGCATATTTTGTAAGTTGGTGATTTTACAAGCCGGTTTGCTTATTCCATGCCGCTCTATGTGTTTGGCTAAAATATTCTCAACTGATCCATGTCGAACCATCTTCGGACTTTATAATCCTGTCTTCTCCAGAATTCTTTTTAAAATTTTGGCAGACAGATTTAACACATGCTCACACTCACACTGCATGAGTCTGGGTCAGGTTTTTGCCTCAGTAGTTTAACAGCGAACTCATCTAATCAAAAAGCTTCCCCAGCCCCGAACCTCCTGCTGAGGAAACAAAGAAGTTATTATGTTTTTAAATGGTCGCCAATTACGGGTAATTTCACTGCCTATCTTAGAGCTATTTGCTTTTCTCTCACGTCGGGAAGAGCAAGCATTGTGCTTTGTAAAAACGGGGTAGACAAGCTAGACATACAGCAGATGCATTCTTTTGGAGGACTGAATGCTCTGCCTTTCTGTCTGCCCTCCCTCTCTGTCTCTCGACTCATCTCTTATCATTAGAAATGGGACACACAGTTAACTCAATTCCTCCTTTATCTTCCTCATTAGTGTTTGTCTCACAGTGCACTCAATTACTCAGTCCATCACTCTCCTTTACCCACAAGTCAAAAGCTTCCACTGGCCCAAGTGAGTCAAAATTCTTGTGTCGTGAGTATCTAGTAGGACTCATTAGCGAGTAGCAAATGACCCCCAAAATTGTGCATTCACGTCATTAACACACATTTTTGTAAAGCCACGATGTGGGGTTTTTGAAACATTATTTGTGTGATGAAACTGTTTTTAAAGAGTATTGCGTTTTCTTTTTGGCAGCCTGATCCTATCTTTACACTGCTAGGCAGCGCCTCATTGCTATATGGTATTTTATCATTTTAAATGTAAATCTACAGCCCACGTTGGAAGTGAACTTGGCACAGCTGGATAAGTTTTGATGGATTGGATTTCAGTTGCAAACTTGGCTGTATGTACAAGCTTTTGGCAGCTCTCATTTTATTTTTTAATTGGTTGACATTCACAATAATAACAGCGTTTTTCACAGGAGAATCTGTCAACACAATTGTTTAGAAAAATTGTTATTGCTCCTGGTAGCACACTGTTGCCACAGCACATATCATTTGGCTATTTCATATTCAAATATGAGGCATACAATAATGTCTTTGCAGAAACAGATCCACACAAAACTGACTAAGATTAAATTATTAAAATTATAAATCATAAGTAAAATATTTTTCTAACATAATCTGTTTGTATTGCCATTAAACCTAATCATTCAGCTGTATTCAGGTTTTTTTTTATTTGCGAGACACTGAAGTTGTCCTCTTTTTGAAACTGAACATATGACTGATATGTATTATTCCTTTCTACTTCTTCCCTCCTTATCTGCCTTTGCAAATTCATGCTATGGCTACAAAGGCGGACTCGTTTTCTAGCATGCTAATGTTGCTGTATATGTATCCAGTTCAAATGGAGCAGCTAATGCTAATCTCTGCTTATCCCCCGAGAAGCACCCTCAGAGCAACACATTATCATGCTACTCTGTAGTTGAGATGGATTGTGGGAAGAGAGGGGACAACAAAATGAATGAATGGAGATATCAGCATATAATACTAAATCATAACTGCTGACACGCACAAATCCTCACAACCATGGTCACCTTCCAACACCCGCTACTCCACGCACACACACAGAGACCCACACACACACATTGTACACACAAAGCTGCATGACATGAGCTATTGCTGAAGAGATAGGCTCAAAAAATCTCCCGACACGACAGTAATAATGAGACGGTCTTAACCACAGTTGCACTGAGCTGGTAAATGGTATAGCCTGCTCTACAGGACTAAGGGATGATCCTAAACCCTTGTCGTAATGCACTGGTCACCCTAATCCTGACCTTATTAAAAGTGAGCCTCTAACCACACAATGGGACCATATCTTAAGACTGTAGTAGTCCCTCAACACAAACGGTCCCTAGTCCAGCCCTATTTGAGAGGAGGTGACCTTCACATGACATAATCCCGGAGCGACCTTTTACCCCCATTGGCTTTGTGATCACAGAGCTGAGGTCACTTCAGAGTTATAGTACATTTTCAGTTTCTGATGAATCTGATAGTGTTTATTGAAAATTAAAAAAAAAAAACTAATTGAATTCTAAGAAAAGTGCTGTGGGCAATCAGTGCAGAATCCAGAAATTGTAAAATGTATAGGCTATGATGAAGCGTATGTGTTTTCGATATGGATCATGTCCATTTTCATACACTATTGCAATGTGCACTTTTTGCACATGGCAGCCAAAAATCATTTGACTATAAAGTAAAATAAGACATTTCCTGTCAGCACTAAATGTACACCATATTAACTACATGCTCATATCGACATGGGTCATATTTTTTCTTATCTGAGCCCTTGAATAAAAAGCTGTAGTTTTGATGTATTTTCCTGACATCAAGGCCTATGCTAGCCTTGATGTTGCGTTCTATCTTTATCATGCAGCTGTACTTGGAGGAAGAAATGAAATTGATCAGTAAAATATAATCAGAAATAGATTATTAACAGTCTTTTGCATGTTCTCTCAGAAACAGATGGTCCTCTACTGTGGGACTGGTGGAATTTGCTGAATTTCCAGCTCTTATTTCTCATATGTTTGAGTTCATTATGTCTTCAAAGAGTTAGTGTTGTGCATTTAAGTCCCCTTATAGATAAGAGCATGTTACATTTAAATCAAGCATACTCTTCCATTAAATACAGAGCATTATGTGTCTGATGCACAGGTGCAGTTTGAGACTAAAACATAATTATAAGAAGGCTAAAGCAAGAAACTCTAAAGAGTGCTGCCGGATGTTCTTTTGAAGCAACTAAGTAGACATGTATCTGCTAATTTGTTTCAAATTAGGCTTTTTTAAAAGGATGCCGCTATACCAAACTAGATATTGCCTGAACTGCATGCATCTCCTTTATCCCTCTCCAGCTTGGTTAGAAGGAATTAGTAGCAAAATCCCTACATTTCTCAGCAGTTCTTCTGATATACAGTGTGTATTTGTCATTCGAAGGAGTTCCCTTCAGATTGAATAGAGAACTGGAAAGAGAAATATAAAGCACAAGTAGACAAAGACAGCTGAAAATGATCCAGGGTAACGGTCGGTCATGGGGTTGTTTTTGAGAAAGTTCCTGCGAGTATATGTTGTGCCTGCAGTGGCTTGGCTGGGATGCTGAGTGACATGTTGCTGGCCACTGCTGTTCCAATGCTCCCTTAGAGCCTCACACTGATCAAATGAGACGAGACAGCGATGAGGGTCACAGCAAAACATTGTGTGATTGCGTGAGTCATAAATGGGTTGAGGGCAAGCGGGGGGGAATTAGGGGGATGTGTGGGGGTAACAGGATGGATGGGGGGAGAACAGAGGAATACCTCTCTAACATCTGCTCCTTCACCATTTACAGACAGGAATTTGGAGCAGAGACAGATTAAGCAGGAGAATTTAGGGGCAACAAAAATAAATAAATAAAAAATGGGGAAAAAAAGCAGTATAGCAGTAGACAAATAACAGCCCCCCCCCCCCAAAAAAAAAAAGAGCAGCATGCAGCCATACATGAGACATTCAGGAAATGAGCCTTGACTCGGCTTCGGTCCTGTGCTCAAACACTTTAACTCTCACACACAGGCAGACACTATCTCATAAATGCAAATAGTACACGCAAGTTTGAACCATTTGTTATATTTGCAGGCACAATCTTCCAGATAAACCGTAACAATGAAGAGTTGACGTTTCATAGGGTCCATTTCCTTTTTGCTCTTTGGGAAGCATCTCAACGAACCAATGTAATAAAAATGGTTGGCTCACTTCTTTTTGTTCTTTCATTTCCTCTCTCTTTATGTCTACAGTATGTCCTTCCATTCTTCATCTCTTGCTCCATCCTATCTTTTTTCTCTTGCACTCGGCACCTCACTCTCCAGCCTCACCCGGGGCTTTCATCTTGGCAGGGTGCTACCCTTTATGAGAATACTCCAATTGGCAGACAAGCGCCCTTGTCAGACAACATTCATTGCACTTGCACTAGATATGAAAAGTGTTTTAACAAGCACCACTGAGTTTTTGCGGCACAGTGGATACACTGCATACCAATGGTGATGCAGATCCTGTGACCAAATTAAAATTGGTAGAGAAGTTTGGAGACATTTATGTTGATGTCCTTGTCAGACATTACATTTTCACTGCAGCAGCCCCAAGGTAGTGTATAAAGTTGTTCTCTTCTCTATCCTTGGGTTAGTTTGTCTTGCTTTAAAGGAAGTAAAATATAAATGCACTTAAACATTTGTGTCACAACAATAACTTCCATTTGGTATTCAGATACTAAGGCACTTACTGTATAATAAAGTCGCTTTTTTATTCGGATTTTGCGAAAACCTGCTATTTTCGATGAAACCTGCCTAGATTTGTGTCTGTAAACTCTTCAAAAATGCCAGAGCAAGAGAGTGAGGCAACATAGCTATTTATCCTTTAGATGAATGTTGGATGCAATGACACGGTGAGAGTTGACGACCAATGTAAATTAGGAGTTCTATGAGGTCAGTTCCAGAGGGGTTTTGATAGGTGCCTAGCTACTGCCAAGGTGGTTGTGTTGTTTTTATGGTTAGAATAAGAAAGTATTGAAATAGGACTGGCGGAAAGAAATAATGAGACGGTAGAAGGAAAAAGATCAGAGGGGTGGATGAGGATGACTGTGTTACATAAATGCTAATACACCTGTTTAGGATTTCTTGTACAAAACGAAAATAATTCTACTGAAGCTCTTTGTTAGTTATGAATTCTTACAGCCTGGGGTGGTAAGCTTTCCCTCCCAGCTTGCCCATTCAAATTGAGTACCTCTTCCCTTTTGTTCCTGATCTCAAGAATTTTTGATATCGACTGAACAAATCTGAAAATCAAAGAACCCGTGAAGGTAAATGTGATGAAATTCCGTGTACAGTGGTAATGGCTTTAACCTTTGACAAATGCCTACGTACCGCACTGTGTAATATAGCCTATTTAGATATATGGTGAGAAAAGAATCCTTCATTATTCCTGTCATGTTGCCTATATGGAACATCCCTATTCCAGTAAAAGCCTTAAGGTCTGCCTTATTATTGTGTTGCTACAGTTCTAGTTTGCCTGACCTGGTCAAAATAAGTGGCTGAAATTTAGTAAACTCCATTCTCAAAGTAGGTCTCTTTTTCTGCCGTCAGCTACAGAAGACAAACTAAAATGGCTTAAAAAGTAGGTGATGTCATCATCGTAACCGAGTGTTTAGCGGCCACCGTACGATGATCTGAGCCACAAGGATGCTGTCTCTAGAAATATATAAAGTGCCTGCTTTATAGACCATGACATATCATTTCCTCTCTTCAGAAGGATACCTACAGTGCTCTGTTTCCATCAGAATGCACCCAGGCTCTGCTGATGAAACTGTTACACCAGTAGGCTTCGTTCTTTCTCTTTCATTCTCTTGTGTCCCCCTGCACTCCTCTTTCTCACACTCTTGTCTATCTCTGGATGAAGTGAGGGACTTCAGCTTTTCATCAGTGCTAGGGCAATTCAGCTGCACAAAGGTTATGTGCATCCAGATGACAGTTAATATGGAGAGTCTGTCAGACGGGCTTTGATCATTTCTGACCTGCGCATGTCTTGGTCTTGTCCTGTGTTATATTGAGTGAACAGCATATTAACTCCCCTTAACTGAGTGAAGAAATGTGGACTTTTACTTTTAGATACAACCAGGTGATTTCCATTTGAAGTGTTAATGGATTTGGTTTGGGGACATCATTTTCTTGAACGTGAGCTGTAAAGGTATCCCAATCTGTGGGCTGCCTATTGATGAATGCATGAGACAAGGGGGTAAGGTCCCAGCAACACAATACTACTGACCCCAGGTTACTGCAGTAAGATGATTAGTTAAAAGGAGATGTGGAAAAATCTAATGGGTCGAGAATAAATCCAAAGGCATCCGACAGGGCGGAAAAAACATAAATACAGTCTTTGTGATTGAACTTTCCATAACCCCCATTCGTCCAATCATGGAAATACATAGACGTTTTCATTGCTAACATTAAATGTCACTACAATTTGCTACTACAAGTTCAATTTAAAACATGCAGAAGAACAAAACAAAAAAACATATAATATCGCAAGAAACGGGTTGGGTGTTGATTAGTATGAATTACCCAAAGGGAAATACTCAAGTAAAGTATGCACTCTCAGAACGCACTCTTACATTCCTCCATGAGCAAGCACTTGTTGACTGTGGTGACCCCATGGTGTAGTCATCTGAAAGGGGGTAATGGAGCTATGGGTTGTGAAGAATAACCATGGAGTCCAGACATTTGCGGGTGAGGTGTAGAGCACTGCTTGAGATCTGGATGGGTGCAGTGGAGCAGAAAACCTGATGATAATGTGATGAGGATTGGAGGTGAAAGGGGTGGAGAAGGGGTTGCAAACTGTCAGACTGAAATGACAGCTGACGGAAGAGAGAGGATGGGTTTAAAGTTTGGCAGCTACAAGATGATATGCTCACAGAGGTCATGGGGAATATGATAGGTCAGACTGAAAGAGTGAAACGCCCGCAGTCAATCAGTGATTGAGCTTTATGCTGGAGAAGAGAGAGAGAGAGACTCACAACTGCTGTTCTGATGTACAGTACTACTTGTGTACATGTACCTGTACATAGTTACTTTGCTTCACCACCACCGAGTAGGCCTATACATTATTTGACTTGTTTACTTTATAATTTAAATTATATTTGTTTGCATGTTTTTTATTCTTGTACAGCTATTTGTCGCATTTTATTAGTTTAGAAATGTTTGTTTTGTATAGAAAAACATTTATATTACTCAAAATAAGCATAGGAAAAACATTATTGCTTTGCTACTAGTACCAAACTCCAGGTATCGTTTTGGCCTTTGGCTGTTCTAGAAAACGTGAGATGAATAATACCCAGCCCCTGGCTTTGCATTATAAAAGCCACCCAACAGTGAAAAGCACAATCCGTAGGTTGATTATTATTTTATTTTTTTTCATTTTAACAAAGCATGGTCAAAGGTTCCATGGAGTTGTAGTTGTAAGAATTGAGTCTTTTGTCTTCCGTTCCTCCTGGTATTATTTCAATTTGCAGAATTTGCTAGGACAAAAGTTTTTAGGGACACAAAACAACAACAGTTTGCACTATTTATTAACTTTCATATGTGTTAGGCTCAAAACCATGCCATTGCTTTAACACAGTGGCACGTTGTGTATAGTATTGCGTGCCTCATTGGGCCCCTTTGCCACAGGTGACACAGACACATTTAACATAATGAGATTGCATGAAACTTTCACGATAGACAATGATGTTCATATTGTACTGCACTGAACAGCTGCACGGAATATCAAATCTTTCCTGCCTATGCCTCTCTCTGTCATTGTGTGTGCGTGTGCCTGTTTTGTTTTTGCTCTGTCTCCTAGAGGGGAAACATTACTTGTTTACAGTGTCTGCGCCGACAACTAAATGAAATCACATTTCCCATCAGTCAGTGGGCTAATTGAGGCTACCTCTTCCATTAGTTGTCTGCTCACATCGTCTTTGTAGGGAGCCAGACCGATCAATGCTCAGCCAGAGTTGGATACTTGGGTGCATACACACGCTCACCCTTACACCCTTATCACACACACACACACACACACACACACACACACACACACACACACACACACACACACACACACACACACACACACACACACACACACACACACACACACACACTCACACTCACACTCACACTCACACTCACACTCACACACACACACACACACACACACACACACACACACACACACACACACACACACACACACACATTTATACACAGCCCTAAATGTATAACTTGCAGGGGCAATGATTTGGCATAATAGTACTACTTAAAATACAGTTTTTATATTAGCTTTTTTGTTCTCACTGCAACCAACCTTTTTCAAGCACAATCCAAGTGGAAAAACATTCTTCTCTGCTGTATATCAGACACAAAGGAAGAAGGTGATACACTCAGGGATAATACCTTCACTGCCTGCACTGTGCATCTTAGAATGGGGAGGGTTGAGCTGCTCGTCCTCCATCTTTTGTGGTTTAAGAAGGAATCCGGCCGTTCCCACAGTCTTGGCAAATCCTTCCTTCCCAAATCCTTTTCTCTGTAATTCTGTTGTCCTGCCAACGGTGAGTGAAAGCGAAGAGGTGCATTATGGACTGGTCATGCATGAGTAACGAGGGGCCCTCTCTGAATGTGTGCGTGTGTGTGTGTGTGTGTGTGTGTGTTTATGTTTTTTCCTCTACTTTCCTGCCCCATAGAGTTCTAGTTATTATGCAGTAGCCCTAAGTGGACCTCTGCCCCACAGTTATCACACTTGCACAGTCACACCTTAACACCAGCGTTCGCACAAGAAAAACACACCTCAGCATTCATTATAAGCTTGCTATTGCGTTTCACTGTAATTAATACACCCTCACCACCCTCCTTGAGTGTCATTACATTTTGGGAACAGGTTCCTTTGAGCATATTTTTATTAGCCAAGCTGAGCCGAGGCCAAGATAAAAACCTGATCAAATAGTGACAATTATCCACATGCCAGCAAGACATCTTTCCTGCAGTTGGACAAGACAGCCGTTTGGATTGAGCGTTGTGAGGATTATGGTGATACATTAGTCCAATCTGTGTTGATCTAGCAAAGCAGGAGATGAGCAGCCCGTATGTCAGATCATCATTTGGACTGGTTTTGGGTTTTTAATCGTGTCTGCCGTCGTACAGTGTGTCTTGGCGAAAGCTTCCGAAAAAGCTGTACCTTGTTTGGTTTTCAATACAAAATGCTTGTGCCGGCAGTGTTGCCAACTTAGCGATTTTTTCACTATATTTAGCGACTTTTCAGACCCTCTGGCGACTTTTTTTTCAAAAACAAATCTAGCTTCCTTTTCTGGTGTTATTGGTGACTTTTTCGCTAAAGCAAGTATCACTCTTCACTCTTCTCAACGAGCATCGGCTGCCTCCGCGGCCCATCCCCTGTCCCAGAGCACTGACAGGCGGCTGGGTCCTCACGCAGCAGTCCCTACTGTATAAAACCCCTGTCTCTGAATATGCAAATTAGGTGATGACGTCATCTGGCGTCATTTAGCGACTTGATTGATTCAGCCGTATAGATATATTTGACTAACTCTGAAATAATGTGTCCACGTTTCTTTAATGGTATATTCATATGCACTGCACAGGAGCTAGAAATAGTTCGTTTTTACGGCTCAGTTACCCAATGAAATAAATATATATTTGACCTCAATGTGTCTGCAGCGGGGATATTTCAGAAAATTGGCTTGTCTTTTACAGTCACACATTGTTTAACCTTTGGTTTTTGGATCAGAAGTTTCAGAACTGTGTCAACATAGCTGCAGGATGGTATTTTTGAAGTTGTTAAACTATGAGTTTGTCTTTACTTACAAACTTTGCACTGCATGAGGAATAATTTGCAGTCATGCTTTATGTCATAGGTGATTACGTTGGCAGACATTAAGGCTGTACAACCAGAGAGGACACACATGTCACATCTGACATGAGAGATGACTTTGCTCTAGTCTTGTCCATGTTGCTCATGCATTGGGAGTGACAGAGAGCAAGTCATGGTTGATGTCAGCACTCTGACACCAGTGGTGTTGATCCACCACTGGGCACAAAGCTAACCCAATGACAATGTTTGAATGACAGCCTCACTCATTTGCAGAGTGAGGCAGGAATGCATAAATCATTTTAAAAGGCACACCTTGGAATAAAAAAGTCAGTTAATGAAAACAGAGGTTTATTTTTGGTAAATTTAATGCATTAATTAGTTAATTTCTTAGAGTCTTTTCTGTATTATTTTTTTGGATTATTATTACAGTCCCGGCACTCCATATATTTCCTGAAGTTGTGTTCCACCCCCCCTCCCCCCTCTACTTGTGGTTTGTTTAACCGTGTGTGGGGGTACAGCTGCGCCCATTTATGTGTGTTAGCTCTCAGACATGCTGTCATTTTCTCTTGCTACAGGCACAGTTGTGGTTTGGAGGCTGCCATTGTTTGGCTTTCTTTTAGTCGCATTCTATTTTTGTTGTGCCTCAAATGCTGCATGACTCCTACCCTAAGGCACTGTATAGTGCAAAGTAACAGAATGCCAGCACACAGGATTTGTGTTATGTCTTTGTTTATGTTTGTTTATGTGTCTATGCCTGCAATCAATGAAAAACCCACTGTTGCACAAGACGTGTAAATAAATGATTGGGCACCAACAGCTATCTAATATGTCTGAGTGTGTTTATATGGCCTCAAGTGCGTGCAGTGTTGTTGATGATGTGAAAACTATAAGTGAATGGTTAAATAATGACCAGTATTGACAGAGGCAGAATATTTGAGGCTTTTGATTTGCTGTTTTTTCTCAGGCTCTCAGCACGCAGCCAGTCAGAGCCAAAATGGCTGTGTCGGGTCAGCTCTGGCCCCCTGACAGGCTGACGTCTGTCAGGGTCCAGGCCTATTAAATGATCAGAGGCTATGTTCCCCTGACGCCTCTCTGGCTAAGAGGCCTCCACCCCCTTCTGGAGGCTGGCCCAGAGTGTTTGTGTGCATGCATGAAAAATGTATGTGTGAGGCATGTTTGACTTCATTTTCTGTTTCTTTAAATGATAACAAGCATCCGTAGTGCAGGCAGATCAGTGTGTGTGTGTCTGGGCTTTACCCACAGGGTGTTGTGCTGTATTTGGTGCAGTAGCCCAGCAGCTACATTTATTACTATGGCGCCATTACAAGCAAACCTGTTTTCATGCTGGGAGTCTGGGAGGAAAGAAAATTAATTCAGACCCTCAAATACTCTTTTTCTGTCACGGCTGGTCCTTATGTGACCATTTGCCAACTGTTTACCACCATCATCCCTATACAAACACAGCTGATCATAAAGGCTATATAGGTTCCTATACTGCTGATTAAGCAGCATTCCATTTTAGCTGTTGGTGGCCCTGCTCAGCAAGAGATACTAAACCTCAATTCAAGGAACCTTGAGGAGTAACCAGTAGTGCTGTCAATCATGATTTATCGAGCAAGCAATATTGTCACAACTGAAATATTCAAGTGTTTTTTTTTCTTTTGGTTACAACTTATTCATCCCCTACTATCAATATTTTCTACATCTTCCTGCTGTTAGCAGGAACCTACTGTAATAATTTGACTCAACTATGAGTACCTGCCAGATTTATTTCAAACGACAGTTTCTTATGATTGTGTCATGGTGTGGAAAACCAGACAAAGCTATAAGGCAGTAATTTTCCTTTATGTATTCATCAAAACCTCTCCCAATTTCTCATTCTCCTCTCCCTTTCTGTCTTTGTTTTGTTTGCATGCACTGTGTGTCTTTGTGGTTGGAATTCATGAGTTGCATTCAGACAGCTCCAGATTCCATTTAAAAAAAACATCCTCAACAACACAGCATAGTGCCATCTCCGGGCCCATTGTGTTTTTATCATTGTGTGTTTGTGTTTGTGTGTGCATTCATTCTATCTGTCTCACTCTGTTTGTGCAGTAATTAAGAATACTTAATGATTTATTTACTCACTTTCTAAACTGAAACTGGATGTTATTAAATTAGAATCCTGAAGTCACACATGCTAATTGACAACATCAGTCACTGATCCTCCTCACTGAACCCCACATTGTCCCATAGGGGTTGGGCAAGAGCCTTGTGTGTTAGTAGTGTGTGAGGAAGAGAGACAACACGGAAGTCATGGAATGCTTTGGATACAACGTCTACATAAGTGCACTTTATTTACCATTTAATCACTTTAAATAATAAGTGAGAAGTAAAACCTGTGAAAAATCACACCAGTGAAAATGTAATTACGTTTATTCACCAGAAAAACAAGTGCGGAAAATCACCTATGTATGTGTAATGCATGTTTTATGAAATTATAATCGAGACAGGTATTTGGGTGCATGTTGTGCGTAAGTGTTTGTGTGTGTGTGTGTGTGTGTGTGTGTGTGTGCGTGTGTGTGTGTGTGTGTGTGTGTGTACATGTATTGTGCATGCTCATGCTTTAGACTGTCATTAATCAAGTGGAGTATTATTGTTTTCAGCATCTCGCCCAAGTCTACACATTACCATTTTAATGACATTACTTTCCTATTAATCTGCTTACCGCACAGCCACTGGTGCAACTTATAAAACTATCAGACGTACTTTGATAAAAAGGAGAGGAAAAAAACACGAGGCCATAAAGAGAGAGGGAACAGTAATTAAAAAGCCACTCTAATGAAAGAAAACTCATAAACAAGAAATAGAAGTTAAAGAATGGAAAAAAGTGCATATGCTGCAGTCCTGAATTAGATATGCGGCACATAAATGGATGCTCTATACAGCATAGGAAAACAGAGTGTGTGGCAAAACAAAGTCATGCTCTGCGCCTCCAGCCATACCCACTGTGATTGTAACTAAGTGCGTTCCCTTGAGGCTGATTAGATATCTAAATTAAAGAAATCATCAACATCTTGCAGTCTAGATGTAGGGGCTTTGAAACCTGGTGTATGTTTGACAGTTTTAAAATATGCAAAATGGCCTCTCCTATCTCAAGCTTGTAAGCATGAAGTGAAGTGAAGCTACGAAGTCCCTCATCATTGGGATTCTGTGGGAAGATCTTTCCTTACCAAATGATGAGCTGATTAACCTCGGTCGCCAGGTCTAATCATTCTGTGAAATTCATTTGCATCGGGGGGCTTGGGAGCAGGACTTATCCACAATCATGAAGGACAAGAAAGGCCCATTGGTTGTGCTTGGCCATTGCACCTCCTTAATCTTTCACCTCAATGTTTTAACATACAGTACTTAGAAGTTTTCTGCTTGTTGAAAACGCAAAAAAATGTAAATAATCAAGCATCGAATCTCAAACATAAAGAAACCGCATTTCATTTATGCATAACTTTAATATTTTTGAATGAAATGTGATACTACCTGGCTTTAGTCCGGCTAACAAGGAAGAGGGTGAACAGGTTTTACAAGAGTGGACTGCTAAAGAGAGTGCCTTGGGGTAAACACTGGTTGGCCACTCTCAAACAAAAGGCGTGTAGTATGTGTACGTGTCTGTGGATAGGTGTGTGTAGAATACAATAGCTGGCTCAGTGCTTCCCTGCTCGTTCCACACAGCTTAAAGTAGACGTGTCTGTTCCCCAGCTGTGTTGTTCTTCAAGCCCAAGCAAGATTTGGGGTTTTGAAAAACAAAATAGTTATGCTTAATTGACCTATCTCGGCTTGGCTAAAGGGCTTAAAGAGACATGTAAGGGACTGCCTATCAGCCGTGGTTGAAAAATGCTAATAGTTTGAAGTTAAGGCTGGGCAATTCATACCAATATTGCAAATATATTATATCAAGCTAAACGTCAAACCAATCATTATCTTATTTTAAGTTGAAAGGCTAATTTATTTGTGTTTATGAGTGAATGTTGAAGACTCCAGATGGTTAATTGTTGTGAAAGCTAATGCTGATACAATATGTTGCTTCTGGGTATAGTTGCACTTACTGTCCTGGTTCCATTTTCAACACTTGTTTGGGACAAGTTATTTCTGGAGGAAGCCTGAAACCTTTTTAGAAGTGAAATGTAAATAACCAAGTCTGATGAATTAAAACTATACAAATCTGGAAACCTGGTTGAGAAAAACGTGGATCGGTGTAACTATCCTGTAAAGTGTTTGCCAGATGTTTTAAAATGTAACATAAATACATTTTCTTTTGATCAAGAAGAATCATTTGATCAATTTCAATATTGACTCTGCTTGTGTGTGTCAAGTCAGGTCAAATCGACGTCAATGTAGACATGCTCATTAAATGGTATTTTTTTCGCTGAGAGAAAAAAGCATAATGGTGGCAGAGAAACAGAAAGGATGTGAGAGTGAACAGATAGGGACAGATTGTATGAAATGCCCGACATGGCTTCAGATAACGTAGCAGGGGGGGAAATATCACACCATAGAGAGATGTCAGGCTGTTGTCAAGAAGGGAAAATAAAAAAAAGCCTGGCTCCCGTTTGTGTTGGCGTACATAAACAGATCAACAGATAATAGAAAGCTGTAGGACCAGGCTGTTGTGGCTTCTGTATCCGACTGTCATGAGTGCAACCAGTGTGACTGTAAATCACATGCTGTTTGATCGCATGTTGGTTCCGCTCCTCCCTTTTCTCTCTATCTTGCAAGTGTCATTGTTGATATATATGCATGGATCCTCTTGACTGGAAGAGGAATCCTGAAAGTCGCATTCCCGGCAGCCCAGATGTGCTGTCCAAGAAAAGGTCTTATTGGTTTATCGTGCGCTGAGAAGACCCATTCACATAATCCTTAAGCAGCTAAAAATCCAGAACATCCATCCTTGTCAGCCATTGTTCTGTTTAGCAACACGGAAAAAGTGTGTGTGTGTGTGTGTGTGTGTGTGTGTGTGTGTGTGTGTGTGTGTGTGTGTGTGTGTGTGTGTGTGTGTGTGTGTGTGTGTGTGTGTGTGTGTGTGTGTGTGTGTGTGTGTGTGTGTGTGTGTGTGTGTGTGTGTGTGTGTGTGTGTGTGTGTGTGTGTGCCACCTCCATATAAATGATGCTGTCTACCCATCCATGCTTTCATGTATCTTTGTTTGTCACACACTCCTCTATCTGACTATGCTGAAAATGTGTATTATGTGTGTATGTGTGTCTACGTGTGTCACTAGGAAAAGAATAGTTGTGCCCCGAAACATGGAAATACCTCTTTATTTAGATGGTTGGAAGAGGAAGAGAGGCTTAACACAGTTCTTCGTCATTCTATTGTCAAACTAAGCAAAGGAGGAACGGGCCTATTGTTGTCAGTAAGCCAACTATTTCCATTTCAAAAGCAGGGCGAAGTGGATGTGATGGACACAAAAGCAGCCCATTAACACTTTCATTTATGAGTCTGTTGGACCATTTTCGCAATGGGATGTCTATGTAGTAAAGGAGCAAACTTCACGTGGTACACAAGATACAATTGTGAACTCTTAATTGGAATTTGTGCAGCACATCAGAACTGACCTGCACTGTTGCAGTCAGAGTAAACGTGTGCACAGCCGTTGCTCTTAGTGTGTGTGTGTGTGTGTGTGTGTCTGAGGGGGGGTCGGGTGTGGGGAGGTTCCCCTGGCAACCTGACCAGGGTCAGCATGTCACTGTGTTTCACTGGCTGAGTGTGCTGCCATATGCAAATGAGGCCTGTGCCAGCCTTCAAACATTAGCATTAGTAAGCATTTGCATAATATCAACTTTAGCCGGTGGAAAAGTAGGGCATGAGAGAAGGGAGAGAGACAATGAAAATAAAAAAGGAGTTTGGTTTGAAAAGAAACTATTTTACCAAATAAAATAGTATAATGGGTAAAAAGGAAGCAAAAACATGATCAGCTAAACAAGAGCTCATGGAAAAGAAACATTTCTATGTGGTCTCTGGTGGCGCTGAGAATAGTCACTGTTTTAATGAGCTTCATCATGACATCATGACGTGATTGACATCATGTGCAAAACAGACTAAATCACTTTTATATTTTCAGCGTTAGTATGAACAAAGTGTAAAAAGAGAAATAGACCCATACAATGTGTATTGTGTGAGTGTGTGTGTTTGTGACTCAGACTTGTCTCCAATCAGCTTTCCATTCTCCCGGAGATGGAGTAGCCTGTTTCTACCTAGCCTGCTGCTTGTGGATCAGGTGTTGAGATTCCAGCAAAGCACCTTACTCTTTATCTGTGGATTGCACTCCCTCTTTCTCTGTTTCTCTCTCAGTTCATGTTTCTCTACTGCCGCCTGTTTTTTCCTCTAATACTGAGTGTAGGGCAAAAGGAAAAGTTCAAAGCAAAACATGTTTGGTAAACAAACCACATTTTTTTTCTTTCCTTTTTTCTTTTTTTTTGCTTATTAGTTCCTCTTTAGCTGTGCATGTTTGGAGTTGGCTGATTGTGAGTTGTAAAGGAGCCGAAAAAATAAAAGCTCACTTTAAAAAGAGCTTCTCTCTTTTTGAAAAATAAAATTGTATGCAACATGGAGCCCGGTACTTTGCACAACCCCATCAAGGACACCAAGTGAATCTTATTTTAAAGAGCCATATATAAGATACTGTACTTCAAAAGCTAATGGTAGAAGAATGAATGAAGGAGAGAGGGATGGATGGATGGATTTGTTTCAGGTGTATAAATTCTATCCTAGCCTCATCTCGATACTGTAACATTTTGAATGTGTCCTCATTTGAAATGAGTGAATCTCTTAATTTGATGAAATACAAGACGTTTTACTGTGTGTGTGTGTGTGTGTGTGTGTGTGTGTGTCCGTGTGTGTCCTTGTGGCACTGGCCTCTCCAAGGGAGCCTGTTAGGCATAGATAAATGTCCAATGCTCCCTGGGGTTCTCTTTTGGTTCACAAGGTTGTAGTTTTTCACAGTGATTGGATATCGATAGAGGCATCATGCTCCAGGTCATAAGAAGACCAAACACAGGGCTTTCAGATTTACAAATGCACACATTCACACAAACGTACAGACACACAGACAATAAATGATGTATGGATGTAAGGATTTTCATAGATCATTACATATTCAAAGCTGTGTAGAGACTGATGGATTGAGACTGACTCACTCGCTGACCGAGGAAAGCAGTTGATTGTCCATATGCAACAGTTATCATTTGGTAACATCGGTTGCCTGCTGCTAAAAGCTGTTCCCCTTGAAGTGCCACAGGCAGGAACCTGCAACAAGCAACAGCCATCTTCTCCCTACACTCACTCTTATACCTCCCATTTCATTGTCGTCCTGCTGCTTCTTCGGCTTATCCATTCTATCCCGTCCTTTTTTTTTTTTTTTTTTTTTTTTACTTTCATGTCGAGCACCTGCCTGCTTTGAAAGCTAATGCAACATGCCCTGCTAAACATGTGCACCCATGCATTCCCACTAATGTAGCAAGAATATATCTTTATAAAGTTTGCAACAAAATATGTAACAATAATTAATGAGCTTGAGACTGAAATCCAAAATGATGTAGCATGAATTCCTTAAAGGATAGCAAAATATGTTGTCTAATGTAAAGCGTCAAACAGAACAAATAGATGAAAAAATCCAAAACATGAGGTAGGGTGATTTGAAAAAGTGCAGTCACACAAATAAATGAAAAAAGCTGTACAAAAAAAAGAATTCACAAATAAGAAGAAGAAGGGATGAGGCTTTGTTTTCTTGAGTCAAACAGACCATAATAATGTGTGTTTTGAACGAAAAAAATCTGGAAAATGAGACCAAGTTTGTTTCACTTTTTCTCTGTGATGCATCTGGTGGTCTAATGTGTACATATGTTTCATTGTGCTGTGGCACAGCTTGACACCAGGCCAGATATTTGATTAGCTGGAAGCAAACCATCGAGTTGTTGAGGAAAGTCGGGTTATTTCTCCTGAGAAAAACTGATTATGGACTCTGCTTTCATATGATCCTGTCTATTTTTACATTCTACATTTACTGTCTGAAACCTTATTGGAGCTCTCTTTTCATAAAACTGCTTCAACATTGTAAAGAATGCCTGGAAAGAAACTTAAGCACAGTATAAAGTATTCTCTTTTTACAGTCGCTAGCTTAAAACTTATTATTACATTTCTACTTTGGAACTCTGGAGAAAAATGACTGGATAGTGTTGTTTGCTGTGTAAATTTAAGTTTTTATAGGCAAATAGTATGGGGTCCATCTTAATTAATAGTAATTAATAAAACCCTTTTGGACATTCAATAAGAATACAGACTTTTTTAAAGGTGCATATGTTTAAAGTTGGACAAACGTATGTATTTAATTTGCTACCTGCTACCCTTTCAATGAATATACCAACCCATTCAGCAAACTTATACCCACACTATAAAGTGGTGAAATGTTTTCATCAATCCAACATTTTGTGATTTTTCAATGTATTAACTGATCCAGCATCCTTGACAACAAGTTCTATATATTTTAGCAAAGCCTCAGCATTCGGTTTGCCACCGTTACAGTGCATCTGAGTTTTGCTTTCAGATCTAAAGCTAAACTTTAGGATCACACAGGCCATCAGGAAGTGAGGAGATGACATTCTGTCACCACCTCGGCTGTGGCTGAGGTGTTTTTCATGCAAATGCTGTTCAAAGAACAACTTTGTACTGTATGTGTGTGTACTGTACGTGGGCGTATGTGTTACAGAGAATCCTTTAATCCCATATGGCATGCCACATATTCTGACACTGGCTGTCCCCACCCACAGCTTTGATTTTGTTGGAGAAAAGATAATTATTTCACCCTTCACTAGAAATTCATTATCAGACGGAAAGAGAGACAGGTAAATGGCAGGTAATTGCTTTTCGCAGTCAACACCATTCTTCCTCTTATATAGCGGAGCAAGCAGGTGGATGTGAGGAATAGAACAAGAGCAGTTGAGAGAACTAAGCGAGACAGAGTGGGAGGAATGAGAAGGAAGGGCTAATTTCCATAATGAAAAGGTAATAATTTGTGGTGTTAGAGTTAGTTTCAGTCTAGTGTCTATGGCGTGTCAGCTCCTTGCTCGAGGTCATTGTGTGGTACCACCCATGCATACTAATTCATTAACAAAACCTCACCCGTGTGACTTGCCCCTTCTCAAGAATGTCAGTTTCACCTTCCCTCTTCCTTCTCATCTTTCCAATCCCATCAACCCCCCACTCCCTCACTGCCCCACCCCCGCCGCAACCGCAACCAGCTCCCTCTTCTCCTTTTCTTTCTCCATCCAAAGGGCACATGTGGTAAGACCGGAATATACAAATGAATTATGCCCACTTGTGGAATCACACAAAGGCTATGGAATACTATTTCATCCAGTGCGCCCTCTCACTTGTTCTATTCTTATATTGTAACATCAATAGAGAAGCCTCTCTTTTCTATTCTCCTCTCTCTCTCTCTCTCTCTCTAACTCTCTCTCTCGCACACACACACACACACACACACAGACAATCCCCCTCCACCCTGCTACATGAATGATTTAGGAGCATGCACATTGACTATCTGCCACCTGCCTTGGGCTCTGCTCAGGCCCACCTAGCGGCTGCTGGCCCTGCATGTTAATGCCGACTGGATTGGGTCTTGCATGTTAACATGGAGTTGGACACTAGGGTAGCTGACACAGAGTGGCAAGGAGCTGACACTGTGCACCAACGCTGCTGGTTGAAAGGGCTAAGATAAGATACCAAGAAAACGTGTCTCCGAAGGCACACTCACTTGTAGCGTTGCACATGCATGGCCAAATGAAGTGATGATGTGTTGATAGAGCTAGTGAACACAAGCTGAACTTGAACTACTTAATGTTTTGTTTTGTTGCGAGAACTGTTGCAGACTGGTTTGGAAATGACAAAGCAAAACATTGCAAATCTCAGGGGCAGACAGGTTTGGTCTTTTTTTTCCTTTCCCTACAATACCAACTTCTGGGAAAAGGATGGCGATGCTGGCTGCTGTTGCTATGTGACTAATGGACGTTTGAAGTGCACTTCCCTTTTTGTTTGCTAAAAGTTTGGCTGTTCTTCTTCCGCCACTGTGAGCCCTAATCACATGCTAGCTCTCAGTACCGTTGGGGATGTGCAGTAAAGGTGCGTTGTTTTGGCTGTTAAAAACAAAGGGCAGAGCATTGTTTTGGGTCATGCACAGCAACAGTGAATCACAGGTCGGCACAAGAAGAGAACAGACTTGTGCTAGAAAAGCTGTAGGTCTGTGTATTTTAAACTGTTAAAAGGAGGTGGACAAGTTCAAGTGTTTTAAAGTATTGACAACAGACACCATGAAGCTGGCCTTGGCTACTGGGACGTACATGATGGATTAAGTCACATAAAATGAATACACAAATAAATACTGTACGTTTCTGTAAAATATAGTAAAGTGGTTTAAGCTGAATTTTAAAGCAGCTTATGATTCTCACCATTCCCCACAACATATTGTGAGTTTAGAATCAATGAGTTGTGGGTTTATGTTAAGAGCATTTGAAAGGCATGTAATCTCCCATCGCACCTACACTTGCACAGATATACAGTATTTTAGATTCTTGGGTAAATATAATTCAGTCAGGAATACTTTAGTCAAAATAGAAGTTTATTTCAATTAGCAGAATACTTTGCAGTAATTATATTTGGTGGTTGAATTTAGCTTTTTCTTGGTTTCCACATGCAGTCGGTGTGCGTTCATTGTCGGGAGATCCTGTCTGAGCGTAAACGGAAAAGGAAGCTAATTGAAATTCATCGTGTGTGTACGGTCACTTTCTCCCCATTAATTTTTATTTCCAACTCACTTGCTTTTCTAAATAGAAAATGTTTCAACATAAAAAAAAATCATGTAGTAGGGGAGAACGGGGGAATCTGAGGCATCAGGTAATGTGAGCCACCCCCTGTAACTAGGCAACGAAAAAATGTATGGTCATGTGAGATATATGTTTTCAAGCCCCTCACATTTCCCCATGGCCCTGAAAGAGAGGACCTCATGGTGCTGTGGTAAGCATATTTTTTTCACCAAAATAGGTATTTTGCGTGTAAAAGTAAATTTTCTTGCTGTCAACTTAATCAACTGTTGTGCCAAAGCAAATGTATTCACGTAGAAAAACTTCTATCATACGTGTTGATGAACTACCAACATATAAAAACCATGTGATGATTTTAGCTAAAGATTAGCCTGGAATGCTAAGAGTTTTTTCTCAAATTGTGGTGGTGGGGGAAAGTGAGCCAAATGCTGTTGGGGAAAGTGAGACATGAGGCACAAGTTAAGTTTAGTCTTAAAAATATTTTAATGTAATATTACATAACATATGTTTTATTTTAATGTCATACACATTGTAGAAAAGCCATTATGCCAAGGAAATACACCACGAAGACGACCTGGGGCAACCACACGGAAAGAGCACCTTCTCATCTTTCCCTGTAACCTTCAGGGCTGGAATGTAGAGTAGGCCTAGTTGTAAAGTATGACAGGCTGATGTTATAATCCAGTTGGGTCTTCTCCTGTGTTCTGAGTCCCAGTCTGTTCTCGCTGGTTCTGATTTTCCTATGCTTTGACCCCCAGACACAAGCTGGCTCTAAGGGTCCTGTGTTCTGACCCCCAGACTGTGTTCTACTCTAACTGGTTACATCTTTCATTTGAATCTTATTAAAACCTTTTGAATTATAATTTGTTGTATTTGATTTTGTTCAGAGTTACTTTCAGGTGTTTAGAACATTTTATTTGCTTAATTGACCAAACCCCATCGTTCTTTTACTAGTCCGACATTAGTTTTGGAATGTGTGGCTAGCTTTCAGGATTCTAACTGTTACAATATGTGTTGTTATGGTAGTTTCAGAGTGGAAAAAGTAAGTGGATCAGTTTACCCCTAGCTGGTTCACTTTACCCCATGAGCCACATGACAACTTTTTTTAAAACAATCATATTTTCACTGCCCTTTGTCTTGAAAAAATTCTGCTAATGCCAATTTCTAGGAAACATCCTGAATTAATGGGAAATGTGTAAATTTGAGTGATAAATCATTTTAGCTCCCTTAGAGGGGAGCAAATGTAAAAAGTGGCTCAGATTACCCCGTTCTCCCCTACTTGAAGAATATTAATCTCTTACTTGCAGCCAAAGTTGAGTACATCGCATGGTTAGAGAAGACTGTTCCTGACAATTTAACAATCCAGCAGACATCTTTTTAAAGCAATTGGTGTATATGCATCAGATAACTATCTGTGTTAATTTAACATTGCCATTGTATACAATGTATTTTACTTACTTACCTTTTCTTGAATAGTTAAAATAACTTTGGGTTTAAATTATGGAAAAATTTTAGAAGTGTTGCTATTGGCTTTTTCTGCATGTATGTGTGCACTCTGGGTGAGAGTGTGGTTTGTGCATAACTGTGTAACTGGATTAACCCAGCTGGGTTGCATATCTCTTCCCACTATCTCCCCACTGGCAATGCATAGTGTGTCAAGCTGAGGAGGCTGTCAGTGGGTGGGCGACATATTCACCACAACTAGAAGGGGGATCTTATAGAGTCTGGCAACCGCTACAAATAGGACACAGGCAGGCAGGCAGCTCCCCTTCCTCTATCCACCTCCCTCCTCCACAGTCTGGGCTTGTCACTACTAAAAGGGGAACAAAGGAGAGAGCAGCTAGGGGAGTTGATTGTAAATTTTTGGAGGAGAACACTTAGATTTCTTAGTGCTAAAGGTATGCAAGAAGTCTGCTGGCTCATCAAAATATGCACATGTACCAACATGTTCTCTCCCTCCAGATCAACTCATGAACATTCTCAGTAGCTAATGTGAGTCAGAAAAAAATATCCCTTGTCCCTTGCTTGTCCCCTTAAAGCACACACCATGACTGCTAATTCAGGTACAGAAGCAACTACTACATCAACACTTTGTCTCTCTCAAATGAATCTGACGTCCACAATGGTGTTTGACAACGCAGCGAGAGTGCAGGCGACAGACCCGTAGCATAATGTGATGGACTGCAGTACATCTCATAAACATGACGAGTATACACACTCAGTAAATGGAAAATGACACGGAAAGCAATTGGCAAATAAGTGCAGTAAACATGAATAAGATAAATGTGCAAATGCCTCCGGGTCCAAATAGTTCAATGAAGAGTTGATAATATGAGCACATACGTAACGTTAATAATGAAATTATTGTGGATTGTGGATTAATAGATTAGCTGATTTTTTTTAGATACAAAAAAAAAGTTATCTTTGTGAAATATTTTTTTTAACTCTTGTTTGGCTAATATGTTACTTTGGGTTCTTGGGAAATGATAGCCATTTTCCTGTATCTTCTGAGATTTTATAGACCAAGTCAATTATTTAATCAGAATGATAACCAGGTAATTAATAAGGAAAATAATGCACGTCATCCTACAGTGCACTGCAAACTATTGGTGCAGAACGGAATTGCAAACATACACAACACACCCACAGAAGCGGTAATGTGCCCAAGCACATGCAGGCGCGTCAAGTGTTGTTGATTGTGCTCATTAGCACTCATAATAATCCTGGTCGCTGTCATCAAGTGAAGCAGTAATTGTTCTCCTCTTTTTCTTCTTTTCTTTTTGCATTTGAGGCTGTTATTAAGAAAGATTTGATGAGGCAGGAAACTCAATCATCCCTTTATCAACTTCTCAATTAACAGAGGCATGCATTCATCCCTCAAAGATTGATAAGTGAGATGTTGCAGCACGCAGGGGCAGTGTTGTGTTGACTTTGTTACGCACAAGTGGACACAGCCTTCTTTACATAACGTGCAAGCATACATATGTTATAGAGGGTGAGTGAGTGAGTGAGTGAGTGAGTGAAGGAGAGAGACTTCCAATGTTTTCCTGTCGGGCGCTGAGGCATGAATAAATCTTCTACTTGTAACAATAAGTGGAAGAGACAGAGGTTGGTCTGAACAAACCTCTTCTCCTCTCTTCATTTCTCTAGCTCAGTCCACATCAAGATCCACTTTGGATGTTAGGAGGCTGCAGGGAAAGAGCTATTTTCTTTTGTTTCGCCAATAACTGTCAGTTTTTAAACTAGCAGCACACAATGATAAATGTGTAGCAAAATTTCCAAAATTTGGCTTAAAATATTAAAAAAAAATATATTTTCTAGTGTAAAGTGAAACTTGAATGCAGTTAGCGCTTGCTTACATGAACAATAATGTGCTGTTTATAGTGTACCTCGCCTGTTTTGGCTGTGGCCATTATTCAACCTAGTGCTATTATGTACTGTATGAACCTATTATGATCCCTGAGCTCTGATGACTAGTCTCATCCCTCCTTTGCAAATAATGAGTCTTCTATCTAGGCTGTTGGTGACAGTTGCATTGCCGCTTTCACAAGTTTCATGTTGTGGAGCGAACACACAGAAAACCAATGATAATTCCTTTGATAATTTCAAACTCAGTGCGTATATAGTGTATTATGTTGCCTCACTGTAGTGTGTTAGGCTAAAGCTACATAATGAATAGCTGTGAGCAGTGTGTGTTAAGCAGAGCGAGTGTGGCGCTTGTTGGACATGGAGATTTGTAAAGCCAGCATGTTGTCTCCGGTGGAGAATGTGTTCAAAGCTCGGTGGCTGCAGGCTTTATCTCTCCACAGTGAACGTGAGGGAGAAAAAAACACACATGGAAATACACTACTAAATATCCTTGAGCACAGATGTATTGCACAGTACAACACACACAATTCACTCTGCAATACTAAATTATAAATATCTCTATGAATAAATGTTGAGGACAATATCTAGACCTCTAAAAGATACAGACCATGAGGCTGTGTTTCTGTTCGGTTTACATGCTGCATTGTTCTTGTAGATCTCATGTTCACGTGTTGGTGTTGGTGTTGTGTTGATAATGCAGTAAAGTGATACAAGCCTTATTCCATATTTTGTCCCGGTTCTCAAGAATCACTGATACACGTTTATTTATATTCAGAATATTCCTGCATCATAACCATTTTTACTAAAAGAGGAGAGGAGAGGAAAGGAGAGGAGAGGAGAGGAGAGGAGAGGAGAGGAGAGGAGAGGAGAGGAGAGGAGAGGAGAGGAGAGGAGAGGAGAGGAGAATAAAAAGATTATGTTCAATCTGGGACATTTTTTATTTATTCATTTTACCCAGACATTTCCAAATAACACATTTGAGAGCTGTTATCGCAATACCGTGATACTGTGAAACCGTGTGTTTTTTTTTGCTAAAGGTTATCATACCGTCAGAATATCATACTGGCCCATGCCTAGTGTGCATGGTGATTGTGTTGGGCTCTGTCATATGATAGACAGGCAGACTAACGTGCAGGGCAGTAGAATAGCGTGCAGGGCATTCTGAGGACAGCAGACACTTTGCCTCCCCAGGGCCAGTGATGAAGGATAGAGGACACCGCAGGGGGCCAGCTAACACCTGGGTCACTCTGAGAGTGTCTGCACTTCATCTGGCCTCCTTTGTTTCACTTTCCAGTTACTTAGGACATTATGCAAATGTCATTCTTGCATTGGTGATGTTTGTGTATTTATTATAATTTTTTATAATTTTTTACATATTTTAGTTTGTGTATTTGCATGCAAAATTGGGAAGCAGCTTAGATCCAGGCTGGTTAATACATGCAAACCTCTGCAAGTGCCATATGAGTAAAAAAATATCCAAATAAAAAAAAATGCAACAATGTTTCAACAAGCTCGGGAAAGTGAAGTGCCTCTGTGTGCAATGTGAACTATAGGCTCTTGTGGTAATTTGACTTGTATTTGACTTGAATTTGTCATGGCGATACTGCTATCGGTTGCTATGATCCCTGTTGCTTTGCGATGATTATATGTGTATGGTACAGATATAACTGTAACCATCTTGAGATAATTGAGATAATATCTGTTGTAACTACATTTTCACCTAATAAATTAGGCCCTGAGTACAAGACTGTTAATTGTGTCTGTAATAATAGCATTTGCAGCAGGGTTGAACCCATGAGAAAGCCTGCGGCACGCCATCATGGATATCAGCTCTCTTTATTTCAGGTGTGGATCTCACCCATTGCTACTACCTCGGGCCTATGTTCCCATGTTAAGCGGTGATGAAACATTGATGCTAAAAGGAAATGCATCGTTGATTGGAGCAGATGTGACATGTTTTGTCAAATGACCTACTTATGTCTCTATTGTGAATTAAAATTGTATGATGGAGACTGGGGCGACTAATGAATGATACATGGTGGGTTGGGGGGTGGGGCCAAGCGGGTGGAGAGGTAAAACAAAGGTTACATGGAAATAAACATGCACTTGTTTTTATTCTGTGAGTAGGCTGTGGACATGCCAGTTAAATGTGGAAATAGCACATTACAGTTCATGTTCCTTTTTAAAAACGATTGTATTAACCTAAGCCTAGAGAATAAGCACAAACACAGGCACAGGCATACTGACCCACACACACCACCCACCGAGCCTGGGCACTAATGGCTCTTTAATTGGTTGAGTGTTTGCAGGGAGGCTAGCTGTAGACAGATGTTATCTAGCCCTGGCTCTCTGTAGGAGGTGAGAGTGGGGCTCTTAATGGTCGGTGCATATGGAAGCGGGACTTGGACCCGGGGTGGGGAGAGACACAGCCTGCTGATCTGGCCCCTTCGGCTACTTAGCTGCTGAATTAGTTAGCGTAGGAAGAAGAAAGCTGACTGAAGGAAGATTCATTTCCACATTTTGTCCCAGGGCCCCCTGTTTTGCTAACATCAGCAAAATGTATGCGTCCATTGCGCTTGTGGTAAGGCTATACTCTTGCACTTATGAACAACACAGTCAGGCTTTGAGTAGGATGCTGCTTTTGATAAATGGATAGTGGGTTCTCTCAAAGAAAAGTTTGTATGTCTGTTTTCTTGGCCCCCGCCCTCCTTTGTCTTTCTTAGTGACTCCCTCTCTTCCCCTCATCCTCCCCCTCTTCATCTCTCTCTCTCTCTCTATCACGCTCGCTCCCTGCGGCTCAGTGAGGCACAACTGTGTGTCGTGAGAGATCATATCCTCTTGACCTTGCTCCAGGAGTTCTGATATATTTCATCTCTCATTGATTTTCTATCCTCTTGCCGTTTTTTTTATCACCCACTCCCTCCCTTCCATTGCCATCCTTCTTCCTATCCACAAAATCATTTTCATCTCTCATCCCATACAAAACATACTAACCGAATTTCTATTAGTCTGGGGGGGAAAAAGCAATGGCAAAAAGCAAAGAACGTTAAAGGGATGGGACAAGATCGCATTTTCCATCAGCGAGAGGCGCTGAGAAAATGTCAACAAACAAAAAGAAAAATACAGATATGCTGTAGCGAAGTAAAGATGAGAAAAGAGCTGGAAAGGAAAATCAATACACTCACATGCACGCTACGTGTGCACACGCCCACACAATAAGGTGTGTTTGTGTTTTATGGATGGGACCTATTTACAAAGCAGCCATTTACCTCTATACAATAACAGCAGCACTTCACTCCAAAGCCTCTCTCTAAACACTGTGGGGTGTCACGTCCTGTGAAAAGGAAAAAGGGAGCCACAATTTATTTTACCAAATGACTGTTTGACCCTGATGCCCCTACTAATATGTTTTGACTAACACAGTCTGTCCCATTAGCATCCATGCTGTGAAGGGCCACGGATTCACCCACCGTATGCTGTAACGGTCAGGGTTGAGGGTTATTGCTAAGCTGGGCGGAGTATGCACGGTGTTTACTGTCCACGGAGGTGACTTAGCTTACGACCCGCTGCCCCCGCTGCATCTGGGTTCCTCCCCGCGGAATGGCTCTTTTGTCGTTTAGTGCATCCGACCTCAGCTGTCACTCAAATCCTTTCATCACCTCTAGTCTGTGTGCTTTTATGCCTTGTTAGGGATGAGTAGTGAGAATAAACAAAGGATGAAAGACGGCAAACATCATGTCGCAGAGCAATACCATGGCAAGGCTTTTTTTCCCTTTCAATTCATTTCAACGGTTTGCCTCCCCTACCCTCAACCCCCCCACCAGTTTCCCTTTTCCTGGTCAAAAACAGTGAGTGAGTCAACATTTTCTTTTGGCTGAGAATGGCACAAACTAAACAGCAAGAACAGACTCCCCATTGATCTGCCAGGCTTGATTCAAAACAAGGTTATGCAATATTTTTCTCTATCATCCTCGCCATTATAACTGATTATTATCTTAATTTCGGCCATCAACAAAATTTGGGTATGTGTGCCGGCACATGGACATTCTTATGTAATCAAGTTAATTGATGAATGGCCAGATATACTGTATTTATTATTAGAGACGAGATTGAGATTTAGGCCCCTGTCTGTTTAAATAATGTTGCCATTTAGCAGAATTTAAAATTAGGAGCTTACATAATTCTCAGTCTCATTGTTTTCTAACAAAAATACATCCTGCTTGTGTCCTCCTTTTTTGTTCTTGTACTTCTGTTTCTTCTTTTCTTTAATACGAGGAAACAGTTGGGTCAGGTCACTGTCAGTTCATGATGAATTTTAAGCCGTCACCATTTGAGTATATGTCTATGCCCAAACCAAGATAGCAAGGTTAGTGTATATTTCTTTTTTTCCCTGTCCTTTTTGCTCTTTGTCAGTCTCTCACATTGTGTGTGTGTGTGTGTGTGTGTGTGTGTGTGTGTGTGTGTGTGTGTGTGTGTGTGTGTGTGTGTGTGTGTGTGTGTGTGTGTGTGTGTGTGTGTGTGTGTGTGTGTGTGTCTGTTTGTGTGTGTGAGTCTGTGTCTGTGTGCATTCGCCTATCTTTGTGTCCCCTTGCAGGACTGTCTAGCCTGCTAAAAAAGAGAAAGGTTAGAGCACTGGCGCTTGCCAGCCTTTCCCCCCTAATTGGCATTTGTAGAGAGACACAGATAAATAGATAAGCAAAGTGGAGAGTTCAATAGACAGCAGATCACATCAGCTCCTCTGTTGTTCTATTGATTACATATTGGACTTGCAGAAATTATATTCAGTGATCTAAAAAAAAAGATATATAGATAGATAGATTTTAGTAACAGGCTGATGCTCACTTCTCTGCTTTTTTCTGCTTTCATTTAAAATGAGAACTGTGGTAGGGATTGTGCCGGAACCATTACAGTTTACTTTAGTAACTCTTTAATGATCTTTCTGTTTAATGCAATTCAGTTTCGTTTTAATGATTTCATTTCCACTGTAGCGTCTGAAAGACATTGTGATGCAAATTGGCTTAAACCCTGTCGTAGTGAAAGAAGCTTGTGCTGATGAACCATCCCGCATGCAGACAGAGAGCCAGGAATCCCTGTTCAAATAAGGAGAGACAACAGAGCAAAGAGGATTTATTTTTCTTCTTTTACGATAAGGGAGAGGGAATGTTTTGAGTGCGGGTCAGATTCCCAGTGACACACGCAAAAGAAATTAAGCTGTTTCTGTAGAAAATACTGTGAATAACAGGATCAGAAGGCTAAGTATTGATGGAGTCCATGTTCTCCAGATATTCAATGTATATTCTTATTTCTACACTAGAACAAAATCTTTTTTATTGTTTGTTTTTAGTTGTCTTTTGATTTTACTCTTTATCCTTTAACACCTGGCTGAGCCTTGACACAAAATGTCAACCACCCTCCCCCCCAATCCTCCCCCCTCTGGCTGTTTTCACCACTTTGTACTGAAAGTTGCAATGGAAATTCCTTTTTCATGGATCACTTTCTCTGTTTCTGGTCTGTGCTGCTGACCTTACCTCACCCCGTTCATCCCATCAGAGAGAGCGGAGGACATGGAGGGGAAGCTTGACCTCTGTGTATTTTCATGGTTGACTGGGGGGAATCTACCTGTCCCTGTGGAGAAAGGAGCGCATTGTAGAGTGCAGGCCATGACAATATTTTCCCTGTGTGCTCATAGTTGGCCTCTCCTGGACTGCCAGTTCCCATGGCTGACATTAACCCACAAATCACAAAGCTCTCAGACAGCGAGAGAAAAAAAAGAAAGAAAGAAAAGGGTGAGCGGGTATTGGACACAAAACAAAAGACTTGCCTTAACTGACATCTTAAGTTCAAGAAAAAATCTCAACATTCCAAATCTACTCTCTTCACGAACGTGTTGCTTCAAATTACATAAATGTGTTGGACCACAACATTTGAAAATTAAAATGACAACTTGTGATATTTTGAACATGGCTTTCCACCACGGCCTTATAAGATGGGTGATTCTGCAGCATTGATGCTGTCAAGGCTTTGATGTCTGAGTAAAAGTTAACGGAGATCAGATTCAAGCCCAAAGTGTTGCAGTTCCTGGTCTTCAAGGCCCACAAGCACCAACAATCCTGCTTCACAGATTTATGTTGGGGCAAATGAAATCATAAACAGAATTGCCTTTGTTGAATATGCCTGCCTATTTGGTATCCATATGAAACCAATACTGAGTCAAAAGCCTTTGTGTGAAAATCTCAAAATTTCACAAAGAGCTTTTACACGATAGATCGGCAAAGTCTAGCCTGCATTTACATCCTTGGAAGGGATTGTGTGTCCGCCTATTAGCTGTTAGCTGAGGCCAGGGAAATATCTGTAACTCTAAGCTTTTAGATGTGCACAGTCACAGCAGCTGTCGCGGTGTGAGGAAGTGAATTCTCCCCTTCAGTCAAAAACTAAGAGTCGAATCGAGTGAGCTCTCTTGGTGTGTGAGAAGAGCTGGCAGTGGTCGCTTCCCATCTCGTCACACAACAGGGCAAACAAAAGTGCTGGAAATGGACGACTCTTCATGTAGTTCACCATTCTGACTGCATGCTTCACCCATAACAGAATTTAAATCCATGGCCTTCTCTTTGCAACAACTAATGCCTCTCCGTGAATGCAACAATGTACATGAGTGAGCAGTATGGCCAGCCACAACTGCACTGTGTTGTCCCATCATAGCACGAGCACCGTCAGTGTGCTGAGTCCAAAGCACTTTGAGCAATTTGGCCATGCTTTGCAATGTAGGTGGACTCATTTATTTGGATTGCATAAAACAGCTAGGTTGTAATCTGTGAATGTAGCTGCTGAAACTCGTTCTCAGCCATATCCTCCATTCAGTGCGTCACTGTGTTGTTTGACAAACGGAATTAAGTTGAGTTGCTTTATAGCATTCTTTCCCAGTATATAATGCTAGCCATCTGCTTGGTGGCTGCTGGTAAGATCAACTCTTCACCCAATGTTTGTGACTTCAAGATGTTGGTATCACTCTTATCATTTTCCGGTCACACAGGTAGATTCAAAATATTTTTTTTATAATTCTGGTATTTTGTTAGCTTGTTTTTCAGTTTTAGGTGACGTCATGGATTCAGTGCCTCTTTGGCTTGTGTCTCTGGACATAGCACAATGGCAGGTGTGGGGTGTCATCAGGTTCAACACTCTTGACACTAAATCCCTAAGACAAGTACTCTTCACTGTGCTTAACTCTGTTTGTTTTAGTTGTTTTAAGACAATAAGGTCCAATTGGTGAAGTTAATACACTGTACCCTCTCTTTTACCAGGCAGCAATCAATGCGTGTTGATTTCTGTGTTATTTAAATTTTTTTAAATAGCAGATTTGCAACCGTTAACATTGGGTATTTTCGTCACCTTGGTTAAGCCTACGCATTATGAAATAGGTGGTGCATAAGAAATCTCATCATTATAGCTAGTTGATGTAACTAGTTGATGTAACATGATTTTTTTTTTATATAGTTTATTTTTTTCAGATTTTTTTTAGTGCCCAGGCTGTGGCCTAAACACGGGAAGCAATGGAGTAGAGAATTAACTTGTGGAGGTTCTACTTGTTGTGATGATTGTGTGTGTGTGTGCATGTGTCAATTGTATCACTATATCACTAACAACCTGGAAATATAAACGTGTTAATTATTCTGCGTGTGACGTTTTGCCACATTGTCTGTCTGCATAGGTATATATTTATTTATTAAATGAAGTGAGTTCAGGAAGCAGCACTGCATTTAAATGCCATTTCACGCAAACACATGCTTTATTACACACACACAATGAATGAATTATGTGTATTTATTGTAATTGTAATTATTGTATTTGTTTAACTCTGTTTAACCTCCCTCCCTCTCTCTCTGCTTTTGTCTCTCTCTCATAGGTGAGTCGCAGGACCCTGGGGTTGCATGTGTCATGGCTGTGAGAAGCACTTGGGTTGGTCGTAACAGTATGCACTCCTTTTTTACATTCAGTTTTGTCCCCCACTCGGTACATTCACTGTGATCCTTGATGGGGCATCTTAACCCCTTACTTCCATGAGTAATGGCTGCTTATAGTTGTGGGAAGTGGGCACTACAATAGATAATTACTAGCCATGTGAAGTGTGTACTGGTATTGCTCAAGATTTAGAGTGCTGTCCATGGTGCTGAAAACAAATCTATCACTGTGCGAATACATTTACACTCCTCAGTTGTGTAACGGGTCTATTGTTTGCACAAGTCTCTGTGGGAGCATGTGCCAGTTTGTACCCCTGTCCGTCTTTGCTGCATGTGTGTGTATATGTGTATTTGTGTTTCTGTGTGTGTGTGTGTGTGTGTGTTAAGCTCCATTATCTTTGCGTCCGAACAGTTTTACCGTCCCATGCATCATCCACCCCCGTCTGTCTCCATGTCAGGCCTGATAATGGCTCCTATTGCCCACAGAGATGACTAATCAATAACAGACAACCATGGGAACAACAGTTTGCTGTCCACACACACACACACACACACACACACACACACACACACACACACACACACACACACACACAAAGAAACAAACACACACACAGACACACAGCACACTGAGAAACACATGCACATACACACAAGGCGGTAGTATTGGTTCACTGTTCGCCAGCATTACATTGACTGCTGTAGGCTGACAAAGAATACGTTGTTTTCTTATTTCAGGATATCTGGGAGATTTCCAGACTACCCCAATACACTGCAACCACTTCCACACCCAACCACACATTCGTATAAAAAACATGTTAAGACATGTAATTGCTCACACACACACACACACACACACACACACACACACACACACACACACACACACACACACACACACACACACACACACACACACACACACACACACACACACACACACACACAGCAGTCTGCCAGTACACCCACAATCATTCATGCTTTATCAGCCTGACGGTGTCACTGTGTGGTGCTGCTGAGGATGTGTCTTTTTTATAAAGAATCTTGGGTTTCGTTCTCCTTGCATCACACTCACCACTTGTTCTGTTGCCTCCTTATCTATTCATGTTGTTCACTTTAATAGTCTCTGAGTGCGCGGCCCTGTCAACTTCTATGGAAGCTCCATCAGCGCCTCAGCTGAGCGCGACTGCTTACTGATTTCACTTTCTTCGAATGCCCCTCACCTTCAATCAGTGTGCCAGTGCATGGGCCTCAGTGGAATTACACATGATACATGACAATGAACACATTAAAAGGCATTATAAGATACTGACAAAGCGTTTTACCTCCTTCCCCTCCGCTCTTTAGTCTGTTTTTATTTCTTCCTCCTCCCAGAGAGGTGTTATTCCCATAGTCAGACTGGCCTGTACAAGAGCGTGTCTGCTGTCCTGATTCCCCCCCTGAGGTGCCATTCTGACCCAATAACTCCTTCATTCCTCTCTCATGCTTCATTCACTCCTCTTTCTGCTTCCTTCCCTCTCTCTCTTTCTCTTTTTTTCTCTCTCTATCTCTCTCTCTCTCGGTCTCTATCTCTCTCTCTCTCGGTCTCTCTCTCACACACTCTCTGTGTGTCTTCTTGTTCTCTTTTCCCCCAGTGGCCAGAATGCTGTAATTGAGATTTTTATTCAAGTCAATTAAAATTGCATGCCGCCTAGCTAGAGAGACAAAACAAGTCGGCATAGTTCCATTTTCCCCCCCTCCCAGCTGCCTCGTTATTTATTCAATCCACTCTTCATATCACTCAATAGCTAAGACAGCACAGGGTGTGTACTTTCACATCACATGTGTCGTTAAACTGTTTTGACATTGTTTACAATGTAATTTATATTTTCTCTATGACGCCTCTCCCTTTCCCCCAAAAGAAATCCTATTTAAATGGTAATTCAAACTTCCATTAAGTTGGGGCCTTTGTGAATGCCATACAGAAGTTGCTCTATTCCTCCCCTCCTGCCACAGCAGCCCATCTGATGCATGATTGTTTACTCCCAAAAAAGCCAAATACTCATCAAACTGAAACACTGACTATGTTGTCTCCGGTTGATAAGACTTTACTCTTCCCATGGAGCATCATATTTAGTTAGCCACTGAAGTGATGAACGATGGTGCTAATTTCATAGGGATCATCTGAGAAGATAGAGCGTCATAGCTACAGTATGTTCCGTCTCCCAGTGCATAATAGGTTAATGATCAGAGATTAGGTTTACTGAGCCTTTGAATGAGCTTGTCCATGGAGTTTCGGGGTCCAAATTGCAATGCCAATGTTGACACTAACTGTGCCACACATATCACTACCTAACATTTTTCCCTTACTCGTTTTTATGGAATTGCAATTCAGTTTTTTGCAAGGTAGAAATAGTGAAAGTGAAGGTGATATTTTTTTTATGCAAATGAGTCAAATAAATGTGAGATACGCAGAATGTATTAAAGAAAAGCGGATTTACGGTGGCTGTGGGGCTGATTTTCTTTTAATGCCTAAATCAGCAAACCGTTTGGAAGGAATTTGGCCTCTTCTTCACACATGCATGCACACACACACACACACACACACACACACACACACACACACACACACACACACACACACACACACACAGCTAAGAGTACATTCACGTCACAGAGAAGTAGGTTGCAGGGTTGATATATCCCTATCTGTTTTCCAGGTCAATCGTCAGTTTCTGATTTAAGAGCACTTCTGAGCTACATAAGCTGTCGTTCTTTTTAGCCATTTTAGGTAACACATTTTTTTTATTAGAATTGTTGTACTTTTGACAGACCCTCACATCATGTTTTTAACAGTTCACATTGCAGTTCACAGAGACATTGCATTGAACGGGAGGGTACTGGCTTTACACGCACACTAATGAATAATTCTTAAATCTATTCATTGCCAACAAAGCTGTTCTATCATTATACATATTCAAAACCACAAAGAAGACATTGGGGATATTGTAATACTAAATTTAGCCGGACGGTCATGTGGGAAAGTAAACACCATTTACAATGTAACCGCTCCTCTTCCTCCAATAAACCCAACAGTAATGGATGACCTCCAGAATCAAACACTGCCCAGCTAACCTTGAGGTGTGTGAACATTTACAGCTATTACTCTCTTTGGCCGTGTACTGTGTGAATGGCCGTGATTGTTAGCCTTTCATTATTTACAGAAGGTTTGCCTGGGAGCAGTGGATATGCCATTAATAACTGAAGGAAGACGAATATGGCCTGCAGACTGCAGAGGAGGATATGTCTATTTGATCAATACCTGTATCAATACCAGCTTGAATGGTTGAACTGTGTGAGCGATGGGGTTAAGAATGTGTGGTTCAAATGCGGCCGGTTGTAACATCAATGATATCTCTAGCTCACAAATTGACTTGTTTTTGGTTTTTTTCCTCAGTCCAATTGTTCACATTTCCTTCATGCATTCTTGATTAGTTAAAATGTTTTCTTTATTTTCATGGCGTGGAAAGATTACAAAAACAACTGCATTCGATCATTAGGTGCTTCTTAATAAAGCAATGTTGATTCTGATGGCTAGGGCAACTGGGTGCATGAAATCCCTGGAAAACATATCTCGGGAAAGTACATTAACGCGCTTTAACATGTAGTTCATGTAGCTATAGGTTTGTGACGGACCCGTTCATGTGTAGCTTCATGTTCTTTTTGGTAATTATTTGCAGAAACGAAACATCATTGTTTTCGATATCCAAAACATTTTCTGATTAGAAGCTCATTGCAGGTTATGGCACAAAGGATCGTGACATTCCATCCTGTTTAGTGGTTAATACCAGTGCACTCGTTTTAATTGCTTTGGATGTAGGACCCGGGGCAAAATAACTGCATTCTTGCTTCTGATAAACTAAACAATAATTATGAGGAACGTTGACAGAATGACTCACTTCAGATTATTAGGAATACACATGTGTAAAGAGCTTTCCTATTTCACCAGAACAATATTACCATACATATAAATAGGAACAACAAAGGCACATTAAAGATGATTTGATGACAGAGGCATAAACAGATTGAGGTACACAGCATCTTCTCTGCCCATCTGTCCATGTAGTGCATGTTGTTGGACCATTACATTAAATCAGTGAACAAAAGGCTTTCTGATTCAACTTATACCTTGCCAAAACTGAGATTATTTTACTTACGGAATACTACTTTTATATTAAGTTCCATGCCCTTAATTCAGAATGCTCATAATAGGCTTCCATTTTGACTTACAGATAACTGCTAACTTGCCTTCAAATGAAAAGATACAGGTAATGCTTTTTCAGAGATGGCATTTGCAAAGGCCACACCATAAGCCTGCGGGTGTCAAATCTGTGTATTATTATTTTATCTCTTAAGCTGCTAAACTTGGACCTGAATAAACACAGAAGTGAAGCACTATCAGTAGTTGACATTTTAGAGTTCCATGCTGTCGCTGCTACATGCTTTAGCTTATCAAACGTTGGGCTAATGAACATGTCCCCCTGAGTGACGAATTTAAGGCTTCAACCCATGTGATGCAAGGCGAGTGTTTGTGCCGTTAAAAACATACTTTGTGAATTGCTCTTTCTGTGCATACATCTGCACTGTTCAAAAGTGTTTCTTACCTCTCTGTTTCCATGGTTACTGAAGACTGTAAGAGGCAGGTGGAAGTTGAACATGCACTTTGAGTCTATCTACTATTTGGACTCACCAGTGTTGGAGTGCCAAGCTAAACAACAAGAAACTTTATCTGTCTTGGCCTCCATTTAATAGCCTTTTAAGGATCCTGGCAAAGGTTATACTACAGGAACACTCTCACGTCTGGTTTTCTTTTATTTCTCATCATTTGCCTTGTCTCTTTGCCCTGTTTTTTTTTTTGTTCAGCCCGGCTCTTTTATGTGTCATAATAATAAGATTTTCTTGAACCTTTAATACGGTTAGTGTGGCCCCTGTTCAAATGACATTCACAAGCTGGCAGCACACAATACTTGCAAGTTGTATGAAAAGAAACCTAGTCTGATTTATTTTTAATTTTTTCCATTATTATTATACAAGTTATTCTGCTTTGAGGAAAGTGCATACCTGACCCAATTCAGTGAAAATATTTGCAGCTGAAGAATTCTAATGTTAAGTCACTGGATTGAAACAAATTTTAAAGTAATTCTCCACTTTCATAATTCAATTATGACTTAATATTTTTGGTATTTCTTTATGGTGTGTCTTGAGTGACATGTTTACTGGTTTGTCACTTCCTGGCTGGAAACTCATAAATAATTCAGATACCATTAATGAAAGCGTAATGTTGTGTTTTAATTTTTAGCAAGCAACACTCCCCTCTCACACCGTCTATAATCTCTATCACACACTCATATTCACACACACACACACACACACACACACACACACACACACACACACACACACACACACACACACACACACACACACACACACACACGTTGTGTTTTCATCACTTGCAAGGACATTACATAGACTTACATTCATTTCATAACCACTACATCCCTAACCCTTACCGTAACCCTAACTTTAACATAAACCTAAGTCTACCCTCACCTTAAAGCAAGTCTTCACCCTAAAATGTCATTATTGCATTAAGGGGACTTCCATTTTGTCCTCAAAGGAAGGTACGTTCCCACAATATCACTGTGTAAACAGAAAAATGTCCCCACAACACGAGTAATAACACACACACACACACACACACACACACACACAAGCACGTGTAGCAAGTAGATACAAAATTGAAGATGCGTATAATGTCAAATCCTCTTTGCTCACCTTTTCAATTTGCACTCTTGTTATTTTTCCTCATGTCTCACCACAGCTGTTGTTATTAGACAATGTGAGTCTCGTGTCTGAATCCCTGGCAGAGATATCAATCCTTTACACATGCCGGCCAACAGAAGATCGTCAGTATAGACTTGTTTACTTTAGCTGTGATTAAGTTTGTGTCTGAACTATTAGATTTGAGTTTGATTCATTGGGTTTTTCAGCCAGAAGGTTCTAGTTATTGGACGAGAATATCCTATGATTTGACAGGACAGCGGTGTGGTATTGGAATAGCTCTCCTTCACTCCACTGAAATATGATTTGGTACATCACAGAGTGACTGCTGATACCGTGTTTTGACAGATTGTGGAGAGGTTTATACGACAGTTGCCTTTTTTTCCTGAGAGGTGGCTAAGAGAAGCATGGTACCTGCAAGTGTTTTTACTTTGCAGTGTTTTGTCATTGTGTCTCTCCAGGGTCAACAGTAATGTATGGTGTATTTGTTCTTCTTCAGTAGGTACATGTCATATCTGTGATTAAATAAAAATTAATAAATAAAACCAGGTGAACATTTTAAAATGATCACTGCCATTTATTTGGCAATAGTTATTTTTGGACAAATTAGCTTTCATTATAGAGATGACTTTTAATACATTCTGACTCTATTGTAATGCATGCATATTTGTTGTTGCAGTGTTGTTGCCCATTTCAAATTAATTTCCTTAAAAGTGCACTCTGCAGTTTCAGGGGAGGGGGATTTGTTTACATTTGCAGAGCTTGCAGTTAGTTTAAAAAAGATAGTTACTCTACATGTTATTCATAGTATTGAATAATTATATAATCATACATCGAGACAAAATAATTTTGAAGCACCTGGAACCAAATATAAGACTATGTCTGTAAAGAAAACTATGGGCCCTGCTGCTGTAAACAACAACAGCGAAACAGTACCTTTAAAGGTAGCTTTCTAACTTCAAACAGTGTTCCAGAGATCCAATATTCCTGTGTTGAAAGTTTGTTTATTTAGTTATGAGAATAGAAATAGAGTTGTCTTCAAGTCGGAAAGTCAACTTGCAAAGTAATATTAGTAAATCTTGTTCACCGGGCACATTTTTAAAACAACGAATGGACTCATGGACTCTCCGTTAATGGCATCAACAACATGAGAGCCAAGCCGAAGATACAATAAAGGCTTTTAAAAATCGTATTATAAGTGAGGAGAAGCACTTTTTCAAAATGAATAATTCACAGCACCGTCCTCATAAAATCTCCTCCTTGCCCTTCACAGAACGCACACACCGCTTCTCATCTCTCATACTGAGTCTTGGCATAGTACAGGGTAGATATACAGAGTACAGACCAGATACCCTTTGTCAACTCACCTCAGCAGGGTGTAATGATACTGATGACAGGAAGTCATCACGGTGGACTTGTATCACAGCGGGAAATGTCTCGGGTGAAACATGTCCCCTCTCAACTCATCAATTCTTTAGCAACCTGCTGTCACCTCACTATTCTGGGTATAGTAACATATCTCCTAGCCTCACACTTATTTCTTGTTTTGCCTCTCCTCAGTCTTACTGTCTCTCTCTCTTTCTCTCTCTCTCTCTCTCTCTCTCTCTCACTCACACACACACACACACACACACACACACACACACACACACACACACACACACACACACACACACACACACACACACACACACACTTCATCCACACCTGTGCCTCTGTTGATGTTATTGGAGATGACATAGATAGTCATAAAAGTTTCGAGGGGGTACAACAACTGGGACCCAGAGAGAATAGAGAAAGACAATGTGTGACCTAGTACAGACCAGTGAGAACACAGTGGCTCAGTGTGTAACTGTCTATAGTGAAGTCAATTAAAAAATAATAGACCAGCTGAAATCCCATTTAGTCATCCATTTTGTGTTAAAACAAATAATGTTAACATGTTGTTATTACTTTTTTATCGTTAAATAAGAAGTTATTGGAGGAAATACAGGAAACATACAATTTCTTTGGGCTGGAGGGGGTGTGTTGGTGTGCATGTTTAATGAACAGCAGCTGACAGACTGAGCCCCTGCAGTGGAATGAGAGAACAAGTAAACAACCTTGTGCTGTGGCCTATACTGTATTTGATCGGCAGACAGTGTATTGCTTGGTTTTATTGAAGAGTAAAGGTCCACACCAGCATTTGGACCGAAGAGACATTTGCAGGTACATTGATATGTTGAACGTTCTGCAGCCATGCAGCTAATTAGCTTTAAATGTTTGTTTGGTCCGAGGTGCAGGACAAGACGTTGGTCGATGTTTGTAGGTGAAATAAGAAGGAACTATAACAGATTAGGAAGGCTCAGCAGTTCATAGTACATTACAGGGTTTACTCCCGATAATAGAATCTGTCTTTGGATACCTTGGTGAAGAATGCACATTAATGCAAGGTGTACTGTACTTGCCCACAACATGCACTGTTATGTCAATGTGATCAATGTAATGCGACTGTGTGCCAGATCACCTCGGAATGCAGTCCGTCTTAAATTGCGATGGGATATATCACCTACGTTCACAGTTGTAAAAAAAAACAAGGGTTTTGAAACATTATGAAAAAAGCTGTCTCTTTGCCCTTATGCTTATAGTGAACAGGCCTCTGTATAGCTATAAACGTTTGGTTCAAAATCAACCTTTGTTTTATTGTATATGATGCATCTTAAGAAAACAGCCAATAAACATGAAATCGTTTTTTTTTCTCTGATTTCAACTGAAAGGTAAACACAGGCTGCACCTGCTATGTACTTATCGTCGGTGTTACCTTCCCACCTGCTCCACTGCTTTGCATAGCGAGCATGAAAAATGACATACGGTAGCAACGTGAAAAGGGATACTTGTAAAAGCTCTGTTAATGCCAGGAGTGTGATGGATATTTTTTAATAATCCACAATGTCTACATTTGGGATCACATTTTAAAATGTCTGTGACTCAGGAAGTGTTTGTGTGATGCAGTGGATGGGTGTTGATGAGCATTGTATTTGCCACCTGTAGTGCTCTGTGGCAGATACAACTGTTCACGTTGCTGCCGTACAACTTAGAACACTCCCATTGCTTCTTTTTTTTATACCTAAATTGTTTTATTATCTATATTACTATCGAACAGTTGAAAATTACCACAAAAATCTCTCTCCCCATCCTTCTCTGTATGTGTCCTCATGTCCCGCTGAGCTGGAGAGAGTCTGGCTGTTCAGCTGAGTCTACTAGTAAATGAGCAGCTCTTCAGCCTGGCAGGTGCCTCATTAGAAATATATTAGAGCTGTTATCAGTAACCAAACACTCACTGTTTAAAAAAAACGAGGGAGGGAAATAAATGAAAAGGAACGTTTTTTTTGTGTGTGTGTGTGTGTGTGTGTGTGTGTGTGTGTGTGTGTGTGTGTGTGTGTGTGTGTGTGTGTGTGTGTGTGTGTGTGTGTGCGTGCGTCTTTGTCCTTGAATGCGTGTGTGTTTTCTACAAGTGTCCTGAAACTTAACCATTGCTGCATAATATTGTGCCTGCATTATGCAAAATATTGAGTTAAAGGCAGAATTGCATTGACTTTTTCTGTATTTTTTTGTGATCTTTAAAACCACATTCAACCGGTTCATGAATGATGAAACATTTGAACATGAATGATAATCTTGGGCTTATGCACTTCGGAAGAAGCAGTGAAAGTCACTGAACTCTCACTGATACCACAGTACGGTAAATTCCTTTTCACAAATATGTTGATAGCAGCCTAAGCTGAAGCGATGCAAGATATTTCTGAATAGGTCATAGAAGACTGTACTATCTCAGAGTTATCTTGGAGTTTGTTACTTAAAGTAAACAATGTATTCAATGTAGAGAAAGGATGGGATGCATGGGAGAGTAAGCAGAGTTGCACACTTCTTTGAGGCAGTTTAAGCCTTATTTTCTAAACCATGCGTGTGACCTTTGAGGACCCTCTGTTTTTCAGCACACTGAGATAATATTAAAACACAAATCTCAAGGGCATTGACAAATACTGTTTAAACCTCTAACTACAACCCAGCCTCTTAATAAATGTAGCCCATGGAGAAAGGATATGAATACGTTAACCATTTTAACATTTGTTCCCCTTGATATTTCATATAATTTCAAAGGGGGAAAAAGCTATGATACATTTTTTTTATTTAAGGTTTACTTAACGTAAACCTTATCTGAAGTCAAAATAACAAAGAAGAGCCTATTTTGCAGCGCTTGTGTGTCAGCAGGGCAAACGCGATGAGGCTTTTGAAGAGCGGAGAAACACTCGGCTGAACTAAAAAGTGTGGGAATTGACAGAGTTTAGTCTTTGGCTGCATATAGAGTTATATGGAGTAGAGCCGAGGTTTTCAGGCTGATTTGACAGACAGCAAGATCTAAATTAACCAAGTCTTTTATAACACAATGCAACACATTAGTGGGAACTTTACTCAGTGTACAGTAGGTGCATTTGGGTAAACATACAGTTCACTTCACATGCAATGTATTTTATTTGCATAATGAATTACAGACTTTTGACACCAGGTCTTGATTTACTTACTGTTTATGCACACTTTATCTGTTTGCTTTCGAACAATTCTATCTAGGCAATGAAAAAATATGACTTTTAACATAATGGCATGCTAGATTTCTCCAGGGGTAACTGGTTTGTTATGAGATTAGACATGTACAGAGGCTACATATTGACTTTTCCAATATTAATCACTTGAACAAACTCTTTAAGGTCGGAAAAATCTTTAACCACGTTCTGTTCTTAATTAGATGTTGTGAATTTGCCATCAATTTGTCACTCCTTTGTCAACATTTTTTCTTTTTTTTAAAGAGGGTACTTTGAATAACTACCAAACACAGCCAAGAACATTGAACATCCATTTGTAATTATGATATTTTAGGAAGCTGCTGACTCCCATACATGTGCACTAAGTAATGTCCCATTATTGAGAATGACCATTACAATTCAGCATATCTGTTGATATATTAGGGTGTATAGCGATAGCTCAGTAATGTCTTTGCCAAGTGCTGAATTTTACTGGCATTATAATGCATTTTGATCTCAATTTTAAATGGCTAACATATGTGATACATTTGGCATGACTCTCGTTCTTCTTTTTTTGTTACCGTAAATGTGTCTACCCTATTTATGTGGTTGTTTTATTTATATCAGTTACAGGACACAGTCACACAGCCCATGTGGCAAACCATGTCTCCTATGCTGCTTTTTTTAATTTTTTTTTTTAACTTGACTCTTTAAGGACATAATATAACATCCTGCATAAATGGCTTTACGAATGGTAAACCTCTAATCTAATAAATAAGAATTGATCCTATCAAATTTGTCCTTCAGTATTGAGCTCCCAGCTCCACGTGAAAGCTAGGGTGGGTAACTTTTTCACTGTAATATTTGGCAAAAATGTCATATAAGCCATTCAGCTATATGTAGGTGAAGTGGTTTGAGAATATCTACTCATCACTTTGCTCTCCCATGCCTCTGTGTGCCGCCCCCCAAAATTGCCACCGCTCATGTACAGTTTGACCAATCAGAGCGAGGCTCGGATTCTCCGTTCTTATTGGCTGTCGGGACTGTCCATTCACTTTGGCACCAACGTTGTTATGTCAGTGGCGTGAGCGTTCACGACCCTAGCAGTCTGACAGTTTGGCACTACGGCAGCCAACAAACAGCAATGTCTACAATCAACGGCCCCTAAATGTCCTATTTCCCGTTTAACAACAACTGCTTACACCGCTAAGACAGCAAGGATACGAGGAAAGACCGGGAAATACTCTAGTGGAAAAAAAAGTAACGTGCATAACTGTCGTTCGGAGGGAGGAGCTACAGTTAGAGCGTGTCAGGGAGGGACCAGAGAGAACACAAGTGGAGCGGTTGAGGTATGTGGATTCGAATCTCTATCCCAACTGCTATTTTCTCCCAAATCATATACCCCAGCTTTAAGTAGCCAGTATAATTTCAATGTAGATTTTACTACACGGTTTCAGTCTGCAAAACACATCCATTGGGAAAGGGGTTGAACCCTGGCAGCATGAATGTTTTGGCATTTGGCATTCTCAGCCACTTAAAACATTCAAAACATTATGAATATGCAATTAACAATCAATTGTAACACAACATTGCACAGGCTTCTTAACATGACACCGGGACCAAGAAGCTTCTTATTGAGCCTTGCCAGGCCACAATACCCAAAGCACTTTCCCTCCCATATTTCCAGCGAAAGGTACTTTTTGGCTGAGCTGCTGATAGCTAAACAATATCTCTAAATAATTGTTTAATTTGGAGTTATTGTTGTTGCAGGATTTTTCCTCTACTAAAATATTAAAGAAATGCACGGCCTGTTTAAAATATGAATAGTCATTCAGTGAAATGTGGTTATTTACAGATTAATACATGTCATCTGATGATTACCTAATCCCACCTCTATTTAAAATGTACTACACGGAACTTTTAAATATTTTTGAAACAGTCACATTTTTCCTCTCGTGACCATACATTACATATCAGTATCAGCAAACGAGAGCATACGTGCAAACTGAAGAATGCTCATTCTATATAGTTATCAATGCCTTTGTCATGGGCACGCTGTCCCTACAGCTGGCGTAGTAAAAACACTACTGCTTTTGTCCAAACGGGGTGCAAGAATAAACACAAACTGAAAGTTCCTCTGAGCACCTTTGACATAAGACTTATGGAGCCCTTAGGTACAAAATAACCTCATAAAGCCAGCCCATAATTTCACTATTTTATTGTCATCTAGTAAGATGAATTTCAAGTACTTATATTAAAAAGACAGAAGACTGACCATGACTAATAATTCATATATTAAACCCGACTTTAATGCACAGTGTACTTCTCATCACACAAGTATTAGACAATACCAGGTGTTCCAGAATATTCTAAAAGGAAAATTAAAAATAAGGAAACAGGTGCAAACTGCTGAGAACGCGTAGTCCTAGTTATAATACATGAGCTGTTACAATAACAATGGAAAAAAAATAGTTTGGTAGCGGTTTTTCTTTGGTCCTCTCATTTATCACACACACACACACACACACACACACACACACACACACACACACACACACACAAGCTTTCTCTCCCTCTTTTGCGCCACAATCATCAAGGGGATTTACAAGCAGTCACAAGGCCACTCTGAGGTTGTGCTCAGACAATGACATGACTTCAGAGTTTGTGGTCTCTCTTGAGTGCACGAAGCTCTGAGTATGTTTGACAGCAGCAATGTATACTTAGTTGTCTGAGTTCCCTGTCCTGTCCAAAGATTCATCGTCAAGTAAAAAAAAAAACGTTGACGGAGGAAGATGAGGGACAACACTCTCAGGCTGTGTAATTAGTGAAAGCAATGACTTCACAGTGGAAAATATACACAACAACCACCAATCCTGTACTGTGGGGCAAACATGGTTAAGTTTTTTTTTTTTTCGTGTGAGGGTGTGTATTCTCTGAAAGCATTTAATTTGCCAGATAATAAAATCGCAGTGATTATTTTTTTTGTTTACTTTAAGATTCATCTGCAAATCTAATTTCAGATTCTCACTTCCTAGTTGCTCTCCTTGCAGTACAGCATAACATGTGATATTCAACGCACAATGTGGGGAGACATTTCGAGCTGGTCACACAAAACTTATACACAATACACACACACACACACACACACACACACACACACACACACACACACACACACACACACACACACACACACACACACACACACACACACACACACAGACTGATGCACACTCACTTTCACCTTGTCAGCACTTGCACCAGATGCGTCTTGATGGGTAAAGCATCCATTAACACTTTATTGGGTCTTAATCCCTGTCAGAGCAGCTGCACACACCTCAGGATGTGCCCCTCACAGACACACTGCGCTCAGCCTTCTGCAGCAGCCAGAGCTGAGCTGAGCTTGTTGCACAGCAGCAACACCACCAGCAGCAGCAGGGCAAAGCTGTGTCTGGGTGTGTTTGCTCATGATGATGTAAAGTCAATGCGCACCGGCATTAATGTGTTGTCTGAAGAAAAGTAACTCTCTTCTTCCAACCTGCTAACGATCACTGTGTTCATTGAGGTGAGGTTTGACTGTCTAATGTTAGGTTTTATGGCAATGACCCGTGCTAATGTCCAAGCTCCCCGCTTTGGCACAAAAGCTATAGTGAGGTTTCTTAAAGCTCCCCTCTCTGTGCCTCATTAGTTTTGCTATCGTCTGATTGGAGGAGATGAGCCTCTACTTTGCTTTTGACTTCAGACCAGGGCTCATTACCCCGCCACTCTCACTCTCCATCCATGCCCACCTTTTTTTTTCTTCCTGTCTTCTTGCTCTCTCCGTCTGACACATAAGCCGTTTAAATAGCAGGCTGGAACCAGACTTTCAATACATGTCTGTCGCTATCACGAGCTACCCAAGAGTTGCAAATTCAGGCAAACAATACAATTTAATTAATTTAAAACTGAAAACACACACAGCCCTCTCACATAATTCTAATAGTTGCCAATGATGGCTGACACTGAAGCGCTTTCCTCAACATTTCAGAATATGCCAAGATCTCACCCGCCCACTTACATTTGTGCACACGTCCCTTTGAAACCCATCTACAGAAATATACATACAAGCCTTCTTTCTTTCCTAATACACACATTCTCCGCCCCCTCTATAGCCTCTATCAGTCACTCAGCACGGAGAGACGGATAGTCCTCTGATCCTCCTTCTCTGTTTACTCTCTGTTATGAAGGAGAGGATACCTTCCTGCCGTGCGTGAATGTGAATGCATTCTACTGAGGGCTCTCTTTAAGGAAGGGTGCCTTAGCAAATGCGCACACAGTAATTTGCCATGTTAAAATAAAACAGTTGCTCTTTTTTTTGTACAGTTTTACAATACAAATTGCTTTTTAACCTTACATTAATTGTATGAAAGTATGTAAATTGAAGCATCAAGGTGATAACTACTGTTAATTTGATTTAATTCTCATTCACTCTGCTTTACTCTCTGTCTCCATCTCCCTAGGTGAGTCAGTCATTTATGGTGAAACCTCCTACTCTGACGCACTATGGATTTCGTGAGTGATGGGAACACATACTGTGTGTGTGTGTGTGTGTGTGTGTGTGTGTGTGTGTGTGTGTGTGTGTGTGTGCGATTTTCTAAAAAACGTATTGTCTAGAAAACTTATTGAGTTGGCAGTTCAACTTTTCCAAGTGCCTCGAATTTCATCAGGCAGGCAAAATGAAAAGCCAAGCAGGAGTTCATCCTTCAATCAGCTCACATGAAACATTTCAAACCAGGTCTGTCCAATGGTTGCCAGGAAGTGTATTAGAGGTCTAGCAGTTTCTGGAAGGTTCTCTAGCCCAGAGCAATTACAGATACATTTTCACTAGAAATGGGATCCATTTCAGTTCTTTGAACGTGGGTTAACCAGGGGAGATCTCCCAAGCAATATTTTACAGCACACAGTTTGACATCTCGGCAGCAAATAAGCCCTTGTAAAAAACCCTAAGAGGCCCTTCCTCGACTGCCAATGTTATCTGCCCAAGAGCGAGCGGTAGGAAGAACACTATTCCCTTCCTTTTTTCCATGTGTTTCCAAGAATCCTCTTGCCTGCTCCTGGAGCTAAACATCTAACAGGTTCTATATAGGCTCTCGTCATGGACGCAATGGTGTAAATCAAAAGCATTTAGTTCATGGTGCACATGTGCAGAAATGTCCAGCGGGTTGTAGAAACTCCAACCTGCAGCTATATTTACATTTTGATATGATAATACATGGTTAGAAGGTAATAATGATTTGAAACGGTGCTAAAAGATGAATCAGGACATTGATACTAACTCATGGCAGCTTCAATGTTGAGTGCCACTTGCCAACCTGAGTACCCAGGCATCTTTTTTAGTATACTGTATTTAGGGCACTTACATTTGGTAAGAGTATGGGCACAGTAATAAAGACCAGTCAATATATGTTTTGTGTTCATTTCCTTGGCCTTTGGCGGCTTGTTGGGTGGGGTTCAGTACAGTTGTGAATCCTAGTTTACTCTCTCACCTTTGCTGTGTGTTGCTTTGAGACTGTTGACCATGGTGGTGCCTCAGGAATTTAAATTGGAAAAATTGCTGACTTGATTTCTGACTTGATTTGCATAAATATACTTCATAAATGAGGTGTTAAACTACATGAATTTCCACCTATTAAGTGTTTGCAAACAGAACTAATTAATTGTGTCTCTTAGTAAATTAGACCCCACAGCCTGAAACTCCATGTGGCTTTTTTACATTCAGATGATGCTACATCTGGAGAGCAAAGCAGTAGCTACGACAAAGGAAAAAACAAATAGAGATTTGCTTATTTGTGATAGGCTCCAACACTATACACATTTTCTTTTTCTATCCTTAGGCTATCTGCACAAGAATCCCAGCTCGATTACTTTGTACCAGCTCTAGCCATTATATTTCTACAGTTGGCTGAGCCTAATGCTACCATAGGAGTTGCGCACCTCTTGGGTTTTGCAACTAGCAGCAAAACAATTGACTTATTTGAATTTTAACCGTCCTTACCGACCATTCAAATTGTGTGCAATCTGATCACAGGGGGCCAGTAAGCCTCGACACAGAGGAAATGCCAACATTGTAACATTAGCCTAATTGAAAAAAAACACATGTTTTCTTTTTACTACCAATATTATAAAAAACTATTGTATGATGACATTGAGCATTAGCATGAGCGCTCCCTACAAACCAATGCTGAGTGCATTTCAGACCACATTTCCTTTGTAGACAGTGCAACCTTCCAATCCTTAACCCAAACTGGCCCTTTTCCTTAATTGTAGGCTCTCAGACACAAACAGTACTTTTGCACATTTTTGTATTTTGCCAGTAGCAAAACAAATCTGTTTTTGATTTTGTTTCCTGGCTGGCTGGCTTTACATTAACGGCATTGGGGACTTTCATTCTCAACAACACACACTGCTGCTTTGGTTGGTTGGATAGAATAAGGATGTGGTTGGCACTGCCTATTTAACATCTACATCTTGCATTACAACCTGCCTTCCTCCCTATACATGCAATGACAACTCTGAGCTAACATTAGCCCTTGTTTATTGCCTTTCTTTGTATATTTGTAGCAACATAGCACGGATAACTTTTAGATTCCTGACATACTGGAAGCTTGAATATATCTTCCAGTCTGTAGTTTTTTGCATTAACTGAATTTAAGAATGTCATAGTCTTAATCCGCTTGTTGAGTCGCATGTCTTGAAACGCGATTGTTTGTTTTGTAGTGGCACCCTTGATGCTGGAGCACATCTTCAAGCTTAACTGAACAACAATTAATTTGTTCACAAATTAATCAAAATCACTCAGTATTGTAGAGTAAAGGAAATAACATCAATAACAGAAGGATAACCTTAAAATGAGTAAAGAAAAGTTTAAAGGTGAAGCAAACATTTCAGAGGGTGGTGGCAGGCAGGTGAGTTTTTTCACTCCAGTGTCTCTGTGAGATTAAGGTTATAACACACAGACACACACACACACACACACACACACACACACACACACACACACACACACACACACACACACACACACACACACACACACACACACACACACACAATCACACTTAGGCAGTTCCTTGTTTGTTTTTCCTCTTTTGCACTTTTACCTTGCTCTTAGCTATTTGATATTCTACTCATCATTCTCCCCTCCCCTTCCCTAAACCAAGTTTAAACTGCTGGACTGAACTCAAGCAACCCTCCATAACCTCATTCTACCCTTCAAGTCCTCTGGCATGAACATTAACAGCGCGGCCCCTCCCAATGTCCTCTGTCTTCTTTTTATAGAGTAAAAAGAAGACTGGTAAAACATTAAACACCCAGGCTTTTGATGCAGTGCAAGCCTGCAATACAGAAATAGTAACAAATGAACCCTCAGCAAAAATTCAAACTGTCGCCCCATCTCAGTTTGCTATGATTGGATCATCCAGCGGGCAAACCCATGGTCCAAAAAAAGACTTTGCTGCCGCAGTGGAGCCGTTCTGTATCAAAACACATGCGTCTGGTCTGCATTAGCACAGAACTACTCATGTGGGATACATGTCTGCCTGTGTATTGGAGACCACCCTTCTGTTTTCTCTTTCATTTTAGCGGTTTCTAAAGTCATGAACTACCAGTTTGGCTCACTATGAAAGAAAGAAAGCAAAGCAGATTTAAAGAGGGGAAAACAGAAAGAAAGAATTATTGTCAGCCAGAAACACATTCAAATGAAACTTGTCGTAAAGCACTATTTTTTTTTGTAGGTTGTTTTTTCTTGTGGGATCGGGGGAACTGGAGCTTGGAGCTTTTATGATGTGCAACTTTGTTGTCATTTGATTTGATTTTAAATGTTTGAATAGATGTGTGTAGCACTCATATGTGTGTATGTGGGGGAAGTTATTTGAATGTGTAGGGCTGCTTTCTCGTCATCCCATTTAAAGTTTCTGACCACTGACAAGATTGTCTTCTGTTTTGCACTGGCTCTGCACGTTGCATAACACGTTAACCTAGGCAGGCTGGGCCGATTCACACAGGCCAGGGAACAAACACTGTCCCCAAAAGTCAACCAAAGACTTGAGAACAGAGTTGAATTTATTTTCTTTTTTTATGAACACAAGATATAATCACACAAACACAGAAAGCTGTCATATTGCATAACCCTCTATGCCAGATCCCCTTCCTTCCTTTCCTTTCTTGTGGGGAAGTATCACATTTAGAGGTATAAACAACCGAGGCAGTGGCTGAGGACTAGCATAGCCGCCCTTTGTAGACACTGGCGGCTGTCACATTGCTTTAGATGCCACGTTAGATTGGGAACACAAACACACACACATACAGGCAAACACTTGACAAACCCACAAAGCCCTCAGGTTATTGGAAAGACCCAAGCCCATGGAGCAGTTTGCCCCATCTAGGCTGTGTTCAAAGCACCAAGAAACACATCAAATACACTCAATCTGTGACTGGATGGGCACACACCAAGTCCCCAGTTGCACTAAAACACCCTGTAATTTGGCCTTCACTGTTTCTCAGCAGTTGGAAAAAAAGCAATACAATTCAAGTCATATGTAGTTCATTCTCAGAGCAGTGATGAGACTTACATAGCCCTGCTGCTCATATCAAACTCAGCTTTTAATGCAATGTCATTTTTTTCCTTTAATAGTTGAGTAAGCTCAGATGTCAACGTGCAAATTAAAATCATTTAGTGTAGTGGGCTCCTCCGAAAAAATCAGTATGCAAATCAAGAGGGGACTCTGATATACTTGATGAACACACACACACACACACACACACACACACACACACATTGTCCAGTCTCATTCTTCCCTTTCTCATGCTTCTGTGAGCACGTATGCACACTGTGATTGAATCCCAGTTTGTTTAGGCCCCAGATAGACCTGTTGCTGAAGTCGCCAGTCGTTCTCAGCAGGGCATAGTGCGAGCTGTTTAGATAAGGAGGCTGTGGCATGTGGCTATCTGAGGGAGAAGTGGCTGAGGAGAAGTGAGATTGAAAGTCAGACACGTAGGAATAGGGAGAGTGTGAGTGCAGTGTGTTGTGTAGCCTACGAGCGTGGCTGTGTTTCTGTTATTGTATATCTAGGAGTTAACCTCAAGCTAGGGGAAGCAGCCAGCAATAAGAGAGCTCCGGAAAAGCCACAGTATAGTTATTGCTGCTCTAATAGCCAACACAAACCTGAGCATCAC